>NW_027077428.1:0-704748 GCF_963924675.1 Phocoena phocoena
GGACGGGTTAGGGTAAGGCTTCAGGTAAGGATTAGGGTTAGGGTTAGGGTTAGGTTTAGGGTTAGGGGACGGGGACTGTTTAGGGGACAGGTTAGTGTACGACAACGGTTTAGGGTGAGCATACGTGTTAGGCTACGGTTTAGTGTTAGCGTACGGGTAAGGATTTGGGGACGGGTTAGGGTAAGGCTTCGGGTAAGGGTTAGGGTTAGGTTTAGGTTTAGGGTTAGGGGACGGGGACGGTTTAGGGGACAGGTTAGGGTACGACAACGGTTTATGGTGAGCGTACTTGTTAGGGTACGGGTTAGTGTTAGCGTACGGGTTAGGATTAGAGGACGGGTTAGGGTAAGGCTTCGGGTAAGGGTTAGGGTTAGGGTTAGAGTTAGGGTTAGGGGACGGGGACGCTTTAGGGGACAGGTTAGGGTACGACAACCGTTTAGGGTGAGTGTACGTGTTAGGGTACGGGTTAGTGTTAGCGTACGGGTTAGGATTACGGGACGGGTTAGGGTAAGGCTTCAGGTAAGGGTTAGGTTTAGGTTTAGGGTTAGTGTTAGGGTTAGGGGACGGGGACGGTTCAGGGGACAGGTTAGTGTACGTCAAAGGTTTAGGCTGAGCGTACGTGTTAGGGTACGGGTTAGTGTTAGCGTACGGTTTAGGATTAAGGTACGGGTGAGTGTAAGGCTTCGGGTAAGGGTTAGGATTATGGTTAGGGTTAAGGTTAGGGTTAGGGAATGGGGACGGTATAGGGGACAGGTTAGGGTACGACAAGAGTTTAGGGTGAGCGTACGTGTTAGGGTACTGGTTAGAGTTAGCATACGGGTTAGGATTAGGGGACGGGTTAGGGTAAGGCTTCGTGTAAGGGTTAGGGTTAGGGTTAGGGTTACGGTTAGGGGACGGGGACGGTTTATGGGACAGGTTAGTGTACGACAACGGTTTTGGGTGAGTGTACTTGTTAGGGTATGGATTAGTGTTAGCGTTCGGGTAAGGATTAGGGGACGGGTTAGGGTAAGGCTTCGGGTAAGGTTTATGGTTAGGGTTAGGGTTAGGGTTAGGGTTAGGGGACAGGGACGGTTTAGGGAACAGGTTAGGGTACGACAACTGTTTCGAGTGAGCGTACGTGTTAGCGTACGGGTTACTGTTAGTGTACGGGTTAGGATTAGGGGACGGGTTAGGGTAAGGCTTCGGGTAAGGGTTAGGGTTAGGTTAAGGGTTAGGGTTAGGGTTAGGGGATGGGGACGGTTTAAGGGAGTGGTTAGGGTACGACAACGGTTTAGGGTGAGCGTAAGTGTTATGGTACGGGTTCGTGTTGGCGTACGATTTAGGATTAGGGGACGGGTTAGTGTAAGGCTTTGGGTAAGGGTTAGGGTTAGGGTTAGTGTTAGGGTTAGGGGACGAGGACGATTTAGGGGACAGGTTAGGGTACGACAAATGTTTAGGGTGAGCGTACGTGTTAGGGTACGGGTTAGTGTTAGCGTACGGGTTAGGATTTGGGGACGGGTTAGGGTAAGGCTTCGGGTAAGGGTTCGGGTTAGGGTTAGGGTTACGGTTAGGGTTAGGGGACGGTGACGGTTTAGGCCACAGGTTAGGGTACGACAACGGTTTAGGGTGAGCGTACGTGTTAGGGTACTGATTAGTGTTAGCGTACGGGTTAGGAATAGGGGACGGGTTAGGGTAAGGCTTCGGGTAAGGGTTAGGGTTAGGGTTAGGGTTATGGTTAGGGGACGGGGACGGTTTAGGGGACAGGTTCGGGTACGACAACGGTTTAGGGTGAGCGTACGTGTTAGGGTACGGGTTAGTGTTAGCGTACGGGTTAGGTTTAGGAGACGGTTTAGGGTAAGGCTTCGGATAACGGTTAGGGTTAGGATTAGGGTTAGGTTTAGGGGACGGGGATGGTTTAGGGGACAGGTTAGGGTACGACAACGGTTTAGGGTGAGCGTACGTGTTAGGGTACGGGTTAGTGTTAGCGTACGGGTTAGGATTAAGGGACGGGTTAAGTTAAGGCTTCAGGTAAGGGTTAGGGTTAGGGTTAGGGTTAGGGTTAGTGTTAGGGGACGAGGACGGTTTAGGGGACAGGTTAGGGTACGACAACTCTTTAAAGTGAGCGTACGTGTTAGGGTACGGGTTATTGTTAGCGTACGGGTTAGGATTAGGGGACGGGTTAGTGTAAGGCTTCGGGTAAGGGTTAGCGTTAGGGTTTGGTTTAGGGTTAGGTTTAGGGGACGGGAACTGTTTAGGGGACATGTTAGGGTACGACAACGGTTTAGGGTGAGCGTACGTGTTAGGCTACGGGTTAGTGTTATCGTATGGGTTAGGATTAGGGGGCGGGTTAGGGTAAGGGTTCGGGTAAGTGTTAGGTGTAGGGTTAGGGTTAGGGTTAGGGTTAGGGGACGGGGACGGTTTAGGGGACAGGTTAGGGTACGACAACGCTTTAGGGTGAGCGTACGTGTTAGGGTACGGGTTAGAGTTAGCGTACGGGTTAGGATTAGGGGATGGGTTAGGTTAAGGCTTCGGGTAAGGGTTAGGGTTATGGTTAGGGTTAGGGTTAGGATTAGGGGACAGGGACGGTTTAGGGAACAGGTTAGTGTACGACAACTGTTTAGAGTGAGCGTACGTGTTAGGGTACGGGTTACTGTTAGCGTACGGGTTAGGATTAGGGGACGGGTTAGGGTAAGGCTTCGGGTAAGGGTTAGGGTTAGGTTTAGGGTTAGGGTTAGGGTTAGGGGATGGAGAGGGTTTAAGGGAGAGGTTAGGGTACGACAACGGTTTAGGGTGAGCGTAAGTGTTAGGGTACGGGTTCGTGTTAGCGTACGCTTTAGGATTAGGGGACGGGTTAGAGTAAGGCTTTGGGTAAGGGTTAAGGTTAGGGTTAGTGTTAGGGTTAGGGGACGGGGACGGTTTAGGGGACACGTTAGGGTACGTCAAATGTTTAGGATGAGCGTACGTGTTAGGGTACGGGTTAGTGTTAGCGTACGGGTTAGGATTAGGGGACGGGTTAGTGTAAGGTTTCAGGTAAGGGTTCGGTTAGGATTAGGGTTAGGGTTAGGGTTAGGGGATGGTGACGGTTTAGGGGACAGGTTAGGGTACGACAACGGTTTAGGGTGAGCGTACGTGTTAGGGTACGGGTTAGTGTTAGCGTACGGGTTAGGTTTAGGGGACGGTTTAGGGTAAGGCTTCGGATAAGGGTTAGGGTTAGGGTTAGGATTAGGGTTAGTGTTTGGGGACGGGGATGGTTTAGGGGACAGGTTAGGGTACGACAACGGTTTAGTGTGAGCGTACGTGTTAGGGTACGGGTTAGTGTTAGCGTACGGGTTAGGATTAAGGGACGGGTTAGTTTAAGGCTTCAGGTAAAGGTTAGGGTTAGGGTTAGGGTTAGGGTTAGTGTTACGGGACGGCGACGGTTTAGGGGACAGGTTAGGGTACGACAACCGTTTAGGGTGAGCGTACGTGTTAGGGTACGGGTTATTATTAGCGTACGGGTTAGGATTAGGGGACGGGTTAGTGTAAGGCTTCGGTTAAGGGTTAGCGTTAGGGTTAGGTTTAGGGTTAGGGTTAGGGGACGGGGACGGTTTAGGGAACATGTTAGGGTAAGACAACAGTTTAGGGTGAGCGTACGTGTTAGGGTACGGGTTAGTGTTAGCGTACGGGTTAGGATTACGGGACGAGTTAGCGTAAGGCTTCAGGTAAGGATTAGGGTCAGGGTTAGGGTTAGGGTTAGTGTTAGGGGACGGGGACTGTTTAGGGGATAGGTTAGTGTACGACAACGGTTTAGGGTGAGCGTACGTGTTAGGCTACGGGTTAGTGTTAGCGTACGGGTTAGGATTAGGGGACGGGTTAGCGTAAGGCTTCGGGTAAGGGTTAGGGTTAGGGTTAGGGTTAGGGTTACGGGACGGGGACTGTTTAGGGGACAGTTTAGGGTACGACAACGGTTTAGGGTGAGTGTACGTGTTAGGGTACTGGTTAAGGTTAGCGTACGGGTTAGGATTAGGGGACGGGTTAGAGTAAGGCTTCGGGTAAGGGTTAGGGTTAGGGTTAGGGCTAGGGGACGGGGACGGTGTAGGGGACAGGTTATGGTACGACAACGTATTAGCGTGAGCGTACGTGTTAGGGTACGTGTTAGTGTTAGCGTACCGGTTAGGATTAGTGGACGGTTTAGGGTAAGGCTTCGGGTAAGGGTAAGGGTTAGGGTTAGGGTTAGGGGTAGGGGACGGGGATGGTTTAGGTGACAGGTTAGGGTACGACAACGGTTTAGGTTGAGCGTACGTGTTAGGCTACGGGTTAGTGTTAGCGTACAGGTTAGGATTAGGGGACGGGTTAGTGTAAGGCTTCGGGTAAGGGTTAGGGTTAGGGTTAGGATTAGGGTTAGGGTTAGGGGACGGTGATGGTTTAGGGGATAGGTTAGGGTACGACAAAGGTTTAGGGTGAGCGTACGTGTTAGGGTACAGGTTAGTGTTAGCGTACGGGTTAGGATTAAGGGACGGGTTAGGGTAAGGCTTCAGGTAAGATTTAGGGTTAGGGTTAGGGTTAGGTTTAGGGGACGGCGACGGTTTAGGGGACAGGTTAGGGTACGACAACTCTTTAGGGTGAGTGTACGTGTTATGGTACGGGTTTGTGTTAGCGTAAGGGTTAGGATTACGGGACGGGTTAGGGTAAGGCTTCGAGTAAGGGTTAGGTTTAGGGTTAGGGTTAGTGTTAGGGTTAGGGGACGGGGACGGTTTAGGGGACAGGTTAGGGTACGACAAATGTTTAGGCTGAGCGTACGTGTGAGGGTACGGGTTAGTGTTAGCGTACGGGTTAGGATTAGGGGACGGGTTAGTGTAAGGCTTCGGGTAAGGGTTAGGGTTAGGGTTAGGGTTAGGGGACGGGGACGGTTTAGGGCACAGGTTAGGGTACGACAACTGTTTAGGGTGAGCGTACGTGTGAGGGTACAGGTCAGTGTTAGCGTACGGGTTAGGATTGGGGGACGGGTGAGTGTAATGCTTCGGGTAAGGTTTAGGGTTTTGGTTAGGGTTAGGGTTAGGTTTAGGGAATGGGACGGTTTAGGGGACAGGTTAGGGTATGACAACGGTTTAGGGTGAGCGTACGTGTTAGGGTACGGGTTAGTGTTTTCGTATGGGTTAGGATTAGGGGGCGGGTTAGGGTAAGGCTTCGGGTAAGTGTTAGGGTTAGGGTTAGGGTTAGGGTTAGGGTTAGGGGACGGGGACGGTTTAGGGGACAGGTTAGTGTACGACAACGGTTTAGGGTGAGCGTACGTGTGAGGGTACAGCTTAGTGTTAGCGTACGGTTTAGGATTAGGAGACGGGTGAATGTAAGCCTTCGGGTAAAGTTTAGGGTTTTGGTTAGGCTTAGGGTTAGGGTTAGGGAATGCGGACGGTTTAGGGGACAGGTTAGGGTACGACAAATGTTTAGGGAGAGCGTACGTGTTAGGGTACGGGTTAGTGTTAGCGTACGGGTTAGGATTAGGGGACGGGTTAGGGTAAGTCTTCGGGTAAGGGTTCGGTTAGGGTTAGGGTTAGGGTTAGGTATAGGGGACGGTGACGGTTTAAGGGACAGGTTAGGGTACGACAACGGTTTAGGGTGAGCGTACGTGTTAGGGTACTGGTTAGTGTTAGCGTACGGGTTAGGAATAGGGGACGGGTTAGTGTAAGGCTTCGGGTAAGGGTTAGGGTTAGGGTTAGGGTTAGGGTTAGGGGACGGGGACGGTTTAGGGGACAGGTCCGGGTACGACAACGGTTTAGGGTGAGCGTACGTGTTAGGTTATGGGTTAGTGTTAGCGTACGGGTTAGGTTTAGGGGACGGTTTATGGTAAGGCTTCGGATAAGGGTTAGGGTTAGGGTTAGCATTCGGGTTAGTGTTAGGGGACGGGTATGGTTTAGGGGACAGGTTAGGGTACGACAACGGTTTAGGGTGAGCGTATGTGTTAGGGTACGGGTTAGTGTTAGCGTACGGGTTAGGATTAAGGGACGGGTTAGGTTAAGGCTTCAGGTAAGGGTTAGGGTTAGGGTTAGGGTTAGGGTTAGGGTTAGTGTTAGGGGACGGCGACGGTTTAGGGGACAGGTTAGTGTACTAAAACGGTATAGGGTGAGCGTACGTGTTAGGGTACGGGTTATTATTAGCGTACGGTTTAGGATTAGGGGACGGGTTAGGGTTAGGCTTCGGGTAAGGGTTAGGTTTAGGGTTAGGGTTAGGGGACGGGGACGGTTTAGGGGACAGGTTAGGGTACGACAACGGTTTAGCGTGAGCGTACGTGTTAGGGTACGGATTAGTGTTTGCGTACGGGTTAGGATTAGAGGACGGGTTAGGGTAAGGCTTCGGGTAAGAGTCAGGGTTAGGGTTAGGGTTAGGGTTAGAGTTAGGAGACGGGGACGGTTTAGAGGACAGGTTAGTGTACCACAACGGTTTAGGGTGTGCGTATGTGTTAGGGTACGGTTTAGTGTTAGCGTACGGGTTAGGATTAGGGGATGGGTTACGGTAAGGCTTCGGGTAAGGGTTAGGGTTAGGTTTAGGGTTAGGGTTAGGGTTAGGGGACGGGGACGGTTTAGGGGACAGGTTAGGGTAGGACAACGGTTTAGGGTGAGCATACGTGTTAGGGTATGGGTTAGTGTTAGCCTACGGGTTAGGATTAGGGGACGGGTTAGGGTAAGGCTTCGGGTAATGGTTAGGGTTAGGGTTAGGGATAGGGTTAGGGGACGTGGACGGGGACGGTTTAGGGGACAAGTTAGTGTACGACAACGGTTTAGGGTGAGCGTACGTGTTAGGCTACAGGTTAGTGTTAGCGTACGGGTTAGGATTAGGGGACGGGTTAAGGTAAGGCTTCGGGTAAGGGTTAGGGTAAGGCTTAGGGTTAGGGTTAGGGAACGGGGAGGGTTTAGGGGACAGGTTAGTGTACGACAACTGTTTAGGGTGAGTGTACGTGTTAGGGTATGGGTTAGTGTTAGCGTACGGTTTAGGATTACGGGACGGGTTAGGGTAAGGCTTCAGGTAAGGGTTAGGGTTAGGGTTAGGGTTAGTGTTAGGGTTAGGGGACAGGGACGGTTTAGGGGACAGGTTAGGGTACGACAAAAATTTAGGCTGAGCGTACGTGTTAGGGTACGGGTTAGTGTTAGCGTACGGATTAGGATTAGGGGACGGGTTAGTGTAAGGCTTCGGGTAAGGGTTCGGGTTAGGGTTAGGGTTAGGGTTAGGGTTAGGGTTAGGGGACGGGGATGGTTTAGGGGACAGGTTAGGGTACGACAACGGTTTAGGGTGAGCGTACGTGTTAGGGTACGGGTTAGTGTTAGCGTACGGGTTAGGATTATGGGACGGGTTAGGGTAAGGCTTCGGGTAAGGGTTAGGTTTAGGTTTAGGGTTAGGGTTAGTGTTAGGGGATGGGTACGGTTTAAGGGAGAGGTTAATGTACGATAACGGTTTAGGGTGAGCGTAAGTGTTAGGGTACGGGTTCCTGTTAGCGTACGCTTTAGGATTAGGGGACGGGTTAGGGTAAGGCTTTGGGTAAGGGTTAGGGTTAGGGTTAGTGTTAGGGTTAGGGGACGGGGAGGATTTAGGGGACAGGTTAGGGTACGACAAATGTTTAGGGTGAGCGTACGTGTTAGGGTATGGGTTAGTGTTAGCGTACGGGTTAGGATTAGGGGACAGGTAAGGGTAAGGCTTCGGGTAAGGGTTCGGGTTAGTGTTAGGTTTAGGGTTAGGGTTAGGTGACGGGGATGGTTTAGGGGACAGGTTAGGGTACGAATACGGTTGTGGTGAGCGGACATGTTAGGGTACGGGTTAGTGTTAGCGTACGGGTTAGGATTAAGCGACGGGTTAGGTTAAGGCTTCAGGTAAGGTTTAGGGTTAGGGTTAGGGTTAGGGTTAGGGTTAGGGGACGGCGACGGTTTAGGGGACAGGTTAGTGTACGACAACTGTTTAGGGTGAGTGTACGTGTTAGGGTACGGTTTAGTGTTAGCGTACGGGTTAGGATTACGGGAAGGGTTAGGGTAAGGCTTCGGGTAAGGGTTAGACTTAGGGTTAGGGTTAAGGTTAGTGTTAGGGGACGGGGACGGTTTAGGGGACAGGTTAGGGTACGACAACGGTTTAGGGTGAGCATACGTGTTAGGGTACAGGTTATTGTTAGTGTACGGGTTAGGATTAGGGGACGGGTTAGGGTAAGGCTTCGGGTAAGGGTTAGCGTTAGGGTTAGGTTTAGGTTTAGGGTTAGGGGACGGGGACGGTTTAGGGGACATGTTAGGGTACGACAACGGTTTAGGGTGAGTGTACGTGTTAGGGTACGGGTTAGTGTTAGCGTACGGGTTAGGATTACGGGACGGGTTAGGGTAAGGCTTCGGGTAAGGGTTAGGGTTAGGGTTAGGGTTAATGTTAGTGTTAGGGGATGGGGACGGTTTAGGGGACAGGTTAGGATACGACAACGGTTTAGGGTGAGCGTACGTGTTAGGGTACAGGTTATTGTTAGTGTACGGGTTAGGATTAGGGGACGGGTTACGGTAAGGCTTCGGGTAAGGGTTAGGGTTAGGGTTAGGGTTAGGGTTAGTGTTAGGGGACGGGGAAGTTTTAGGGGACAGGTTAGGGTACGACAACAGTTTAGGGTGAGCGTACGTGTTAGGGTACGGTTTAGTGTTAGCGTACGGGTTAGGATTAGGGGATGGGTTAGGGTAAGGCTTCGGGTAAGGGTTAGGTTTAGGGTTAGGGTTAGGGGACGGGGACGGTTTAGGGGACAGTTTAGGGTACGACAACGGTTTCGGGTGAGCGTACGTGTTAGGGTACGGGTTAGTGTTAGCGTACAGGTTAGGATTAGGGGACGGGTTAGGGTAAGGCTTCGGGTAAGTGTTAGGGTTAGGGTTAGGGTTAGGGTTAGGGGACGGGGACGGTTTAGAGGACAGGTTGGGTTACGACAATGGTTTAGGGTGAGCATACGTGTTAGGGTTCTGGTTAGTGTTAGCCTACGGGTTAGGATTAGTGGACGTGTTAGGGTAAGGCTTCGGGTAAGGTTTAGGGTTAGGGTTAGGTTTAGGGTTAGGGGACGGGGACGGGGACGGTGTAGGGGACAGGTTAGTGTACGACAACGGTTTAGGGTGAGCGTAAGTGTTAGGGTACGGGTTATTGTTAGCGTACGGATTAGGATTAGGGGACGGGTTAGGGTAAGGCTTCGGGTAAGGGTTAGGGTTAGCGTTAGGGTTAGGGTTAGGGGATGGGGACGGTTTAGGGGAGAGGTTAGGGTACGACAACGGTTTCGGGTGAGCGTAAGTGTTAGGGTACGGGTTCATGTTAGCGTACGATTTAGGATTAGGGGACGGGTTAGGGTAAGGCTTTGGGTAAGGGTTAGGGTTAGGGTTAGTGTTAGGGTTAGGGGACGGGGAGGGTTTAGGGTACAGGCTAGGGTACAACAAATATTTAGGGTGAGCGTACGTGTTAGGGTACGGGTTAGTGTTAGCGTACGGGTTAGGATTAAGGGATGGGTAAGGGTAAGGCTTCGGGTAAGGGTTAGGGTTAGGGTTAGGTTTAGGGTTAGGGGACGGGGACGGGGACGGTTTAGGGGACAGGTTAGTGTACGACAACGGTTTAGGGTGAGCGTACGTGTTAGGGTACGGGTTATTGTTAGCGTACGGGTTAGGATTAGGGGACGGGTTAGAGTAAGGCTTCGGGTAAGGGTTAGGGTTAGGGTTAGGGTCAGGGTTAGGGGACGGGGACGGTTTAGGGGACAGGTTGGGTTACGACAACGGTTTAGGGTGAGCATACGTGTTAGGGTTCGGGTTAGTGTTAGCCTACGGTTTAGGATTAGTGGACGTGTTAGGGTAAGGCTTCGGGTAAGGGTTAGGGTTAGGGTTAGGTTTAGGGTTAGGGGACGGGGACGGGGACGGTTTAGGGGACAGGTTAGGGTACGACAACGGTTTAGGGTGAGCGTACGTGTTAGGGTACGGTTTATTGTTAGCGTACGGGTTAGGATTAGGGGACGGGTTAGGGTAAGGCTTTGGGTAAGGGTTAGGGTTAGGGTTAGTGTTAGGGTTAGGGGACGGGGAGGGTTTAGGGTACAGGTTAGAGTACGACAAATGTTTAGGGTGAGCGTACGTGTTAGGGTACGGGTTAGTGTTAGCGTACGGGTTAGGAGTAGGGGACAGGTAAGTGTAAGGCTTCGGGTAAGTGTTCGGGTTAGTGTTAGGGTTAGGGTTAGGGTTAGGGGACGGTGACGGTTTAGGGGACAGGTTAGGGTACGACAACGTTTTAGGGTGTGTGTACGTGTTAGGGTACGGGTTAGTGTTAGCGTACGGGTTAGGATTACGGGACGGTTTAGAGTAAGGCTTCCGGTAAGTGTTAGGGTTAGGGTTAGGGTTAGGGTTAGTGTTAGGGGATGGGGACGGTTTAGGGGACACGTTAGGGTACGTCAAATGTTTAGGATGAGATTACGTGTTAGGGTACGGGTTATTGTTAGTGTACGGGTTAGGATTAGGGGACGGGTTACTGTAAGGCTTCGGGTAAGGGTTAGGGTTAGGGTTAGGGTTAGGTTTAGTGTTAGGGGACGGGGAAGTTTTAGGGGACAGGTTAGGGTACGACAACAATTTAGGGTGAGCGTACGTGTTAGGGTACGGTTTAGTGTTAGCGTACGGGTTAGGATTAGGTGATGGGTTAGGGTAAGGCTTCGGGTAAGGGTTTGGTTTAGGGTTAGGGTTAGGGGACGGGGACGTTTTAGGGGACAGGTTAGGGTACGACAACGGTTTCGGGTGAGCGTACGTGTTAGGGTACGGGTTAGTGTTAGCGTATGGGTTAGGATTAGGGGACGGGTTAGGGTAAGGCTTCGGGTAAGGGTTAGGGTTAGTGTTAGGGTTAGGGTTAGGGGACGGGGACGGTTTAGGGGACAGGTTGGGTTACGACAACGGCTTAGGGTGAGCATACGTGTTAGGGTTCGGGTTAGTGTTAGCTTACGGGTTAGGATTAGTGGACGTGTTAGGGTAAGGCTTCGGGTAAGGGTTAGGGTTGGGGTTAGGTTTAGGGTTAGGGGACGGGGACGGGGACGGTTTAGGGGACAGGTTAGTGTACGACAACGGTTTAGTTTGAGTGTACGTGTTATGGTACGGATTATTGTTAGCGTACGGGTTAGGATTAGTGGACGGCTTAGGGTAAGGCTTCGTGTAAGGTTTAGGGTTAGGGTTAGGGTTAGGGTTAGGGTTAGGGGACGGGGACGCTTTAGGGGACAGGTTAGGGTACAACAACGGTTTAGGATGAGCGTACGTGTTAGGGTACGGGTTAGAGTTAGCATACGGGTTAGGATTAGGGGACGGGTTAGGGTAAGGCTTCGGGTAAGGGTTAGGGGTAGGGTTAGGGTTAGGTTTAGGGGATGGGGATGGTTTAGGGGAGAGGTTAGGGTACGACAACGGTTTAGGGTGAGCGTAAGTGTTAGGGTACGGGTTCGTGTTAGCGTACGATTTAGGATTAGGGGACGGGTTAGGGTAAGGCTTCGGGTAAGGTTTAGGTTTAGGGTTAGGGTTAGGGTTAGTGTTAGGGTGAGGGGATGGGGACGGTTTAGCGGACAGGTTCGGGTACGACAACGGTATATGGTGAGCGTACGTGTTAGGGTACGGGTTAGTGTTAGCGTACGGGTTAGGTTTAGGGGACGGCTTAGGTTAAGGCTTCGTATAAGGTTTAGGGTTAGGGTTAGGATTAGGGTTAGGGTTAGGGGACGGGGATAGTTTAGGGGACAGGTTAGGGTACGACAACGGTTGTGGTGTGCGTACGTGTTAGGGAACGGGTTAGTGTTAGCGTACGGGTTAGGATTAAGGGACGGGTTAGGTTAAGGCTTCATGTAAGGGTTAGGGTTAGGGTTAGAGTTAGGGTTAGGGTTAGGGGACGGCGACGGTTTAGGGGACAGGTTAGGGTACGACAACTGTTTAGGGTGAGTGTACGTGTTAGGGTACGGGTTAGTGTTAGCGTACGGGTTAGGATTACGGGACGGGTTAGTGTAAGGCTTCGGGTAAGGGTTAGGGTTAGGGTTAGGGTTAGGGTTAGTGTTAGGGGACGGGGACGGTTTAGGGGACAGGTTAGGATACGACAACGGTTTAGGGTGAGCGTACTTGTTAGGGTACAGGTTATTGTTAGTGTACGGGTTAGGATTAGGGGACGGGTTACGGTAAGGCTTCGGGTAAGGGTTACGGTTAGGGTTAGGGTTAGGGTTAGTGTTAGGGGACGGGGAAGGTTTAGGGGACAGGTTATGGTACGACAACGGTTTAGGGTGAGCGTACGTGTTAGGGTACGGTTTAGTGTTAGCGTACGGTTTAGGATTAGGGGATGGGTTAGGGTAAGGCTTTGGGTAAGTGTTAGGGTTAGGGTTAGGGTTAGGGGACGGGGACGGTTTAGGGGACAGGTTAGGGTACGACAACGGTTTACGGTGAGCATACGTGTTAGGGTACGGGTTAGTGTTAGCCTACGGGTTAGGATTAGTGGACGTGTTAGTGTAAGGCTTCGGGTAAGGGTTAGGGTTAGGGTTAGGTTTAGGGTTAGGGGACGGGGACGGGGACGGTTTAGGGGAGAGGTTAGTGTACGACAACGGTTTAGGGTGAGCGTACGTTTTAGGGTACTGTTTATTGTTAGCGTACGGGTTAGGATTAGGCGACGGGTTAGGGTAAGGCTTCGGGTAAGGTTTAGGGTTAGGGTTAGGGTTAGGGTTAGGGTTAGGGTTAGGGGACGGGGACGCTTTAGGGGACAGGTTAGGGTACGACAACGGTTTAGGATGAGCGTACGTGTTAGGGTACGGGTTAGAGTTAGCATACGGGTTAGGATTAGGGGACGGGTTAGTGTAAGGCTTTGGTTAAGGGTTAGGGTTAGGGTTAGTGTTAGCGTTAGGGGACGGGGACGGTTTAGGGGACAGGTTAGGGTACGACAGCGGTTTAGGGTGAGCGTACGTGTTAGAGTACAGGTTAGTGTTAGCGTACGGGTTAGGATTAGGTGACGGGTTAGGGTAAGGCTTCGGGTAAGTGTTAGGGTAAGGTTAGGGTAAGGGTTAGGGGACGGGGACGGTTTTGGGGACAGGTTAGGGTACGACAACAGTTTAGGGTGAGCATACGTGTTAGGGTATGGGTTAGTGTTAGCCTACGGGTTAGGATTAGGGGACGGGTTAGGGTAAGGTTTCGGTAAGGGTTAGGGTAAGGGTTAGGGTTAGGGGTAGGGGACAGGGACGGGAAAGTTTTAGAGGACAGGTTAGTGTACGACAACGGTTTGGGGTGAGCGTACGTGTTAGGGTACGGGTTAGTGTTAGCGTACGGGGTCGGATTAGGGGACGGGTTAGGGTAAGGCTTCGGGTAAGGTTTAGGTTTAGGGTTAGGGTTAGGGTTAGGGTTAGGGGACGGGTACGGTTTAGGGGACAGGTTAGGGTACGACAACGGTTTAGGGTGAGCGTACGTGTTAGTGTACGGGTTAGTTTTAGCGTACGGGTTAGGATTAGGGGACGGGTTAGTGTAAGGCTTCGGGTAAGGGTTAGGGTTAGGGTTAGGGTTAGGGTTAGGTAACGGGGACGGTTTAGGGGACAGGTTAGGGTACGACAACGGTTCAGGGTGAGCGTACGTGTTAGGGTATGGGTTAGAGTTAGCATACGGGTTAGGATTAGGGGACGGGTTAGTGTAATGCTTCGGGTAAGGGTTAGGGTTAGGGTTAGGGTTAGGGGACGGGGACGGTTTAGGGGACAGGTTAGGGCACGACAACGGTTTTGAGTGAGCGTACGTGTTAGGATATGGATTAGTGTTAGCGTTCGGGTAAGGATTAGGGGACGGGTTAGGGTAAGGCTTCGGGTAAGTGTTCGGGTTAGGGTTAGGGTTAGGGTTAGGGTTAGGGTTAGGGGACGGGGACGGTTTAGGGGACAGGTTAGGGTACGACAACGGCTTACGGTGAGCGTACGTGTTAGGGTACGGTTTAGTGTTCGCGTATGGGTTAGGATTAGGGGACGTGTTAGGGTAAGTCTTCGGGTAAGCGTTAAGGTTAAGGTTAGGGTTAGGGTTAGGGTTAGGGGACGGGGATGGTTTAGGGGACATGTTAGGGTACGACAACGGTTTATGGTGAGCGTACGTGTTAGGCTACGGGTTAGTGTTAGCGTACGGGTTAGGATTAGGGGACGGGTTAGGGTAAGGCTTAGGGTAACGGTTAGGGTTAGGGTTAGGGTTAGGGGACGGGGACGGTTTAGAGGACAGGTTAGGGTACGACAACGGTTTAGGGTGAGCGTACGTGTTAGGGTACGAGATAGTGTTAGCATACGTGTTAGTATTAGGGGATGGGTTAGGGTAAGGCTTCGGGTAAGGGTTAGGTTTAGGGTTAGGTTTAGGGGATGGGGACGGTTTAGGGGACAGGTTAGGGTACGACAACGGTTTAGGGTCAGCGGACGTGTTAGTGTACGGGTTAGTGTTTGCGTACGGTTTAGGATTAGGGGACGGGTTAGTGTAAGGCTTCGGGTAAGGGTTAGGGTTAGGGTTAGGGTTAGGGTTAGGGTTAGGGAATGGGGACGGTTTAGGGGACAGGTTAGGGTACGACATCGGTTTAGCGTGAGCGTACGTGTTAGGGTACGGGTTAGAGTTAGCATACGGGTTAGGATTAGGGGACGGGTTAGGGTAATGCTTCGGGTAAGGTTTAGGGTTAGGGTTAGGGTTAGGGTTAGGGGTCGGGGACGGTTTAGGGGACAGTTTAGGGCACGACACCAGTTTTGGGTGAGCGTACGTGTTAGGGTATGGATTAGTGTTAGCGTTCGGGTAAGGATTAGGGGACGGGTTAGGGTAAGGCTTCGGGTAAGGGTTCGGGTTAGGTTTAGGTTTAGGGTTAGGGTTAGGGGACGGTGACGGTTTAGGGGCAGGTTAGGGTACGACAGCGGTTTAGGGTGAGCGTACGTGTTAGGCTACGGGTTACTGTTGGTGTACGAGTTAGGATTAGGGGACGGGTTAGCATAAGGCTTCGGGTAAGGGTTAAGGTTAGGGTTAGGGTTAGGGGACGGGGACGGTTTAGGGGACAGTTTACGGTACGACAACGGTTTAGAGTGAGCGTACGTGTTAGGGTATGGTTTAGTGTTAGCGTACGGGTTAGGATTAGGGGACGGGTTAGGGTAAGGCTTCGGGTAAGGGTTAGGGTTAGGGTTAGGGTTAGGGTTAGTGTTAGGGGACGGGGAAGGTTTAGGGGAAAGGTTAGAGTACGACAACGGTTTATGGTGCGCGTACGTGTTAGGCTACGGGTTAGTGTTAGCGTACGTGTTAGGATTAGGGGACGGGTTAGGGTAAGGCTTCGGGTAAGAGTTAGTTTGAGGTTTAGGGTTAGGGTTAGTGTTAGGGGATGGGTACGGTTTAAGGGAGAGGTTAATGTACGATAACGGTTTAGGGTGAGCGTAAGTGTTAGGGTACGGGTTCGTGTTAGCGTACGCTTTAGGATTAGGGGACGGGTTAGGGTAAGGCTTTGGGTAAGTGTTAGGGTTAGGGTTAGTGTTAGGGTTAGGGGACAGGGAGGGTTTAGGGGACAGGTTAGGGTACGACAAATGTTTAGGGTGAGCGTACGTGTTAGGGTACGGGTTAGTGTTAGCGTTACGGGTTAGGATTTGGGGACGGGTTAGTGTAAGGCTTCGGGTGTTAGGGTTAGGGTTAGGGTTAGGGTTAGGGGACGGGGACGGTTTAGGGGACAGGTTAGGGTACGACAACGGTTTAGGGTGAGCGTACGTGTTAGGGTACGGGTTAGTGTTAGCGTATGGGTTAGGATTAGAGGACGGGTTAGGGTAAGGCTTCGGGTAAGGGTTAGGGTTAGGGTTAGGGTTAGGGTTAGGGTTAGGAGACGGGGACGGTTTAGGGGACAGGTTAGTGTACGACAACGGTTTAGGGTGTGCGTATGTGTTAGGGTACGCTTTAGTGTTAGCGTACGGGTTAGGATTAGGGGACGGGTTAGGGTAAGGCTTCGGGTAAGGGTTAGGGTTAGGGTTAGGTTTAGGGTTAGGGGACGGGGACGGTTTAGGGGAGGGGTTAGGGTACGACAACGGTTTAGGTTGAGCGTACGTGTTAGGGTACGGTTTAGTGTTAGCGTACGGTTTAGGATTAGGGGACGGTTTAGTGTAAGGTTTCGGGTAAGTGTTAGGGTTAGGGTTAGGGTTAGGGTTAGGTTTAGGGAACGGGGAAGGTTTAGGGGAAAGGTTAGTGTATGACAACGGTTTAGGGTGAGCGTACGAGTTAGGGTACGGGTTAGAGTTAGCATGAGGGTTAGGATTAGGGGACGGTTTAGGGTAAGGCTTCGGTTAAGGGTTCGGGTTCGGGTTAGGGTTAGGGTTAGGGTTAGGGTTAGGGGACGGAGACGGTTTAGTGGACAGGTTAGTGTACGACAACGGTTTAGGGTAAGCGTACGTGTTAGGGTACGGGTTAGTGTTATCGTAAGGGTTAGGATTAGGAGACGGGTTAGGGTAAGGCTTCGGGTAAGGGTTAGGGTTAGGGTTAGGGTTAGGGGACGGTTTAGGGGACAGGTTAGAGTACGACAACGATTTAGGGTGAGCGTACGTGTTAGTGTTAGCGTACGAGTTAGGATTAGGGGACGGTTTAGTGTAAGGCTTCGGATAAGGGTTAGGGTTAAGGTTAGGGTTAGGGTTAGGGTTAGGGAACGGGGACGGTTTAGGGGACAGGTTAGGATACGACAACGGTTTAGGGTGAGCGTACGTGTTAGGGTACGGGTTAGAGTTAGCATACGGGTTAGGATTAGGGGACGGGTTAGGGTAAGGCTTCGGGTAAGGGTTAGGGTTAGGGTTAGGGTTACGGTTAGGGGACGGGGACGGGGATGGTTTAAGGGACAGGTTAGGGTACGACAACGGTTTATGGTGAGCGTACGTGTTAGGGTACGGGTTAGTGTTAGCGTACGAGTTAGTATTAGGGGACGGGTTAGGATAAGGCTTCGGGTAAGGGTTAGGGTTACGGTTAGGGTTAGGGGACGGGGACGGTTTAGGGGACAGGTTACGGTACGACAACGGTTTAGAGTGAGCGTACGTGTTAGGGTATGGTTTAGTGTTAGCGTACGGGTTAGGACTAGGGGACGGGTTAGGGTAAGGCTTCGGGTAAGGGTTAGGGATAGGGTTAGGGTTAGGGTTAGTGTTAGGGGACGGGGAAGGTTTAGGGGAAAGGTTAGAGTACGACAACGGTTTATGGTGCGCGTACGTGTTAGGCTACGGGTTAGTGTTAGCGTACGTGTTAGGATTAGGGGACGGGTTAGGGTAAGGCTTCGGGTAAGGGTTAGGTTGAGGTTTAGGGTTAGGGGACGGGGACGGTTTAGGGGACAGGTTAGCGTACGACAACGGTTTAGGGTGAGCTTACGTGTTAGGGTACGAGTTAGTGTTAGCGTATGTGTTAGTATTACGGGACGAGTTAGCGTAAGGCTTCAGGTAAGGATTAGGGTTAGGGTTAGGGTTAGGGGATGGGGACGGTTTAGGGGACAGGTTAGGGTTAGGGTTAGGGTTAGGAGACGGGGACGGTTTAGGGGACAGGTTAGGGTACGACAACGGTTTAGGGTGAGCGTACGTGTTAGGGTACTGGTTATGGTTAGCGTACGGGTTAGGATTAGGGGACGGGTTAGGGTAAGGCTTCGGGTAAGGGTTAGGGTTTGGTTTAGGGTTAGCGTTAGGGGACGGGGACGGTTTAGGGGACAGCTTAGTGTACGAAAACGGTTTAGGGTGAGCGTACGTGTTAGGGTATGTGTTAGTGTTAGCGTACGGGTTAGGCTTATGGGACGGGTTAGGGTAAGGTTTCGGGTAAGTGTTACGGTTAGGGTTAGGGTTAGGGGACGGGAATGGGGACGGTTTAGGGGACAGGTTAGTGTACGACAACGGTTTAGGGTGAGCGTACGTGTTAGGGTACGGGTTATTGTTAGCGTACGGGTTTGGATTAGGGGACGGGTTAGGGTAAGGCTTCGGGTAAGGTTTAGGGTTAGGGTTAGGGTTAGGGTTAGGGTTAGGGGACGGGTACGGTTTAGGGGACAGGTTAGGGTACGACAACGGTTTAGGGTGAGCGTACGTGTTAGTGTACGGGTTAGTTTTAGCGTACGGGTTAGGATTCGGGGACGGGTTAGTGTAAGGCTTCGGGTAAGGGTTAGGGTTAGGGTTAGGGTTAGGTAACGGGGACGGTTTAGGGGACAGGTTAGGGTACGACAACGGTTCAGGGTGAGCGTACATGTTAGGGTATGGGTTAGAGTTAGCATACGGGTTAGGATTAGGGGACGGGTTAGTGTAATGCTTCGGGTAAGGGTTAGGGTTAGGGTTAGGGGACGGGGACGGTTTAGGGGACAGGTTAGGGCACGACAACGGTTTTGAGTGAGCGTACGTGTTAGGATATGGATTAGTGTTAGCGTTCGGGTAAGGATTAGGGGACGGGTTAGGGTAAGGCTTCGGGTAAGTGTTCGGGTTAGGGTTAGGGTTAGGGTTAGGGTTAGGGTTAGGGGACGGGGACGGTTTAGGGGACAGGTTAGGGTACGACAACGGCTTACGGTGAGCGTACGTGTTAGGGTACGGTTTAGTGTTAGCGTATGGGTTAGGATTAGGGGACGTGTTAGGGTAAGTCTTCGGGTAAGCGTTAAGGTTAAGGTTAGGGTTAGGGTTAGGGTTAGGGGACGGGGATGGTTTAGGGGACATGTTAGGGTACGACAACGGTTTATGGTGAGCGTACGTGTTAGGCTACGGGTTAGTGTTAGCGTACGGGTTAGGATTAGGGGACGGGTTAGGGTAAGGCTTAGGGTAACGGTTAGGGTTAGGGTTAGGGTTAGGGGACGGGGACGGTTTAGAGGACAGGTTAGGGTACGACAACGGTTTAGGGTGAGCGTACGTGTTAGGGTACGAGATAGTGTTAGCATACGTGTTAGTATTAGGGGACGGGTTAGGGTAAGGCTTCGGGTAAGGGTTAGGTTTAGGGTTAGGTTTAGGGGATGGGGACGGTTTAGGGGACAGGTTAGGGTACGACAACGGTTTAGGGTCAGCGGACGTGTTAGTGTACGGGTTAGTGTTTGCGTACGGTTTAGGATTAGGGGACGGGTTAGTGTAAGGCTTCGGGTAAGGGTTAGGGTTAGGGTTAGGGTTAGGGTTAGGGTTAGGGAATGGGGAAGGTTTAGGGGACAGGTTAGGGTACGACATCGGTTTAGCGTGAGCGTACGTGTTAGGGTACGGGTTAGAGTTAGCATACGGGTTAGGATTAGGGGACGGGTTAGGGTAATGCTTCGGGTAAGGTTTAGGGTTAGGGTTAGGGTTAGGGTTAGTGGACGGGGACGGTTTAGGGGACAGTTTAGGGCACGACACCAGTTTTGGGTGAGCGTACGTGTTAGGGTATGGATTAGTGTTAGCGTTCGGGTAAGGATTAGGGGACGGGTTAGGGTAAGGCTTCGGGTAAGGGTTCGGGTTAGGTTTAGGTTTAGGGTTAGGGTTAGGGGACGGTGACGGTTTAGGGGCAGGTTAGGGTACGACAGCGGTTTAGGGTGAGCGTACGTGTTAGGCTACGGGTTACTGTTGGTGTACGAGTTAGGATTAGGGGACGGGTTAGCATAAGGCTTCGGGTAAGGGTTAAGGTTAGGGTTAGGGTTAGGGGACGGGGACGGTTTAGGGGACAGTTTACGGTACGACAACGGTTTAGAGTGAGCGTACGTGTTAGGGTATGGTTTAGTGTTAGCGTACGGGTTAGGATTAGGGGACGGGTTAGGGTAAGGCTTCGGGTAAGGGTTAGGGTTAGGGTTAGGGTTAGGGTTAGTGTTAGGGGACGGGGAAGGTTTAGGGGAAAGGTTAGAGTACGACAACGGTTTATGGTGCGCGTACGTGTTAGGCTACGGGTTAGTGTTAGCGTACGTGTTAGGATTAGGGGACGGGTTAGGGTAAGGCTTCGGGTAAGAGTTAGTTTGAGGTTTAGGGTTAGGGTTAGTGTTAGGGGATGGGTACGGTTTAAGGGAGAGGTTAATGTACGATAACGGTTTAGGGTGAGCGTAAGTGTTAGGGTACGGGTTCGTGTTAGCGTACGCTTTAGGATTAGGGGACGGGTTAGGGTAAGGCTTTGGGTAAGTGTTAGGGTTAGGGTTAGTGTTAGGGTTAGGGGACAGGGAGGGTTTAGGGGACAGGTTAGGGTACGAAAAATGTTTAGGGTGAGCGTACGTGTTAGGGTACGGGTTAGTGTTAGCGTTACGGGTTAGGATTTGGGGACGGGTTAGTGTAAGGCTTCGGGTGTTAGGGTTAGGGTTAGGGTTAGGGTTAGGGGACGGGGACGGTTTAGGGGACAGGTTAGGGTACGACAACGGTTTAGGGTGAGCGTACGTGTTAGGGTACGGGTTAGTGTTAGCGTATGGGTTAGGATTAGAGGACGGGTTAGGGTAAGGCTTCGGGTAAGGGTTAGGGTTAGGGTTAGGGTTAGGGTTAGGGTTAGGAGACGGGGACGGTTTAGGGGACAGGTTAGTGTACGACAACGGTTTAGGGTGTGCGTATGTGTTAGGGTACGCTTTAGTGTTAGCGTACGGGTTAGGATTAGGGGACGGGTTAGGGTAAGGCTTCGGGTAAGGGTTAGGGTTAGGGTTAGGTTTAGGGTTAGGGGACGGGGACGGTTTAGGGGAGGGGTTAGGGTACGACAACGGTTTAGGTTGAGCGTACGTGTTAGGGTACGGTTTAGTGTTAGCGTACGGTTTAGGATTAGGGGACGGTTTAGTGTAAGGTTTCGGGTAAGTGTTAGGGTTAGGGTTAGGGTTAGGGTTAGGTTTAGGGAACGGGGAAGGTTTAGGGGAAAGGTTAGTGTATGACAACGGTTTAGGGTGAGCGTACGAGTTAGGGTACGGGTTAGAGTTAGCATGAGGGTTAGGATTAGGGGACGGTTTAGGGTAAGGCTTCGGTTAAGGGTTCGTGTTAGGGTTAGGGTTAGGGTTAGGGTTAGGTGACGGAGACGGTTTAGTGGACTGGTTAGTGTACGACAACGGTTTAGGGTAAGCGTACGTGTTAGGGTACGGGTTAGTGTTATCGTAAGGGTTAGGATTAGGAGACGGGTTAGGGTAAGGCTTCGGGTAAGGATTAGGGTTAGGGTTAGGGTTAGGGGACGGTTTAGGGGACAGGTTAGAGTACGACAACGATTTAGGGTGAGCGTACGTGTTAGTGTTAGCGTACGAGTTACGATTAGGGGACGGTTTAGTGTAAGGCTTCGGATAAGGGTTAGGGTTAAGGTTAGGGTTAGGGTTAGGGTTAGGGAACGGGGACGGTTTAGGGGACAGGTTAGGATACGACAACGGTTTAGGGTGAGCGTACGTGTTAGGGTACGGGTTAGAGTTAGCATACGGGTTAGGATTAGGGGACGGGTTAGGGTAAGGCTTCGTGTAAGGGACAGGGTTAGGGTTAGGGTTAGGGTTAGGGTTAGGGGACGGGGACCGTTTAGGGGATAGGTTATGGTACGACAACGGTTTATGGTGAGCGTACGTGTTAGGCTACAGTTTAGTGTTAACATACGGGTTAGGATTAGGGGATGGGTTAGGGTAAGGCTTCGGGTAAGGGTTAGGGTTAGGGTTAGGGTTAGGGTTATGGGACAGGGACGGTTTAGGGGACAGGTTAGGGTACGACAACGGTTTAGGGTGAGTGTACGTGTTAGGGTACGGGTTAGTGTTAGTGTACGGTTTAGGATTAGGGGACGGGTTAGGGTAAGGCTTCGGGTAAGGGTTAGTGTTAGGGTTAGGGTTAGGGGACGGGGACGGGGACGGTTTAGGGGACAGGTCAGTGTATGACAACGGTTTAGGGTGAGCGTACGTGTTAGGGTACGGTTTAGTGTTATCGTAAGGGTTAGGATTAGGGGACGGGTTAGGGTAAGGCTTCGGGTGAGTGTTAGGGTTAGGGTTATTGTTAGGGTTAGCGGACGGGGACGGTTTAGGGGACAGGTTAGTGTACGACAAAGTTTTAGGGTGAGCGTACGTGTTAGGGTACGGGTTAGTGTTAGCGTACGGGTTAGGATTAGGGGACGGTTTTGGGTAAGGCTTCGGGTAAGGTTTCGGGTTAGGGTTAGGGTTAGGGTTAGGGTTAGGGTTAGGGGACGGGGACCGTTTAGGGGACAGGTTATGGTACGACAACGGTTTATGATGAGCGTAAGTGTTAGGCTACGGGTTAGTGTTAGCATACGGGTTAGGATTAGGGGACGGGTTAGGGTAAGGCTTCGGGTAAGGGTTAGGGTTAGGGTTAGGGTTACGGTTAGGGGACGGGGACGGTTTAGGGGACAGGTTAGTGTACGACAACGGTTTAGGGTGAGCGTACGTGTTAGGCTACGGTTTAGTGTTAGCGTACGGTTTAGGATTAGGGGACGGGTTAGTGTAAGGCTTCGCGTAAGTGTTAGGGTTAGGGTTAGGGTTAGGGGACGGGGACGGTTTAGGGGACAGGTTAGGGTACGACAACGGTTTAAGGTGAGCATACGTGTTAGTGTACGGGTTAGTGTTAGCCAACGGGTTAGGATTAGGGGACGGGTTAGGTTAAGGCTTCGGGTAAGGGTTAGGGTTAGGGTTAGGGTTAGGGTTAGGGGACGGGGACGGGGATGGTTTAGGGGACAGGTTAGTGTACGAAAACGATTTAGGGTGAGCGTACGTGTTAGGGTATGGGTTAGTGTTAGCGTACAGGTTAGGATTAGGGGACGGGTTAGGGTAAGGCTTTGGGTAAGGTTTAGAGTTAGGGTTAGGGTTAGGGTTAGGGGACGGGGACGGTTTAGGGGACAGGTTAGGGTACGACAACGGTTTAGGGTGAGCGTACGTGTTAGGGTACGGGTTAGTGTTAGCGTACGGGTTAGGATTAGGGGACGGGTTAGTGTAAGGCTTCGGGTAAGGGGTAGGGTTAGGGTTAGGGTTAGGGTTAGGGTTAGGGAACGGGGACAGTTTAGGGGAAAGGTTAGTGTACGACAACGGTTTAGGGTGAGCGTACGTGTTAGGGTACGGGTTAGAGTTAGCATGAGGGTTAGGATTAGGGGACGGTTTAGGGTAAGGCTTCGGGTAAGGCTTCGGGTTAGGGTTAGAGTTAGGGTTAGGGTTAGGGTTAGGGGACGGAGACGGTTTAGGGGACAGGTTAGTGTACGACAACGGTTTAGGGTGAGCGTACGTGTTAGGGTACGGGATAGTGTTAGCGTACGGTTTAGGATTAGGGGACGGGTTAGTGTAAGGCTTCGGGTAAGGGTTAGGGTTAGGGTTAGGGTTAGGGGACGGGGACGGTTTAGGGGACAGGTTAGGGTACGACAACGGTTTAGGGTGAGTGTACGTGTTAGGGTACGGGTTAGTGTTAGCGTACGGGTTAGGATTAGAGGACGTGTTAGGGTAAGGCTTCGGGTAAGTGTTAGGTTTAGGGTTAGGGTTAGGGTTAGGGTTAGGAGACGGGGACGGTTTAGGGGACAGGTTAGTGTACGACAATGGTTTAGGGTGTGCGTATGTGTTAGGGTACGGTTTAGGGTTAGTGTATGGGTTAGGATTAGGGGACGGGTTAGGGTAAGGCTTCGGGTAAGGGTTAGGGTTAAAGTTAGGGTTAGGGTTAGGGTTAGGGGACGGGGACGGTTTAGGGGACAGGTTATGGTACGACAACTGTTTATGATGAGCGTACGTGTTAGGCTATGGGTTAGTGTTAGCGTACGGGTTAGGATTAGGGGATGGGTTAGTGTAAGGCTTCGAGAAAGGGTTAGGGTTAGGGTTAGGGTTAGGGGACAGGGACGGTTTAGGGGACAGTTTAGGGTACGACAACGGTTTAGGGTGAGCGTACGTGTTAGGGTACGGGTTAGTGTTAGCATACGGGTTAGGATTAGGGGATGGGTTAGGGTAAGGCTTCGGGTAAGGGTTAGGGTTAGGGTTAGGGTTAGGTTTAGGGGACAGGGACGGTTTAGGGGACAGGTTAGGGTACGACAACGATTTAGGGTGAGTGTACGTGTTAGGGTACGGGTTAGTGTTAGTGTACGGTTTAGGATTAGGGGACGGGTTAGGGTAAGGCTTCGGGTAAGGGTTAGGGTTACGGTTAGGGTTAGGGTTAGGGGACGGGGACGGGGACGGTTTAGGGGACAGTTTAGGGTACGACAAAGGTTTAGGGTGAGCGTACGTGTTAGGGTACGGGTTAGTGTTAGCGTACGGGTTAGGATTAGGGGACGGGTTAGGGTAAGGCTTCGGGTAAGGGTTAGGGTTAGGGTTAGGGTTAGAGGACGGGGACGGGTACGGGGACCGTTTAGGGGACAGGTTAGTGTACGACAACGGTTTAGGGTGAGCGTACGTGTTAGGGTATGGGTTAGTGTTAGCGTACGGGTTAGGATTAGGGGACGGGTTAGGGTAAGGCTTCGGGTAAGTGTTAGGGCTTGGGTTAGGGTTAGGGTTAGGGGACGGGGATGGTTTAGGGGACAGGTTAGTGTATGACAACGGTTTAGGGTGAGCATACGTGTTAGGGTACAGGTTAGTGTTATCGTATGTGTTAGGATTAGGGGAAGGGTTAGGGTAAGGCTTCGGGTAAGGGTTAGGGTTTGGGTTAGTGTTAGGTTTAGGGTTAGGGGACGGGGACGGTTTAGGGGACAGGTTAGTGTACGACAACCGTTTAGGGTGAGCGTACGTGTTAGGGTACGGGTTAGGGTTAGCGTACGGGTTAGGATTAGGGGATGGGTTAGTGTTAGGCTTCGGGTAAGGGTTAGGGTTAGGGTTAGTGGACGGGGACGTTTTAGGGGACAGGTTAGGGTACGACAACGGTTTAGGGGGAGCGTATGTGTTCGGGTACAGGTTAGTGTTAGCGTACGGGTTAGGATTAGAGGATGGGTTAGGGTAAGGCTTCAGGTAAGGGTTAGGGTTAGGGTTAGGGTTAGGGTTAGGAGACGGGGACGGTTTAGGGGACAGGTTAGTGTACGACAACGGTTTAGGGTGTGCGTATGTGTTAGGGTACGCTTTAGTGTTAGCGTACAGGTTAGGATTAGGGGACGGGTTACGGTAAGGCTTCGGGTAAGTGTTAGGGTTAGGGTTAGGGGATGGGGACGGTTTAGGGGACAGGTTAGGGTACGACAAAGGTTTAGGTTGAGCGTACGTGTTAGGGTACGGTTTAGTGTTAGCGTACGGTTTAGGATTAGGGGACGGGTTAGTGTAAGGCTTCGGGTAAGTGTTAGGGTTAGGGTTAGGGTTAGGTGACGGGGACGGTTTAGGGGACAGGTTAGGGTACGACAACGGTTTAAGGTGAGCATACATGTTAGTGTACGGGTTAGTGTTAGCCAACGGGTTAGGATTAGGGGACGGATTAGGGTAAGGCTTCGGGTAAGGGTTAGGGTTAGGGTTAGGGGACGGGGACGGGGATGGTTTAGGGGACAGGTTAGTGTACGACAACGGTTTAGGGTGAGCGTACGTGTTAGGGTACGGGTTAGTGTTAGCCTACGGGTTAGTATTAGGGGACGGGTTAGGGTAAGGCTTTGGGTAAGGTTTAGAGTTAGGGTTAGGGTTAGGTTTAGGGGACGGGGACGGTTTAGGGGACAGGTTAGGGTACGACAACGGTTTAGGGTGAGCATACGTGTTAGGGTACGGGTTAGTGTTATCGTATGGGTTAGGATTAGGGGACGGGTTAGGGTAAGGCTTCGGGTAAGGGTTAGGGTTAGGGTTATGGTTAGGGTTAAGGGTAGGGGACGGGGACGGTGTAGGGGACAGGTTAGGGTACGACAACGGTTTAGGGTGAGCGTACGTGTTAGGGTACGGGTTAGTGTTAGCGTACGGGTTAGGATTAGGGGACGGGTTAGGGTAAGGCTTCGGGTAAGGGGTAGGGTTAGGGTTAGGGTTAGGGTTAGGGTTAGGGAACGGGGACAGTTTAGGGGAAAGGTTAGTGTACGACAACGATTTACGGTGAGCGTACGTGTTAGGGTACGGGTTAGAGTTAGCATGAGGGTTTGGATTAGGGGACGGTTTAGGGTAAGGCTTCGGGTAAGGGTTCGGGTTAGGGTTAGGGTTAGGGTTAGGGTTAGGGGACGGAGACGGTTTAGGGGACAGGTTAGTGTACGACAGCGGTTTAGGGTGAGCGTACATGTTAGGGTACGGGTTAGTGTTAGCGTACGGGTTAGGATTAGAGGACGTGTTAGGGTAAGGCTTCGGGTAAGTGTTAGGTTTAGGGTTAGGGTTAGGGTTAGGGTTAGGAGACGGGGACGGTTTAGGGGACAGGTTAGTGTACGACAACGTTTTAGGGTGTGCGTATGTGGTAGGGTATGGTTTAGGGTTAGTGTATGGGTTAGGATTAGGGGAGGGGTTAGGGTAAGTCTTCGGGTAAGGGTTAGGGTTAGGGTTAGGGTTAGGGTTAGTGTTAGGGGACGGGGATGGTTTAGGGGACAGGTTATGGTTCGACAACGGTTTATGATGAGCGTACGTGTTAGGCTATGGGTTAGTGTTAGCGTACGGGTTAGGATTAGGGGATGGGTTAGTGTAAGGCTTCGGGAAAGGGTTAGGGTTAGTGTTAGGTATAGGGTTAGGGGACGGGGACGGTTTAGGGGACAGGTTAGGGTACGACAACGGTTTACGTTGAGCGTACGTGTTAGGGTACGGGTTAGTGTTAGCGTACGGGTTAGGATTAGAGGACGTGTTAGGGTAAGGCTTCGGGTAAGGTTTAGGGTTAGGTTTAGGGTTAGGGTTAGGGTTAGGGGATGGTGACGGTTTAGGGGACAGGTTAGAGTACGACAACGGTTTAGGGTGAGCGTACGTGTTAGGTTACGGTTTAGTGTTAGCGTACGGGTTAGGATTAGGGGACAGGTTAGGGTAAGGCTTCTGGTCAGGTTTAGGGTTAGTGTTAGGGATAGGGTTAGGGGACGGGGACGGTTTAGGGGACAGGTTAGGGTACGACAACGGTTTACGTTGAGCGTACGTGTTAGGGTACGGGTTAGTGTTAGCGTACGGGTTAGGATTAGAGGACGTGTTAGGGTAAGGATTCGGGTAAGGTTTAGGGTTAGGGTTAGGGTTAGGGTTAGGGTTAGGAGACGGGGACGGTTTAGGGGACAGGTTAGTGTACAACAACGGTTTAGGGTGTGTGTATGTGTTAGGATACGGTTTAGTGTTAGCGTACGGGTTAGGATTAGGGGACGGTTTCGGGTAAGGCTTCAGGTAAGGGTTAGGGTTAGGGTTAGGGTTAGGGGATCGGGACGGTTTAGGGGACAGGTTAGGGTACGACAACGGTTTATGGTGAGCGTACGTGTTAGGCTATGGGTTAGTGTTAGCGTTCGGTTTAGGATTAGGGGACGGGTTAGGGTAAGGCTTTGGGTAAGGGTTAGGGTTAGGTTTAGGGTTAGGGGACGGGGACGGTTTAGGGGACAGGTTAGTGTACGACAAAGGTTTAGGGTGAGCGTACGTGTTAGGGTACGGTTTAGTGTTAGCGTACGGGTTAGGATTAGGGGACGGGTTAGGGTAAGTCTTCGGGTAAGGGTTAGGGCTAGGGTTAGGGTTAGGGTTAGGGTTAGGTTTAGGGGACGGTGACGGTTTAGGGGACAGGTTAGGGTACGACAACGGTTTAGGGTGACCCTACGTGTTAGGGTACGAGTTAGTGTTTGCGTACGGGTTAGGATTAGGGGATGGGTTAGGGTAAGGCTTCGGGTAAGGGTTAGGGTTAGGGTTAGGGTTAGGGTTAGGGGACGGAGACAGGGACGGGGACAGTTTAGGGGACAGGTTAGTGTACGACAACGGTTTAGGGTGAGCGTACGTGTTAGGGTACGGGTTAGTGTTAGCGTACGGGTTAGGATTAGGGGACGGGTTAGGGTAAGGCTTCGGGTAAGGGTTAGGGCTAGGGTTAGGGTTAGGGTTAGGGGACGGGGACGGTTTAGGGGACAGGTTAGGGTACGACAACGGTTTAGGGTGAGCGTACGTGTTAGGGTACGGGTTAGTGTTATCGTATGGGTTAGGATTAGGGGATGGGTTAGGGTAAGGCTTCGGGGAAGGGTTAGGGTTAGTGTTATGGTTAGGGTTAGGGGATGGGGACGGTTTAGGGGACAGGTTAGGGTACGACAACGGTTTAGGGTGAGCGTACGTGTTAGGTTACGGGTTAGTGTTAGCGTACGGGTTAGGATTAGAGGACGTGTTAGGGTAAGGCTTCGGGTAAGGGTTAGGGTTAGGGTTAGGGTTAGGTTTAGGGTTAGGGGACGGGGACGGTTTAGGGGACAGGTTATGGTACAACAACAGTTTATGGTGAGCGTACGTGTTAGGCTACAGGTTAGGGTTAGCGTACGGGTTAGGATTAGGGGATGGGTTAGGGTAAGGCTTCGGGTAAGTGTTAGGGTTAGGGTTAGGGTTAGGGTTAGGGGACGGGGACGGTTTAGGGGACAGATTAGGGTACGACAACGGTTTAGGGTGAGCGTATGTGTTAGGGTACGGTTGAGTGTTATCGTAAGGGTTAGGATTAGGGGACGGTTTAGTGTAAGGCTTCGGGAAAGGTTTAGGGTTAGGGTTAGGGTTAGGGTTAGGGTTAGGGGACGGGGACGGTTTAGGGGACAGGTTAGAGTACGACAACGGTTTAGGGTGAGCGTTCGTGTTAGGGTACAATTTAGTGTTAGCGTACGAGTTAGGATTAGGGGACGAGTTAGGGTAAGGCTTCGGATAAGGGTTAGGGTTAAGGTTAGGGTTAGGGTTAGAGTTAGGGAACGGGGACGGTTTAGGGGACAGGTTAGGGTACGACAACGGTTTAGGGTGAGCGTACGTGTTAGGGTACGGTTTAGTGTTAGCGTACGGTTTAGGATTAGGGGACGGGTTAGTGTAAGGCTTCGGGTAAGTGTTAGGGTTAGGGTTAGGGTTAGGTGACGGGGACGGTTTAGGGGACAGGTTAGGGTACGACAACGGTTTAAGGTGAGCATACATGTTAGTGTACGGGTTAGTGTTAGCCAACGGGTTAGGATTAGGGGACGGATTAGGGTAAGGCTTCGGGTAAGGGTTAGGGTTAGGGTTAGGGGACGGGGACGGGGATGGTTTAGGGGACAGGTTAGTGTACGACAACGGTTTAGGGTGAGCGTACGTGTTAGGGTACGGGTTAGTGTTAGCCTACGGGTTAGTATTAGGGGACGGGTTAGGGTAAGGCTTTGGGTAAGGTTTAGAGTTAGGGTTAGGGTTAGGTTTAGGGGACGGGGACGGTTTAGGGGACAGGTTAGGGTACGACAACGGTTTAGGGTGAGCATACGTGTTAGGGTACGGGTTAGTGTTATCGTATGGGTTAGGATTAGGGGACGGGTTAGGGTAAGGCTTCGGGTAAGGGTTAGGGTTAGGGTTATGGTTAGGGTTAAGGGTAGGGGACGGGGACGGTGTAGGGGACAGGTTAGGGTACGACAACGGTTTAGGGTGAGCGTACGTGTTAGGGTACGGGTTAGTGTTAGCGTACGGGTTAGGATTAGGGGACGGGTTAGGGTAAGGCTTCGGGTAAGGGGTAGGGTTAGGGTTAGGGTTAGGGTTAGGGTTAGGGAACGGGGACAGTTTAGGGGAAAGGTTAGTGTACGACAACGATTTACGGTGAGCGTACGTGTTAGGGTACGGGTTAGAGTTAGCATGAGGGTTTGGATTAGGGGACGGTTTAGGGTAAGGCTTCGGGTAAGGGTTCGGGTTAGGGTTAGGGTTAGGGTTAGGGTTAGGGGACGGAGACGGTTTAGGGGACAGGTTAGTGTACGACAGCGGTTTAGGGTGAGCGTACATGTTAGGGTACGGGTTAGTGTTAGCGTACGGGTTAGGATTAGAGGACGTGTTAGGGTAAGGCTTCGGGTAAGTGTTAGGTTTAGGGTTAGGGTTAGGGTTAGGGTTAGGAGACGGGGACGGTTTAGGGGACAGGTTAGTGTACGACAACGTTTTAGGGTGTGCGTATGTGGTAGGGTACGGTTTAGGGTTAGTGTATGGGTTAGGATTAGGGGAGGGGTTAGGGTAAGTCTTCGGGTAAGGGTTAGTGTTAGGGTTAGGGTTAGGGTTAGTGTTAGGGGACGGGGATGGTTTAGGGGACAGGTTATGGTTCGACAACGGTTTATGATGAGCGTACGTGTTAGGCTATGGGTTAGTGTTAGCGTACGGGTTAGGATTAGGGGATGGGTTAGTGTAAGGTTTCGGGAAAGGGTTAGGGTTAGTGTTAGGTATAGGGTTAGGGGACGGGGACGGTTTAGGGGACAGGTTAGGGTACGACAACGGTTTACGTTGAGCGTACGTGTTAGGGTACGGGTTAGTGTTAGCGTACGGGTTAGGATTAGAGGACGTGTTAGGGTAAGGCTTCGGGTAAGGTTTAGGGTTAGGTTTAGGGTTAGGGTTAGGGTTAGGGGATGGTGACGGTTTAGGGGACAGGTTAGAGTACGACAACGGTTTAGGGTGAGCGTACGTGTTAGGTTACGGTTTAGTGTTAGCGTACGGGTTAGGATTAGGGGACAGGTTAGGGTAAGGCTTCTGGTCAGGTTTAGGGTTAGTGTTAGGGATAGGGTTAGGGGACGGGGACGGTTTAGGGGACAGGTTAGGGTACGACAACGGTTTACGTTGAGCGTACGTGTTAGGGTACGGGTTAGTGTTAGCGTACGGGTTAGGATTAGAGGACGTGTTAGGGTAAGGATTCGGGTAAGGTTTAGGGTTAGGGTTAGGGTTAGGGTTAGGGTTAGGAGACGGGGACGGTTTAGGGGACAGGTTAGTGTACAAAAACGGTTTAGGGTGTGTGTATGTGTTAGGATACGGTTTAGTGTTCGCGTACGGGTTAGGATTAGGGGACGGTTTCGGGTAAGGCTTCAGGTAAGGGTTAGGGTTAGGGTTAGGGTTAGGGGATCGGGACGGTTTAGGGGACAGGTTAGGGTACGACAACGGTTTATGGTGAGCGTACGTGTTAGGCTATGGGTTAGTGTTAGCGTTCGGTTTAGGATTAGGGGACGGGTTAGGGTAAGGCTTTGGGTAAGGGTTAGGGTTAGGTTTAGGGTTAGGGGACGGGGACGGTTTAGGGGACAGGTTAGTGTACGACAAAGGTTTAGGGTGAGCGTACGTGTTAGGGTACGGTTTAGTGTTAGCGTACGGGTTAGGATTAGGGGACGGGTTAGGGTAAGTCTTCGGGTAAGGGTTAGGGCTAGGGTTAGGGTTAGGGTTAGGGTTAGGTTTAGGGGACGGTGACGGTTTAGGGGACAGGTTAGGGTACGACAACGGTTTAGGGTGACCCTACGTGTTAGGGTACGAGTTAGTGTTTGCGTACGGGTTAGGATTAGGGGATGGGTTAGGGTAAGGCTTCGGGTAAGTGTTAGGGTTAGGGTTAGGGTTAGGTGACGGGGACGGTTTAGGGGACAGGTTAGGGTACGACAACGGTTTAAGGTGAGCATACATGTTAGTGTACGGGTTAGTGTTAGCCAACGGGTTAGGATTAGGGGACGGATTAGGGTAAGGCTTCGGGTAAGGGTTAGGGTTAGGGTTAGGGGACGGGGACGGGGATGGTTTAGGGGACAGGTTAGTGTACGACAACGGTTTAGGGTGAGCGTACGTGTTAGGGTACGGGTTAGTGTTAGCCTACGGGTTAGTATTAGGGGACGGGTTAGGGTAAGGCTTTGGGTAAGGTTTAGAGTTAGGGTTAGGGTTAGGTTTAGGGGACGGGGACGGTTTAGGGGACAGGTTAGGGTACGACAACGGTTTAGGGTGAGCATACGTGTTAGGGTACGGGTTAGTGTTATCGTATGGGTTAGGATTAGGGGACGGGTTAGGGTAAGGCTTCGGGTAAGGGTTAGGGTTAGGGTTATGGTTAGGGTTAAGGGTAGGGGACGGGGACGGTGTAGGGGACAGGTTAGGGTACGACAACGGTTTAGGGTGAGCGTACGTGTTAGGGTACGGGTTAGTGTTAGCGTACGGGTTAGGATTAGGGGACGGGTTAGGGTAAGGCTTCGGGTAAGGGGTAGGGTTAGGGTTAGGGTTAGGGTTAGGGTTAGGGAACGGGGACAGTTTAGGGGAAAGGTTAGTGTACGACAACGATTTACGGTGAGCGTACGTGTTAGGGTACGGGTTAGAGTTAGCATGAGGGTTTGGATTAGGGGACGGTTTAGGGTAAGGCTTCGGGTAAGGGTTCGGGTTAGGGTTAGGGTTAGGGTTAGGGTTAGGGGACGGAGACGGTTTAGGGGACAGGTTAGTGTACGACAGCGGTTTAGGGTGAGCGTACATGTTAGGGTACGGGTTAGTGTTAGCGTACGGGTTAGGATTAGAGGACGTGTTAGGGTAAGGCTTCGGGTAAGTGTTAGGTTTAGGGTTAGGGTTAGGGTTAGGGTTAGGAGACGGGGACGGTTTAGGGGACAGGTTAGTGTACGACAACGTTTTAGGGTGTGCGTATGTGGTAGGGTACGGTTTAGGGTTAGTGTATGGGTTAGGATTAGGGGAGGGGTTAGGGTAAGTCTTCGGGTAAGGGTTAGTGTTAGGGTTAGGGTTAGGGTTAGTGTTAGGGGACGGGGATGGTTTAGGGGACAGGTTATGGTTCGACAACGGTTTATGATGAGCGTACGTGTTAGGCTATGGGTTAGTGTTAGCGTACGGGTTAGGATTAGGGGATGGGTTAGTGTAAGGTTTCGGGAAAGGGTTAGGGTTAGTGTTAGGTATAGGGTTAGGGGACGGGGACGGTTTAGGGGACAGGTTAGGGTACGACAACGGTTTACGTTGAGCGTACGTGTTAGGGTACGGGTTAGTGTTAGCGTACGGGTTAGGATTAGAGGACGTGTTAGGGTAAGGCTTCGGGTAAGGTTTAGGGTTAGGTTTAGGGTTAGGGTTAGGGTTAGGGGATGGTGACGGTTTAGGGGACAGGTTAGAGTACGACAACGGTTTAGGGTGAGCGTACGTGTTAGGTTACGGTTTAGTGTTAGCGTACGGGTTAGGATTAGGGGACAGGTTAGGGTAAGGCTTCTGGTCAGGTTTAGGGTTAGTGTTAGGGATAGGGTTAGGGGACGGGGACGGTTTAGGGGACAGGTTAGGGTACGACAACGGTTTACGTTGAGCGTACGTGTTAGGGTACGGGTTAGTGTTAGCGTACGGGTTAGGATTAGAGGACGTGTTAGGGTAAGGATTCGGGTAAGGTTTAGGGTTAGGGTTAGGGTTAGGGTTAGGGTTAGGAGACGGGGACGGTTTAGGGGACAGGTTAGTGTACAAAAACGGTTTAGGGTGTGTGTATGTGTTAGGATACGGTTTAGTGTTCGCGTACGGGTTAGGATTAGGGGACGGTTTCGGGTAAGGCTTCAGGTAAGGGTTAGGGTTAGGGTTAGGGTTAGGGGATCGGGACGGTTTAGGGGACAGGTTAGGGTACGACAACGGTTTATGGTGAGCGTACGTGTTAGGCTATGGGTTAGTGTTAGCGTTCGGTTTAGGATTAGGGGAAGGGTTAGGGTAAGGCTTTGGGTAAGGGTTAGGGTTAGGTTTAGGGTTAGGGGACGGGGACGGTTTAGGGGACAGGTTAGTGTACGACAAAGGTTTAGGGTGAGCGTACGTGTTAGGGTACGGTTTAGTGTTAGCGTACGGGTTAGGATTAGGGGACGGGTTAGGGTAAGTCTTCGGGTAAGGGTTAGGGCTAGGGTTAGGGTTAGGGTTAGGGTTAGGTTTAGGGGACGGTGACGGTTTAGGGGACAGGTTAGGGTACGACAACGGTTTAGGGTGACCCTACGTGTTAGGGTACGAGTTAGTGTTTGCGTACGGGTTAGGATTAGGGGATGGGTTAGGGTAAGGCTTCGGGTAAGGGTTAGGGTTAGGGTTAGGGTTAGGGTTAGGGGACGGAGACAGGGACGGGGACAGTTTAGGGGACAGGTTAGTGTACGACAACGGTTTAGGGTGAGCGTACGTGTTAGGGTACGGGTTAGTGTTAGCGTACGGGTTAGGATTAGGGGACGGGTTAGGGTAAGGCTTCGGGTAAGGGTTAGGGCTAGGGTTAGGGTTAGGGTTAGGGGACGGGGACGGTTTAGGGGACAGGTTAGGGTACGACAACGGTTTAGGGTGAGCGTACGTGTTAGGGTACGGGTTAGTGTTATCGTATGGGTTAGGATTAGGGGATGGGTTAGGGTAAGGCTTCGGGGAAGGGTTAGGGTTAGTGTTATGGTTAGGGTTAGGGGATGGGGACGGTTTAGGGGACAGGTTAGGGTACGACAACGGTTTAGGGTGAGCGTACGTGTTAGGTTACGGGTTAGTGTTAGCGTACGGGTTAGGATTAGAGGACGTGTTAGGGTAAGGCTTCGGGTAAGGGTTAGGGTTAGGGTTAGGGTTAGGTTTAGGGTTAGGGGACGGGGACGGTTTAGGGGACAGGTTATGGTACAACAACAGTTTATGGTGAGCGTACGTGTTAGGCTACAGGTTAGGGTTAGCGTACGGGTTAGGATTAGGGGATGGGTTAGGGTAAGGCTTCGGGTAAGGGTTAGGGTTAGGGTTAGGGTTAGGGTTAGGGGACGGGGACGGTTTAGGGGACAGATTAGGGTACGACAACGGTTTAGGGTGAGCGTATGTGTTAGGGTACGGTTGAGTGTTATCGTAAGGGTTAGGATTAGGGGACGGTTTAGTGTAAGGCTTCGGGAAAGGTTTAGGGTTAGGGTTAGGGTTAGGGTTAGGGTTAGGGGACGGGGACGGTTTAGGGGACAGGTTAGAGTACGACAACGGTTTAGGGTGAGCGTTCGTGTTAGGGTACAATTTAGTGTTAGCGTACGAGTTAGGATTAGGGGACGAGTTAGGGTAAGGCTTCGGATAAGGGTTAGGGTTAAGGTTAGGGTTAGGGTTAGAGTTAGGGAACGGGGACGGTTTAGGGGACAGGTTAGGGTACGACAACGGTTTAGGGTGAGCGTACGTGTTAGGGTATGGGTTAGAGTTAGCATACCGGTTAGGATTAGGGGACGGGTTAGGGTAAGGGTTCGGGTAAGGTTTAGGGTTAGGGTAAGGGTTAGGGTTAGGGGACGGGGACGGTTTAAGGGACAGCTTAGGGTACGACAACGGTTTAGGGTGAGCGTACGTGTTAGGGTATGGGTTAGTGTTAGCGTACGGGTTAGGATTAGGGGACGGTTTAGGGTAAGGCTTCGGGTAAGGGTTAGAGTTAGGTTTAGTGTTAGGCTTAGGGGACGGGGACGGTTTAGGGGACAGGTTAGGGTACAACAAAGGTTTAGGTTGAGCGTACGTGTTAGGATACGGGTTAGTGTTAGCGTACGGGTTAGGATTAGGGGACGGTTTAGGGTAAGGCTTCGGGTAAGGGTTCGGGTTAGGGTTGGGGTTAGGGTTAGGGATCGGGTGAGGGGACGGTGACGGTTTAGGGGAGAGGTTAGGGTACGACAACGGTTTAGAGTGAGCGTACGTGTTAGGGTAGGGGTTAGTGTTAGCGTACGGGTTAGGATTAGGGGACGGGTTAGGGTAAGGCTTCGGGTCAGGGTTAGGGTTAGGGTTAGGGTTAGGGTTAGGGTTAGGAGACGGGAACGGTTTAGGGGACAGGTTAGTGTACAACAACGGTTTAGGGTGTGTGTATGTGTTAGGATACGGTTTAGTGTTAACGTACGGGTTAGGATTAGGGGACGGGTTAGGGTAAGGCTTCAGGTAAGGGTTAGGGTTAGGGTTAGGGTTAGGGTTAGGGGATGGGGACGGTTTAGGGGACAGGTTAGGGTACGACAACGGTTTAGGGTGAGCGTACGTGTTAGGGTACGGGTTAGTGTTAGCGTACGGTTTAGGATTAGGTGACGGGTTAGAGTAAGGCTTTGGGTAAGGGTTAGGGTTAGGTTTAGGGTTAGGTTTAGGGGACGGGGACGGTTTAGGGGACAGGTTAGGGTACGACAACGGTTTAGGGTGAGCGTACGTGTTAGGGTACGGGTTAGTGTTAGCGTACGGGTTAGGATTATGGGATGGGTTAGGGTAAGGCTTCGGGTAAGGGTTAGGGTTAGGGTTAGGGTTAGGGTTAGGGGACGGGGACAGGGACGGGGACAGTTTAGGGGACAGGTTAGTGTACGACAACGGTTTAGGGTGAGCGTACGTGTTAGGGTATGGGTTAGTGTTAGCGTACGGATTAGGATTAGGGGACTGGTTAGGGTAAGGCTTCGGGTAAGGGTTAGGGCTAGGGTTAGGGTTAGGGTTAGGGGACGGGGACGGTTTAGGGGACAGGTTAGAGTACGACAACGGTTTAGGGTGAGCGTACGTGTTAGGGTACGGGTTAGTGTTATCGTATGGGTTAGGATTAGGGGATGGGTTACGTTAAGGCTTGTGGTAAGGGATAGGGTTAGGGTTAGGGTTAGGGTTAGGGTTAGGGGACGGGGACGGTTTAGGGGACAGGTTAGTGTACGACAACGGTTTAGGGTGAGCGTACGTGTTAGGTTACGGGTTAGTGTTAGCATACTGGTTAGGATTAGTTGACTGGTTATGGTAAGGCTTCGGGTAAGGGTTAGGGTTAGGGTTAGGGTTAGGGTTAGGGGACGGGGACGGTTTAGGGGACAGGTTAGGGTACGACAACGGTTTAGGGTGAGCGTACGTGTTAGGGTACGGGTTAGTGTTATCGTATGGGTTAGGATTAAGGGACGGTTTACGGTAACGCTTCGGGTAAGGGTTAGGGTTAGGTTTAGGGTTAGGGTTAGGGGACGGGGACCGTTTAGGGGACAGGTTACTGTACGACAACGGTTTAGGGTGAGCGTACGTGTTAGGGTACGGGTTAGTGTTAGCGTACGGGTTAGGATTAGGGGACGGGTTAGGGTAAGGCTTCGGGTAAGGTTTAGGGTTAGGGTTAGGGTTAGGGTTAGGGTTAGGGGACGGGGACAGTTTAGGGGACAGGTTAGTGTATGACAACGGTTTAGGGTGAGCGTACGTGTTAGGGTACGGGTTAGTGTCAGCGTACGGGTTAGGATTAGGGGAAGGGTTAGGGTAAGGCTTCGGGTAAGGGTTATGGTTAGGGTTAGGGTTAGGGTTAGGGAACGGGGACGGTTTAGGGGACAGGTTAGGGTACGAAAACGGTTTAGGGTGAGCGTACGTGTTAGGTTACGTGTTAGTGTTAGCGTACGGGTTAGGATTAGAGGACGTGTTAGTGTAAGGCTTCGGGTAAGGGTTAGGGTTAGGGTTAGGGTTAGGGTTAGGGGACGGGGACGGTTTAGGGGACAGGTTATGGTACGACAACGGTTTATGGTGAGCGTACGTGTTAGGCTACGGGTTAGTGTTAGCGTACGGGTTAGGATTAGGGAATGGGTTAGGGTAAGGCTTCGGGTAAAGGTTAGGTTTAGGGTTAGGGTTAGGGTTAGGGGACGGGGACAGTTTAGGGGACAGGTTAGGGTACGACAACGGTTTAGGGTGAGCGTACGTGTTAGGGTACGGGTTAGTGTTGCGTACGGGTTAGGATTAGGGGACGGGTTAGGGTAAGTCTTCGGGTAAGGGTTAGGGTTAGGGTTGAGTTAGGGTTAGGGGATGGGGACGGGGACGGTTTAGGGGACAGGTCAGTGTATGACAACTGTTTAGGGTGAGCGTACGTGTTAGGGTACGGGTTAGTGTTAGCGTACGGTTTAGGATTAGGGGACGGGTTAGGGTAAGGCTTCGGGTAAGAGTTAGGGTTAGGGTTAGGGTTAGGGTCAGGGTTAGGGGACGGGGACGGTTTAGTGGACAGGTTAGGGTACGACAACAGTTTAGGGTGAGCGTACGTGTTAGGGTACGGGTTAGTGTTAGCGTACGAGTTAGGATTAGGGTATGGGTTAGTGTAAGGCTTCGGGTAAGGGTTAGGGTTAAGGTTAGGGTTAGTGTTAGGGAATGGGGAGGGTTTAGGGGACAGGTTAGGGTACGACAACGGTTTAGGGTGAGCGTACGTGTTAGGGTACGGGTTAGAGTTAGCATACGGGTTAGGATTAGGGGACGGGTTGGGGTAAGGCTTCGGGTAAGTGTTAGGGTTAGGTTTAGGGTTAGGGTTAGGGTTAGGCGACGGGGACGGTTTAAGGGACAGGTTAGGGTACGACAACGGTTTAGGGTGAGCGTACGTGTTAGGGTACAGGTTAGTGTTGGCGTAAGGGTTAGGATTAGGGGACGGGTTAGGGTAAGGCTTCAGGTAAGGGCTAGGGTTAGGGTTAGGGTTAGGGTTAGGGGACGGGGACGGTTTAGGGGACAGGTTAGGGTACGACAACGGTTTAGGGTGAGCGTACGTGTTAGGGTACGGGTTAGTGTTATCGTATGGTTTAGGATTAGGGGATGGGTTACGGTAAGGCTTCGGGTAAGGGTTAGGGTTAGGGTTAGGGTTAGGGGTAGGGTACGGGGATGGTTTAGGGGACAGGTTAGTGTACGACAACGGTTTAGGGTGAGCGTACGTGTTAGGGTACGGGTTAGTGTTAGCATACGGGTTAGGATTAGGGGATGGGTTATGGTAAGGCTTCGGGTAAGGGTAAGGGTTAGGGTTAGGGTTAGGGTTAGGGTTAGGGTTAGGGGACGGGGATGGTTTAGGGGACAGGTTAGGGTACGACAACGGTTTAGGGTGAGCGTACGTGTTAGGGTACGGGTTAGTGTTATCGTATGGGTTAGGATTAGGGGACGGTTTACGGTAAGGCTTCGGGTAAGGTTTAGGGTTAGGGTTAGGGTTAGGGTTAGGGTTAGGTGACGGGGACAGTTTAGGGGACAGGTTAGGGTTAGGGTTAGGGTTAGGTTTAGGGGACGGGGACGGGTACGGGGACAGTTTAGGGGATAGGTTAGTGTACGACAACGGTTTAGGGTGTGCGTTCGTGTTAGGGTAAGGGTTAGTGATAGCGTACGGGTTAGGATTAGGGGACGGGTTAGGGTAAGGCTTCGGGTAAGGGTTAGGGCTAGGGTTAGGGTTAGGGTTACGGGACGGGGCCGGTTTAGGGGACAGGTTAGTGTACGACAACGGTTTAGGGTGAGCGTACGTGTTAGGGTACGGTTTAGTGTTATCGTAAGGGTTAGGATTATGGGACGGGTTAGGGTAAGGCTTCGGGTAAGGTTTAGGGTTAGGTTTAGGGTTAGGGTTACGGTTAGGGGATGGTGACGGTTTAGGGGACAGGTTAGAGTACGAGAACGGTTTAGGGTGAGCGTACGTGTTAGGGTACGGGTTAGTGTTAGCGTACGGGTTAGAATTAGGGGACAGGTTAGGGTAAGGATTCTGGTCAGGTTTAGGGTTACTGTTAGGGATAGGGTTAGGGGACGGGGACGGTTTAGGGGACAGGTTAGGGTACGACAACGGTTTACGTTGAGCGTACGTGTTAGGGTACGGGTTAGTGTTAGCGTACGGGTTAGGATTAGAGGACGTGTTAGGGTAAGGATTCGGGTAAGGTTTAGGGTTAGGGTTAGGGTTAGGGTTAGGAGACGGGGACGGTTTAGGGGACAGGTTAGTGTACAACAAAGGTTTAGGGTGTGTGTATGTGTTAGGATACGGTTTAGTGTTAGCGTACGGGTTAGGATTAGGGGACGGGTTCGGGTAAGGCTTCAGGTAAGGGTTAGGGTTAGGGTTAGGGTTAGGGTTAGGGGATCGGGATGGTTTAGGGGACAGGTTAGGGTACGACAACGGTTTATGGTGAGCGTACGTGTTAGGCTATGGGTTAGTGTTAGCGTACGGTTTAGGATTAGAGGACGGGTTAGGGTAAGGCTTTGGGTAAGGGTTAGGGTTAGGTTTAGGGTTAGGGGACGGGGACGGTTTAGGGGACAGGTTAGTGTACGACAAAGGTTTAGGGTGAGCGTACGTGTTACGGTACGGTTTAGTGTTAGCGTACGGGTTAGGATTAGGGGACGGGTTAGGGTAAGTCTTCGGGTAAGGGTTAGGGCTAGGGTTAGGGTTAGGGTTAGGGTTAGGTTTAGGGGACGGTGACGGTTTAGGGAACAGGTTAGGGTACGACAACGGTTTAGGGTGACCCTACGTGTTAGGGTACGAGTTAGTGTTAGCGTACGGGTTAGGATTAGGGGATGGGTTAGGGTAAGGCTTCGGGTAAGGGTTAGGGTTAGGGTTAGGGTTAGGGGACGGGGACGGGGACATGGACGGGGACAGTTTAGGGGACAGGTTAGTGTACGACAACGGTTTAGGGTGAGCGTACGTGTTAGGGTACGGGTTAGTGTTAGCGTACGGGTTAGGATTAGGGGACGGGTTAGGGTAAGGCTTCGGGTAAGGGTTAGGGCTAGGGTTAGGGTTAGGGTTAGGGGACGGGGACGGTTTAGGGGACAGGTTAGGGTACGACAACGGTTTAGGGTGAGCGTTCGTGTTAGGGTACGGGTTAGTGTTATCGTATGGGTTAGGATTAGGGGATGGGTTAGGGTAAGGCTTCGGGGAAGGGTTAGGGTTAGTGTTATGGTTAGGGTTAGGGGATGGGGACGGTTTAGGGGACAGGTTAGGGTACGACAACGGTTTAGGGTGAGCGTACGTGTTAGGTTACGGGTTAGTGTTAGCGTACGGGTTAGGATTAGAGGACGTGTTAGGGTAAGGCTTCGGGTAAGGGTTAGGGTTAGGGTTAGGGTTAGGGTTAGGGTTAGGGGATGGGGACGGTTTAGGGGACAGGTTATGGTACAACAACGGTTTATGGTGAGCGTACGTGTTAGGCTACAGGTTAGGGTTAGCGTACGGGTTAGGATTAGGTTATGGGTTAGGGTAAGGCTTCGGGTAAGGGTTAGGGTTAGGGTTAGGGTTAGGGTTAGGGGACGGGGACGGTTTAGGGGACAGGTTAGGGTACGACAACGGTTTAGGGTGAGCGTATGTGTTAGGGTACGGTTGAGTGTTATCGTAAGGGTTAGGATTAGGGGACGGGTTAGTGTAAGGCTTCAGGAAAGGTTTAGGGTTAGGGTTAGGGTTAGGGTTAGGGTTAGGGGACGGGGACGGTTTAGGGGACAGGTTAGAGTACGACAACGGTTTAGGGTGAGCGTTCGTGTTAGGGTACAGGTTAGTGTTAGCGTACGAGTTAGGATTAGGGGACGAGTTAGGGTAAGGCTTCGGATAAGGGTTAGGGTTAAGGTTAGGGTTAGGGTTAGAGTTAGGGAACGGGGACGGTTTAGGGGACAGGTTAGGGTACGACAACGGTTTAGGGTGAGCGTACGTGTTAGGGTATGGGTTAGAGTTAGCATACCGGTTAGGATTAGGGGACGGGTTAGGGTAAGGGTTCGGGTAAGGTTTAGGGTTAGGGTAAGGTTTAGGGTTAGTGGAAGGGGACGGTTTAAGGGACAGCTTAGGGTACGACAACGGTTTAGGGTGAGCGTACGTGTTAGGGTATGGGTTAGTGTTAGCGTACGGGTTAGGATTAGGGGACGGTTTAGGGTAAGGCTTCTAGTAAGGGTTAGAGTTAGGTTTAGTGTTAGGCTTAGGGGACGGGGACGGTTTAGGGGACAGGTTAGGGTACAACAAAGGTTTAGGGTGAGCGTACGTGTTAGGATACGGGTTAGGGTTAGCGTACGGGTTAGGATTAGGGGACGGTTTAGGGTAAGGCTTCGGGTAAGGGTTCGGGTTAGGGTTAGGGTTAGGGTTAGGGATAGGGTGAGGGGACGGTGACGGTTTAGGGGAGAGGTTAGGGTACGACAACGGTTTAGAGTGAGCGTACGTGTTAGGGTACGGGTTAGTGTTAGCGTACGGATTAGGATTAGGGGACGGGTTAGTTTAAGGCTTCGGGTAAGGGTTAGGGATAGGTTTAGTGTTAGGGTTAGGGGACGGGGACGGTTTAGGGGACAGGTTCGGTATGACAAAGGTTTAGGGTGAGCGTACGTGTTAGGGTACTGGTTAGTGTTAGTGTACGGGTTAGGATTACGTGCCGGGTTAGGGTAAGGCTTCGGGTAAGGGTTAGGGTTAGGGTCAGGTTTAGGGTTACGGTTAGGGGACGGGGACGGTTTAGGGGACAGGTTAGGGTACGACAACGGTTTCGGGTGAGCGTACGTGTTAGGGTACTGGTTAGTGTTAGCGTACGGGTTAGGATTAGGGGACGGGTTAGGGTAAGGCTTCGGGTAAGTGTTAGGGTTAGGGTTAGGGTTACGGTTAGGGGATGGCGATGGTTTAGGGGACAGGATAGGGTACGACAACTGTTTAGGGTGAGCGTACGTGTTAGGGTACAGGTTATTGTTACCGTACGTGTTAGGATTAGGGGACGGTTTAGGGTAAGGCTTCGGGTAAGGGTTAGGGTTTGGGTTAGGGGACGGGGACGGGGACGGGGACGGTTTAGGGGACAGGTTAGGGTACGACAATGGTTTAGGGTGAGCGTAGGTGTTCGGGTACGGGTTACTGTTAGTGTAAGTGTTAGGATTAGGGGACGGGTTAGGGTAAGGCTTCGGGTAAGGGTTAGGGTTAGGTTTAGGGTTAGTGTTAGGGTTAGGGGATGGGGAAGGTTTAGGGGAAAGGTTAGGGTACGACAACGGTTTAGGGTGAGCGTACGTGTTAGGGTACGTGTTAGTGTTAGCGTACGGGTTAGGATTAGGGGACGGGTTAGTGTAAGGCTTCGGGTAAGGGTTAGGGATAGGTTTAGTGTTAGTGTTAGGGGACGGGGACGGTTTAGGGGACAGGTTCGGTATGACTAAGGTTTAGGTTGAGCGTACGTGTTAGGGTACGGGTTAGTGTTAGTGTACGGGTTAGGATTAGGGTACGGTTTGGGTAAGGCTTCGGGTAAGGGTTCGGGTTAATGTTAGTATTAGGGTTAGGGTTAGGGTTAGGGGACGGTGACGGTTTAGGGGACAGGTTAGGGTATGACAACGGTTTAGGGTGAGCGTACATGTTAGGGTACGGGTTAGTGTTAGCGTACGGGTTAGGATTAGGGGCCGGGTTAGGGTAAGGCTTTGGGTAAGGGATAGGGTTAGGGTTAGGGTTAGGGGACGGGGACGGTTTAGGGGACAGGTTAGGGTACGACAACGGTTTAGGGTGAGCGTGCGTGTTAGGGTATGGGTTAGTGTTAGCGTACGGGTTAGGATTAGAACACGGGTTATGGTAAGGCTTCGGGTAAGGGTTAGGGTTAGGGTTAGGATTAGGGTTAGGGTTAGGAGATGGGGACGGTTTAGGGGACAGGTTAGTGTACGACAACGTTTTAGGGTGTGCGTATGTGTTAGGGTACTCTTTAGTGTTAGCGGACGGGTTAGGATTAGGGGACGGGTTAGTGTAAGGCTTCGGGTAAGGGTTAGGGTTAGGGTTATGGTTAGGGGACGGGGACGGTGTAGGGGACAGGTTAGGGTATGACAACGGTTTAGGGTGAGCATACGTGTTAGGGTACGGGTTAGTGTTAGCGTACGGGTTAGGATTAGGGGACGGGTTAGGGTAAGGCTTCGGATAAGGGTTAGCGTTAGGGTTAGGTTTAGGGTTAGGGTTAGGGGACGGGAACGGTTTAGGGGACATGTTAGGGTACGACAACGCTTTAGGGTGAGCGTACATGTTAGGGTACGGGTTAGTGTTAGCGTACGGGTTAGGATTACGGGACGAGTTAGCGTAAGTCTTCAGGTAAGGATTAGGGTTAGGGTTAGGGTTAGGGTTAGGGGACGGGGACGGTTTAGGGGACAGGTTAGCATACGACAAAGGTTTAGGGTGAGCGTACGTGTTAGGCTATGGGTTAGTGTTAGCGTAAGGGTTAGGATTAGGGGACGGGTTAGGGTAAGGCTTCGGGTAAGGGTTAGGGTTAGGGTTAGGGTTAGGGGACGGGGACGGTTTAGGGGACAGTTTCGGGTACGACAACGGTTTAGAGTGAGCGTACGTGTTAGGGTACGGGTTAGTGTTAGCGTACGGGTTAGGTTTAGGGGACGGTTTAGGGTCAGGCTTCGGGTAAGCGTTAGGGTTAGGGTTAGGATTAGGGTTAGGGTTAGGGGACGGGGATGGTTTAGGGGACAGGTTAGGGTACGACAATGGTTTAGGGTGAGCGTACGTGTTAGGGTACGGGTTAGTGTTAGCGTACGGGTTAGGATTAAGGGACGGGTTAGGGTAAGGCTTCAGGTAAGGGTTAGGGTTAGGGTTAGGGTAAGGGTTAGGGTTAGGGGACGGCGACGGTTTAGGGGACAGTCTAGGGTACGACAACTGTTTAGGGTGAGTGTACGTGTTAGGGTACGGGTTAGTGTTAGCGTACGGCTAGGATTACGGGACGGGTTAGGGTAAGGCTTCGGGTAAGGTTTAGGTTTAGGGTTAGGGTTAGTGTTAGGGTTAGGGGACGGGGACGGTTTAGGGGACACGTTAGGGTACGAAAAAGGTTTAGGCTGAGCGTACGTGTTAGGGTAAGGTTTAGTGTTAGCGTACGGGTTAGGATTAGGGGACGGGTTAGTGTAAGGCTTCGGGTAAGGGTTCGGGTTTGGGTTAGGGTTAGGGTTAGGGGACGGTGACGGTTTAGGGGACAGGTTAGTGTACGACAACGGTTTAGGGTGAGCGTACATGTTAGGGTACGGATTAGTGTTAGCGTACGGGTTAGGATTAGGGGACGGGTGAGCGTAAGGCTTCGGGTAAGGGTTAGGTTTAAGGTTAGGGTTAGGGTTAGGGGACGGGGACGGTTTAGGGGACAGGTTCTGGTACGACAACGGTTTAGGGTGAGCGTACGTGTTAGGGTACGGGTTAGTGTTAGCGTACGGTTTAGGATTAGGGGACGGGTGAGTGTAAGGCTTCGGGTAAGGGTTAGGGTTATGGTTAGGGTTAAGGTTAGGGTTAGGGAATGGGGACGGTTTAGGGGACATGTTAGGGTACGACAATGGTTTAGGGTGAGCGTACGTGTTAGGGTATGGGTTAGAGTTAGCATACGGGTTAGGATTAGGGGACGGGTTAGGGTAAGGCTTCGGGTAAGGGTTAGGGTTAGGTTTAGGGTTAGGGATAGGGGATGGGGATGGTTTAGGGTACAGGTTAGGGTACGACAATGGTTTAGGGTGAGCGTACGTGTTAGGGTACGGGTTAGGGTTAGCATATGTGTTAGGATTAGGGGATGGGTTAGTGTAAGGCTTCGGGTAAGGGTTAGGGTTAGGGTTAGGGTTAGGGGACGGGGACGGTTTAGGGGACAGGTTCGGGTACGACAACGGTTTAGAATGAGCGTACGTGTTAGGGTATGGGTTAGTGTTAGCGTACGGGTTAGGTTTAGGGGACGGTTTAGGGTCAGGCTTCGGGTAAGGGTTAGGGTTAGGGTTAGGATTAGGGTTAGGGTTAGGGGACGGGGATGGTTTAGGGGACAGGTTAGGGTACGACAATGGTTTAGGGTGAGCGTACGTGTTAGGGTACGGGTTAGTGTTAGCGTACGTGTTAGGATTAAGGGACGGGTTAGGGTAAGGCTTCAGGTAAGGGTTAGGGTTAGGGTTAGGGTAAGGGTTAGGGTTAGGGGACGGCGACGGTTTAGGGGACAGTCTAGGGTACGACAACTGTTTAGGGTGAGTGTACGTGTTAGGGTACGGGTTAGTATTAGCGTACGGCTAGGATTACGGGACGGGTTAGGGTAAGGCTTCGGGTAAGGGTTAGGTTTAGGGTTAGGGTTAGTGTTAGGGTTAGGGGACGGGGACGGTTTAGGGGACACGTTAGGGTACGACAAAGGTTTAGGCTGAGCGTACGTGTTAGGGTACGGTTTAGTGTTAGCGTACGGGTTAGGATTAGGGGACGGGTTAGGGTAAGGCTTCGGGTAAGGTTTCGGGTTAGGGTTAGGGTTAGGGTTAGGGGACGGTGACGGTTTAGGGGACAGGTTAGGGTACGACAACGGTTTAGGGTGAGCGTACGTGTTAGGGTACGGGTTAGTGTTAGCGTACGGGTTAGGATTAGGGGACGGGTGAGCGTAAGGCTTCGGGTAAGGGTTAGGTTTAGGGTTAGGGTTAGGGTTAGGGGACGGGGATGGTTTAGGGGACAGGTTCTGGTACGACAACGGTTTAGGGTGAGCGTACGTGTTAGGGTACGGGTTAGTGTTAGCGTACGGTTTAGGATTAGGGGACGGGTTAGTGTACGGCTTCGGGTAAGGGTTAGGGTTATGGTTAGGGTTAAGGTTAGGATTAGGGAATGGGGACGGTTTAGGGGACAGGTTAGGGTACGACAATGGTTTAGGGTGAGCGTACGTGTTAGGGTACGGGTTAGAGTTAGCATACGGGTTAGGATTAGGGGACGGGTTAGGGTAAGGCTTCGGGTAAGGTTTAGGGTTAGGGTTAGGGTTAGGGTTACAGTTAGGGGACGGGGACGGTTTATGGGACAGGTTAGTGTACGACAATGGTTTTGGGTGAGCGTACGTGTTAGGGTATGGTTTAGTGTTAGCGTTCGGGTAAGGATTAGGGGACGGGTTAGGGTAAGGCTTCGGGTAAGGTTTATGGTTAGGGTTAGGGTTACGGTTAGAGGACGGGGACGGTTTAGGGGATGTGTTAGGGTACGACAACGGTTTAGGGTCAGCGTATGTGTTAGGGTATGGGTTAGTGTTAGTGTACCGGTTAGGATTAGGGGATGAGTTAGGGTAAGGCTTCGGGTAAGGGTTAAGTTTAGGGTTAGGGTTAGGGTTAGGGTTAGGGGACAGGTACGGTTTAGGTAACAGGTTAGGGTACGACAACGGTTTAGAGTGAGCGTACGTGTTAGGGTACGGGTTACTGTTAGCGTACGGGTTAGGATTAGGGGACGGGTTAGGGTAAGGCTTCGGGTAAGGGTTAGGGTTAGGTTAAGGGTTAGGGTTAGGGTTAGGGGATGGGGACGGTTTAAGGGAGAGGTTAGGGTAGGACAACAGTTTAGGGTGAGCGTAAGTGTTAGGGTACGGGTTCGTTTTAGCGTACGATTTAGGATTAGGGGACGGGTTAGGGTAAGGCTTTGGGTAAGGGTTAGGGTTAGTGTTAGGGTTAGGGGACGGCGACGGTTTAGGGGACAGGTTAGTGTACGACAACTCTTTAGGGTGAGTGTACGTGTTAGGGTACAGGTTATTGTTAGCGTACGGGTTAGGATTAGGGGACGGGTTAGGGTAAGGTTTCGGATAAGGGTTAGCGTTAGGATTAGGTTTAGGGTTAGGGTTAGGGGACGGGAACGGTTTAGGGGATATGTTAGGGTACGACAACGCTTTAGGGTGAGCGTACGTGTTAGGGTACGGGTTAGTGTTAGCGTACGGGTTAGGATTACGGGACGAGTTAGCGTAAGTCTTCAGGTAAGGATTAGGGTTAGGGTTAGGGTTAGGGTTAGGGTTAGGGGACGGGGACGGTTTAGGGGACAGGTTAGCGTACGACAAAGGTTTAGGGTGAGCGTACGTGTTAGGCTACGGGTTAGTGTTAGCGTAAGGGTTAGGATTAGGGGACGGGTTAGGGTAAGGCTTCGGGTAAGGGTTAGGGTTAGGGTTAGGGTTAGGGGACGGGGACGGTTTAGGGGACACGTTAGGGTACGACAACGTTTTAGGGTGAGTATACGTGTTAGGGTACTGGTTATGGTTAGCGTACGGTTTAGGATTAGGGGACGGGTTAGAGTAAGGCTTCGGGTAAGGGTTAGGGTTAGGGTTAGGGTTAGGGTTAGGGTTAGGGGACGGGGATGGTTTAGGGGACAGGTTAGGGTACGACAATGGTTTAGGGTGAGCGTACGTGTTAGGGTATGGGTTAGTGTTAGCGTACGTGTTAGGATTAGGGGACGGGTTAGGGTAAGGCTTCGGGTAAGGGTTCGGGTTAGGGTTAGGGTTAGGGTTAGGGTTAGGGGACGGTGACGGTTTAGGGGACAGGTTAGGGTGCGACAACTGTTTAGGGTGAGCGTACGTGTTAGGGTACGTGTTAGTGTTAGCGTACGGGTTAGGATTAGGGGACGGGTGAGCGTAAGGCTTCGGGTAAGGGTTAGGTTTAGGGTTAGGGTTAGGGTTAGGGGACGGGGACGGTTTAGGGGACAGGTTCGGGTACGACAACGGTTTAGGGTGAGCGTACGTGTTAGGGTACGGGTTAGTTTTAGCGTACGGTTTAGGATTAGGGGACGAGTGAGTGTAAGGCTTCGGGTAAGGGTTAGGGTTATGGTTAGGGTTAAGGTTAGGGTTAGGGAATGGGGACGGTTTAGGGGAAAGGTTAGGGTACGACAATAGTTTAGGGTGAGCGTACGTGTTAGGGTACGGTTTAGAGTTAGCATACGGGTTAGGATTAGGGGACGGGTTAGGGTAAGGCTTCGGGTAAGGGTTAGGGTTAGGGTTAGGGTTAGGGTTACAGTTAGGGGACGGGGACGGTTTATGGGACAGGTTAGTGTACGACAACGGTTTTGGGTGAGCGTACGTGTTAGGGTATGGATTAGTGTTAGCGTTCGGGTAAGGATTAGGGGACGGGTTAGAGTAAGGCTTCGGGTAAGGTTTATGGTTAGGGTTAGGGTTACGGTTAGAGGACGGGGACGGTTTAGGGGACGTGTTAGGGTACGACAACGGTTTAGGGTGAGCGTATGTGTTAGGGTATGGCTTAGTGTTAGCTTACCGGTTAGGATTAGGGGATGAGTTAGGGTAAGGCTTCGGGTAAGGGTTAGGTTTAGGGTTAGGGTTAGGGTTAGGGTTAGGGGACAGGGACGGTTTAGGGAACAGGTTAGGGTACGACAACGGTTTAGAGTGAGCGTACGTGTTAGTGTACGGGTTACTGTTAGCGTACGGGTTAGGATTAGGGGACGGGTTAGGGTAAGGCTTCGGGTAAGGGTTAGGGTTAGGTTAAGGGTTAGGGTTAGGGTTAGGGGATGGGGACGGTTTAAGGTAGAGGTTAGGGTATGACAACGGTTTAGGGTGAGCGTAAGTGTTAGGGTACGGGTTCGTGTTAGCGTACGATTTAGGATTAGGGGACGGGTTATGGTAAGGCTTTGGGTAAGGGTTAGGGTTAGGGTTAGTGTTAGGGTTAGTGGACGGGGACGGTTTAGGGGACAGGTTAGGGTACGACAAAAATTTAGGCTGAGCGTACGTGTTAGGGTACGGGTTAGTGTTAGCGTACGGGTTAGGTTTAGGGGACGGTTTTGGGTAAGGCTTCGGATAAGGGTTACGGTTATGGTTAGGATTAGGGTTAGGGTTAGGTGACGGGGATGGTTTAGGGGACAGGTTAGGGTACGACAACGGTTTAGGGTGAGCGTACATGTTAGGGTACGGGTTAGTGTTAGCGTACGGGTTAGGATTAAGGGACGGGTTAGGTTAAGGCTTCAGGTAAGGGTTAGGGTTAGGGTTAGAGTTAGGGTTAGAGTTAGGGGACGGCGACGGTTTAGGGGACAGGTTAGTGTACGACAACTGTTTAGGGTGAGTGTACGTGTTAGGGTACGGGTTATTGTTAGCGTACGGGTTAGGATTAGGGGACGGGTTAGGGTAAGGCTTCGGGTAAGGGTTAGCGTTAGGGTTAGGTTTAGGGTTAGGGTTAGGGGACGGGAACGGTTTAGGGGACATGTTAGGGTACGACAACGCTTTAGGGTGAGCGTACGTGTTAGGGTACGGGTTAGTGTTAGCGTACGGGTTAGGATTACGGGACGAGTTAGCGTAAGTCTTCAGGTAAGGATTAGTGTTAGGGTTAGGGTTAGGGTTAGGGTTAGGGGACGGGGACGGTTTAGGGGACAGGTTAGCGTACGACAAAGGTTTTGGGTGAGCGTACGTGTTAGGCTACGGGTTAGTGTTAGCGTAAGGGTTAGGATTAGGGGACGGGTTAGGGTAAGGCTTCGGGTAAGGGTTAGGGTTAGGGTTAGGGGACGGGGACGGTTTAGGGGACAGGTTAGGGTACGACAACGGTTTAGGGTGAGTGTACGTGTTAGGGTACTGGTTATGTTTAGCGTACGGGTTAGGATTAGGGAACGGGTTAGAGTAAGGCTTCGGGTAAGGGTTAAGGTTAGGGTTAGGGTTAGGGTTAGGGTTAGGGGATGGGGACGGTTTAGGGGACAGGTTAGTGTACGACAACAGTTTAGGGTGAGCGTACGTGTTAGGGTATGGGTTAGTGTTAGCGTACGGGTTAGGATTAGGGGACGGGTTAGAGTAAGGCTTCGGGTAAGGGTGAGGGTTAGGGTTAGGGTTAGGGATAGGGGATGGGGATGGTTTAGGGTACAGGTTAGGGTACGACAATGGTTTAGGGTGAGCGTACGTGTTAGGGTACGGGTTAGGGTTAGCATACGTGTTAGGATTAGGGGATGGGTTAGTGTAAGGCTTCGGGTAAGTGTTAGGGTTAGGGTTAGGGTTAATGTTAGGGTTAGCGGATGGGGACGGTTTAGGGGACAGGTTCGGGTACGACAACGGTTTAGGGTGAGCGTACGTGTTAGGGTACGGGTTAGTGTTAGGTTACGGGTTAGGTTTAGGGGACGGTTTAGGGTAAGGCTTCGAGTAAGTGTTAGGGTTAGGGTTAGGATTAGGGTTAGGGTTAGGGGACGGGGATGGTTTAGGGGACAGGTTAGGGTACGACAAAGGTTTAGGGTGAGCGTACGTGTTAGGGTACAGGTTAGTGTTAGCGTACGGGTTAGGATTAAGGGGCGGGTTAGGGTAAGGCTTCAGGTAAGGGTTAGGGTCAGGGTTAGATTTAGGGGACGGCGACGGTTTAGGGGACAGGTTAGGGTACGACAACTGTTTAGGGTGAGTGTACGTGTTAGGGTACGGGTTAGTGTTAGCGTACGGGTTAGGATTACGGGACGGGTTAGGGTAAGGCTTCGGGTAAGGGTTAGGTTTAGGGTTAGGGTTAGTGTTAGGGTTAGGGGACGGGGACGGTTTAGGGGACCGGTTAGGGTACGACAAAGATTTAGGCTGAGCGTACGTGTTAGGGTACGGGTTAGTGTTAGCGTACGGGTTAGGATTAGGGGACGGGTTAGGGTAAGGCTTCGGGTAAGGGTTCGGGTTAGGGTTAGGGTTAGGGTTAGGGTACGGTGACGGTTTAGGGGAGAGGTTAGTGTACGACAACGGTTTAGGGTGAGCGTACGTGTTATGGTACGGGTTAGTGTTAGCGTACGGGTTAGGATTAGGGGACTGTTTAGGGTAAGGCTTCCGGTAAGGGTTAGGGTTAGGGTTAGGGTTAGGGTTAGGGGACGGGGACGGTTTAGGGTACAGGTTAGGGTACGACAACGGTTTGGGGTGAGCGTACGTGTGAGGGTATAGGTTAGTGTTAGCGTACGTGTTAGGATTAGGGGACGGGTGAGTGTAAGGCTTTGGCTAAGGTTTAGGGTTTTGGTTAGGGTTAGGGTTAGTGTTAGGGAATGGGGACGGTTTAGGGGACAGGTTAGGGTACGACAACGGTTTAGGGTGAGCGTACGTGTTAGGGTACGGGTTAGTGTTATCGTATGGGTTAGGATTAGGCGGCGGGTTAGGGTAAGGCTTCGGGTAAGGGTTAGGGTTAGGGTTAGGGTTAGGGTTAGGGGACGGGGACGGTTTAGGGGACAGGTTAGGGTACGACAACGGTTTAGGGTGAGCGTACGTGTGAGGGTACAGGTTAGTGTTAGCGTACGTGTTAGGATTAGGGGACGGGTGAGTGTAAGGCTTCGGGTAAGTTTTAGGGTTTTGGTTAGGGTTAGGGTTAGAGTTAGGGAATGGGGACGGTTTAGGGGACCGGTTAGGGTACGACAACGTTTTAGGGTGAGCGTATGTGTTAGGGTACGGGTTAGAGTTAGCATACGGGTTAGGATTAGGGGACGGGTTAGGGTAAGGCTTCGGGTAAGTGTTAGGGTTAGGGTTAGGGTTAGGGTTAGGGTTAGGGGATGGGGACGGTTTATGGGACAGGTTAGGGTACAACAACGGTTTCCGGTGAGCGTACGTGTTAGGGTACGGGTTATTATTAGCGTACGGGTTAGGATTAGGGGACGGGTTAGGGTAAGGCTTCGGGTAAGGGTTAGCGTTAGGGTTAGGTTTAGTGTTACGGTTAGGGGACAGGGACGGTTTAGGGGACATGTTAGGGTAAGACAACGGTTTAGGGTGAGCGTACGTGTTAGTGTACGGGTTAGTGTTAGCGTACGGGTTAGGATTACGGGACGAGTTAGCGTAAGGCTTCAGGTTAGGATTAGGGTTAGGGTTAGTGTTAGGGAACGGGGATGGTTTAGGGGACAGCTTAGTGTACGACAACGGTTTAGGGTGAGCATACGTGTTAGGGTATGGGTTAGTGTTAGCGTACGGGTTAGGCTTATGGGACGGTTTAGGGTAAGGCTTCGGGTAAAGGTTAGGGTTAGGGGACGGGGACGGGGACGGTTTAGGGGACAGGTTATTGTATGACAACGTATTAGCGTGAGTGTACGTGTTAGGGTACGTGTTAGCGTACCGGTTAGGATTAGTGGACGGGTTAGGGTAAGGCTTCCGGTAAGGGTTAGGGTTAGGGTTAGGGTTAGGGATAGGGGAAGGGGATGTTTTAGGTTACAGGTTAGGGTACGACAATGGTTTAGGGTGAGCGTACGTGTTAGGGTACGGGTTAGGGTTAGCGTACGGGTTAGAATTTGGGGATGGGTTAGTGTAAGGTTTCGGGCAAGGTTTAGAGTTAGGGTTAGGGTTAGGGTTAGGGTTAGGGGACGGGGACGGTTTAGGGGACAGGTTGGGTACGACAACGGTTTAGGGTGAGCGTACGTGTTAGGCTACGGGTTAGTGTTAGCGTACAGGTTAGGATTAGGGGACGGGTTAGTGTAAGGCTTCGGGTAAGGGTTAGGGTTAGGGTTAGGGTTAGGGGACGGGGACAGTTTAGGGGACAGTATAGGGTACGACAAGGGTTTAGGGTGAGCGTACGTGTTAGGGTACAGTTTATGGTTAGCGTACGGGTTAGGATTAGGGGACGGGTTAGAGTAAGGCTTCGGGTAAGGTTTAGGGTTAGGGTTAGGGGACGGGGACGGTTTAGGGGAGAGGTTAGTGTACGACAACGGTTTAGGGTGATCGTACGTGTTAGGGTATGGGTTAGTGTTAGCGTACCGATTAGGATTAGGGTACGTGTTAGGGTAAGGTTCGGGTAAGGGTTTGGGTTAGGGTTAGGGTTAGGGATAGGGGACGGGGATGGTTTAGGGTACAGGTTAGGGTACGACAATGGTTTAGGGTGAGCGTAGGTGTTAGGGTACGGATTAGGGTTAGCGTACGGGTTAGGATTAGGGGATGGGTTAGTGTAAGGCTTCGGGTAAGTGTTAGGGTTAGGGTTCGGGTTAGGTTTAGTGTTAGGGGACGGGGACGGTTTAGGGGACAGGTTAGGGTACGACAACGGTTTAGGGTGAGCGTACGTGTTAGGGTACGGGTTACTGTTAGCGTACGGGTTAGGATTAGAGGACGGGTTTGTGTAAGGCTTCGGGTAAGGGTTAGGGTTAGGGTTAGGGTTAGGGTTAGGAGACGGGGACGGTTTAGGGGACAGGTTAGTGTGCGACAACGTTTTAGGGTGTGCGTAGGTGTTAGGGTACGGTTTAGTGTTAGCGTACGGGTTAGGATTAGGGGACGGGTTATGGTAAGGCTTCGGGTAAGGGTTAGGTTTAGGGTTAGTGTTAGGGTTAGGGTTAGGGGACGGGGAAGGTTTAGGGGACAGGTTAGGGTACGACAATGGTGTAGGGTGAGCGTACGTGTTAGGGTATGGTTTAGTGTTAGCGCACGGGTTAGGATTAGGGGACGGGTTAGGGTAAGGCTTCGGGAAAGGGTTAGGGTTAGGGTTAGGGTTAGGGTTAGGGTTAGGGTTAGGGTTAGGGTTAGGGTTAGTGTTAGGGTTAGGGGACGGGGACGGTTTAGGGGACAGGTTAGGGTATGACAACGGTTTAGTGTGAGTGTTCGTGTTAGGGTACGGGTTAGTGTTAGCGTACGGGTTAGGATTAGGGGACGGGTTAGGGTAAGGCTTCGGGAAAGTGTTAGGGTTAGGGTTAGGGTTAGGGGACGGGGACGGTTTAGGGGACAGCTTAGGGAACGACAATGGTTTAGGGTGAGCATACGTGTTAGGGTACGGGTTAGTGTTAGCCTACGGGTTAGGATTAGGGGACGGGATAGGGTAAGGCTTCGGGTAAGGGTTAGGGTTAGGGTTAGGTTTAGGGTTAGGGTTAGGGGACGGGGAAGGTTTAGGGGAAAGTTTAGTGTACGACAACGGTTTAGGGTGAGCGTACGTGTTAGGGTACGGGTTAGAGTTAGCATACGGTTTAGGATTAGGGGACGGGTTAGGGTAAGGCTTCGGGTAAGGGTTAGGGTTAGGGTTAGGGTTAGGGTTAGGGTTAGGGTTAGGGGATGGGGACGGTTTAGGGGAGAGGTTAGGGTACGACAACGGTTTAGGGTGAGCGTACGTGTTAGGGTACGGTTTACTGTTAGCGTACGGTTTAGGATTAGGGGACGGGTTAGGGTAAGGCTTTGGTTAAGGGTTAGGTTTAGGGTTAGTGTTAGGTTTAGGGGACGGGGACGGTTTAGGGAACAGGTTAGGGTACGACAAATGTTTAGGGTGAGCGTACGTGTTAGGGTACGGGTTAGTGTTAGCGTACGGGTTAGGATTAGGGGACGTGTTAGGGTAAGGCTTCGGGTAAGGGTTCGGGTTAGGGTTAGGGTTAGGGTTAGGCATAGGTGACGGTGACGGTTTAGGGGACAGGTTAGGGTACGACAACGGTTTAGGGTGAGCGTACGTGCTAGGGTACTGGTTAGTGTTAACGTACGGGTTAGTATTAGGGGACGGGTTAGGGTAAGGCTTCGGGTAAGGGTTAGGGTTAGGTTTAGCATTAGGGTTAGGGGATCGGGACGGTTTAGGGGACAGGTTCGGGTACGACAACGGTTTAGGGTGAGTGTACATGTTAGGGTACCGGTTAGTGTTAGCGTACGGGTTAGGAGTAGGGGACGGTTTAGGGTAAGGCTTCGGGTAAGGGTTAGCGTTAGCGTTAGGGTTAGGGTTAGGGGACGGGGACGGGGACGGTTAAGGGGACAGGTTAGGGTACGAAAACGGTTTAGGGTGAGCGTACGTGTTAGTGTACGGGTTAGTGTTAGCGTACGGGTTAGGATTACGGGACGGGTTAGGGTAAGGCTTCAGGTAAGGATTAGGGTTAGGGTTAGGGTTAGGTTTAGGGTTAGGGGACGGGGACTGTTTAGGGGACAGGTTAGTGTACGACAACGGTTTAGGGTGAGCATACGTGTTAGGCTACGGTTTAGTGTTAGCGTACGGGTAAGGATTTGGGGACGGGTTAGGGTAAGGCTTCGGGTAAGGGTTAGGGTTAGGTTTAGGTTTAGGGTTAGGGGACGGGGACGGTTTAGGGGACAGGTTAGGGTACGACAACGGTTTATGGTGAGCGTACTTGTTAGGGTACGGGTTAGTGTTAGCGTACGGTTTAGGATTAGAGGACGGGTTAGGGTAAGGCTTCGGGTAAGGGTTAGGGTTAGGGTTAGAGTTAGGGTTAGGGGACGGGGACGCTTTAGGGGACAGGTTAGGGTACGACAACCGTTTAGGGTGAGTGTACGTGTTAGGGTACGGGTTAGTGTTAGCGTACGGGTTAGGATTACGGGACGGGTTAGGGTAAGGCTTCAGGTAAGGGTTAGGTTTAGGTTTAGGGTTAGTGTTAGGGTTAGGGGACGGGGACGGTTCAGGGGACAGGTTAGTGTACGTCAAAGGTTTAGGCTGAGCGTACGTGTTAGGGTACGGGTTAGTGATAGCGTACGGTTTAGGATTAAGGTACGGGTGAGTGTAAGGCTTCGGGTAAGGGTTAGGATTATGGTTAGGGTTAAGGTTAGGGTTAGGGAATGGGGACGGTATAGGGGACAGGTTAGGGTACGACAAGAGTTTAGGGTGAGCGTACGTGTTAGGGTACTGGTTAGAGTTAGCATACGGGTTAGGATTAGGGGACGGGTTAGGGTAAGGCTTCGTGTAAGGGTTAGGGTTAGGGTTAGGGTTACGGTTAGGGGACGGGGACGGTTTATGGGACAGGTTAGTGTACGACAACGGTTTTGGGTGAGTGTACTTGTTAGGGTATGGATTAGTGTTAGCGTTCGGGTAAGGATTAGGGGACGGGTTAGGGTAAGGCTTCGGGTAAGGTTTATGGTTAGGGTTAGGGTTAGGGTTAGGGTTAGGGGACAGGGACGGTTTAGGGAACAGGTTAGGGTACGACAACTGTTTCGAGTGAGCGTACGTGTTAGCGTACGGGTTACTGTTAGTGTACGGGTTAGGATTAGGGGACGGGTTAGGGTAAGGCTTCGGGTAAGGGTTAGGGTTAGGTTAAGGGTTAGGGTTAGGGTTAGGGGATGGGGACGGTTTAAGGGAGTGGTTAGGGTACGGCAACGGTTTGGGGTGAGCGTAAGTGTTATGGTACGGGTTCGTGTTGGCGTATGATTTAGGATTAGGGGACGGGTTAGTGTAAGGCTTTGGGTAAGGGTTAGGGTTAGGGTTAGCGTTAGGGTTAGGGGACGAGGACGATTTAGGGGACAGGTTAGGGTACGACAAATGTTTAGGGTGAGCGTACGTGTTAGGGTACGGGTTAGTGTTAGCGTACGGGTTAGGATTTGGGGACGGGTTAGGGTAAGGCTTCGGGTAAGGGTTCGGGTTAGGGTTAGGGTTACGGTTAGGGTTAGGGGACGGTGACGGTTTAGGCCACAGGTTAGGGTACGACAACGGTTTAGGGTGAGCGTACGTGTTAGGGTACTGATTAGTGTTAGCGTACGGGTTAGGAATAGGGGACGGGTTAGGGTAAGGCTTCGGGTAAGGGTTAGGGTTAGGGTTAGGGTTATGGTTAGGGGACGGGGACGGTTTAGGGGACAGGTTCGGGTACGACAACTGTTTAGGGTGAGCGTACGTGTTAGGGTACGGGTTAGTGTTAGCGTATGGGTTAGGTTTAGGAGACGGTTTAGGGTAAGGCTTCGGATAACGGTTAGGGTTAGGATTAGGGTTAGGTTTAGGGGACGGGGATGGTTTAGGGGACAGGTTAGGGTACGACAACGGTTTAGGGTGAGCGTACGTGTTAGGGTACGGGTTAGTGTTAGCGTACGGGTTAGGATTAAGGGACGGGTTAAGTTAAGGCTTCAGGTAAGGGTTAGGGTTAGGGTTAGGGTTAGGGTTAGTGTTAGGGGACGAGGACGGTTTAGGGGACAGGTTAGGGTACGACAACTCTTTAAAGTGAGCGTACGTGTTAGGGTACGGGTTATTGTTAGCGTACGGGTTAGGATTAGGGGACGGGTTAGTGTAAGGCTTCGGGTAGGGGTTAGCGTTAGGGTTTGGTTTAGGGTTAGGTTTAGGGGACGGGAACTGTTTAGGGGACATGTTAGGGTACGACAACGGTTTAGGGTGAGCGTACGTTTTAGGCTACGGGTTAGTGTTATCGTATGGGTTAGGATTAGGGGGCGGGTTAGGGTAAGGGTTCGGGTAAGTGTTAGGTGTAGGGTTAGGGTTAGGGTTAGGGTTAGGGGACGGGGACGGTTTAGGGGACAGGTTAGGGTACGACAACGCTTTAGGGTGAGCGTACGTGTTAGGGTACGGGTTAGTGTTAGCGTACGGGTTAGGATTAGGGGGTGGGTTAGGTTAAGGCTTCGGGTAAGGGTTAGGGTTATGGTTAGGGTTAGGGTTAGGGTTAGGGGACGGGGACGGTTTAGGGGACACGTTAGGGTACGTCAAATGTTTAGGATGAGCGTACGTGTTAGGGTACGGGTTAGTGTTAGCGTACGGGTTAGGATTAGGGGACGGGTTAGGGTAAGGCTTCAGGTAAGGGTTCGGTTAGGATTAGGGTTAGGGTTAGGGTTAGGGGATGGTGACGGTTTAGGGGACAGGTTAGGGTACGACAACGGTTTAGGGTGAGCGTACGTGTTAGGGTACGGGTTAGTGTTAGCGTACGGGTTAGGTTTAGGGGACGGTTTAGGGTAAGGCTTCGGATAAGGGTTAGGGTTAGGGTTAGGATTAGGGTTAGTGTTTGGGGACGGGGATGGTTTAGGGGATAGGTTAGGGTACGACAATGGTTTAGTGTGAGCGTACGTGTTAGGGTACGGGTTAGTGTTAGCGTACGGGTTAGTATTAAGGGACGGGTTAGTTTAAGGCTTCAGGTAAAGGTTAGGGTTAGGGTTAGTGTTACGGGACGGCGACGGTTTAGGGGACAGGTTAGGGTACGACAACCGTTTAGGGTGAGCGTACGTGTTAGGGTACGGGTTATTATTAGCGTACGGGTTAGGATTAGGGGACGGGTTAGTGTAAGGCTTCGGTTAAGGGTTAGCGTTAGGGTTAGGTTTAGGGTTAGGGTTAGGGGACGGGGACGGTTTAGGGAACATGTTAGGGTAAGACAACAGTTTAGGGTGAGCGTACGTGTTAGGGTACGGGTTAGTGTTAGCGTACGGGTTAGGATTACGGGACGAGTTAGCGTAAGGCTTCAGGTAAGGATTAGGGTCAGGGTTAGGGTTAGGGTTAGTGTTAGGGGACGGGGACTGTTTAGGGGATAGGTTAGGGTACGACAACGGTTTAGGGTGAGCGTACGTGTTAGGGTACGGGTTAGTGTTAGCGTACGGGTTAGGATTAGGGGACGGGTTAGCGTAAGGCTTCGGGTAAGGGTTAGGGTTAGGGTTAGGGTTAGGGTTACGGGACGGGGACTGTTTAGGTGACAGTTTAGGGTACGACAACGGTTTAGGGTGAGTGTACGTGTTAGGGTACTGGTTAAGGTTAGCGTACGGGTTAGGATTAGGGGACGGGTTAGAGTAAGGCTTCGGGTAAGGGTTAGGGTTAGGGTTAGGGCTAGGGGACGGGGACGGTTTAGGGGACAGGTTAGTGTACGACAACGGTTTAGGGTGAGCATACGTGTTAGGGTATGGGTTAGTGTTAGCGTACGGGTTAGGCTTATGGGACGAGTTAGGGTAAGGCTTCGGGTAAGGGTTAGGGTTAGGGTTAGGGTTAGGGTTAGGGTTAGGGGACGGGGACGGTGTAGGGGACAGGTTATGGTACGACAACGTATTAGCGTGAGCGTACGTGTTAGGGTACGTGTTAGTGTTAGCGTACCGGTTAGGATTAGTGGACGGTTTAGGGTAAGGCTTCGGGTAAGGGTAAGGGTTAGGGTTAGGGTTAGGGGTAGGGGACGGGGATGGTTTAGGTGACAGGTTAGGGTACGACAACGGTTTAGGTTGAGCGTACGTGTTAGGCTACGGGTTAGTGTTAGCGTACAGGTTAGGATTAGGGGACGGGTTAGTGTAAGGCTTCGGGTAAGGGTTAGGGTTAGGGTTAGGATTAGGGTTAGGGTTAGGGGACGGTGATGGTTTAGGGGATAGGTTAGGGTACGAAAAAGGTTTAGGGTGAGCGTACGTGTTAGGGTACAGGTTAGTGTTAGCGTACGGGTTAGGATTAAGGGACGGGTTAGGGTAAGGCTTCAGGTAAGATTTAGGGTTAGGGTTAGGGTTAGGGTTAGGGGACGGCGACGGTTTAGGGGACAGGTTAGGGTACGACAACTCTTTAGGGTGAGTGTACGTGTTATGGTACGGGTTTGTGTTAGCGTAAGGGTTAGGATTACGGGACGGGTTAGGGTAAGGCTTCGAGTAAGGGTTAGGTTTAGGGTTAGGGTTAGTGTTAGGGTTAGGGGACGGGGACGGTTTAGGGGACAGGTTAGGGTACGACAAATGTTTAGGCTGAGCGTACGTGTGAGGGTACGGGTTAGTGTTAGCGTACGGGTTAGGATTAGGGGACGGGTTAGTGTAAGGCTTCGGGTAAGGGTTAGGGTTAGGGTTAGGGTTAGGGGACGGGGACGGTTTAGGGCACAGGTTAGGGTACGACAACTGTTTAGGGTGAGCGTACGTGTGAGGGTACAGCTTAGTGTTAGCGTACGGTTTAGGATTAGGAGACGGGTGAATGTAAGACTTCGGGTAAGGTTTAGGGTTTTGGTTAGGCTTAGGGTTAGGGTTAGGGAATGCGGACGGTTTAGGGGACAGGTTAGGGTACGACAACGGTTTAGGGTGAGCGTACGTGTTAGGGTACGGGTTAGAGTTAGCATACGGGTTAGGATTAGGGGACGGGTTAGGGTAAGGCTTCGAGTAAGGGTTAGTTTTAGGGTTAGGGTTAGGGTTAGGGAACGGGGACGGTTTATGGGACAGGTTAGGGTACAACAACGGTTTTGGGTGAGCGTACGTGTTTGGGTATGGATTAGTGTTAGCATTCGGGTAAGGATTAGGGGACGGGTTAGGGTAAGGCTTCGGGTAAGGTTTAGGGTTAGGGATAGGGTTAGGGTTAGAGGACGGGGACGGTTTAGGTGACAGGTTAGGGTACGACAAATGTTTAGGGAGAGCGTACGTGTTAGGGTATGGGTTAGTGTTAGCGTACGGGTTAGGATTAGGGGACGGGTTAGGGTAAGTCTTCGGGTAAGGGTTCGGTTAGGGTTAGGGTTAGGGTTAGGTATAGGGGACGGTGACGGTTTAAGGGACAGGTTAGGGTACGACAACGGTTTAGGGTGAGCGTACGTGTTAGGGTACTGGTTAGTGTTAGCGTACGGGTTAGGAATAGGGGACGGGTTAGTGTAAGGCTTCGGGTAAGGGTTAGGGTTAGGGTTAGGGTTAGGGTTAGGGGACGGGGACGGTTTAGGGGACAGGTCCGGGTACGACAACGGTTTAGGGTGAGCGTACGTGTTAGGTTATGGGTTAGTGTTAGCGTACGGGTTAGGTTTAGGGGACGGTTTATGGTAAGGCTTCGGATAAGGGTTAGGGTTAGGGTTAGCATTCGGGTTAGTGTTAGGGGACGGGTATGGTTTAGGGGACAGGTTAGGGTACGACAACGGTTTAGGGTGAGCGTATGTGTTAGGGTACGGGTTAGTGTTAGCGTACGGGTTAGGATTAAGGGACGGGTTAGGTTAAGGCTTCAGGTAAGGGTTAGGGTTAGGGTTAGGGTTAGGGTTAGGGTTAGTGTTAGGGGACGGCGACGGTTTAGGGGACAGGTTAGTGTACTAAAACGGTATAGGGTGAGCGTACGTGTTAGGGTACGGGTTATTATTAGCGTACGGTTTAGGATTAGGGGACGGGTTAGGGTTAGGCTTCGGGTAAGGGTTAGGTTTAGGGTTAGGGTTAGGGGACGGGGACGGTTTAGGGGACAGGTTAGGGTACGACAACGGTTTAGCGTGAGCGTACGTGTTAGGGTACGGATTAGTGTTTGCGTACGGGTTAGGATTAGAGGACGGGTTAGGGTAAGGCTTCGGGTAAGAGTCAGGGTTAGGGTTAGGGTTAGGGTTAGAGTTAGGAGACGGGGACGGTTTAGAGGACAGGTTAGTGTACCACAACGGTTTAGGGTGTGCGTATGTGTTAGGGTACGGTTTAGTGTTAGCGTACGGGTTAGGATTAGGGGATGGGTTACGGTAAGGCTTCGGGTAAGGGTTAGGGTTAGGGTTAGGGTTAGGGTTAGGGTTAGGGGACGGGGACGGTTTAGGGGACAGGTTAGGGTAGGACAACGGTTTAGGGTGAGCATACGTGTTAGGGTATGGGTTAGTGTTAGCCTACGGGTTAGGATTAGGGGACGGGTTAGGGTAAGGCTTCGGGTAATGGTTAGGGTTAGGGTTAGGGATAGGGTTAGGGGACGGGGACGGGGACAGTTTAGGGGACAAGTTAGTGTACGACAACGGTTTAGGGTGAGCGTACGTGTTAGGCTACAGGTTAGTGTTAGCGTACGGGTTAGGATTAGGGGACGGGTTAAGGTAAGGCTTCGGGTAAGGGTTAGGGTAAGGCTTAGGGTTAGGGTTAGGGAACGGGGAGGGTTTAGGGGACAGGTTAGTGTACGACAACTGTTTAGGGTGTGTGTACGTGTTAGGGTATGGGTTAGTGTTAGCGTACGGTTTAGGATTACGGGACGGGTTAGGGTAAGGCTTCAGGTAAGGGTTAGGGTTAGGGTTAGGGTTAGTGTTAGGGTTAGGGGACAGGGACGGTTTAGGGGACAGGTTAGGGTACGACAAAAATTTAGGCTGAGCGTACGTGTTAGGGTACGGGTTAGTGTTAGCGTACGGATTAGGATTAGGGGACGGGTTAGTGTAAGGCTTCGGGTAAGGGTTCGGGTTAGGGTTAGGGTTAGGGTTAGGGTTAGGGTTAGGGGACGGGGATGGTTTAGGGGACAGGTTAGGGTACGACAACGGTTTAGGGTGAGCGTACGTGTTAGGGTACGGGTTAGTGTTAGCGTACGGGTTAGGATTATGGGACGGGTTAGGGTAAGGCTTCGGGTAAGGGTTAGGTTTAGGTTTAGGGTTAGGGTTAGTGTTAGGGGATGGGTACGGTTTAAGGGAGAGGTTAATGTACGATAACGGTTTAGGGTGAGCGTAAGTGTTAGGGTACGGGTTCCTGTTAGCGTACGCTTTAGGATTAGGGGACGGGTTAGGGTAAGGCTTTGGGTAAGGGTTAGGGTTAGGGTTAGTGTTAGGGTTAGGGGACGGGGAGGATTTAGGGGACAGGTTAGGGTACGACAAATGTTTAGGGTGAGCGTACGTGTTAGGGTATGGGTTAGTGTTAGCGTACGGGTTAGGATTAGGGGACAGGTAAGGGTAAGGCTTCGGGTAAGGGTTCGGGTTAGTGTTAGGTTTAGGGTTAGGGTTAGGTGACAGGGATGGTTTAGGGGACAGGTTAGGGTACGAATACGGTTGTGGTGAGCGGACATGTTAGGGTACGGGTTAGTGTTAGCGTACGGGTTAGGATTAAGCGACGGGTTAGGTTAAGGCTTCAGGTAAGGTTTAGGGTTAGGGTTAGGGTTAGGGTTAGGGTTAGGGGACGGCGACGGTTTAGGGGACAGGTTAGTGTACGACAACTGTTTAGGGTGAGTGTACGTGTTAGGGTACGGTTTAGTGTTAGCGTACGGGTTAGGATTACGGGAAGGGTTAGGGTAAGGCTTCGGGTAAGGGTTAGACTTAGGGTTAGGGTTAAGGTTAGTGTTAGGGGACGGGGACGGTTTAGGGGACAGGTTAGGGTACGACAACGGTTTAGGGTGAGCATACGTGTTAGGGTACAGGTTATTGTTAGTGTACGGGTTAGGATTAGGGGACGGGTTAGGGTAAGGCTTCGGGTAAGGGTTAGCGTTAGGGTTAGGTTTAGGTTTAGGGTTAGGGGACGGGGACGGTTTAGGGGACATGTTAGGGTACGACAACGGTTTAGGGTGAGTGTACGTGTTAGGGTACGGGTTAGTGTTAGCGTACGGGTTAGGATTACGGGACGGGTTAGGGTAAGGCTTCGGGTAAGGGTTAGGGTTAGGGTTAGGGTTAATGTTAGTGTTAGGGGATGGGGACGGTTTAGGGGACAGGTTAGGATACGACAACGGTTTAGGGTGAGCGTACGTGTTAGGGTACAGGTTATTGTTAGTGTACGGGTTAGGATTAGGGGACGGGTTACGGTAAGGCTTCGGGTAAGGGTTAGGGTTAGGGTTAGGGTTAAGGTTAGTGTTAGGGGACGGGGAAGTTTTAGGGGACAGGTTAGGTTACGACAACAGTTTAGGGTGAGCGTACGTGTTAGGGTACGGTTTAGTGTTAGCGTACGGGTTAGGATTAGGGGATGGGTTAGGGTAAGGCTTCGGGTAAGGGTTAGGTTTAGGGTTAGGGTTAGGGGACGGGGACGGTTTAGGGGACAGTTTAGGGTACGACAACGGTTTCGGGTGAGCGTACGTGTTAGGGTACGGGTTAGTGTTAGCGTACAGGTTAGGATTAGGGGACGGGTTAGGGTAAGGCTTCGGGTAAGTGTTAGGGTTAGGGTTAGGGTTAGGGTTAGGGGACGGGGACGGTTTAGAGGACAGGTTGGGTTACGACAATGGTTTAGGGTGAGCATACGTGTTAGGGTTCTGGTTAGTGTTAGCCTACGGGTTAGGATTAGTGGACGTGTTAGGGTAAGGCTTCGGGTAAGGTTTAGGGTTAGGGTTAGGTTTAGGGTTAGGGGACGGGGACGGGGACGGTGTAGGGGACAGGTTAGTGTACGACAACGGTTTAGGGTGAGCGTAAGTGTTAGGGTACGGGTTATTGTTAGCGTACGGATTAGGATTAGGGGACGGGTTAGGGTAAGGCTTCGGGTAAGGGTTAGGGTTAGGGTTAGGGTTAGGGTTAGGGGATGGGGACGGTTTAGGGGAGAGGTTAGGGTACGACAACGGTTTCGGGTGAGCGTAAGTGTTAGGGTACGGGTTCATGTTAGCGTACGATTTAGGATTAGGGGACGGGTTAGGGTAAGGCTTTGGGTAAGGGTTAGGGTTAGGGTTAGTGTTAGGGTTAGGGGACGGGGAGGGTTTAGGGTACAGGCTAGGGTACGACAAATATTTAGGGTGAGCGTACGTGTTAGGGTACGGGTTAGTGTTAGCGTACGGGTTAGGATTAAGGGATGGGTAAGGGTAAGGCTTCGGGTAAGGGTTAGGGTTAGGGTTAGGTTTAGGGTTAGGGGACGGGGACGGGGACGGTTTAGGGGACAGGTTAGTGTACGACAACGGTTTAGGGTGAGCGTACGTGTTAGGGTACGGGTTATTGTTAGCGTACGGGTTAGGATTAGGGGACGGGTTAGAGTAAGGCTTCGGGTAAGGGTTAGGGTTAGGGTTAGGGTCAGGGTTAGGGGACGGGGACGGTTTAGGGGACAGGTTGGGTTACGACAACGGTTTAGGGTGAGCATACGTGTTAGGGTTCGGGTTAGTGTTAGCCTACGGTTTAGGATTAGTGGACGTGTTAGGGTAAGGCTTCGGGTAAGGGTTAGGGTTAGGGTTAGGTTTAGGGTTAGGGGACGGGTACGGGGACGGTTTAGGGGACAGGTTAGGGTACGACAACGGTTTAGGGTGAGCGTACGTGTTAGGGTACGGTTTATTGTTAGCGTACGGGTTAGGATTAGGGGACGGGTTAGGGTAAGGCTTTGGGTAAGGGTTAGGGTTAGGGTTAGTGTTAGGGTTAGGGGACGGGGAGGGTTTAGGGTACAGGTTAGAGTACGACAAATGTTTAGGGTGAGCGTACGTGTTAGGGTACGGGTTAGTGTTAGCGTACGGGTTAGGAGTAGGGGACAGGTAAGTGTAAGGCTTCGGGTAAGTGTTCGGGTTAGTGTTAGGGTTAGGGTTAGGGTTAGGGGACGGTGACGGTTTAGGGGACAGGTTAGGGTACGACAACGTTTTAGGGTGTGTGTACGTGTTAGGGTACGGGTTAGTGTTAGCGTACGGGTTAGGATTACGGGACGGGTTAGAGTAAGGCTTCCGGTAAGTGTTAGGGTTAGGGTTAGGGTTAGGGTTAGTGTTAGGGGATGGGGACGGTTTAGGGGACACGTTAGGGTACGTCAAATGTTTAGGATGAGATTACGTGTTAGGGTACGGGTTATTGTTAGTGTACGGGTTAGGATTAGGGGACGGGTTACGGTAAGGCTTCGGGTAAGGGTTAGGGTTAGGGTTAGGGTTAGGTTTAGTGTTAGGGGACGGGGAAGTTTTAGGGGACAGGTTAGGGTACGACAACAATTTAGGGTGAGCGTACGTGTTAGGGTACGGTTTAGTGTTAGCGTACGGGTTAGGATTAGGTGATGGGTTAGGGTAAGGCTTCGGGTAAGGGTTTGGTTTAGGGTTAGGGTTAGGGGATGGGGACGGTTTAGGGGACAGGTTAGGGTACGACAACGGTTTCGGGTGAGCGTACGTGTTAGGGTACGGGTTAGTGTTAGCGTATGGGTTAGGATTAGGGGACGGGTTAGGGTAAGGCTTCGGGTAAGGGTTAGGGTTAGTGTTAGGGTTAGGGTTAGGGGACGGGGACGGTTTAGGGGACAGGTTGGGTTACGACAACGGCTTAGGGTGAGCATACGTGTTAGGGTTCGGGTTAGTGTTAGCTTACGGGTTAGGATTAGTGGACGTGTTAGGGTAAGGCTTCGGGTAAGGGTTAGGGTTGGGGTTAGGTTTAGGGTTAGGGGACGGGGACGGGGACGGTTTAGGGGACAGGTTAGTGTACGACAACGGTTTAGTTTGAGTGTACGTGTTATGGTACGGATTATTGTTAGCGTACGGGTTAGGATTAGTGGACGGCTTAGGGTAAGGCTTCGTGTAAGGTTTAGGGTTAGGGTTAGGGTTAGGGTTAGGGTTAGGGTTAGGGGACGGGGACGCTTTAGGGGACAGGTTAGGGTACAACAACGGTTTAGGATGAGCGTACGTGTTAGGGTACGGGTTAGAGTTAGCATACGGGTTAGGATTAGGGGACGGGTTAGGGTAAGGCTTCGGGTAAGGGTTAGGGGTAGGGTTAGGGTTAGGGTTAGGGGATGGGGACGGTTTAGGGGAGAGGTTAGGGTACGACAACGGTTTAGGGTGAGCGTAAGTGTTAGGGTACGGGTTCGTGTTAGCGTACGATTTAGGATTAGGGGACGGGTTAGGGTAAGGCTTCGGGTAAGGTTTAGGTTTAGGGTTAGGGTTAGGGTTAGTGTTAGGGTGAGGGGATGGGGACGGTTTAGCGGACAGGTTCGGGTACGACAACGGTATATGGTGAGCGTACGTGTTAGGGTACGGGTTAGTGTTAGCGTACGGGTTAGGTTTAGGGGACGGCTTAGGTTAAGGCTTCGTATAAGGTTTAGGGTTAGGGTTAGGATTAGGGTTAGGGTTAGGGGACGGGGATAGTTTAGGGGACAGGTTAGGGTACGACAACGGTTGTGGTGTGCGTACGTGTTAGGGAACGGGTTAGTGTTAGCGTACGGGTTAGGATTAAGGGACGGGTTAGGTTAAGGCTTCATGTAAGGGTTAGGGTTAGGGTTAGGGTTAGGGTTAGGGTTAGGGGACGGCGACGGTTTAGGGGACAGGTTAGGGTACGACAACTGTTTAGGGTGAGTGTACGTGTTAGGGTACGGGTTAGTGTTAGCGTACGGGTTAGGATTACGGGACGGGTTAGTGTAAGGCTTCGGGTAAGGGTTAGGGTTAGGGTTAGGGTTAGGGTTAGTGTTAGGGGACGGGGACGGTTTAGGGGACAGGTTAGGATACGACAACGGTTTAGGGTGAGCGTACGTGTTAGGGTACAGGTTATTGTTAGTGTACGGGTTAGGATTAGGGGACGGGTTACGGTAAGGCTTCGGGTAAGGGTTACGGTTAGGGTTAGGGTTAGGGTTAGTGTTAGGGGACGGGGAAGGTTTAGGGGACAGGTTATGGTACGACAACGGTTTAGGGTGAGCGTACGTGTTAGGGTACGGTTTAGTGTTAGCGTACGGTTTAGGATTAGGGGATGGGTTAGGGTAAGGCTTTGGGTAAGTGTTAGGGTTAGGGTTAGGGTTAGGGGACGGGGACGGTTTAGGGGACAGGTTAGGGTACGACAACGGTTTACGGTGAGCATACGTGTTAGGGTACGGGTTAGTGTTAGCCTACGGGTTAGGATTAGTGGACGTGTTAGTGTAAGGCTTCGGGTAAGGGTTAGGGTTAGGGTTAGGTTTAGGGTTAGGGGACGGGGACGGGGACGGTTTAGGGGAGAGGTTAGTGTACGACAACGGTTTAGGGTGAGCGTACGTTTTAGGGTACTGTTTATTGTTAGCGTACGGGTTAGGATTAGGCGACGGGTTAGGGTAAGGCTTCGGGTAAGGTTTAGGGTTAGGGTTAGTGTTAGGGTTAGGGTTAGGGTTAGGGGACGGGGACGCTTTAGGGGACAGGTTAGGGTACGACAACGGTTTAGGATGAGCGTACGTGTTAGGGTACGGGTTAGAGTTAGCATACGGGTTAGGATTAGGGGACGGGTTAGTGTAAGGCTTTGGTTAAGGGTTAGGGTTAGGGTTAGTGTTAGCGTTAGGGGACGGGGACGGTTTAGGGGACAGGTTAGGGTATGACAAATGTTTAGGGTGAGCGTACGTGTTAGGGTACGGGTTAGTGTTAGCGTACGGGTTAGGATTAGGGGACGGGTTAGGGTAAGGCTTCGGGTAAGGGTTAGGGTTAGGGTTAGGGTTAGGGGACAGGGACGGTTTAGGGGACAGGTTAGGGTACGACAGCGGTTTAGGGTGAGCGTACGTGTTAGAGTACAGGTTAGTGTTAGCGTACGGGTTAGGATTAGGTGACGGGTTAGGGTAAGGCTTCGGGTAAGTGTTAGGGTAAGGTTAGGGTAAGGGTTAGGGGACGGGGACGGTTTAGGGGACAGGTTAGGGTACGACAACAGTTTAGGGTGAGCATACGTGTTAGGGTATGGGTTAGTGTTAGCCTACGGGTTAGGATTAGGGGACGGGTTAGGGTAAGGTTTCGGTAAGGGTTAGGGTAAGGGTTAGGGTTAGGGGTAGGGGATAGGGACGGGAAAGTTTTAGAGGACAGGTTAGTGTACGACAACGGTTTGGGGTGAGCGTACGTGTTAGGGTACGGGTTAGTGTTAGCGTACGGGGTCGGATTAGGGGACGGGTTAGTGTAATGCTTCGGGTAAGGGTTAGGGTTAGGGTTAGGGTTAGGGGACGGGGACGGTTTAGGGGACAGGTTAGGGCACGACAACGGTTTTGAGTGAGCGTACGTGTTAGGATATGGATTAGTGTTAGCGTTCGGGTAAGGATTAAGGGACGGGTTAGGGTAAGGCTTCGGGTAAGTGTTCGGGTTAGGGTTAGGGTTAGGGTTAGGGTTAGGGTTAGGGGACGGGGACGGTTTAGGGGACAGGTTAGGGTACGACAACGGCTTACGGTGAGCGTACGTGTTAGGGTACGGTTTAGTGTTAGCGTATGGTTTAGGATTAGGGGACGTGTTAGGGTAAGTCTTCGGGTAAGCGTTAAGGTTAAGGTTAGGGTTAGGGTTAGGGTTAGGGGACGGGGATGGTTTAGGGGACATGTTAGGGTACGACAACGGTTTATGGTGAGCGTACGTGTTAGGCTACGGGTTAGTGTTAGCGTACGGGTTAGGATTAGGGGACGGGTTAGGGTAAGGCTTAGGGTAACGGTTAGGGTTAGGGTTAGGGTTAGGGGACGGGGACGGTTTAGAGGACAGGTTAGGGTACGACAACGCTTTAGGGTGAGCGTACGTGTTAGGGTACGAGATAGTGTTAGCATACGTGTTAGTATTAGGGGACGGGTTAGGGTAAGGCTTCGGGTAAGGGTTAGGTTTAGGGTTAGGTTTAGGGGATGGGGACGGTTTAGGGGACAGGTTAGGGTACGACAACGGTTTAGGGTCAGCGGACGTGTTAGTGTACGGGTTAGTGTTTGCGTACGGTTTAGGATTATGGGACGGGTTAGTGTAAGGCTTCGGGTAAGGGTTAGGGTTAGGGTTAGGGTTAGGGTTAGGGTTAGGGAATGGGGACGGTTTAGGGGACAGGTTAGGGTACGACATCGGTTTAGCGTGAGCGTACGTGTTAGGGTACGGGTTAGAGTTAGCATACGGGTTAGGATTAGGGGACGGGTTAGGATAATGCTTCGGGTAAGGTTTAGGGTTAGGGTTAGGGTTAGGGTTAGGGGACGGGGACGGTTTAGGGGACAGTTTAGGGCACGACACCAGTTTTGGGTGAGCGTACGTGTTAGGGTATGGATTAGTGTTAGCGTTCGGGTAAGGATTAGGGGACGGGTTAGGGTAAGGCTTCGGGTAAGGGTTCGGGTTAGGTTTAGGTTTAGGGTTAGGGTTAGGGGACGGTGACGGTTTAGGGGCAGGTTAGGGTACGACAGCGGTTTAGGGTGAGCGTACGTGTTAGGCTACGGGTTACTGTTGGTGTACGAGTTAGGATTAGGGGACGGGTTAGCATAAGGCTTCGGGTAAGGGTTAAGGTTAGGGTTAGGGTTAGGGGACGGGGACGGTTTAGGGGACAGTTTACGGTACGACAACGGTTTAGAGTGAGCGTACGTGTTAGGGTATGGTTTAGTGTTAGCGTACGGGTTAGGATTAGGGGACGGGTTAGGGTAAGGCTTCGGGTAAGGGTTAGGGTTAGGGTTAGGGTTAGGGTTAGTGTTAGGGGACGGGGAAGGTTTAGGGGAAAGGTTAGAGTACGACAACGGTTTATGGTGCGCGTACGTGTTAGGCTACGGGTTAGTGTTAGCGTACGTGTTAGGATTAGGGGACGGGTTAGGGTAAGGCTTCGGGTAAGAGTTAGTTTGAGGTTTAGGGTTAGGGTTAGTGTTAGGGGATGGGTACGGTTTAAGGGAGAGGTTAATGTACGATAACGGTTTAGGGTGAGCGTAAGTGTTAGGGTACGGGTTCGTGTTAGCGTACGCTTTAGGATTAGGGGACGGGTTAGGGTAAGGCTTTGGGTAAGTGTTAGGGTTAGGGTTAGTGTTAGGGTTAGGGGACAGGGAGGGTTTAGGGGACAGGTTAGGGTACGACAAATGTTTAGGGTGAGCGTACGTGTTAGGGTACGGGTTAGTGTTAGCGTTACGGGTTAGGATTTGGGGACGGGTTAGTGTAAGGCTTCGGGTGTTAGGGTTAGGGTTAGGGTTAGGGTTAGGGGACGGGGACGGTTTAGGGGACAGGTTAGGGTACGACAACGGTTTAGGGTGAGCGTACGTGTTAGGGTACGGGTTAGTGTTAGCGTATGGGTTAGGATTAGAGGACGGGTTAGGGTAAGGCTTCGGGTAAGGGTTAGGGTTAGGGTTAGGGTTAGGGTTAGGGTTAGGAGACGGGGACGGTTTAGGGGACAGGTTAGTGTACGACAACGGTTTAGGGTGCGCGTATGTGTTAGGGTACGCTTTAGTGTTAGCGTACGGGTTAGGATTAGGGGACGGGTTAGGGTAAGGCTTCGGGTAAGGGTTAGGGTTAGGGTTAGGTTTAGGGTTAGGGGACGGGGACGGTTTAGGGGAGGGGTTAGGGTACGACAACGGTTTAGGTTGAGCGTACGTGTTAGGGTACGGTTTAGTGTTAGCGTACGGTTTAGGATTAGGGGACGGTTTAGTGTAAGGTTTCGGGTAAGTGTTAGGGTTAGGGTTAGGGTTAGGGTTAGGTTTAGGGAACGGGGAAGGTTTAGGGGAAAGGTTAGTGTATGACAACGGTTTAGGGTGAGCGTACGAGTTAGGGTACGGGTTAGAGTTAGCATGAGGGTTAGGATTAGGGGACGGTTTAGGGTAAGGCTTCGGTTAAGGGTTCGGGTTCAGGTTAGGGTTAGGGTTAGGGTTAGGGTTAGGGGACGGAGACGGTTTAGTGGACAGGTTAGTGCACGACAACGGTTTAGGGTAAGCGTACGTGTTAGGGTACGGGTTAGTGTTATCGTAAGGGTTAGGATTAGGAGACGGGTTAGGGTAAGGCTTCGGGTAAGGGTTAGGGTTAGGGTTAGGGTTAGGGGACGGTTTAGGGGACAGGTTAGAGTACGACAACGATTTAGGGTGAGCGTACGTGTTAGTGTTAGCGTACGAGTTAGGATTAGGGGACGGTTTAGTGTAAGGCTTCGGATAAGGGTTAGGGTTAAGGTTAGGGTTAGGGTTAGGGTTAGGGAACGGGGACGGTTTAGGGGACAGGTTAGGATACGACAACGGTTTAGGGTGAGCGTACGTGTTAGGGTACGGGTTAGAGTTAGCATACGGGTTAGGATTAGGGGACGGGTTAGGGTAAGGCTTCGGGTAAGGGTTAGGGTTAGGGTTAGGGTTACGGTTAGGGGACGGGGACGGGGATGGTTTAAGGGACAGGTTAGGGTACGACAACGGTTTATGGTGAGCGTACGTGTTAGGGTACGGGTTAGTGTTAGCGTACGAGTTAGTATTAGGGGACGGGTTAGGATAAGGCTTCGGGTAAGGGTTAGGGTTAGGGTTAGGGTTAGGGGACGGGGACGGTTTAGGGGACAGGTTACGGTACGACAACGGTTTAGAGTGAGCGTACGTGTTAGGGTATGGTTTAGTGTTAGCGTACTGGTTAGGACTAGGGGACGGGTTAGGGTAAGGCTTCGGGTAAGGGTTAGGGATAGGGTTAGGGTTAGGGTTAGTGTTAGGGGACGGGGAAGGTTTAGGGGAAAGGTTAGAGTACAACAACGGTTTATGGTGCGCGTACGTGTTAGGCTACGGGTTAGTGTTAGCGTACGTGTTAGGATTAGGGGACGGGTTAGGGTAAGGCTTCGGGTAAGGGTTAGGTTGAGGTTTAGGGTTAGGGGACGGGGACGGTTTAGGGGACAGGTTAGCGTACGACAACGGTTTAGGGTGAGCTTACGTGTTAGGGTACGAGTTAGTGTTAGCGTATGTGTTAGTATTACGGGACGAGTTAGCGTAAGGCTTCAGGTAAGGATTAGGGTTAGGGTTAGGGTTAGGGGATGGGGACGGTTTAGGGGACAGGTTAGGGTTAGGGTTAGGGTTAGGAGACGGGGACGGTTTAGGGGACAGTTTAGGGTACGACAACGGTTTAGGGTGAGCGTACGTGTTAGGGTACTGGTTATGGTTAGCGTACGGGTTAGGATTAGGGGACGGGTTAGGGTAAGGCTTCGGGTAAGGGTTAGGGTTTGGTTTAGGGTTAGCGTTAGGGGACGGGGACGGTTTAGGGGACAGCTTAGTGTACGAAAACGGTTTAGGGTGAGCGTACGTGTTAGGGTATGTGTTAGTGTTAGCGTACGGGTTAGGCTTATGGGACGGGTTAGGGTAAGGTTTCGGGTAAGTGTTACGGTTAGGGTTAGGGTTAGGGGACGGGAATGGGGACGGTTTAGGGGACAGGTTAGTGTACGACATCGGTTTAGGGTGAGCGTACGTGTTAGGGTACGGGTTATTGTTAGCGTACGGGTTTGGATTAGGGGACGGGTTAGGGTAAGGCTTCGGGTAAGGTTTAGGGTTAGGGTTAGGGTTAGGGTTAGGGTTAGGGGACGGGTACGGTTTAGGGGACAGGTTAGGGTACGACAACGGTTTAGGGTGAGCGTACGTGTTAGTGTACGGGTTAGTTTTAGCGTACGGGTTAGGATTCGGGGACGGGTTAGTGTAAGGCTTCGGGTAAGGGTTAGGGTTAGGGTTAGGGTTAGGGTTAGGTAACGGGGACGGTTTAGGGGACAGGTTAGGGTACGACAACGGTTCAGGGTGAGCGTACGTGTTAGGGTATGGGTTAGAGTTAGCATACGGGTTAGGATTAGGGGACGGGTTAGTGTAATGCTTCGGGTAAGGGTTAGGGTTAGGGTTAGGGTTAGGGGACGGGGACGGTTTAGGGGACAGGTTAGGGCACGACAACGGTTTTGAGTGAGCGTACGTGTTAGGATATGGATTAGTGTTAGCGTTCGGGTAAGGATTAGGGGACGGGTTAGGGTAAGGCTTCGGGTAAGTGTTCGGGTTAGGGTTAGGGTTAGGGTTAGGGTTAGGGTTAGGGGACGGGGACGGTTTAGGGGACAGGTTAGGGTACGACAACGGCTTACGGTGAGCGTATGTGTTAGGGTACGGTTTAGTGTTAGCGTATGGGTTAGGATTAGGGGACGTGTTAGGGTAAGTCTTCGGGTAAGCGTTAAGGTTAAGGTTAGGGTTAGGGTTAGGGTTAGGGGACGGGGATGGTTTAGGGGACATGTTAGGGTATGACAACGGTTTATGGTGAGCGTACGTGTTAGGCTACGGGTTAGTGTTAGCGTACGGGTTAGGATTAGGGGACGGGTTAGGGTAAGGCTTAGGGTAACGGTTAGGGTTAGGGTTAGGGTTAGGGGACGGGGACGGTTCAGAGGACAGGTTAGGGTACGACAACGGTTTAGGGTGAGCGTACGTGTTAGGGTACGAGATAGTGTTAGCATACGTGTTAGTATTAGGGGACGGGTTAGGGTAAGGCTTCGGGTAAGGGTTAGGTTTAGGGTTAGGTTTAGGGGATGGGGACGGTTTAGGGGACAGGTTAGGGTACGACAACGGTTTAGGGTCAGCGGACGTGTTAGTGTACGGGTTAGTGTTTGCGTACGGTTTAGGATTAGGGGACGGGTTAGTGTAAGGCTTCGGGTAAGGGTTAGGGTTAGGGTTAGGGTTAGGGTTAGGGTTAGGGAATGGGGACGGTTTAGGGGACAGGTTAGGGTACGACATCGGTTTAGCGTGAGCGTACGTGTTAGGGTACGGGTTAGAGTTAGCATACGGGTTAGGATTAGGGGACGGGTTAGGGTAATGCTTCGGGTAAGGTTTAGGGTTAGGGTTAGGGTTAGGGTTAGGGGACGGGGACGGTTTAGGGGACAGTTTAGGGCACGACACCAGTTTTGGGTGAGCGTACGTGTTAGGGTATGGATTAGTGTTAGCGTTCGGGTAAGGATTAGGGGACGGGTTAGGGTAAGGCTTCGGGTAAGGGTTCGGGTTAGGTTTAGGTTTAGGGTTAGGGTTAGGGGACGGTGACGGTTTAGGGGCAGGTTAGGGTACGACAGCGGTTTAGGGTGAGCGTACGTGTTAGGCTACGGGTTACTGTTGGTGTACGAGTTAGGATTAGGGGACGGGTTAGCATAAGGCTTCGGGTAAGGGTTAAGGTTAGGGTTAGGGTTAGGGGACGGGGACGGTTTAGGGGACAGTTTACGGTACGACAACGGTTTAGAGTGAGCGTACGTGTTAGGGTATGGTTTAGTGTTAGCGTACGGGTTAGGATTAGGGGACGGGTTAGGGTAAGGCTTCGGGTAAGGGTTAGGGTTAGGGTTAGGGTTAGGGTTAGTGTTAGGGGACGGGGAAGGTTTAGGGGAAAGGTTAGAGTACGACAACGGTTTATGGTGCGCGTACGTGTTAGGCTACGGGTTAGTGTTAGCGTACGTGTTAGGATTAGGGGACGGGTTAGGGTAAGGCTTCGGGTAAGAGTTAGTTTGAGGTTTAGGGTTAGGGTTAGTGTTAGGGGATGGGTACGGTTTAAGGGAGAGGTTAATGTACGATAACGGTTTAGGGTGAGCGTAAGTGTTAGGGTACGGGTTCGTGTTAGCGTACGCTTTAGGATTAGGGGACGGGTTAGGGTAAGGCTTTGGGTAAGTGTTAGGGTTAGGGTTAGTGTTAGGGTTAGGGGACAGGGAGGGTTTAGGGGACAGGTTAGGGTACGACAAATGTTTAGGGTGAGCGTACGTGTTAGGGTACGGGTTAGTGTTAGCGTTACGGGTTAGGATTTGGGGACGGGTTAGTGTAAGGCTTCGGGTGTTAGGGTTAGGGTTAGGGTTAGGGTTAGGGGACGGGGACGGTTTAGGGGACAGGTTAGGGTACGACAACGGTTTAGGGTGAGCGTACGTGTTAGGGTACGGGTTAGTGTTAGCGTATGGGTTAGGATTAGAGGACGGGTTAGGGTAAGGCTTCGGGTAAGGGTTAGGGTTAGGGTTAGGGTTAGGGTTAGGGTTAGGAGACGGGGACGGTTTAGGGGACAGGTTAGTGTACGACAACGGTTTAGGGTGTGCGTATGTGTTAGGGTACGCTTTAGTGTTAGCGTACGGGTTAGGATTAGGGGACGGGTTAGGGTAAGGCTTCGGGTAAGGGTTAGGGTTAGGGTTAGGTTTAGGGTTAGGGGACGGGGACGGTTTAGGGGAGGGGTTAGTGTACGACAACGGTTTAGGTTGAGCGTACGTGTTAGGGTACGGTTTAGTGTTAGCGTACGGTTTAGGATTAGGGGACGGTTTAGTGTAAGGTTTCGGGTAAGTGTTAGGGTTAGGGTTAGGGTTAGGGTTAGGTTTAGGGAACGGGGAAGGTTTAGGGGAAAGGTTAGTGTATGACAACGGTTTAGGGTGAGCGTACGAGTTAGGGTACGGGTTAGAGTTAGCATGAGGGTTAGGATTAGGGGACGGTTTAGGGTAAGGCTTCGGTTAAGGGTTCGTGTTAGGGTTAGGGTTAGGGTTAGGGTTAGGGTTAGGTGACGGAGACGGTTTAGTGGACTGGTTAGTGTACGACAACGGTTTAGGGTAAGCGTACGTGTTAGGGTACGGGTTAGTGTTATCGTAAGGGTTAGGATTAGGAGACGGGTTAGGGTAAGGCTTCGGGTAAGGATTAGGGTTAGGGTTAGGGTTAGGGGACGGTTTAGGGGACAGGTTAGAGTACGACAACGATTTAGGGTGAGCGTACGTGTTAGTGTTAGCGTACGAGTTACGATTAGGGGACGGTTTAGTGTAAGGCTTCGGATAAGGGTTAGGGTTAAGGTTAGGGTTAGGGTTAGGGTTAGGGAACGGGGACGGTTTAGGGGACAGGTTAGGATACGACAACGGTTTAGGGTGAGCGTACGTGTTAGGGTACGGGTTAGAGTTAGCATACGGGTTAGGATTAGGGGACGGGTTAGGGTAAGGCTTCGTGTAAGGGACAGGGTTAGGGTTAGGGTTAGGGTTAGGGTTAGGGGACGGGGACCGTTTAGGGGATAGGTTATGGTACGACAACGGTTTATGGTGAGCGTACGTGTTAGGCTACAGTTTAGTGTTAACATACGGGTTAGGATTAGGGGATGGGTTAGGGTAAGGTTTCGGGTAAGGGTTAGGGTTAGGGTTAGGGTTAGGGTTATGGGACAGGGACGGTTTAGGGGACAGGTTAGGGTACGACAACGGTTTAGGGTGAGTGTACGTGTTAGGGTACGGGTTAGTGTTAGTGTACGGTTTAGGATTAGGGGACGGGTTAGGGTAAGGCTTCGGGTAAGGGTTAGTGTTAGGGTTAGGGTTAGGGGACGGGGACGGGGACGGTTTAGGGGACAGGTCAGTGTATGACAACGGTTTAGGGTGAGCGTACGTGTTAGGGTACGGTTTAGTGTTATCGTAAGGGTTAGGATTAGGGGACGGGTTAGGGTAAGGCTTCGGGTGAGTGTTAGGGTTAGGGTTATTGTTAGGGTTAGCGGACGGGGACGGTTTAGGGGACAGGTTAGTGTACGACAAAGTTTTAGGGTGAGCGTACGTGTTAGGGTACGGGTTAGTGTTAGCGTACGGGTTAGGATTAGGGGACGGTTTTGGGTAAGGCTTCGGGTAAGGTTTCGGGTTAGGGTTAGGGTTAGGGTTAGGGTTAGGGTTAGGGGACGGGGACCGTTTAGGGGACAGGTTATGGTACGACAACGGTTTATGGTGAGCGTAAGTGTTAGGCTACGGGTTAGTGTTAGCATACGGGTTAGGATTAGGGGACGGGTTACGGTAAGGCTTCGGGTAAGTGTTAGGGTTAGGGTTAGGGTTAGGGTTAGGGGACGGGGACGGTTTAGGGGACAGGTTAGTGTACGAAAACGGTTTAGGGTGAGCGTACGTGTTAGGCTACGGTTTAGTGTTAGCGTACGGTTTAGGATTAGGGGACGGGTTAGTGTAAGGCTTCGCGTAAGTGTTAGGGTTAGGGTTAGGGTTAGGGGACGGGGACGGTTTAGGGGACAGGTTAGGGTACGACAACGGTTTAAGGTGAGCATACGTGTTAGTGTACGGGTTAGTGTTAGCCAACGGGTTAGGATTAGGGGACGGGTTAGGGTAAGGCTTCGGGTAAGGGTTAGGGTTAGGGTTAGGGTTAGGGTTAGGGGACGGGGACGGGGATGGTTTAGGGGACAGGTTAGTGTACGACAACGGTTTAGGGTGAGCGTACGTGTTAGGGTACGGGTTAGTGTTAGCGTACGGGTTAGGATTAGGGGACGGGTTAGTGTAAGGCTTCGGGTAAGGGGTAGGGTTAGGGTTAGGGTTAGGGTTAGGGTTAGGGAACGGGGACAGTTTAGGGGAAAGGTTAGTGTACGACAACGGTTTAGGGTGAGCGTACGTGTTAGGGTACGGGTTAGAGTTAGCATGAGGGTTAGGATTAGGGGACGGTTTAGGGTAAGGCTTCGGGTAAGGGTTCGGGTTAGGGTTAGAGTTAGGGTTAGGGTTAGGGTTAGGGGACGGAGACGGTTTAGGGGACAGGTTAGTGTACGACAACGGTTTAGGGTGAGCGTACGTGTTAGGGTACGGGATAGTGTTAGCGTACGGTTTAGGATTAGGGGACGGGTTAGGGTAAGGCTTCGGGTAAGGGTTAGGGTTAGGGTTAGGGTTAGGGTTAGGGGACGGGGACGGTTTAGGGGACAGGTTAGGGTACGACAACGGTTTAGGGTGAGTGTACGTGTTAGGGTACGGGTTAGTGTTAGCGTACGGGTTAGGATTAGAGGACGTGTTAGGGTAAGGCTTCGGGTAAGTGTTAGGTTTAGGGTTAGGGTTAGGGTTAGGGTTAGGAGACGGGGACGGTTTAGGGGACAGGTTAGTGTACGACAATGGTTTAGGGTGTGCGTATGTGTTAGGGTACGGTTTAGGGTTAGTGTATGGGTTAGGATTAGGGGACGGGTTAGGGTAAGGCTTCGGGTAAGGGTTAGGGTTAAGGTTAGGGTTAGGGTTAGGGTTAGGGGACGGGGACGGTTTAGGGGACAGGTTATGGTACGACAACGGTTTATGATGAGCGTACGTGTTAGGCTATGGGTTAGTGTTAGCGTACGGGTTAGGATTAGGGGATGGGTTAGTGTAAGGCTTCGAGAAAGGGTTAGGGTTAGGGTTAGGGTTAGGGGACAGGGACGGTTTAGGGGACAGGTTAGGGTACGACAACGGTTTAGGGTGAGCGTACGTGTTAGGGTACGGGTTAGTGTTAGCATACGGGTTAGGATTAGGGGATGGGTTAGGGTAAGGCTTCGGGTAAGGGTTAGGGTTAGGGTTAGGGTTAGGTTTAGGGGACAGGGACGGTTTAGGGGACAGGTTAGGGTACGACAACGATTTAGGGTGAGTGTACGTGTTAGGTTACGGGTTAGTGTTAGTGTACGGTTTAGGATTAGGGGACGGGTTAGGGTAAGGCTTCGGGTAAGGGTTAGGGTTACGGTTAGGGTTAGGGTTAGGGGACGGGGACGGGGACGGTTTAGGGGACAGTTTAGGGTACGACAAAGGTTTAGGGTGAGCGTACGTGTTAGGGTACGGGTTAGTGTTAGCGTACGGGTTAGGATTAGGGGACGGGTTAGGGTAAGGCTTCGGGTAAGGGTTAGGGTTAGGGTTAGGGTTAGAGGACGGGGACGGGTACGGGGACCGTTTAGGGGACAGGTTAGTGTACGACAACGGTTTAGGGTGAGCGTACGTGTTAGGGTATGGGTTAGTGTTAGCGTACGGGTTAGGATTAGGGGACGGGTTAGGGTAAGGCTTCGGGTAAGTGTTAGGGCTTGGGTTAGGGTTAGGGTTAGGGGACGGGGATGGTTTAGGGGACAGGTTAGTGTATGACAACGGTTTAGGGTGAGCATACGTGTTAGGGTACAGGTTAGTGTTATCGTATGTGTTAGGATTAGGGGAAGGGTTAGGGTAAGGCTTCGGGTAAGGGTTAGGGTTTGGGTTAGTGTTAGGTTTAGGGTTAGGGGACGGGGACGGTTTAGGGGACAGTTTAGTGTACGACAACCGTTTAGGGTGAGCGTACGTGTTAGGGTACGGGTTAGGGTTAGCGTACGGGTTAGGATTAGGGGATGGGTTAGTGTTAGGCTTCGGGTAAGGGTTAGGGTTAGGGTTAGTGGACGGGGACGTTTTAGGGGACAGGTTAGGGTACGACAACGGTTTAGGGGGAGCGTATGTGTTCGGGTACAGGTTAGTGTTAGCGTACGGGTTAGGATTAGAGGATGGGTTAGGGTAAGGCTTCAGGTAAGGGTTAGGGTTAGGGTTAGGGTTAGGGTTAGGAGACGGGGACGGTTTAGGGGACAGGTTAGTGTACGACAACGGTTTAGGGTGTGCGTATGTGTTAGGGTACGCTTTAGTGTTAGCGTACAGGTTAGGATTAGGGGACGGGTTACGGTAAGGCTTCGGGTAAGTGTTAGGGTTAGGGTTAGGGGATGGGGACGGTTTAGGGGACAGGTTAGGGTACGACAAAGGTTTAGGTTGAGCGTACGTGTTAGGGTACGGTTTAGTGTTAGCGTACGGTTTAGGATTAGGGGACGGGTTAGTGTAAGGCTTCGGGTAAGTGTTAGGGTTAGGGTTAGGGTTAGGTGACGGGGACGGTTTAGGGGACAGGTTAGGGTACGACAACGGTTTAAGGTGAGCATACATGTTAGTGTACGGGTTAGTGTTAGCCAACGGGTTAGGATTAGGGGACGGATTAGGGTAAGGCTTCGGGTAAGGGTTAGGGTTAGGGTTAGGGGACGGGGACGGGGACGGGGATGGTTTAGGGGACAGGTTAGTGTACGACAACGGTTTAGGGTGAGCGTACGTGTTAGGGTACGGGTTAGTGTTAGCCTACGGGTTAGTATTAGGGGACGGGTTAGGGTAAGGCTTTGGGTAAGGTTTAGAGTTAGGGTTAGGGTTAGGTTTAGGGGACGGGGACGGTTTAGGGGACAGGTTAGGGTACGACAACGGTTTAGGGTGAGCATACATGTTAGGGTACGGGTTAGTGTTATCGTATGGGTTAGGATTAGGGGACGGGTTAGGGTAAGGCTTCGGGTAAGGGTTAGGGTTAGGGTTATGGTTAGGGTTAAGGGTAGGGGACGGGGACGGTGTAGGGGACAGGTTAGGGTACGACAACGGTTTAGGGTGAGCGTACGTGTTAGGGTACGGGTTAGTGTTAGCGTACGGGTTAGGATTAGGGGACGGGTTAGTGTAAGGCTTCGGGTAAGGGGTAGGGTTAGGGTTAGGGTTAGGGTTAGGGTTAGGGAACGGGGACAGTTTAGGGGAAAGGTTAGTGTACGACAACGATTTACGGTGAGCGTACGTGTTAGGGTACGGGTTAGAGTTAGCATGAGGGTTTGGATTAGGGGACGGTTTAGGGTAAGGCTTCGGGTAAGGGTTCGGGTTAGGGTTAGGGTTAGGGTTAGGGTTAGGGGACGGAGACGGTTTAAGGGACAGTTTAGTGTACGACAGCGGTTTAGGGTGAGCGTACATGTTAGGGTACGGGTTAGTGTTAGCGTACGGGTTAGGATTAGAGGACGTGTTAGGGTAAGGCTTCAGGTAAGTGTTAGGTTTAGGGTTAGGGTTAGGGTTAGGGTTAGGAGACGGGGACGGTTTAGGGGACAGGTTAGTGTACGACAACGTTTTAGGGTGTGCGTATGTGGTAGGGTACGGTTTAGGGTTAGTGTATGGGTTAGGATTAGGGGAGGGGTTAGGGTAAGTCTTCGGGTAAGGGTTAGGGTTAGGGTTAGGGTTAGGGTTAGTGTTAGGGGACGGGGATGGTTTAGGGGACAGGTTATGGTTCGACAACGGTTTATGATGAGCGTACGTGTTAGGCTATGGGTTAGTGTTAGCGTACGGGTTAGGATTAGGGGATGGGTTAGTGTAAGGCTTCGGGAAAGGGTTAGGGTTAGTGTTAGGTATAGGGTTAGGGGACGGGGACGGTTTAGGGGACAGGTTAGGGTACGACAACGGTTTACGTTGAGCGTACGTGTTAGGGTACGGGTTAGTGTTAGCGTACGGGTTAGGATTAGAGGACGTGTTAGGGTAAGGCTTCGGGTAAGGTTTAGGGTTAGGTTTAGAGTTAGGGTTAGGGTTAGGGGATGGTGACGGTTTAGGGGACAGGTTAGAGTACGACAACGGTTTAGGGTGAGCGTACGTGTTAGGTTACGGTTTAGTGTTAGCGTACGGGTTAGGATTAGGGGACAGGTTAGGGTAAGGCTTCTGGTCAGGTTTAGGGTTAGTGTTAGGGATAGGGTTAGGGGACGGGGACGGTTTAGGGGACAGGTTAGGGTACGACAACGGTTTACGTTGAGCGTACGTGTTAGGGTACGGGTTAGTGTTAGCGTACGGGTTAGGATTAGAGGACGTGTTAGGGTAAGGATTCGGGTAAGGTTTAGGGTTAGGGTTAGGGTTAGGGTTAGGGTTAGGAGACGGGGACGGTTTAGGGGACAGGTTAGTGTACAACAACGGTTTAGGGTGTGTGTATGTGTTAGGATACGGTTTAGTGTTAGCGTACGGGTTAGGATTAGGGGACGGTTTCGGGTAAGGCTTCAGGTAAGGGTTAGGGTTAGGGTTAGGGTTAGGGGATCGGGACGGTTTAGGGGACAGGTTAGGGTACGACAACGGTTTATGGTGAGCGTACGTGTTAGGCTATGGGTTAGTGTTAGCGTTCGTTTTAGGATTAGGGGACGGGTTAGAGTAAGGCTTTGGGTAAGGGTTAGGGTTAGGTTTAGGGTTAGGGGACGGGGACGGTTTAGGGGACAGGTTAGTGTACGACAAAGGTTTAGGGTGAGCGTACGTGTTAGGGTACGGTTTAGTGTTAGCGTACGGGTTAGGATTAGGGGACGGGTTAGGGTAAGTCTTCGGGTAAGGGTTAGGGCTAGGGTTAGGGTTAGGGTTAGGGTTAGGTTTAGGGGACGGTGACGGTTTAGGGGACAGGTTAGGGTACGACAACGGTTTAGGGTGACCCTACGTGTTAGGGTACGAGTTAGTGTTTGCGTACGGGTTAGGATTAGGGGATGGGTTAGTGTAAGGCTTCGGGTAAGGGTTAGGGTTAGGGTTAGGGTTAGGGTTAGGGGACGGAGACAGGGACGGGGACAGTTTAGGGGACAGGTTAGTGTACGACAACGGTTTAGGGTGAGCGTACGTGTTAGGGTACGGGTTAGTGTTAGCGTACGGGTTAGGATTAGGGGACGGGTTAGGGTAAGGCTTCGGGTAAGGGTTAGGGCTAGGGTTAGGGTTAGGGTTAGGGGACGGGGACGGTTTAGGGGACAGGTTAGGGTACGACAACGGTTTAGGGTGAGCGTACGTGTTAGGGTACGGGTTAGTGTTATCGTATGGGTTAGGATTAGGGGATGGGTTAGGGTAAGGCTTCGGGGAAGGGTTAGGGTTAGTGTTATGGTTAGGGTTAGGGGATGGGGACGGTTTAGGGGACAGGTTAGGGTACGACAACGGTTTAGGGTGAGCGTACGTGTTAGGTTACGGGTTAGTGTTAGCGTACGGGTTAGGATTAGAGGACGTGTTAGGGTAAGGCTTCGGGTAAGGGTTAGGGTTAGGGTTAGGGTTAGGTTTAGGGTTAGGGGACGGGGACGGTTTAGGGGACAGGTTATGGTACAACAACAGTTTATGGTGAGCGTACGTGTTAGGCTACAGGTTAGGGTTAGCGTACGGGTTAGGATTAGGGGACGAGTTAGGGTAAGGCTTCGGATAAGGGTTAGGGTTAAGGTTAGGGTTAGGGTTAGGGGACGGGGACGGTTTAGGGGACAGATTAGGGTACGACAACGGTTTAGGGTGAGCGTATGTGTTAGGGTACGGTTGAGTGTTATCGTAAGGGTTAGGATTAGGGGACGGTTTAGTGTAAGGCTTCGGGAAAGGTTTAGGGTTAGGGTTAGGGTTAGGGTTAGGGGACGGGGACGGTTTAGGGGACAGGTTAGAGTACGACAACGGTTTAGGGTGAGCGTTCGTGTTAGGGTACAGTTTAGTGTTAGCGTACGAGTTAGGATTAGGGGACGAGTTAGGGTAAGGCTTCGGATAAGGGTTAGGGTTAAGGTTAGGGTTAGGGTTAGAGTTAGGGAACGGGGACGGTTTAGGGGACAGGTTAGGGTACGACAACGGTTTAGGGTGAGCGTACGTGTTAGGGTATGGGTTAGAGTTAGCATACCGGTTAGGATTAGGGGACGGGTTAGGGTAAGGGTTCGGGTAAGGTTTAAGGTTAGGGTAAGGGTTAGGGTTCGGGGACGGGGACGGTTTAAGGGACAGCTTAGGGTACGACAACGGTTTAGGGTGAGCGTACGTGTTAGGGTATGGGTTAGTGTTAGCGTACGGGTTAGGATTAGGGGACGGTTTAGGGTAAGGCTTCGGGTAAGGGTTAGAGTTAGGTTTAGTGTTAGGCTTAGGGGACGGGGACGGTTTAGGGGACAGGTTAGGGTACAACAAAGGTTTAGGTTGAGCGTACGTGTTAGGATACGGGTTAGTGTTAGCGTACGGGTTAGGATTAGGGGACGGTTTAGGGTAAGGCTTCGGGTAAGGGTTCGGGTTAGGGTTAGGGTTAGGGTTAGGGATCGGGTGAGGGGACGGTGACGGTTTAGGGGAGAGGTTAGGGTACGACAACGGTTTAGAGTGAGCGTACGTGTTAGGGTAGGGGTTAGTGTTAGCGTACGGGTTAGGATTAGGGGACGGGTTAGGGTAAGGCTTCGGGTCAGGGTTAGGGCTGGGTTAGGGATAGGGTTAGGGGACGGGGACGGTTTAGGGGACAGGTTAGGGTACGACCACGGTTTACGTTGAGCGTACGTGTTAGGGTACGGGTTAGTGTTAGCGTACGGGTTAGGATTAGAGGACGTGTTAGGGTAAGGCTTCGGGTAAGGGTTAGGGTTAGGGTTAGGGTTAGGGTTAGGGTTAGGAGACGGGAACGGTTTAGGGGACAGGTTAGTGTACAACAACGGTTTAGGGTGTGTGTATGTGTTAGGATACGGTTTAGTGTTAACGTACGGGTTAGGATTAGGGGACGGGTTAGGGTAAGGCTTCAGGTAAGGGTTAGGGTTAGGGTTAGGGTTAGGGTTAGGGGATGGGGACGGTTTAGGGGACAGGTTAGGGTACGACAACGGTTTAGGGTGAGCGTACGTGTTAGGGTACGGGTTAGTGTTAGCGTACGGTTTAGGATTAGGTGACGGGTTAGAGTAAGGCTTTGGGTAAGGGTTAGGGTTAGGTTTAGGGTTAGGTTTAGGGGACGGGGACGGTTTAGGGGACAGGTTAGGGTACGACAACGGTTTAGGGTGAGCGTACGTGTTAGGGTACGGGTTAGTGTTAGCGTACGGGTTAGGATTATGGGATGGGTTAGGGTAAGGCTTCGGGTAAGGGTTAGGGTTAGGGTTAGGGTTAGGGTTAGGGGACGGGGACAGGGACGGGGACAGTTTAGGGGACAGGTTAGTGTACGACAACGGTTTAGGGTGAGCGTACGTGTTAGGGTACGGGTTAGTGTTAGCGTACGGGTTAGGATTAGGGGACTGGTTAGGGTAAGGCTTCGGGTAAGGGTTAGGGCTAGGGTTAGGGTTAGGGTTAGGGGACGGGGACGGTTTAGGGGACAGGTTAGGGTACGACAACGGTTTAGGGTGAGCGTACGTGTTAGGGTACGGGTTAGTGTTATCGTATGGGTTAGGATTAGGGGATGGGTTACGTTAAGGCTTGTGGTAAGGGATAGGGTTAGGGTTAGGGTTAGGGTTAGGGTTAGGGGACGGGGACGGTTTAGGGGACAGGTTAGTGTACGACAACGGTTTAGGGTGAGCGTACGTGTTAGGTTACGGGTTGGTGTTAGCATACTGGTTAGGATTAGTTGACTGGTTATGGTAAGGCTTCGGGTAAGGGTTAGGGTTAGGGTTAGGGTTAGGGTTAGGGGACGGGGACGGTTTAGGGGACAGGTTAGGGTACGACAACGGTTTAGGGTGAGCGTACGTGTTAGGGTACGGGTTAGTGTTATCGTATGGGTTAGGATTAAGGGACGGTTTACGGTAACGCTTCGGGTAAGGGTTAGGGTTAGGTTTAGGGTTAGGGTTAGGGGACGGGGACCGTTTAGGGGACAGGTTACTGTACGACAACGGTTTAGGGTGAGCGTACGTGTTAGGGTACGGGTTAGTGTTAGCGTACGGGTTAGGATTAGGGGACGGGTTAGGGTAAGGCTTCGGGTAAGGTTTAGGGTTAGGGTTAGGGTTAGGGTTAGGGTTAGGGGACGGGGACAGTTTAGGGGACAGGTTAGTGTATGACAACGGTTTAGGGTGAGCGTACGTGTTAGGGTACAGGTTAGTGTTATCGTATGGGTTAGGATTAGGGGACGGGTTAGGGTAAGGCTTCGGGTAAGGGTTAGGGTTAGGGTTAGGGTTAGGGTTAGGGTTAGGGTTAAGTGACGGGGACGGTTTAGGGGACAGGTTAGGGTACGACAAAGGTTTAGGGTGAGCGTACCTGTTAGGGTACGGGTTAGTGTCAGCGTACGGGTTAGGATTAGGGGAAGGGTTAGGGTAAGGCTTCGGGTAAGGGTTATGGTTAGGGTTAGGGTTAGGGTTAGGGAACGGGGACGGTTTAGGGGACAGGTTAGGGTACGAAAACGGTTTAGGGTGAGCGTACGTGTTAGGTTACGTGTTAGTGTTAGCGTACGGGTTAGGATTAGAGGACGTGTTAGTGTAAGGCTTCGGGTAAGGGTTAGGGTTAGGGTTAGGATTAGGGTTAGGGGACGGGGACGGTTTAGGGGACAGGTTATGGTACGACAACGGTTTATGGTGAGCGTACGTGTTAGGCTACGGGTTAGTGTTAGCGTACGGGTTAGGATTAGGGAATGGGTTAGGGTAAGGCTTCGGGTAAAGGTTAGGTTTAGGGTTAGGGTTAGGGTTAGGGGACGGGGACAGTTTAGGGGACAGGTTAGGGTACGACAACGGTTTAGGGTGAGCGTACGTGTTAGGGTACGGGTTAGTGTTGCGTACGGGTTAGGATTAGGGGACGGGTTAGGGTAAGTCTTCGGGTAAGGGTTAGGGTTAGGGTTGAGTTAGGGTTAGGGGATGGGGACGGGGACGGTTTAGGGGACAGGTCAGTGTATGACAACTGTTTAGGGTGAGCGTACGTGTTAGGGTACGGGTTAGTGTTAGCGTACGGTTTAGGATTAGGGGACGGGTTAGGGTAAGGCTTCGGGTAAGAGTTAGGGTTAGGGTTAGGGTCAGGGTTAGGGGACGGGGACGGTTTAGTGGACAGGTTAGGGTACGACAACAGTTTAGGGTGAGCGTACGTGTTAGGGTACGGGTTAGTGTTAGCGTACGAGTTAGGATTAGGGTATGGGTTAGTGTAAGGCTTCGGGTAAGGGTTAGGGTTAAGGTTAGGGTTAGTGTTAGGGAATGGGGACGGTTTAGGGGACAGGTTAGGGTACGACAACGGTTTAGGGTGAGCGTACGTGTTAGGGTACGGGTTAGAGTTAGCATACGGGTTAGGATTAGGGGACGGGTTGGGGTAAGGCTTCGGGTAAGTGTTAGGGTTAGGTTTAGGGTTAGGGTTAGGGTTAGGTGACGGGGACGGTTTAAGGGACAGGTTAGGGTACGACAACGGTTTAGGGTGAGCGTACGTGTTAGGGTACAGGTTAGTGTTGGCGTAAGGGTTAGGATTAGGGGACGGGTTAGGGTAAGGCTTCAGGTAAGGGCTAGGGTTAGGGTTAGGGTTAGGGTTAGGGGACGGGGACGGTTTAGGGGACAGGTTAGGGTACGACAACGGTTTAGGGTGAGCGTACGTGTTAGGGTACGGGTTAGTGTTATCGTATGGTTTAGGATTAGGGGATGGGTTACGGTAAGGCTTCGGGTAAGGGTTAGGGTTAGGGTTAGGGTTAGGGGTAGGGGACGGGGATGGTTTAGGGGACAGGTTAGTGTACGACAACGGTTTAGGGTGAGCGTACGTGTTAGGGTACGGGTTAGTGTTAGCATACGGGTTAGGATTAGGGGATGGGTTATGGTAAGGCTTCGGGTAAGGGTAAGGGTTAGGGTTAGGGTTAGGGTTAGGGTTAGGGTTAGGGGACGGGGATGGTTTAGGGGACAGGTTAGGGTACGACAACGGTTTAGGGTGAGCGTACGTGTTAGGGTACGGGTTAGTGTTATCGTATGGGTTAGGATTAGGGGACGGTTTACGGTAAGGCTTCGGGTAAGGTTTAGGGTTAGGGTTAGGGTTAGGGTTAGGGTTAGGTGACGGGGACAGTTTAGGGGACAGGTTAGGGTTAGGGTTAGGGTTAGGTTTAGGGGACGGGGACGGGTACGGGGACAGTTTAGGGGATAGGTTAGTGTACGACAACGGTTTAGGGTGTGCGTTCGTGTTAGGGTAAGGGTTAGTGATAGCGTACGGGTTAGGATTAGGGGACGGGTTAGGGTAAGGCTTCGGGTAAGGGTTAGGGCTAGGGTTAGGGTTAGGGTTACGGGACGGGGCCGGTTTAGGGGACAGGTTAGTGTACGACAACGGTTTAGGGTGAGCGTACGTGTTAGGGTACGGTTTAGTGTTATCGTAAGGGTTAGGATTATGGGACGGGTTAGGGTAAGGCTTCGGGTAAGGTTTAGGGTTAGGTTTAGGGTTAGGGTTACGGTTAGGGGATGGTGACGGTTTAGGGGACAGGTTAGAGTACGAGAACGGTTTAGGGTGAGCGTACGTGTTAGGGTACGGGTTAGTGTTAGCGTACGGGTTAGAATTAGGGGACAGGTTAGGGTAAGGATTCTGGTCAGGTTTAGGGTTACTGTTAGGGATAGGGTTAGGGGACGGGGACGGTTTAGGGGACAGGTTAGGGTACGACAACGGTTTACGTTGAGCGTACGTGTTAGGGTACGGGTTAGTGTTAGCGTACGGGTTAGGATTAGAGGACGTGTTAGGGTAAGGATTCGGGTAAGGTTTAGGGTTAGGGTTAGTGTTAGGGTTAGGAGACGGGGACGGTTTAGGGGACAGGTTAGTGTACAACAAAGGTTTAGGGTGTGTGTATGTGTTAGGATACGGTTAAGTATTAGCGTACGGGTTAGGATTAGGGGACGGGTTCGGGTAAGGCTTCAGGTAAGGGTTAGGGTTAGGGTTAGGGTTAGGGTTAGGGGATCGGGATGGTTTAGGGGACAGGTTAGGGTACGACAACGGTTTATGGTGAGCGTACGTGTTAGGCTATGGGTTAGTGTTAGCGTACGGTTTAGGATTAGAGGACGGGTTAGGGTAAGGCTTTGGGTAAGGGTTAGGGTTAGGTTTAGGGTTAGGGGACGGGGACGGTTTAGGGGACAGGTTAGTGTACGACAAAGGTTTAGGGTGAGCGTACGTGTTAGGGTACGGTTTAGTGTTAGGGTACGGGTTAGGATTAGGGGACGGGTTAGGGTAAGTCTTCGGGTAAGGGTTAGGGCTAGGGTTAGGGTTAGGGTTAGGGTTAGGTTTAGGGGACGGTGACGGTTTAGGGAACAGGTTAGGGTACGACAACGGTTTAGGGTGACCCTACGTGTTAGGGTACGAGTTAGTGTTAGCGTACGGGTTAGGATTAGGGGATGGGTTAGGGTAAGGCTTCGGGTAAGGGTTAGGGTTAGGGTTAGGGTTAGGGGACGGGGACGGGGACATGGACGGGGACAGTTTAGGGGACAGGTTAGTGTACGACAACGGTTTAGGGTGAGCGTACGTGTTAGGGTACGGGTTAGTGTTAGCGTACGGGTTAGGATTAGGGGACGGGTTAGGGTAAGGCTTCGGGTAAGGGTTAGGGCTAGGGTTAGGGTTAGGGTTAGGGGACGGGGACGGTTTAGGGGACAGGTTAGGGTACGACAACGGTTTAGGGTGAGCGTTCGTGTTAGGGTACGGGTTAGTGTTATCGTATGGGTTAGGATTAGGGGATGGGTTAGGGTAAGGCTTCGGGGAAGGGTTAGGGTTAGTGTTATGGTTAGGGTTAGGGGATGGGGACGGTTTAGGGGACAGGTTAGGGTACGACAACTGTTTAGGGTGAGCGTACGTGTTAGGTTACGGGTTAGTGTTAGCGTACGGGTTAGGATTAGAGGACGTGTTAGGGTAAGGCTTCGGGTAAGGGTTAGGGTTAGGGTTAGGGTTAGGGTTAGGGTTAGGGGATGGGGACGGTTTAGGGGACAGGTTATGGTACAACAACGGTTTATGGTGAGCGTACGTGTTAGGCTACAGGTTAGGGTTAGCGTACGGGTTAGGATTAGGTTATGGGTTAGGGTAAGGCTTCGGGTAAGGGTTAGGGTTAGGGTTAGGGTTAGGGTTAGGGGACGGGGACGGTTTAGGGGACAGGTTAGGGTACGACAACGGTTTAGGGTGAGCGTTTGTGTTAGGGTACGGTTGAGTGTTATCGTAAGGGTTAGGATTAGGGGACGGGTTAGTGTAAGGCTTCAGGAAAGGTTTAGGGTTAGGGTTAGGGTTAGGGTTAGGGTTAGGGGACGGGGACGGTTTAGGGGACAGGTTAGAGTACGACAACGGTTTAGGGTGAGCGTTCGTGTTAGGGTACAGGTTAGTGTTAGCGTACGAGTTAGGATTAGGGGACGAGTTAGGGTAAGGCTTCGGATAAGGGTTAGGGTTAAGGTTAGGGTTAGGGTTAGAGTTAGGGAACGGGGACGGTTTAGGGGACAGGTTAGGGTACGACAACGGTTTAGGGTGAGCGTACGTGTTAGGGTATGGGTTAGAGTTAGCATACCGGTTAGGATTAGGGGACGGGTTAGGTTAAGGGTTCGGGTAAGGTTTAGGGTTAGGGTAAGGTTTAGGGTTAGTGGAAGGGGACGGTTTAAGGGACAGCTTAGGGTACGACAACAGTTTAGGGTGAGCGTACGTGTTAGGGTATGGGTTAGTGTTAGCGTACGGGTTAGGATTAGGGGACGGTTTAGGGTAAGGCTTCGAGTAAGGGTTAGAGTTAGGTTTAGTGTTAGGCTTAGGGGACGGGGACGGTTTAGGGGACAGGTTAGGGTACAACAAAGGTTTAGGGTGAGCGTACGTGTTAGGATACGGGTTAGTGTTAGCGTACGGGTTAGGATTAGGGGACGGTTTAGGGTAAGGCTTCGGGTAAGGGTTCGGGTTAGGGTTAGGGTTAGGGTTAGGGATAGGGTGAGGGGACGGTGACGGTTTAGGGGAGAGGTTAGGGTACGACAACGGTTTAGAGTGAGCGTACGTGTTAGGGTACGGGTTAGTGTTAGCGTACGGGTTAGGATTAGGGGACGGGTTAGGGTAAGGCTTCGGGACAGGGTTAGGGCTGGGTTAGGGATAGGGTTAGGGGACGGGGACGGTTTAGGGGACAGGTTAGGGTACGACAACGGTTTACGTTGAGCGTACGTGTTAGGGTACGGGTTAGTGTTAGCGTACGGGTTAGGATTAGAGGACGTGTTAGGGTAAGGCTTCGGGTAAGGGTTAGGGTTAGGGTTAGGGTTAGGGTTAGGGTTAGGAGACGGGAACGGTTTAGGGGACAGGTTAGTGTACAACAACGGTTTAGGGTGTGTGTATGTGTTAGGATACGGTTTAGTGTTAACGTACGGGTTAGGATTAGGGGACGGGTTAGGGTAAGGCTTCAGGTAAGGGTTAGGGTTAGGGTTAGGGTTAGGGTTAGGGGATGGGGACGGTTTAGGGGACAGGTTAGGGTACGACAACGGTTTAGGGTGAGCGTACGTGTTAGGCTATGTGTTAGTGTTAGCGTACGGTTTAGGAGTAGGTGACGGGTTAGAGTAAGGCTTTGGGTAAGGGTTAGGGTTAGGTTTAGGGTTAGGGTTAGGGGACGGGGACGGTTTAGGGGACAGGTTAGGGTACGACAACGGTTTAGGGTGAGCGTACGTGTTAGGGTACGGGTTAGTGTTAGCGTACGGGTTAGGATTATGGGATGGGTTAGGGTAAGGCTTCGGGTAAGGGTTAGGGTTAGGGTTAGGGTTAGGGTTAGGGGACGGGGACAGGGACGGGGACAGTTTAGGGGACAGGTTAGTGTACGACAACGGTTTAGGGTGAGCGTACGTGTTAGGGTAGGGGTTAGTGTTAGCGTACGGGTTAGGATTAGGGGACGGGTTAGGGTAAGGCTTCGGGTAAGGGTTAGGGCTAGGGTTAGGGTTAGGGTTAGGGGACGGGGACGGTTTAGGGGACAGGTTAGGGTACGACAACGGTTTAGGGTGAGCGTACGTGTTAGGGTACGGGTTAGTGTTATCGTATGGGTTAGGATTAGGGGATGGGTTACGTTAAGGCTTGTGGTAAGGGTTAGGGTTAGGGTTAGGGTTAGGGTTAGGGTTAGGGGACGGGGACGGTTTAGGGGACAGGTTAGTGTACGACAACGGTTTAGGGTGAGCGTACGTGTTAGGGTACGGGTTAGTGTTAGCATACTGGTTAGGATTAGTTGACGGGTTATGGTAAGGCTTCGGGTAAGGGTTAGGGATAGGGTTAGGGTTAGGGTTAGGGGACGGGGACGGTTTAGGGGACAGGTTAGGGTACGACAACGGTTTAGGGTGAGCGTACGTGTTAGGGTACGGGTTAGTGTTATCGTATGGGTTAGGATTAAGGGACGGTTTACGGTAACGCTTCGGGTAAGGGTTAGGGTTAGGTTTAGGGTTAGGGTTAGGGGACGGGGACCGTTTAGGGGACAGGTTACTGTACGACAACGGTTTAGGGTGAGCGTACGTGTTAGGGTACGGGTTAGTGTTAGCGTACGGGTTAGGATTAGGGGACAGGTTAGGGTAAGGCTTCGGGTAAGGTTTAGGGTTAGGGTTAGGGTTAGGGTTAGGGTTAGGGGACGGGGACAGTTTAGGGGACAGGTTAGTGTATGACAACGGTTTAGGGTGAGCGTACGTGTTAGGGTACAGGTTAGTGTTATCGTATGGGTTAGGATTAGGGGACGGGTTAGGGTAAGGCTTCGGGTAAGGGTTAGGGTTAGGGTTAGGGTTAGGGTTAGGGTTAGGGTTAGGGTTAGGGTTAGGTGACGGGGACGGTTTAGGGGACAGGTTAGGGTACGACAACGGTTTAGGGTGAGCGTACGTGTTAGGGTACGGGTTAGTGTCAGCGTACGGGTTAGGATTAGGGGAAGAGTTAGGGTAAGGCTTCGGGTAAGGGTTATGGTTAGGGTTAGGGTTAGGGTTAGGGAACGGGGACGGTTTAGGGGACAGGTTAGGGTACGAAAACGGTTTAGGGTGAGCGTACGTGTTAGGTTACGTGTTAGTGTTAGCGTACGGGTTAGGATTAGAGGACGTGTTAGGGTAAGGCTTCGGGTAAGGGTTAGGGTTAGGGTTAGGGTTAGGGTTAGGGGACGGGGACGGTTTAGGGGACAGGTTATGGTACGACAACGGTTTATGGTGAGCGTACGTGTTAGGCTACGGGTTAGTGTTAGCGTACGGGTTAGGATTAGGGAATGGGTTAGGGTAAGGCTTCGGGTAAAGGTTAGGGTTAGGGTTAGGGTTAGGGTTAGGGAACGGGGACGGTTTAGGGGACAGGTTAGGGTACGACAACGGTTTAGGGTGAGCGTACGTGTTAGGGTACGGGTTAGTGTTAGCGTACGGGTTAGGATTAGGGGACGGGTTAGGGTAAGGCTTCGGGTAAGGGTTAGGGTTAGGGTTGAGTTAGGGTTAGGGGATGGGGACGGGGATGGTTTAGGGGACAGGTCAGTGTATGACAACTGTTTAGGGTGAGCGTACGTGTTAGGGTACGGGTTAGTGTTAGCGTACGGTTTAGGATTAGGGGACGGGTTAGGGTAAGGCTTCGGGTAAGGGTTAGGGTTAGGGTTAGGGTTAGGGTTAGGGGACGGGGACGGTTTAGTGGACAGGTTAGGGTACGACAACAGTTTAGGGTGAGCGTACGTGTTAGGGTACGGGTTAGAGTTAGCATATGGGTTAGGATTAGGGGACGGGTTGGGGTAAGGCTTCGGGTAAGTGTTAGGGTTAGGTTTAGGGTTAGGGTTAGGGTTAGGCGACGGGGACGGTTTAAGGGACAGGTTAGGGTACGACAACGGTTTAGGGTGAGCGTACGTGTTAGGGTACAGGTTAGTGTTGGCGTACGGGTTAGGATTAGGGGACGGGTTAGGGTAAGGCTTCAGGTAAGGGCTAGGGTTAGGGTTAGGGTTAGGGTTAGGGGATGGGGACGGTTTAGGGGACAGGTTAGTGTACGACAACGGTTTATGGTGAGCGTACGTGTTAGGGTACAGGTTAGTGTTATCGTATGGGTTAGGATTAGTGGACGGGTTAGGGTAAGGCTTCGGGTAAGGGTTAGTGTTAGTGTTAGGGTTAGGGTTAGGGTTAGGGGACGGGGACGGTTTAGGGGACAGGTTAGGGTACGACAACTGTTTAGGGTGAGCATACGGGTTAGGGTACGGGTTAGAGTTAGCATACAGGTTAGGATTAGGGGACGGTTTACGTTAAAGCTTCGGGTAAGCGTTCGGGTTAGTGTTAGTGTTAGCGTTAGGGTTAGGTTTAGGGGACGGTGACGGTTTAGGGGACAGGTTAGGGTACGACAACTGTTTAGGGTGAGCGTACGTGTTAGGGTACGGGTTAGTGTTATCGAATGGGTTAGGTTTAGGGGACGGTTTACGGTAAGGCTTCGGGTAAGGGTTAGGGTTAGGGTTAGGTTTAGGGTTAGGGTTAGGGGACGGGGACGGTTTAGGGGACAGGTTAGTGTACGACAACGGTTTAGGGTGAGCGTACGTGTTAGGGTACGGGTTAGTGTTAGCGTACGGGTTAGGATTAGGGGACGGGTTAGGGTAAGGCTTCGGGTAAGGTTTAGGGTTAGGGTTAGGGTTAGGGTTAGGGGACGGGGACAGTTTAGGGGACAGGTTAGTGTATGACAACGGTTTAGGGTGAGAGTACGTGTTAGGGTACAGGTTAGTGTTATCGTATGGGTTAGGATTAGGGGACGGGTTAGGGTAAGGCTTCGGGTAAGGGTTAGTGTTAGGGTTAGGGTTAGGGTTAGGGTTAGGGGACGGGGACGGTTTAGGGGACAGGTTAGGGTACGACAACGGTTTAGGGTGAGCGTACGTGTTAGGGTACCGGTTAGTGTTAGCGTACGGGTTAGGATTAGGGGACGGTTTAGGGTAAGGCTTCGGGTAAGGGTTAGGGTTAGGGTTAGGGTTAGGGTTAGGGTGAGGGAACTGGGACGGTTTAGGGGACAGGTTAGGGTACGACAAGGGTTTAGGTTGAGCGTACGTGTTAGGTTACGGGTTAGAGTTAGCATACGGGTTAGGATTAGGGGACGGTTTAGGGTAAGGCTTCGGGTAAGGGTTCGGGTTAGGGTTAGGGTTAGGGTTAGGTTTAGGGGACGGTGACGGTTTAGGGGACAGGTTAGGGTACGACAAAGGTTTAGGGTGAGCGTACGTGTTAGGGTACGGGTTAGTGTTAGCGTACGGGTTAGGATTAGGGGACGGGTTAGGATAAGGCTTCGGGTAAGGGTTAGGGTAAGGTTTAGGGTTAGGGTTAGGGGACGGGGATGGTTTAGGGGACAGGTTAGGGTACGACAACGATTTAGGGTGAGCGTACGTGTTAGGGTACGGGTTAGTGTTAGAGTATGGGTTAGGATTAGAGGACGTGTTAGTATAAGGCTTCGGGTCAGGTTTAGGTTTAGGCTTAGGGTTAGGGTTAGGGTTAGGAGACGGGGACGGTTTAGGGGACAGGTTAGTGTATGACAACGGTTTAGGGTGTGCGTATGTGTTAGGGTACGGTGTAGTGTTAGCGTACGGGTTAGGATTAGGGTACGGGTTAGGGTAAGGCTTCGGGTAAGGGTTAGGGTTAAGGTTAGGGTTATGGTTAGTGTTAGTGAATGGGGACGGTTTAGGGGACAGGTTAGGGTACAACAACGGTTTAGGGTGAGGGTACGTGTTAGGGTACGTGTTAGAGTTAGCATACGGGTTAGGATTAGGGGACGGGTTAGGGTAAGGCTTCGGGTAAGGGTTAGGGTTAGGGATAGGGTTAGGGTTAGGGTTAGGGGACGGGGACGGTTTAAGGGACAGGTTAGGGTACGACAACGGTTTAGGGTGAGCGTACGTGTTAGGGTACAGGTTAGTGTTAGCGTACGGGTTAGGATTAGGGGACGGGTTAGGGTAAGGCTTCAGGTAAGGGCTAGGGTTAGGGTTAGGGTTAGGGTTAGGGGACGGGGACGGTTTAGTGGACAGGTTAGGGTACGACAACAGTTTAGGGTGAGCGTACGTGTTAGGGTACGGGTTAGAGTTAGCATACGGGTTAGGATTAGGGGACGGGTTGGGGTAAGGCTTCGGGTAAGTGTTAGGGTTAGGTTTAGGGTTAGGGTTAGGGTTAGGCGACGGGGACGGTTTAAGGGACAGGTTAGGGTATGACAACGGTTTAGGGTGAGCGTACGTGTTAGGGTACAGGTTAGTGTTGGCGTACGGGTTAGGATTAGGGGACGGGTTAGGGTAAGGCTTCAGGTAAGGGCTAGGGTTAGGGTTAGGGTTAGGGTTAGGGGATGGGGACGGTTTAGGGGACAGGTTAGTGTACGACAACGGTTTATGGTGAGCGTACGTGTTAGGGTACAGGTTAGTGTTATCGTATGGGTTAGGATTAGTGGACGGGTTAGGGTAAGGCTTCGGGTAAGGGTTAGTGTTAGTGTTAGGGTTAGGGTTAGGGTTAGGGGACGGGGACGATTTAGGGGACAGGTTAGGTTACGACAACGGTTTAGGGTGAGCGTACGTGTTAGGGTACGGGTTAGTGTTAGCGTACGGGTTAGGATAAGGGGACGGGTTAGGGTAAGGCTTCGGGTAAGGGTTAGGGTTAGAGTTAGGGTTAGGGTTAGGGTTAGGTAACGGGGACGGTTTAGGGGGCAGGTTAGGGTACGACAACTGTTTAGGGTGAGCGTACGGGTTAGGGTACGGGTTAGAGTTAGCATAAAGGTTAGGATTAGGGGACGGTTTACGTTAAAGCTTCGGGTAAGCGTTCGGGTTAGTGTTAGTGTTAGCGTTAGGGTTAGGTTTAGGGGACGGTGACGGTTTAGGGGACAGGTTAGGGTACGACAGCTGTTTAGGGTGAGCGTACGTGTTAGGGTACGGGTTAGTGTTATCGAATGGGTTAGGATTAGGGGACGGTTTACGGTAAGGCTTCGGGTAAGGGTTAGGGTTAGGGTTAGGTTTAGGGTTAGGGTTAGGGGACGGGGACGGTTTAGGGGACAGGTTAGTGTACGACAACGGTTTAGGGTGAGCGTACGTGTTAGGGTACGGGTTAGTGTTAGCGTACGGGTTAGGATTAGGGGACGGGTTAGGGTAAGGCTTCGGGTAAGGTTTAGGGTTAGGGTTAGGGTTAGGGTTAGGGGACGGGGACAGTTTAGGGGACAGGTTAGTGTATGACAACGGTTTAGGGTGAGAGTACGTGTTAGGGTACAGGTTAGTGTTATCGTATGGGTTAGGATTAGGGGACGGGTTAGGGTAAGGCTTCGGGTAAGGGTTAGTGTTAGGGTTAGGGTTAGGGTTAGGGTTAGGGGACGGGGACGGTTTAGGGGACAGGTTAGGGTACGACAACTGTTTAGGGTGAGCGTACGTGTTAGGGTACCGGTTAGTGTTAGCGTACGGGTTAGGATTAGGGGACGGTTTAGGGTAAGGCTTCGGGTAAGGGTTAGGGTTAGGGTTAGGGTTAGGGTTAGGGTGAGGGAACTGGGACGGTTTAGGGGACAGGTTAGGGTACGACAAGGGTTTAGGTTGAGCGTACGTGTTAGGTTACGGGTTAGAGTTAGCATACGGGTTAGGATTAGGGGACGGTTTAGGGTAAGGCTTCGGGTAAGGGTTCGGGTTAGGGTTAGGGTTAGGGTTAGGTTTAGGGGACGGTGACGGTTTAGGGGACAGGTTAGGGTACGACAAAGGTTTAGGGTGAGCGTACGTGTTAGGGTACGGGTTAGTGTTAGCGTACGGGTTAGGATTAGGGGACGGGTTAGGGTAAGGCTTCGGGTAAGGGTTAGGGTAAGGTTTAGGGTTAGGGTTAGGGGACGGGGATGGTTTAGGGGACAGGTTAGGGTACGACAACGATTTAGGGTGAGCGTACGTGTTAGGGTACGGGTTAGTGTTAGAGTATGGGTTAGGATTAGAGGACGTGTTAGTATAAGGCTTCGGGTCAGGTTTAGGTTTAGGCTTAGGGTTAGGGTTAGGGTTAGGAGACGGGGACGGTTTAGGGGACAGGTTAGTGTATGACAACGGTTTAGGGTGTGCGTATGTGTTAGGGTACGGTGTAGTGTTAGCGTACGGGTTAGGATTAGGGTACGGGTTAGGGTAAGGCTTCGGGTAAGGGTTAGGGTTAAGGTTAGGGTTATGGTTAGTGTTAGTGAATGGGGACGGTTTAGGGGACAGGTTAGGGTACAACAACGGTTTAGGGTGAGGGTACGTGTTAGGGTACGTGTTAGAGTTAGCATACGGGTTAGGATTAGGGGACGGGTTAGGGTAAGGCTTCGGGTAAGGGTTAGGGTTAGGGATAGGGTTAGGGTTAGGGTTAGGGGACGGGGACGGTTTAAGGGACAGGTTAGGGTACGACAACGGTTTAGGGTGAGCGTACGTGTTAGGGTACAGGTTAGTGTTAGCGTACGGGTTAGGATTAGGGGACGGGTTAGGGTAAGGCTTCAGGTAAGGTCTAGGGTTAGGGTTAGGGTTAGGGTTAGGGGACGGGGACGGTTTAGTGGACAGGTTAGGGTACGACAACAGTTTAGGGTGAGCGTACGTGTTAGGGTACGGGTTAGAGTTAGCATACGGGTTAGGATTAGGGGACGGGTTGGGGTAAGGCTTCGGGTAAGTGTTAGGGTTAGGTTTAGGGTTAGGGTTAGGGTTAGGCGACGGGGACGGTTTAAGGGACAGGTTAGGGTACGACAACGGTTTAGGGTGAGCGTACGTGTTAGGGTACAGTTTAGTGTTGGCGTACGGGTTAGGATTAGGGGACGGGTTAGGGTAAGGCTTCAGGTAAGGGCTAGGGTTAGGGTTAGGGTTAGGGTTAGGGGATGGGGACGGTTTAGGGGACAGGTTAGTGTACGACAACGGTTTATGGTGAGCGTACGTGTTAGGGTACAGGTTAGTGTTATCGTATGGGTTAGGATTAGTGGACGGGTTAGGGTAAGGCTTCGGGTAAGGGTTAGTGTTAGTGTTAGGGTTAGGGTTAGGGTTAGGGGACGGGGACGATTTAGGGGGCAGGTTAGGGTACGACAACTGTTTAGGGTGAGCGTACGGGTTAGGGTATGGGTTAGAGTTAGCATACAGGTTAGGATTAGGGGACGGTTTAGGTTAAAGCTTCGGGTAAGCGTTCGGGTTAGGGTTAGTGTTAGGGTTAGGGTTAGGTTTAGGGGACGGTGACGGTTTAGGGGACAGGTTAGGATACGACAACTGTTTAGGGTGAGCGTACGTGTTAGGGTACGGGTTAGTGTTATCGAATGGGTTAGGATTAGGGGACGGTTTACGGTAAGGCTTCGGGTAAGGGTTAGGGTTAGGGTTAGGTTTAGGGTTAGGGTTAGGGGACGGGGACGGTTTAGGGGACAGGTTAGTGTACGACAACGGTTTAGGGTGAGCGTACGTGTTAGGGTACGGGTTAGTGTTAGCGTACGGGTTAGGATTAGGGGACGGGTTAGGGTAAGGCTTCGGGTAAGGTTTAGGGTTAGGGTTAGGGTTAGGGTTAGGGGACGGGGACAGTTTAGGGGACAGGTTAGTGTATGACAACGGTTTAGGGTGAGAGTACGTGTTAGGGTACAGGTTAGTGTTATCGTATGGGTTAGGATTAGGGGACGGGTTAGGGTAAGGCTTCGGGTAAGGGTTAGTGTTAGGGTTAGGGTTAGGGTTAGGGTTAGGGGATGGGGACGGTTTAGGGGACAGGTTAGGGTACGACAACGGTTTAGGGTGAGCGTACCTGTTAGGGTACGGGTTAGTGTTAGCGTACGGGTTAGGATTAGGGGACGGTTTAGGGTAAGGCTTCGGGTAAGGGTTAGGGTTAGTGTTAGGGTTAGGGTTAGGGTGTGGGAACTGGGACGGTTTAGGGGACAGGTTAGGGTACGACAAGGGTTTAGGTTGAGCGTACGTGTTAGGTTACGGGTTAGAGTTAGCATACGGGTTAGGATTAGGGGACGGTTTAGGGTAAGGCTTCGGGTAAGGGTTCGGGTTAGGGTTAGGGTTAGGGTTAGGTTTAGGGGACGGTGACGGTTTAGGGGACAGGTTAGGGTACGACAAAGGTTTAGGGTGAGCGTACGTGTTAGGGTACGGGTTAGTTTTAGCGTACGGGTTAGGATTAGGGGACGGGTTAGGGTAAGGCTTCGGGTAAGGGTTAGGGTAAGGTTTAGGGTTAGGGTTAGGGGACGGGGATGGTTTAGGGGACAGGTTAGGTTACGACAACGATTTAGGGTGAGCGTACGTGTTAGGGTACGGGTTAGTGTTAGAGTATGGGTTAGGATTAGAGGACGTGTTAGTATAAGGCTTCGGGTCAGGTTTAGGTTTAGGCTTAGGGTTAGGGTTAGGGTTAGGAGACGGGGACGGTTTAGGGGACAGGTTAGTGTATGACAACGGTTTAGGGTGTGCGTATGTGTTAGGGTACGGTGTAGTGTTAGCGTACGGGTTAGGATTAGGGTACGGGTTAGGGTAAGGCTTCGGGTAAGGGTTAGGGTTAAGGTTAGGGTTATGGTTAGTGTTAGTGAATGGGGACGGTTTAGGGGACAGGTTAGGGTACGACAACGGTTTAGGGTGAGGGTACGTGTTAGGGTACGTGTTAGAGTTAGCATACGGGTTAGGATTAGGGGACGGGTTAGGGTAAGGCTTCGGGTAAGGGTTAGGGTTAGGGTTAGGGTTAGGGTTAGGGTTAGGGGACGGGGACGGTTTAAGGGACAGGTTAGGGTACGACAACGGTTTAGGGTGAGCGTACGTGTTAGGGTACAGGTTAGTGTTAGCGTACGGGTTAGGATTAGGGGACGGGTTAGGGTAAGGCTTCAGGTAAGGGCTAGGGTTAGGGTTAGGGTTAGGGTTAGGGGATGGGGACGGTTTAGGGGACAGGTTAGTGTATGACAACGGTTTATGTTGAGCGTACGTGTTAGGGTACAGGTTAGTGTTATCGTATGGGTTAGGATTAGGGGACGGGTTAGGGTAAGGCTTCGGGTAAGGGTTAGTGTTAGATTTAGGGTTAGGGTTAGGGTTAGGGGACTGGGACGGTTTAGGGGACAGGTTAGGGTACGACAACGGTTTAGGGTGAGCGTACGTGTTAGGGTACGGGTTAGTGTTAGCGTACGGGTTAGGATTAGGGGACGGTTTAGGGTAAGGCTTCGGGTAAGGGTTAGGGTTAGGGTTAGGGTTAAGGTTAGGGTGAGGGAACTGGGACGGTTTAGGGGACAGGTTAGGGTACGACAAGGGTTTAGGTTGAGCGTACGTGTTAGGTTACGGGTTAGAGTTAGCATACGGGTTAGGATTAGGGGACGGTTTAGGGTAAGGCTTCGGGTAAGGGTTCGGGTTAGGGTTAGGGTTAGGGTTAGGTTTAGGGGACGGTGACGGTTTAGGGGACAGGTTAGGGTACGACAAAGGTTTAGGGTTAGCGTACGTGTTAGGGTACGGGTTAGTGTTAGCGTACGGGTTAGGATTAGGGGACGGGTTAGGGTAAGGCTTCGGGTAAGGGTTAGGGTAAGGTTTAGGGTTAGGGTTAGGGGACGGGGATGGTTTAGGGGACAGGTTAGGGTACGACAACGATTTAGGGTGAGCGTACGTGTTAGGGTACGGGTTAGTGTTAGAGTATGGGTTAGGATTAGAGGACGTGTTAGTATAAGGCTTCGGGTCAGGTTTAGGTTTAGGCTTAGGGTTAGGGTTAGGGTTAGGAGACGGGGACGGTTTAGGGGACAGGTTAGTGTATGACAACGGTTTAGGGTGTGCGTATGTGTTAGGGTACGGTGTAGTGTTAGCGTACGGGTTAGGATTAGGGTACGGGTTAGTGTAAGGCTTCGGGTAAGGGTTAGGGTTAAGGTTAGGTTTATGGTTAGTGTTAGTGAATGGGTCGGTTTAGGGGACAGGTTAGGGTACGACAACGGTTTAGGGTGAGGGTACGTGTTAGGGTACGTGTTAGAGTTAGCATACGGGTTAGGATTAGGGGACGGGTTAGGGTAAGGCTTCGGGTAAGGGTTAGGGTTAGGGTTAGGGTTAGGGTTAGGGTTAGGGGACGGGGACGGTTTAAGGGACAGGTTAGGGTACGACAACGGTTTAGGGTGAGCGTACGTGTTAGGGTACAGGTTAGTGTTAGCGTACGGGTTAGGATTAGGGGACGGGTTAGGGTAAGGCTTCAGGTAAGGGCTAGGGTTAGGGTTAGGGTTAGGGTTAGGGGATGGGGACGGTTTAGGGGACAGGTTAGTGTATGACAACGGTTTATGTTGAGCGTACGTGTTAGGGTACAGGATAGTGTTATCGTATGGGTTAGGATTAGGGGACGGGTTAGGGTAAGGCTTCGGGTAAGGGTTAGTGTTAGAGTTAGGGTTAGGGTTAGGGTTAGGGGACTGGGACGGTTTAGGGGAGGGGTTAGGGTACGACAACGGTTTAGGGTGAGCGTACGTGTTAGGTTACGGGTTAGTGTTAGCGTACGGGTTAGGATTAGAGGACGTGTTAGGGTAAGGCTTCGGGTAAGGGTTAGGGTTAGGTTTAGGGTTAGGGTTAGGGTTAGGGGACGGGGACGGTTTAGGGGACAGGTTATGGTACAACAACGGTTTATGGTGAGCGTACGTGTTAGGCTACAGGTTAGGGTTAGCGTACGGGTTAGGATTAGGGGATGGGTTAGGGTAAGGCTTCGGGTAAGGGTTAGGGTTAGGGTTAGGGTTAGGGTTAGGGGACGGGGACGGTTTAGGGGACAGGTTAGGGTACGACAACGGTTTAGGGTGAGCGTATGTGTTAGGGTACGGTTGAGTGTTATCGTAAGGGTTAGGATTAGGGGACGGGTTAGTGTAAGGCTTCGGGAAAGGTTTAGGGTTAGGGTTAGGGTTAGGGTTAGGGTTAGGTGACGGGGACGGTTTAGGGGACAGGTTAGAGTACGACAACGGTTTAGGGTGAGCGTTCGTGTTAGGGTACAGGTTAGTGTTAGCGTACGAGTTAGGATTAGGGGACGAGTTAGGGTAAGGCTTCGGATAAGGGTTAGGGTTAAGGCTAGGGTTAGGGTTAGAGTTAGGGAACGGGGACGGTTTAGGGGACAGGTTAGGGTACGACAACGGTTTAGGGTGAGCGTACGTGTTAGAATATGGTTTAGAGTTAGCATACCGGTTAGGATTAGGGGACGGGTTAGGGTAAGGGTTCGGGTAAGGTTTAGGGTTAGGGTAAGGGTTAGGGTTAGGGGAAGGGGACGGTTTAAGGGACAGCTTAGGGTACAAAAACGGTTTAGGGTGAGCGTACGTGTTAGGGTATGGGTTAGTGTTAGTGTACGGGTTAGGATTAGGGGACGGTTTAGGGTAAGGCTTCGGGTAAGGGTTAGAGTTAGGTTTAGTGTTAGGCTTAGGGGACGGGGACGGTTTAGGGGACAGGTTAGGGTACAACAAAGGTTTTGGGTGAGCGTACGTGTTAGGATACGGGTTAGTGTTAGCGTACGGGTTAGGATTAGGGGACGGTTTAGGGTAAGGCTTCGGGTAAGGGTTCGGGTTAGGGTTAGGGTTAGGGTTAGGGATAGGGTGAGGGGACGGTGACGGTTTAGGGGAGAGGTTTGGGTACGACAACGGTTTAGAGTGAGCGTACGTGTTAGGGTACGGGTTAGTGTTAGCGTACGGGTTAGGATTAGGGGACGGGTTAGGGTAAGGCTTCGGGACAGGGTTAGGGCTGGGTTAGGGATAGGGTTAGGGGACGGGGACGGTTTAGGGGACAGGTTAGGGTACGACAACGGTTTACGTTGAGCGTACGTGTTAGGGTACGGGTTAGTGTTAGCGTATGGGTTAGGATTAGAGGACGGGTTAGGGTAAGGCTTCGGGTAAGGGTTAGGGTTAGGGTTAGGGTTAGGGTTAGGGTTAGGAGACGGGAACGGTTTAGGGGACAGTTTAGTGTACAACAACGGTTTAGGGTGTGTGTATGTGTTAGGATACGGTTTAGTGTTAACGTACGGGTTAGGATTAGGGGACGGGTTAGGGTAAGGCTTCAGGTAAGGGTTAGGGTTAGGGTTAGGGTTAGGGTTAGGGGATGGGGACGGTTTAGGGGACAGGTTAGGGTACGACAACGGTTTAGGGTGAGCGTACGTGTTAGGCTATGTGTTAGTGTTAGCGTACGGTTTAGGATTAGGTGACGGGTTAGAGTAAGGCTTTGGGTAAGGGTTAGGGTTAGGTTTAGGGTTAGGGTTAGGGGACGGGGACGGTTTAAGGGACAGGTTAGGGTACGACAACGGTTTAGGGTGAGCGTACGTGTTAGGGTACGGGTTAGTGTTAGCGTACGGGTTAGGATTATGGGATGGGTTAGGGTAAGGCTTCGGGTAAGGGTTAGGGTTAGGGTTAGGGTTAGGGTTAGGGGACGGGGACAGGGACGGGGACAGTTTAGGGGACAGGTTAGTGTACGACAACGGTTTAGGGTGAGCGTACGTGTTAGGGTACGGGTTAGTGTTAGCGTACGGGTTAGGATTAGGGGACGGGTTAGGGTAAGGCTTCGGGTAAGGGTTAGGGCTAGGGTTAGGGTTAGGGTTAGGGGACGGGGACGGTTTAGGGGACAGGTTAGGGTACGACAACGATTTAGGGTGAGCGTAAGTGTTAGGGTACGGGTTAGTGTTATCGTATGGGTTAGGATTAGGGGATGGGTTACGTTAAGGCTTGTGGTAAGGGTTAGGGTTAGGGTTAGGGTTAGGGTTAGTGTTAGGGGACGGGGACGGTTTAGGGGACAGGTTAGTGTACGACAACGGTTTAGGGTGAGCGTACGTGTTAGGGTACGGGTTAGTGTTAGCATACTGGTTAGGATTAGTTGACGGGTTATGGTAAGGCTTCGGGTAAGGGTTAGGGATAGGGTTAGGGTTAGGGTTAGGGGACGGGGACGGTTTAGGGGACAGGTTAGGGTACGACAACGGTTTAGGGTGAGCGTACGTGTTAGGGTACGGGTTAGTGTTATCGTATGGTTTAGGATTAAGGGACGGTTTACGGTAACGCTTCGGGTAAGGGTTAGGGTTAGGTTTAGGGTTAGGGTTAGGGGACGGGGACCGTTTAGGGGACAGGTTACTGTACGACAACGGTTTAGGGTGAGCGTACGTGTTAGGGTACGGGTTAGTGTTAGCGTACGGGTTAGGATTAGGGGACGGGTTAGGGTAAGGCTTCGGGTAAGGTTTAGGGTTAGGGTTAGGGTTAGGGTTAGGGGACGGGGACAGTTTAGGGGACAGGTTAGTGTATGACAACGGTTTAGGGTGAGAGTACGTGTTAGGGTACAGGTTAGTGTTATCGTATGGGTTAGGATTAGGGGACGGGTTAGGGTAAGGCTTCGGGTAAGGGTTAGTGTTAGGGTTAGGGTTAGGGTTAGGGTTAGGGGACGGGGACGGTTTAGGGGACAGTTTAGGGTACGACAACGGTTTAGGGTGAGCGTACGTGTTAGGGTACGGGTTAGTGTTAGCGTACGGGTTAGGATTAGGGGACGGTTTAGGGTAAGGCTTCGGGTAAGGGTTAGGGTTAGGGTTAGGGTTAGGGTTAGGGTGAGGGAACTGGGAGGGTTTAGGGGACAGGTTAGGGTACGACAAGGGTTTAGGTTGAGCGTACGTGTTAGGTTACGGGTTAGAGTTAGCATACGGGTTAGGATTAGGGGACGGTTTAGGGTAAGGCTTCGGGTAAGGGTTCGGGTTAGGGTTAGGGTTAGGGTTAGGTTTAGGGGACGGTGACGGTTTAGGGGACAGGTTAGGGTACGACAAAGGTTTAGGGTGAGCGTACGTGTTAGGGTACGGGTTAGTGTTAGCGTACGGGTTAGGATTAGGGGACGGGTTAGGGTAAGGCTTCGGGTAAGGGTTAGGGTAAGGTTTAGGGTTAGGGTTAGGGGACGGGGATGGTTTAGGGGACAGGTTAGGGTACGACAACGATTTAGGGTGAGCGTACGTGTTAGGGTACGGGTTAGTGTTAGAGTATGGGTTAGGATTAGAGGACGTGTTAGTATAAGGCTTCGGGTCAGGTTTAGGTTTATGCTTAGGGTTAGGGTTAGGGTTAGGAGACGGGGACGGTTTAGGGGACAGGTTAGTGTATGACAACGGTTTAGGGTGTGCGTATGTGTTAGGGTACGGTGTAGTGTTAGCGTACGGGTTAGGATTAGGGTACGGGTTAGGGTAAGGCTTCGGGTAAGGGTTAGGGTTAAGGTTAGGGTTATGGTTAGTGTTAGTGAATGGGGACGGTTTAGGGGACAGGTTAGGGTACGACAACGGTTTAGGGTGAGGGTACGTGTTAGGGTACGTGTTAGAGTTAGCATATGGGTTAGGATTAGGGGACCGGTTAGGGTAAGGCTTCGGGTAAGGGTTAGGGTTAGGGTTAGGGTTAGGGTTAGGGTTAGGGGACGGGGACGGTTTAAGGGACAGGTTAGGGTACGACAACGGTTTAGGGTGAGCGTACGTGTTAGGGTACAGGTTAGTGTTAGCGTACGGGTTAGGATTAGGGGACGGGTTAGGGTAAGGCTTCAGGTAAGGGCTAGGGTTAGGGTTAGGGTTAGGGTTAGGGGACGGGGACGGTTTAGTGGACAGGTTAGGGTACGACAACAGTTTAGGGTGAGCGTACGTGTTAGGGTACGGGTTAGAGTTAGCATACGGGTTAGGATTAGGGGACGGGTTGGGGTAAGTCTTCGGGTAAGTGTTAGGGTTAGGTTTAGGGTTAGGGTTAGGGTTAGGCGACGGGGACAGTTTAAGGGACAGGTTAGGGTACGACAACGGTTTAGGGTGAGCGTACGTGTTAGGGTACAGGTTAGTGTTGGCGTACGGGTTAGGATTAGGGGACGGGTTAGGGTAAGGCTTCAGGTAAGGGCTAGGGTTAGGGTTAGGGTTAGGGTTAGGGGATGGGGACGGTTTAGGGGACAGGTTAGTGTACGACAACGGTTTATGGTGAGCGTACGTGTTAGGGTACAGGTTAGTGTTATCGTATGGGTTAGGATTAGTGGACGGGTTAGGGTAAGGCTTCGGGTAAGGGTTAGTGTTAGTGTTAGGGTTAGGGTTAGGGTTAGGGGACGGGGACGGTTTAGGGGACAGGTTAGGTTACGACAACGGTTTAGGGTGAGCGTACGTGTTAGGGTACGGGTTAGTGTTAGCGTACGGGTTAGGATAAGGGGACGGGTTAGGGTAAGGCTTCGGGTAAGGGTTAGGGTTAGAGATAGGGTTAGGGTTAGGGTTAGGGAACGGGGACGGTTTAGGGGGCAGGTTAGGGTACGACAACTGTTTAGGGTGAGCGTACGGGTTAGGGTACGGGTTAGAGTTAGCATACAGGTTAGGATTAGGGGACGGTTTAGGTTAAAGCTTCGGGTAAGCGTTCGGGTTAGGGTTAGTGTTAGGGTTAGGGTTAGGTTTAGGGGACGGTGACGGTTTAGGGGACAGGTTAGGGTACGACAACTGTTTAGGGTGAGCGTACGTGTTAGGGTACGGGTTAGTGTTATCGAATGGGTTAGGATTAGGGGACGGTTTACGGTAAGGCTTCGGGTAAGGGTTAGGGTTAGGGTTAGGTTTAGGGTTAGGGTTAGGGGACGGGGACGGTTTAGGGGACAGGTTAGTGTACGACAACGGTTTAGGGTGAGCGTACGTGTTAGGGTACGGGTTAGTGTTAGCGTACGGGTTAGGATTAGGGGACGGGTTAGGGTAAGGCTTCGGGTAAGGTTTAGGGCTAGGGTTAGGGTTAGGGTTAGGGGACGGGGACAGTTTAGGGGACAGGTTAGCGTATGACAACGGTTTAGGGTGAGAGTACGTGTTAGGGTACAGGTTAGTGTTATCGTATGGGTTAGGATTAGGGGACGGGTTAGGGTAAGGCTTCGGGTAAGGGTTAGTGTTAGGGTTAGGGTTAGGGTTAGGGTTAGGGGACGGGGACGGTTTAGGGGACAGGTTAGGGTACGACAACGGTTTAGGGTGAGCGTACGTGTTAGGGTACGGGTTAGTGTTAGCGTACGGGTTAGGATTAGGGGACGGTTTAGGGTAAGGCTTCGGGTAAGGGTTAGGGTTAGGGTTAGGGTTAGGGTTAGGGTGAGGGAACTGGGACGGTTTAGGGGACAGGTTAGGTTACGACAAGGGTTTAGGTTGAGCGTACGTGTTAGGTTACGGGTTAGAGTTAGCATACGGTTTAGGATTAGGGGACGGTTTAGGGTAAGGCTTCGGGTAAGGGTTCGGGTTAGGGTTAGGGTTAGGGTTAGGTTTAGGGGACGGTGACGGTTTAGGGGACAGGTTAGGGTACGACAAAGTTTTAGGGTGAGCGTACGTGTTAGGTTACGGGTTAGTGTTAGCGTACGGGTTAGGATTAGGGGACGGGTTAGGGTAAGGCTTCGGGTAAGGGTTAGGGTAAGGTTTAGGGTTAGGGTTAGGGGACGGGGATGGTTTAGGGGACAGGTTAGGGTACGACAACGATTTAGGGTGAGCGTATGTGTTAGGGTACGGGTTAGTGTTAGAGTATGAGTTAGGATTAGAGGACGTGTTAGTATAAGGCTTCGGGTCAGGTTTAGGTTTAGGCTTAGGGTTAGGGTTAGGGTTAGTAGACGGGGACGGTTTAGGGGACAGGTTAGTGTATGACCACGGTTTAGGGTGTGCGTATGTGTTAGGGTACGGTGTAGTGTTAGCGTACGGGTTAGGATTAGGGTACGGGTTAGGGTAAGGCTTCGGGTAAGGGTTAGGGTTAAGGTTAGGGTTATGGTTAGTGTTAGTGAATGGGGACGGTTTAGGGGACAGGTTAGGGTACGACAACGGTTTAGGGTGAGGGTACGTGTTAGGGTACGTGTTAGAGTTAGCATACGGGTTAGGATTAGGGGACGGGTTAGGGTAAGGCTTCGGGTAAGGGTTAGGGTTAGGGTTAGGGTTAGGGTTAGGGGACGGGGACGGTTTAAGGGACAGGTTATGGTACGACAACGGTTTAGGGTGAGCGTACGTGTTAGGGTACAGGTTAGTGTTAGCGTACGGGTTAGGATTAGGGGACGGGTTAGGGTAAGGCTTCAGGTAAGGGCTAGGGTTAGGGTTAGGGTTAGGGTTAGGGGATGGGGTCGGTTTAGGGGACAGGTTAGTGTATGACAACGGTTTATGTTGAGCGTACGTGTTAGGGTACAGGTTAGTGTTATCGTATGGGTTAGGATTAGGGGACGGGTTAGGGTAAGGCTTCGGGTAAGGGTTAGTGTTAGAGTTAGGGTTAGGGTTAGGGTTAGGGGACTGGGACGGTTTAGGGGACAGGTTAGGGTACGACAACGGTTTAGGGTGAGCGTACGTGTTAGGGTACGGGTTAGTGTTAGCGTACGGGTTAGGATTAGGGGACGGGTTAGGGTAAGTCTTCGGGTAAGGGTTAGGGTTAGGGTTAGGGTTAGGGTTAGGGTTAGGGAACGGGGACGGTTTAGGGGACAGGTTAGGGTACGACAACGGTTTAGGGTGAGCGTACGTGTTAGGGTATGGGTTAGATTTAGCATACGGGTTAGGATTAGGGGACGGTTTAGTTTAAGGCTTCGGGTTAAGGTTCGGGTTAGGGTTAGGGTTAGGGTTAGGGTTAGGTTTAGGGGACGGTGACGGTTTAGGGGACAGGTTAGGGTACGACAATGGTTTAGGGTGGGCGTACGTGTTAGGGTACGGGTTAGTGTTAGCGGACGGGTTAGGATTAGGGGACGGGTTAGGATAAGGCTTCGGGTAAGGGTTAGGGTTAGGGTTAGGGTTAGAGTTAGGAGACGGGGACGGTTTAGGCGACAGGTTAGGGTACGACAACGGTTTAGGGTGATCGTACGTGTTAGGGTACGGGTTAGTGTTAGCGTATGGGTTAGGATTAGGGGACGTGTGAGTATAAGGCTTCGGGTCAGGGTTAGGGTTAGGGTTAGGGTTAGGGTTAGGGTTAGGGTTAGGGTTAGGAGACAGGGACGGTTTAGGGGACAGGTTAGTGTATGACAACGGTTTAGGGTGTGCGTATGTGTTAGGGTACGGTGTAGTGTTAGCGTACGGGTTAGGATTAGGGGACGGTTTAGGGTAAGGCTTTGGGTAAGGGTTAGTGTTAGGGTTAGGGTCAGGGTTAGGGGACGGGGACGGGGACGGTTTAGGGGACAGGTTATGGTACAACAACGGTTTATGGTGAGCATACGTGTTAGGCTAAGGGTTAGTGTTAGCGTACGGGTTAGGATTAGGGGATGGGTTAGTGTAAGGCTTCGGGTAAGGGTTAGGCTTAGGGTTAGGGTTAGGGTTAGGAGATGGGGACGGTTTAGGGGACAGGTTAGGGTACGACAACGGTTTAGGGTGAGCGTACGTGTTAGGGTACGGGTTAGTGTTAGCGTACGGGTTAGGATTAGGTGACGGGTTAGTGTAAGGCTTCGGGTAAGTGTTAGGGTTAGGGTTAAAGTTGGGGTTAGGGGACGAGGACGGGGACGATTTAGGGGACAGGTCAGTGTATGACAAAGGTTTAGGGTGAGCGTACGTGTTAGGGTACGGGTTAGTGTTAGCGTACGGTTTAGGATTAGGGGACGGGTTAGTGTAAGGCTTCGGGTAAGGGTTAGGGTTAGGGTTAGGGTTAGGGTTAGGGAACGGGGACGGTTTAGTGGACAGGTTAGGGTACGACAACGGTTTAGGGTGAGCGTACGTGTTAGGGTACGGGTTAGTGTTATCGTAAGTGTTAGGATTAGGGGACGGGTTAGGGAATGGCTTCGGGTAAGGGTTAGGGTTAGGGTTAGTTTTAGGGGACGGGGACAGTTTAGGTGACACGTTAGAGTACGACAACGGTTTAGGGTGAGCGTACGTGTTAGGGTACGGGTTAGTTTTAGCGTACGGATTAGGATTAGGGTACGGGTTAGGGTAAGGCTTCGGGTAAGGATTAGGTTTAAGGTTAGGGTTAGGGTTAGGGTTAGGGGATGGGGAAGGTTTAGCGGACAGGTTAGGGTTCGACAACGGTTTAGGCTGAGCGTACGTGTTAGGGTACGGGTTAGTGTTAGCATACGGGTTAGGATTAGGGGACTGGTTAGGTTAAGGCTTCGGGTAAGGGTTAGGGTTAGGGTTAGGCTTAGGGTTAGGAGACGGGGACTGTTTAGGGGACAGGTTAGAATACGACAACGGTTTAGGGTGAGCGTACGTGTTAGGGTACGGGTTAGTGTTAGTGTACGGTTTAGGATTAGGGGATGGGTTACGGTAAGCCTTCGGGAAAGGGTTAGGTTTAGGTTAGGGTTAGGGTTAGGTTTAGGGGACGGGGACGTTTTAGGGGACAGGTTAGGGTACGACAACGATTTAGTGTGAGCGTATGTGTTAGGGTACGGGTTAGTGTTAGCATACGTGTTAGGATTAGGGGACGGGTTAGGGTAAGGCTTCGGGTAAGTGTTAGGTTTAGGGTTACGGTTAGGGTTAAGTTTAGGGGATGGGGAAGGTTTAGGGGACAGGTTAGGGTACGACAATGGTTTATGGTGAGCGTACGTGTTAGGGTACGTGTTAGTGTTTGCCTACGGGTTAGGATTAGGGGACGGGTTAAGGTACGGCTTCGGGTAAGGGTTAGGGTTAGGGTTAGGGTTAGGTTTAAGGTTAGGGGACGGGGACGGTTTAGGGGACAGGTTAGGGTACAACAACGGTTTGGGGTGAGCATACGTGTTAGGGTACGGGTTAGTGTTAGCGTACGGATTAGGATTAGGGTACGGGTTAGGGTAAGGCTTCGGGTAAGGATTAGGGTTAGGGTTAGGGTTAGGGTTAGGGGATGGGGAAGGTTTAGCAGACAGGTTAGTGTATGACAACGGTTTAGGGTGAGCGTACATGTTAGGGTACGGGTTAGTGTTAGCATACGGGTTAGGATTAGGGGACGGGTTAGGTTAAGGCTTCGGGTAAGGGTTAGGGTTAGGGTTAGGGTGAGTGTTAGGTGAAGGCGACGGTTTAGGGGAGAGATTAGGGTATGACAACTGTTTAGGGTGAGCGTACGTGTTAGGGTATGGGTTAGTGTTAGCGTACGGGTTAGGATTAGGGGACGGATTAGGGTAAGGCTTCGGGTAATTGTTAGGGTTAGGGTTAGGGTTAGGGTTAGGGTTAGGGGACGGGGACGGTTTAGGGGCAAGGTTATGGTAGGACAACGGTTTAGGGTTAGCGTACGTGTTAGGGTACGGTTTAGTGGTAGCGTACGGGATAGGATTAGGGGACGGGTTAGGGTAAGGCTTCGGGTAAGGGTTAGGGTCAGGTTAGGGTTAGGGTTAGGGGACGGGGACGGTTTAGGGGACAGGTTAGTGTGCGACAACGGTTTAGGGTGAGCGTACGTGTTAGGGTACGGTTTAGTGTTAGCGTAAGTTTTAGGATTACGGGACGGGTTAGTGTAAGGCTTCAGGTAAGTGTTATGGTTAGGGTTAGGGTTAGGGTTAGTGTTAGGGGATGGGGACGGTTTAGGTGACAGGTTAGGGTACGACAACGATTTAGGGTGAGCGTACGTGTTGGGGTACGTGTTAGTGTTAGCGTACGGGTTAGGATTAAGGTACGGGTTAGTGTAAGGCTTCGAGTATGGATTAAGGTTAGGGTTAGGGTTAGGGTTAGGGGAAGGGGACGGTTTAGGGGACAGGTTAGTGTATACCAACGGTTTAGTGTGAGCGTACGTGTTAGGGTACGGTTTAGTGTTAGCATACGGGTTAGGATTAGGGGACGGTTTAGGGTAAGGCTTCGGGTAAGGGTTAGGGTTAGGGTTAGGGTTAGTGTTAGGGGTCGGGGACGGCTTAGGGGACAGGTTAGGGTACGACAATGGTTTAGGGTGTGCGTACGTGTTAGGGTACGGGTTAGTGGTAGCGTACGGTTTAGGATCAGGGGACGGGTTAGGGTAAGGCTTCGGATAAGGGTTAGGGTTAGGGTTAGGGTTAGGGTTAGGGTTAGGGTTAGGGGACGGGGACGTTTTAGGGTACAGGTTAGGGTACGACAACGGTTTAGGGTGAGCGTACGTGTTAGGGTACGTGTTAGTGTTAGCGTACGGGTTAGGATTAGGGGACGGGTTAGGGTAAGTATTCGGGTAAGAGTTAGGTTTAGGGTTAGGGTTAGGGTTAGGGTTAGGGGACCGGGACGGTTTCAGGGACAGGTTAGTGTATGACAACTGTTTAGGGTGAGCGTTCATGTTAGGGTACGGGTTAGTGTTAGCGTACGGGTTAGGATTAGGGGACGGGTTAGGGTAAGGCTTCGGGTAAGGGTTAGGGTTATGGTTAGGGTTAGGGTTAGGGGACGGGGACCGTTTAGGGGTGAGGTAAGGGTACAACAACGGTTTAGGGTGAGCGTACGTGTTAGTGTACGGGTTAGTGTTAGCGTACGGTTTAGGATTAGGGGACGGGTTAGTTTAAGGCTTCGTGTAAGGGTTAGGGTTAGGGTTAGGGTTAGGGTTTGGGTTAGGGGTCTGGGACGGTTTAGGGGACAGGTTAGTGTACGACAACGGTTTAGGGTGAGCGTACATGTTAGGGTACGGGTTAGTGTTAGCGTACGGGTTAGGATTAGGGGTCGGGTTAGGGTAAGGCTTCGGGTAAGGGTTAGGTTTAGGGTTACGGTTAGGGTTAAGTTTAGGGGATGGGGAAGGTTTAGGGGACAGGTTAGGGTACGACAATGGTTTATGGTGAGCGTACGTGTTAGGGTACGTGTTAGTGTTTGCCTACGGGTTAGGATTATGGGACGGGTTAAGGTACGGCTTCGGGTAAGGGTTAGGGTTAGGGTTAGGGTTAGGTTTAAGGTTAGGGGACGGGGACGGTTTAGGGGACAGGTTAGGGTACAACAACGGTTTGGGGTGAGCATACGTGTTAGGGTACGGGTTAGTGTTAGCGTACGGATTAGGATTAGGGTACGGGTTAGGGTAAGGCTTCGGGTAAGGATTAGGGTTAGGGTTAGGGTTAGGGTTAGGGGATGGGGAAGGTTTAGCAGACAGGTTAGTGTATGACAACGGTTTAGGGTGAGCGTACATGTTAGGGTACGGGTTAGTGTTAGCATACGGGTTAGGATTAGGGGACGGGTTAGGTTAAGGCTTCGGGTAAGGGTTAGGGTTAGGGTTAGGGTGAGTGTTAGGTGAAGGCGACGGTTTAGGGGAGAGATTAGGGTACGACAACTGTTTAGGGTGAGCGTACGTGTTAGGGTATGGGTTAGTGTTAGCGTACGGGTTAGGATTAGGGGACGGATTAGGGTAAGGCTTCGGGTAATTGTTAGGGTTAGGGTTAGGGTTAGGGTTAGGGTTAGGGGACGGGGACGGTTTAGGGGCAAGGTTATGGTAGGACAACGGTTTAGGGTTAGCGTACGTGTTAGGGTACGGTTTAGTGGTAGCGTACGGGATAGGATTAGGGGACGGGTTAGGGTAAGGCTTCGGGTAAGGGTTAGGGTCAGGTTAGGGTTAGGGTTAGGGGACGGGGACGGTTTAGGGGACAGGTTAGTGTGCGACAACGGTTTAGGGTGAGCGTACGTGTTAGGGTACGGTTTAGTGTTAGCGTAAGTTTTAGGATTACGGGACGGGTTAGTGTAAGGCTTCAGGTAAGTGTTATGGTTAGGGTTAGGGTTAGGGTTAGTGTTAGGGGATGGGGACGGTTTAGGTGACAGGTTAGGGTACGACAACGATTTAGGGTGAGCGTACGTGTTGGGGTACGTGTTAGTGTTAGCGTACGGGTTAGGATTAAGGTACGGGTTAGTGTAAGGCTTCGAGTATGGATTAAGGTTAGGGTTAGGGTTAGGGTTAGGGGAAGGGGACGGTTTAGGGGACAGGTTAGTGTATACCAACGGTTTAGTGTGAGCGTACGTGTTAGGGTACGGTTTAGTGTTAGCATACGGGTTAGGATTAGGGGACGGTTTAGGGTAAGGCTTCGGGTAAGGGTTAGGGTTAGGGTTAGGGTTAGTGTTAGGGGTCGGGGACGGCTTAGGGGACAGGTTAGGGTACGACAATGGTTTAGGGTGTGCGTACGTGTTAGGGTACGGGTTAGTGGTAGCGTACGGTTTAGGATCAGGGGACGGGTTAGGGTAAGGCTTCGGATAAGGGTTAGGGTTAGGGTTAGGGTTAGGGTTAGGGTTAGGGTTAGGGGACGGGGACGTTTTAGGGTACAGGTTAGGGTACGACAACGGTTTAGGGTGAGCGTACGTGTTAGGGTACGTGTTAGTGTTAGCGTACGGGTTAGGATTAGGGGACGGGTTAGGGTAAGTATTCGGGTAAGAGTTAGGTTTAGGGTTAGGGTTAGGGTTAGGGTTAGGGGACCGGGACGGTTTCAGGGACAGGTTAGTGTATGACAACTGTTTAGGGTGAGCGTTCATGTTAGGGTACGGGTTAGTGTTAGCGTACGGGTTAGGATTAGGGGACGGGTTAGGGTAAGGCTTCGGGTAAGGGTTAGGGTTATGGTTAGGGTTAGGGTTAGGGGACGGGGACCGTTTAGGGGTGAGGTAAGGGTACAACAACGGTTTAGGGTGAGCGTACGTGTTAGTGTACGGGTTAGTGTTAGCGTACGGTTTAGGATTAGGGGACGGGTTAGTTTAAGGCTTCGTGTAAGGGTTAGGGTTAGGGTTAGGGTTAGGGTTTGGGTTAGGGGTCTGGGACGGTTTAGGGGACAGGTTAGTGTACGACAACGGTTTAGGGTGAGCGTACATGTTAGGGTACGGGTTAGTGTTAGCGTACGGGTTAGGATTAGGGGTCGGGTTAGGGTAAGGCTTCGGGTAAGGGTTAGGGTTAGGGTTAGGGTTAGGGGACGGGGACGGGGACGGTTTAGGGGACAGGTTAGGGTACAACAACAGTTTAGGGTGAGCATAAGTGTTAGGGTATGGGTTAGTTTTAGCGTACGGATTAGGATTAGGGTACGGGTTAGGGTAAGGCTTCAGGTAAGGACTAGGTTTAGGGTTAGGGTTAGGGTTAGGATTAGGGGATGGGGAAGGTTTAGCGGACAGGATAGGGTTCGATAACGGTTTAGGCTGAGCGTACGTGTTAGGGTACGGGTTAGTGTTAGCATACGGGTTAGGATTAGGGGACTGGTTAGGTTAAGGCTTCGGGTAAGGGTTAGGGTTAGGGTTAGGGTTAGGGTTAGGGTTAGGAGACGGGGACTGTTTAGGGGACAGGTTAGAATACGACAACGGTTTAGGGTGAGCGTACGTGTTAGGGTACGGTTTAGTGTTAGCGTACGGTTTAGGATTACGGGACGGGTTAGTGTAAGGCTTCGGGTAAGGGTTAGGTTTAGGGTTAGGGTTAGGGTTAGGTGACGGGGACAGTTTAGGGGACATGTTAGGGTACGACAATGGTTTAGGGTGAGCGTACGTGTTAGCGTACGGGTTAGTGTTAGGGTACTGGTTAGCATTAGGGGACGGGTTAGGGTAAGGCTTCGAGTAAGGGTTAGGGTTAGGGTTAGGGTTATGGATAGGGTTAGGTTACGGGGACGGTTTAGGGGACAGGTTAGGGTACAACAACGGTTTAGGGTGAGTGTACGTATTACGGTACGGGTTAGTGTTAGCGTACGGGTTAGGATTACGGGACGGGTTAGGGTAAGGCTTCGGGTAAGGGTTAGGGTTAGGGTTAGGGTTAGCGTTAGGGGACGGGGACGGGGACGGTTTAGGGGACAGGTTAGGGTACGACTATGGTTTAGGGTGAGCGTACATGTTAGGGTACGGGTTAGTGTTAGTGTACGGTTTAGGATTAGGGGATGGGTTAGGGTAAGCCTTCGGGAAAGGGTTAGGTTTAGGTTAGGGTTAGGGTTAGGTTTAGGGGACAGGGACGTTTTAGGGGACAGGTTAGGATACGACAACGATTTAGGGTGAGCGTATGTGTTAGGGTACGGGTTAGTGTTAGCGTACGTGTTAGGATTAGGGGACGGGTTAGGGTAAGGCTTCGGGTAAGGGTTCGGTTTAGGGTTACGGTTAGGGTTAAGGTTAGGGGACGGGAAAGGTTTAGGGGACAGGTTAGGGTAGGACAACGGTTTAGGGTGAGCGTGCGTGTTAGGGTATGCGTTAGTGGTAGCGTACGGGTTAGGATTAGGGGACGGGTTAGGGTAAGGCTTCGGGTAAGGGTTAGGGTTAGGGTTAGAGTTAGGGGACGGGGACGGGGACGGTTTAGGGGACAGGTTATGGTACGAAAACGGTTTAGGGTGAGCGTACGTGTTAGGGTACGGGTTAGTGATAGCGTACGGTTTAGGATTGGGGACGGGTTAGGGTAAGTCTTCGAGTAAGGGTTAGGGTTAGGGTTAGGGTTAGGGTTAGGAGACGGGGACGGGGACGGTTTAGGGGACAGGTTAGGGTTCGACAACGGTTTAGGGTGAGCGTACGTGATAGGGTCCGGATTAGTGTTAGCGTACGGGGTAGGATTAGGGGACGGGTTAGTGTAAGGCTTCGGGTAAGCGTTAGGTTTAGGGTAAGGGTTAGGGTTAGGGTTAGGGGACCGGGACGGTTAGGGGACAGGTTAGGGTATGACAACTGTTTAGGGTGAGCATACGTGTTAGGGTACGGGTTAGTGTTAGCGTACGGTTTAGGATTAGGGGACGGGTTAGGGTAAGGCTTCGGGTAAGGGTTAGGGTTAGGGTTAGTGTTAGGGTTAGGGTTAGGGTTAGGGGACGGAGACAGTTTAGGGGACAGGTTAGGGTATGACAAAGTTTTAGGGTGAGCGTACGTGTTAGGGTACGGATTAGTGTTAGCGTACGGGTTAGGATTAAGGGACGGGTTAGGGTAAGGCTTCGGGTAAGGGTTAGGTTTAGGGTTAATGTTAGGGTAAGTGTTAGGGGACCGGGACGGTTTAGGGGACAGGTTAGGGTTCGACAACTGTTTAGGGTGAGCATACGTGTTAGGGTACGGGTTAGTGTTAGCGTACGGGTTAGGATTATGGGACGGGTTAGTGTAAGGCTTCGGGTAAGGTTTAGGGTTAGGGTTAGGGTTACGGGACGGGGACATTTTAGGGGACATGTTAGGGTACGACAACGGTTTAGGGTGAGCGTACGTGTTAGGGTACCGGTTAGTGTTACGGTACGTGTTAGGATTAGGGTACGGGTTAGTGTAAGGCTTCGGGTAAGGGTTAGGGTTAGGGTTAGGGTTAGGGGACGGGGATGGAGACGGTTTAGGGGACAGGTTATGGTACGTAAACGGTTTAGGGTGAGCGTACGTGTTAGGGTACCGGTTAGTTTTAGCATACGGGTTAGGATTGGGGACGGGTTAGGGTAAGGCTTCGGGTAAGGGTTAGGGTTAGGGTTAGGGTTAGGGTTAGGGGACGGGGACGGGGACGGTTTAGGGGACATGTTAGGGTATGACAACGGTTTAGGGTGAGCGTACGTGTTAGGGTACGGGGTAGTGTTACGGTATGGGTTAGGATTAGGGGACGGGTTAGGGTAAGGCTTCAGGTAAGGTTTAGGGTTAGGGTTAGGGTTAGGTTTAGGGTTAGGTTACGGGGACGGTTTAGGGGACAGGTTAGGGTACGACAACAGTTTAGTGTGACGGTACGTGTTAGGGTATGGGTTAGTGTTAGCGTACGGGTTAGGATTAGGGGATGGGTTAGTGTAAGGCTTCGGGTAAGGGTTAGGGTTAGGGTTAGGGTTAGGGTTAGTGTTAGGGGTCGGGGACGGTTTAGGGGACAGGTTAGGGTATGACAACCGTTTAGGGTGTGCGTACGTGTTAGGGTACGGGTTAGTGGTAGCGTACGGTTTATGATCCGGGGACGGGTTAGGGTAAGGCTTCGGGTAAGGGTTAGGGTTAGGGTTAGGGTTAGTGTTAAGGTTGGGGGACGTGGTGGGTTTAGGGGACAGGTTAGGCTACCACAACGTTTTAAGGTGAGCGTACGTGTTAGGGTACGGGTTAGTGTTAGCGTACGTGTTAGGATTAGGGGACGGGTTAGGGTAAGGCTTCGCGTAAGGGTTAGGGTTAGGGTTAGGGTTAGGGTTAGGGGACGGGGACGGTTTAGGGGACAGGTTAGGGTACAACAACGGTTTAGGGTGAGCATAAGTGTTAGGGTACGGGTTAGTGTTAGCGTACGGATTAGGAATAGGGTACGGGTTAGGGTAAGGCTTCGGGTAAGGATTAGGTTTAGGGTTAGGGTTAGGGTTAGGGTTAGGGGATGGGGAAGGTTTAGCGGACAGGTTAGTGTACGACAACGGTTTAGGGTGAGCATACGTGTTAGGGTACGTGTTAGTGTTAGCATACGGGTTAGGATTAGGGGACAGGTTAGGTTAAGGCTTCAGGTAAGGGTTAGGGTTAGGTTTAGGGTTAGGGTTAGGGTTAGGAGACGGGGACTGTTTAGGGAACAGGTTAGGGTACGACAACTGTTTAGGGTGAGCCTACCTGTTAGGGTACGGTTTAGTGTTAGCCTACGCGTTAGGATTAGGGGACGGGTTAGGGTAAGGCTTCGGGTAAGGTTTAGGGTTAGGGTAAAGGTTAGGGTTAGGGGACGGGGACGATTTAGGGGACAGGTTAGGGTTAGGGTTAGGGTTAGGGTTTGTGTTAGGGGACGGGGACGGTTTAGGGGACAGGTTAGAGAACGACAACGGTTTAGTGTGAGCGTACGTATTAGGGTACGGGTTAGTGTTAGCGTACGGGTTAGGATTAGGGGACGGGTTAGGGTAAGGCTTCGGGTAAGGGTTAGGGTTAGGGTTAGGGTTAGGGGACGGGGACGGGGACGGGTCGGTTTAGGGGACAGGTTAGGGTACCACAACGGTTTAGCGTTAGCGTACGTGTTAGGGTACGGTTTAGTGTTAGCGTACGGATTAGTATTAGGGGACGGGTTAGGGTAAGCCTTCGGGTAAGGCTTAGGGTTAGGGTTAGGGTTAGGGTTAGGGTTAGATTACGGGGACGGTTTAGGGGACAGGTTAGGGTACGACAACGTTTTAGGGTGAGCGTACGTGTTAGGGTATGGGTTAGTGTTAGCGTACGGGTTAGGATTAGGGGACGGGTTAGGGTAAGGCTTCGGGTAAGGGTTAGGTTTAGTTTTAGGGTTAGGGTTAGGGTTAGGGGACGGGGACGTTTTAGGGGACAGGTTAAGGTACGACAACGGTTTAGGGTGAGCGTACGTGTTAGGGTACGGGTTTGTGTTAGCGTACGGGTTAGGATTAGGGGACGGGTTAGGGTAAGGATTCGGGTAAGTGTTAGGTTTAGGTTTAGGGTTAGGGTTAGGGTTAGGGGACCGGGACGGTTTAGGGGACAGGTTAGCGTACGACAACAGTTTAGGCTGAGCATACGTGTTAGGATACGGGGTAAGGCTTCGGGTAAGTTTTAGTGTTAGGGTTAGGGTTAGGGTTAGAGGACGGGGACGCTTTAGGGGACAGGTTAGTGTACGACAACGGTTTAGGGTGAGCGTACGTGTTAGGGTATGGGTTAGTGTTAGAGTACGGGTTAGGATTAGGGGATGGGTTAGGGTAAGGCTTCGGGTAAGGGTTAGGGTTAGGGTTAGGGTTAGGTTTAGGGTTAGGGGACGTGGACAGTTTAGGGGAGAGGTTAGTGTACAACAACGGTTTAGGGTGAGCGTACGTGTTAGGGTAAGGGTTAGTGTGAGCGTACGGGTTAGGATTAGGGGACGGGTAAAGGTAAGGCTTCGGGTAAGGGTTAGGGTTAGGGTTAGAGTTAGGGTTTGGGTTAGGGGACGGGGACGGTTTAGGGGACAGGTTAGGGTACAACAACGTTTTAGGGTGAGCATACATATTAGGGTACGGGTTAGTGTTAGCGTACGGGTTAGGATTAGGGGACGGTATAGGGTAAGGCTACGGGTAAGGGTTAGGGTTAGTGTTAGGGGACGGGGCAGGGGACGGGGTCAGTTTAGGGGACACGTTAGGGTACGACAACGGTTTAGGGTGAGGGTACATGTTAGGGTACGGGTTAGTGTTAGCGTACGGGTTAGGATTAGGGGACGGGTTAGTGTAAGCCTTCGGGTAAGGGTTATGTTTAGGGTTAGGGTTAGGTTTAGGGTTAGGGTTAGGGGACGGGGACGTTTTAGGGGACAGTTTAGGGTACGACAACAGTTTAGGGTGAGCGTATGTGTTAGGGTACGGGTTAGTGTTAGCGTATGGGTTAGGATTAGGGTACGGTTTAGTGTAAGGCTTCGGGTAAGGGTTAGGGTTAGGGTTAGGGTTAAGGTTAGGGTTAGGGACGGGGACGGTTTAGGGGACAGGTTAGGGTACAACAACGGTTTAGGGTGAGCATACGTGTTAGGGTACGGGTTAGTGTTAGCGTACGTGTTAGGATTAGGTTACGGGTTAGGGTAAGGCTTCTGGTATGGGTTAGGTTTAGGTTTAGGGTTAGGGTTAGTGTTAGGGGACGGGGACGGTTTAGGGTACAGGTTAGGGTAGGACAACGGTTTAGGGTAAGCGTACGTGTTAGGGTATGGGTTAGTGGTAGCGTACGGGTTAGGATTAGGGGACGGGTTAGGGTAAGGCTTCGGGTTAGTGTTAGCTTTAGGGTTAGGGTTAGGGGACGGGGACGGGGACGGTTTAGGGGACAGGTTATGGTACGACAACGGATTAGGGTGAGCGTACGTGTTAGGGTATGGGTTAGTGTTAGCGTATGGGTTAGGGTTAGGGGACGTGTTAGGGTAAGGCTTCGGGTAAGGGTTAGGTTTAGGGTTAGGGTTAGGGTTAGGGTTAGGGTTAGCGGACGGGGACGGTTTAGGGGACAGTTTAGGGTTCGACAACGGTTTACGGTGAGCGTACGTGTTAGGGTACGGATTAGTGTTAGCGTACGGGTTAGGATTAGGGGACGGGTTAGTGTAAGGCTTCGGGTAAGGGTTAGGTTTAGGGTAAGGGTTAGGGTTAGTGTTAGGGGACCGGGACGGTTTAGGGGACAGGTTAGGGTACGACAACTGTTTAGGGTGAGCATATGTGTTAGGGTACGGGTTAGTGTTAGCGTACGGTTTAGGATTAGGGGACGGGTTAGTGTAAGGCTTCGGGTAAGGGTTAGGGTTAGGGTTAGGGTTAGGTTTAGGGCTAGGTTTAGGGTTAGGGTTAGTGGACGGGGACGGTTTAGGGGACAGATTAGGGTATGACAAAGGTTTAGGGTGAGCGTACGTGTAAGGGTACGGATTAGTGTTAGCGTACGGGTTAGGATTAAGGGACGGGTTAGGGTAAGGCTTCGGGTAAGGGTTAGGTTTAGGGTTAGGGTTAGGGTTAGGGTTAGGGGACCGGGACGGTTTAGGGGACAGGTTAGGGTACGACAACTCTTTAGGGTGAGCATACGTGTTAGGGTACGGGTTAGTGTTAGCGTACGGGTTAGGATTAGGGGACGGGTTAGTGTAAGGCTTCGGGTAAGGGTTAGGTTTAGGGTTAGGGTTAGGGTTAGGGTTAGGGTTAGGGTTAGGGTTACTGGACGGGGAAGGTTTAAGGGACAGTTTAGTGTACGACAATTGTTTAGGGTGAGCGTACGTGTTAGTGTACGGGTTAGTGTTAGCTTACGGGTTAGCATTAGGGTACGGGTTAGTGTAAGGCTTCGGGTAAGGGTTAGGGTTAGGGTTAGGGTTAGGGTTAGGGGACGGGGACAGTTTAGGGGACATGTTAGGGTATGACAACGGTTTAGGGTGAGCGTACGTGTTAGGGTACGGGTTAGTGTTAGGTTAAGTGTTAGGATTAGGGAGGGGTTAGGGTAAGGCTTCGGGTAAGGATTAGGGTTAGGGTTAGGGTTAGGGTTAGGGTTAGGGTTAGGGGACGGGGATGGTTAAGGGCACGTTTAGGGTACGGCAACGGTTTAGGGTGAGTGTACGTGTTAGGGTACGGGTTAGTGTTAGCGTACGGGTTAAGATTAGGGGACAGGTTAAGGTAAGGCTTCGGGTACGGGTTAGGGTTAGGGTTAGGGTTAGGGGACGGGATCGGTTTAGGGGACAGGTTAGGGTACAACAACGGTTTAGGATGAGCGTACGTTTTAGGGTACGGGTTAGTGTTTGCGTACGTGTTAGGATTAGGTTACGGGTTAGGGTAAGGCTTCGGGTAAGGGTTAGGTTTAGGGTTAGGGTTAGGGTTAGTGTTAGGTGACGGGGACGGTTTAGGGGACAGGTTAGAGTAGGACAACGGTTTAGGGTGAGCGTACGTGTTAGGGTATGGTTTAGTGGTAGCGTACGGGTTAGGATTAGGGGACGGGTTAGGGTAAGGCTTCGGGTAAGTGTTAGGGTTAGGGTTAGGGTTAGGGGACGGGGACGGGGACGGTTTAGGGGACAGGTTAGGGTATGACAATGGTTTAGGGTGAGCGTACGTGTTAGGGTACGGGTTAGTGTTAGCGTATGTGTTAGGGTTAGGTGACGGGTTAGGATAAGGCTTCGGGTAAGGGTTAGGGTTAGGGTTAGGGTTAGGGTTAGGGGACGGGGACGGTTTAGGGGACAGGTTAGGGTTCGACAACGGTTTAGGGTGAGCGTACGTGTTAGGGTACGGGTTAGTGTTAGCGTATGTGTTAGGGTTAGGTGACGGGTTAGGGTAAGGCTTCGGGTAAGGGTTAGGGTTAGGGTTAGGGTTAGGGTTAGGGTTAGGGTTAGTGGACGGGGACGGTTTAGGGGACAGATTAGGGTATGACAAAGGTTTAGGGTGAGCGTACGTGTAAGGGTACGGATTAGTGTTAGCGTACGGGTTAGGATTAAGGGACGGGTTAGGGTAAGGCTTCGGGTAAGGGTTAGGTTTAGGGTTAGGGTTAGGGTTAGGGTTAGGGGACCGGGACGGTTTAGAGGACAGGTTAGGGTACGACAACTGTTTAGGGTGAGCATACGTGTTAGGGTACGGGTTAGGGTTAGCGTACGGGTTAGGATTAGGGGACGGGTGAGTGTAAGGCTTCGGGTAAGGGTTAGGTTTAGGGTTAGGGTTAGGGTTAGGGTTAGGGTTAGGGTTAGGGTTAGGGTTAGGGGACTGTGATGGTTTAGGGCACAGGTTAGGGTACGACAACGGTTTAGGGTGAGTGTACATGTTAGGGTATGGGTTAGTGTTAGCGTACGGGTTAGGATTAGGGGACGGGTTAGGGTAAGCCTTCGCGTAAGGATTAGGGTTAGGGTTAGGCTTAGGGTTAGGGGACGGGGACAGTTTAGGGGACATGTTAGGGTACGACAGTGGTTTAGGCTGAGCGTACGTGTTAGGGTACGGGTTAGAGTTAGGGTACGGGTTAGGGTTAGGGGACGGGTTAGGGTAAGGCTTCGGGTAAGGGTTAGGGTTAGGGTTAGTGTTAGGGTTAGGGTTATGATACGGGGACGGTTTAGAGGACAGGTTAGGGTACAACAACGGTTTAGGTTGATCGTACGTATTAGGGTACGGGTTAGTGTTAGCGTACGGGTTAGGATTAGGGGTCGGGTTAGGGTAAGGCTTCGGGTAAGGGTTAGGGTTAGGGTTTGGGTTAGGGTTAGGGTTAGGGGACGGGGAAGGTTTAGGGGACAGATTAGTGTACGACAATGGTTTAGGTTGAACGTATGTGTTAGGGTACGGGTTAGTGTTAGCGTACGTGTTAGGATTAGGTGACGGGTTAGGGTAAGGATTCGGGTAAGGGTTAGGTTTAGGGTTAGGGTTAGGGTTAGGGTTAGGGGACCGGGACGGTTTAGGGGACAGGTTAGTGTACGACAACTGTTTAGAGTGAGCGTATGTGTTAGGGTACGGGTTAGTGTCAGCGTACGCGTTAGGATTAGGGGAAAGGTTAGTGTAAGGCTTCGGGTTAGGGTAAGGGTTAGGTTTAGGGTTAGGGTTAGGGGACGGGGACGATTTAGGGGACAGGTTAGGGTACGACAACGGTTTAGGGTGAGCGTACGTGTTTGGTACGGGTTAGTGTTAGCGTACGTGTTAGGATTAGCAGACGGGTTAGGGTAAGGCTTCGGGTAAGGGTTAGGTTTAGGTTTAGGTTTAGGGATAGGGTTAGGGGATGGGGACGGTTTAGGGGACAGGTTAGAGTAGGACAACGGATTAGGGTGAGCGTACGTGTTAGGGTATGGGTTAGTGGTAGTGTACGGGTTAGGATTAGGGGCGGGTTAGGGCAAGGTTTCGGGTAAGGGTTAGGGTTAGGGATAGGTTTAGGGGACGGGGACGGGGACGGTTTAGGGGACCGGTTATGGTACGACAACGGTTTAGGGTGAGCGTACGTGTTAGGGTACGGGTTAGTGTTAGCGTACGGGTTAGGGTTAGGGGACGGGTTAGGGTAAGGCTTCGGGTAAGGGTTAGGGTTAGGGTTAGGGTTAGGGTTAGTGGACGGGGACGGTTTAGGGGACAGGTTAGGGTAAGACAACGGTTTAGGGTGAGCGTACGTGTTAGGGTATGGGTTAGTATTAGCGTACGGTTTAGGATTAGGGGACGGGTTAGGGTAAGGCTTCGTGTAAGGGTTAGGGTTAGGGTTAGGGTTAGGGGACGGGGACGGGGACGGTTTAGGGGACAGGTTATGGTACGACAACGGTTTAGGTTGAGCGTACGTTTTAGGGTACGGGTTAGTGTTAGCGTACGGGTTAGGATTAGGGGACGGGTTAGGGGAAGGCTTCGGGTAAGGGTTAGGGTTAGGTTTAGGGTTAGGGGACGGGGACGGGGACGGTTTAGGGGACAGGTTAGGGTACGACAACGGTTTAGGGTGAGCGTACGTGTTAGGGTACGGATTAGGGTTAGCATACCGGTTTGGATTAGGGGACGGGTTAGGGTAAGGCTTCGGGTCAGGGTTAGGTTTAGGGTTAGGTTTAGGGTTAGGGTTAGGGGACCGGGACGGTTTAGGGGACAGGTTAGTGTACGACAACTGTTTAGGGTGAGCATACGTGTTAGGGTACGGGTTAGTGTTAGCGTACGGGTTAGGATTAGGGGACTGCTTAGGGTAAGGCTTCGGGTAAGTGTTAGGGTTAGGGTTAGGGTTAGGGTCAGTGTTAGGGTTAGGGGACGGGGATGGTTTAGGGAATAGTTTAGTGTACGACAATGGTTTAGGGTGAGCGTACGTGTTAGAGTACGGGTTAGTGTTAGCGTACGGGTAAGGATTATGGGACGGGTTAGGGTAAGGCTTCGGGTAAGGGTTAGGGTTAGGGTTATGGTTAGGGTTAGGGGACGGGGACAGTTTAGGGGACATTTTAGGGTACGACAATGGTTTAGGGTGAGCGTACGTGTTAGGGTACGGGTTAGTGTTAGGGTATGGTTTAGGAATAGGGAACGGGTTAGGGTAAGGCTTCGGGTAAGTGTTAGGGTTAGGGTTAGGGTTAGGGTTAGGGTTAGGGCACTGGGATGGTTTAGGGGAGAGGTTAGGGTACGACAACGGTTTAGGGTGAGTGTACGTGTTACGGTACGGTTTAGTGTTAGCGTACGGGTTAGGATTAGGGGACGGGTTAGGGTAAGGCTTCGGGTAAGTGTAAGGGTTAGGGTTAGGTTTAGGGTTAGGGGACGGGGACGTGGACCGTTTAGGGGACAGGTTTTGGTACGACAATGGTTTAGGGTGATCGTACGTTTTAGGGTATGGGTTAGTGTTAGCGTACGTGTTACGATTAGGGGACGGGTTAGGGTAAGGCTTCGGGTAAGGTTTAGGGTTAGGCTTAGTGTTAGGGTTAGGGTTAGGTTTAGGGGATGGCGATGGTTTAGGGGACAGTTTAGGGTACGACAACGGTTTAGCCTGAGCGTACGTGTTAGGGTACGGTTTAGTTTTAGCGTACGGGTTAGGACTAGGGGACAGGTTAGGGTAAGGCTTCGTGTAAGTGTTAGGGTTAGGTTTAGGGTTAGGGGATGGGGACGGTTTAGGGGAAACTTTAGGGTACGACAACGGTTTAGGTTGAGTGTACGTGTTAGGGTACGGGTTAATGTTAGCGTACGGGTTAGGATTAGGGGACGGGTTAGTGTAAGCCTTCGGGTAAGGTTTAGGTTTAGGGTTAGGGTTAGGGTTAGGGTTACGGGACGGGGAGGGTTTAGGGGACAGGTTAGTGTACGACAACGGTTTAGGGTGAGCGTACGTGTTAGGATACGGGTTAGTGTTAGCGTACGGGTTAGGATTAGGGGACGGGTTATGGTAAGGCTTCGGGTAAGGGTTAGGGTTAGGGTTAGGTTTAGGGTTAGGGTTAGGTTTAGGGGATGGGCACGGTTTAGGGGACAGGTTAGGGTACGACAACGGTTTAGGGTGAGCGTACGTGTTAGGGTACGGGTTAGTGTTAGTGTACGGGTTAGGATTAGGGGACGGGTTAGGGTAAGCCTTCGGGTAAGGGTTAGGTTTAGGGTAAGGGTTAGGCTTAGGGGACGGGGACGTTTTAGGGGACAGGTTAGGGTACGACAATGGTTTAGGGTGATCGTACGTTTTAGGGTATGGGTTAGTGTTAGCGTACGGGTTACGATTAGGGGACGGGTTAGGGTAATGCTTTGGGTAAGGTTTAGGGTTAGGGTTAGTGTTAGGGTTAGGGTTAGGTTTAGGTGATGGCGATGGTTTAGGGGACAGTTTAGGGTACGACAACGGTTTAGCCTGAGCGTACGTGTTAGGGTATGCGTTAGTTTTAGCGTACGGGTTAGGACTAGGGGACGGGTTAGGGTAAGCCTTCGTGTAAGGGTTAGGGTTAGGGTTAGGGTTAGGTTTAGGGTTAGGGGATGGTGATGGTTTAGGGGACAGGTTAGGGTACGACAACGGTTTAGGGTGAGTGTACGTGTTAGGGTACGTGTTAGTGTTAGGGTACGGGTTAGGATTAGGAGACTGGTTAGGGTAAGGCTTCGGGTAAGTGTTAGCGTTAGGGTTAGAGTTAGGATTAGGCGACGGGGACGGTTTAGGGGACAGGTTTGTGTACGACAACAGTTTAGGGTGAGCGTACGTGTTAGGGTACTGGTTAGTGTTAGCGTACGGGTTAGGATTAGAAGAGGGGTTAGGTTAAGGATTCGGGTAAGGTTTAGGGTTAGGGTTAGGGTTACGTGATGGGGACGGTTTAGGGGACTGGTTAGGGTACGACAACGATTTAGGGTGAGCGTACGTGTTAGGGTACTGGTTAGTGTTAGCGTACGGGTTAGGATTAGGGTCGGGTTAGGGTAAGGCTTCGGGTAAGGGTTAGGTTTAGGGTTATGGTTAGGGTTAGGGGACGGGGACAATTTAGAGGACAGGTTAGGGTACGACAACGGTTTAGGGTGAGCGTACGTGTTAGGGTACGGGTTAGTGTTAGCGTAAGGGTTAGGATTAGGGGACCGGTTAGGATAAGGCTTCGGTTAAGGGTTATGGTTAGGGTTAGGGTTAGGGTTATGGTTAGGGGACGGGGACGGTTTAGGGGACACGTTAGTTTAGGACAACGGTTTAGGGTGAGTGTACGTGTTAGGGTACGGGTTAGTGTTAGCGTACGGGTTAGGATTTGGGGACGGGTTATTGTAAGGCTTCGGGTAAGGGTTAGGGTTAGGGTTAGGTTAAGGGTTAGGGTTAGGGTTAGGGGATGGGAACGGTTTAGGGGACAGGTTAGGGTACGACAACGCCTTAGGGTGAGCGTACGTGTTAGGGTACGGGTTAGTGTTAGTGTACGGTTTAGGATTAGGGGACGGGTTAGGGTAAGCCTTCGGGTAAGGGTTAGGTTTAGGGTAAGGGTTAGGGTTAGGGTTAGGGGACGGGGACGTTTCAGGGGACACGTTAGTGTACGCCAACGGTTTAGGGTGAGTGTACGTGTTAGGGTACGGGTTAGTGTTAGCCTACGGGTTAGGATTAGGGGACGGGTTAGTGTAAGCCTTCGGGTAAGGGTTAGGTTTAGGGTTAGGGTTAGTGTTACGGGACGGGGACGGTTTAGGGGACAGGTTAGTGTATGACAACGGTTTAGGGTGAGCGTACGTGTTAGGATACGGGTTAGTGTTAGCGTACGGGTTTGGATTAGGGGACGGGTTATGGTAAGGCTTCGGGTAAGGTTTAGGGTTAGGGTTAGGGTTAGGGGATGGGGACGGTTTAGGGGACAGGTTAGGGTACGACAACTGTTTAGGGTGAGCGTACGTGTTAGGGTATGGGTTAGTGTTAGCGTATGGTTTAGGATTAGGGGACGGGTTAGCGTAAGGCTTCGGGTAAGGGTTAGGGTTAGGGTTAGGGTTAGGGGACGGAGACGGGTTAGGGGACAGGTTAGGGCACGACAACGGTTTAGGGTGAGCGTACGTGTTCGGGTACGGGTTAGTGTTAGCGTACGGGTTAGGATTAGGGGACGGGTTAGGGTAAGCCTTCGGGTAAGGGTTAGGATTAGGGTAAGGGTTAGGTTTAGGGGACGGGGACGGTTTAGGAGACAGGGTAGTGTAGGGCAACGGTTTAGGGTGAGCATAAGTTTTAGGGTATGTGTTCGTTTCAGCATACGGGTTAGGATTAGGTGACGGGTTAGGGTAAGGATTCAGGTAAGGTTTAGGGTTAGGGTTAGGGTTAGGGTTAGGGGACTGGGAGGTTTTAGGGGCAAGGTTAGGATACGACAAAATTTTAGGGTGAGCGTACGTGTTAGGGTACGGCTTAGTGTTAGCGTACGGGTTAGGATTAGGGGACGGGTTAGGGTCAGGCTTCGGGTAAGTGTAAGGGTTAGGATTAGGTTTAGGGTTAGGGTTAGGGGACGGGGACAGTTTAGGAGACAGGTTCTGTTACGACAATGGTTTAGGGTGAGCGTACATGTTAGGGTATGGTTTAGTGTTAGCGTACGGGTTAGGATTAGGAGACGGGTTAGGGTAAGGCTTCGGGAAAGGGTTAGGGTTTGGGTTGTGTTAGGGTTAGGGTTAGGTTTAGGGGACGGCGACGGTTTAGGGGAAAGTTTAGGGTACGACAACGGTTTAGTGTGAGCGTACGTGTTAGGGTATGGATTAGTTTTAGCGTACGGGTTAGGATTAGGAGACTGGTTAGGGTAAGGCTTCGGGTAAGTGTTAGCGTTAGGGTTAGGTTTACGGGACGGGGACGGTTTAGGGGACAGGTTTGTGTACCACAACAGTTTAGGGTGAGCGTATGTGTTAGGGTATGGGTTAGTGTTAGCGTACGGATTAGGATTAGGGGTCGGGTTAGGGTAAGGATTCGGGTAAGATTTAGGGTTAGGGTTAGGGGATGGGGACGGTTTAGGGCACTGGTTAGGGTATGACAAAGTTTTAGGGTGAGCGTACGTGTTAGGGTATGATTTAGTGTTAGCGTACGGGTTAGGAATAGGGGACGGGTTAGGGTAAGGCTTCGGGTAAGGGTTAGGGTTAGGGTTAGGGTTAGGGTTACGCGATGGGGACGGTTTAGGGGACTGGTTAGGGTACGACAACGATTTAGGGTGAGCGTACGTGTTAGGGTACTGGTTAGTGTTAGTGTACGGCTTAGGATTAGGGGACGGGTTAGGGTAACGCTTACGGTAAATGTTAGGGTTAGGGTTAGGGTTAGAGTTAGTGTTAGGGGACCGGGATGGTTTAGGGGACAGGTAAGTGTATGACAACGGTTTAGGGTAAGCGTACGTGTTAGGGTAAGGGTTAGTGTTAGTGTACAGGTTAAGATTAGGGGACGGGTTAGTGTAAGTCTTCGGGTAAGGGTTAGGGTTAGGGTTAGGGTTAAGGTTAAGGATAGGAGACGGTGACGGGGACGGTTTAGGGGACGGGTTAGGGTAAGGCTTTGGGTAAGTGTTAGGGTAAGGGTTAGTGTTAGGTTTTGGGTTAGAGGACGGGGACGGTTTAGGGGACAGGTTAGTGTACGACAAAGGTTTAGGGTGAGCGTACGTGTTAGGGTACGGGTTAGTGTAAGCGTACGGGTTAGGATTAGGGGACGGTTTAGGGTAAGGCTTCGGGTAAGGGTTATGGTTAGGGTTAGGGTTAGGGTTAAGGTTAGGGAATGGGGACTGTTTAGGGGACAGGTTAGGGTAAGACAACGGTTTAGGGTGAGCCTACATGTTAGGGCACGGGTTAGTGTTAGCGTACGGTTTAGGATTAGGGGACGTGTTAGGGTAAGGCTTCGGGTAAGGGTTAGGGTTAGGGTTAGGATTAGGGTTAGGGTTAGGAGACGGGGACGGTTTACGGGACAGTTTAGGGTACGAAAACGGTTTAGGGTGAGCGTACGTGTTAGGGTATATGTTAGTGTTAGAGTACGGTTTAGGATTAAGTGACAGGTTAGTGTAAGGCTTCGGGTAAGGTTTAGGGTTAGGGTTAGGGTTAGCGTTAGGGTTAGGGGACGGGGACTTTTTAGGGGACAGGTTAGTGTAAGACAAAAGTTTAGAGTGCGCGTACGTGTTAGGGTACGGGTTAGTGTTATCGTACGGGTTAGGATTAGGGGACGGGTTAGGGTAAGGCTTCGGGTAAGGGTTAGTGTTAGAGTTAGGGTTAGGGTTAGGGTTAGGGGATGGGGACGGTTTAGGGGACAGGTTAGGGTACGACAACGGTTTAGGGTGAGCGTACGTGTTACGGTACTGGTTAGTGTTAGCGTACGCGTTAGGATTAGGGGACGGGTTAGTGTAAGGCTTCGGGTAAGTGTTAGGGATAGAATTAGGGCTAGGGTTAGGGTTAGGGTATGGGGACTTTTAGAGGACAGGTTAGGGTACGACAACGGTATAGGGTGAGCGTACGTGTTAGGGTACTGGTTAGTGTTAGTGTACGCGTTATGATTAGGGGACGGGTTAGGGTAAGGCTTTGGGTAAGGCTTCGGCTAAGGGTTAGGTTTAGGGTTAGGGGACGGGGACGGTTTAGGGGACAGGTTAGGGTACGATAATGGTTTAGTGTGAGCGTACATGTTAGGGTACGTGTTATTGTTAGCGTACGGGTTAGTATTAGGGGACGGGTTAGGGTAAGGCTTCGGGTAAGGATTAGGGTTAGTGTTAGTGTTAGGGTTAGGGGACGGGGACAGTTTAGGGGACAGTTTAGGGTACAACAACGGTTTAGGTTGAGCGTACGTGTTAGGGTACGGGTTAGTGTTAACGTATGGAGTAGGATTAGGGGACGGGTAAGAATAAGGCTTCGGGTAAGGGTTAGGTTTAGGTTTAGGGTTAGGGTTAGGGGATGGGGACGGGGACGGTTTAGGGGACAGGTTAGGGTACGATAACAGTTTAAGGTGAGCGTACATGTTAGGGTAAGGGATAGTGTTAGTGTACGGGTTAGGGTTAGGGGACGGGTTAGTGTAAGACTTCGGGTAAGGGTTAGGGTTAGGGTTAGGGTTAGGGTTAGGTTTAGGGTTAGGGTTAGGGGCTGCGGACGGTTTATTGGACAGGTTAGGGTACGACAATGGTTTAGGGTGAGCGTACGTGTTAGGGTACGGGTTAGTGTTAGCATACAGGTTAGGATTAGGGGACGGGTTAGTGTAAGGCTTCGGGTAAGGGCTATGTTTAGGGTTAGGGTTAGGGTTAGGGTTAGGGGGCGGGAACGGTTTAGGGGACAGGTTACGTTATGACAACGGTTTAGGGTGAGCGTACGTGTTACGGTACGTGTTACTGTTAGCGTACGGGTTTGGATTAGGAGACGGGTTAGCGTAAGGCTTAGGGTAAGGGCTAGGGTTAGGGTTAGGGTTAGGGTTAGGGTTAGAGGACGGGGACAGTTTAGGGGACAGGTTAGTGTACGACATGGGTTTAGGTTAAGCGTACGTGTTTGGGTACTGGTTAGTGTTAGGGCACGGGTTAGGTTTAGGGCACGGGTTATGGTAAGGCAGCGGGTAATGTTTAGCATTAGGGTTGGGGTTAGGGTTAGGGGACAGGGACGGTTTAGTGGATAGGTTAGGGTACGACTAGGTTTAGGGTGAGCGTACATGTTAGGGTATGGGTAAGTTTTAGCGTACGGGTTAGGATTAGGAGACGGGTTTGGGTAAGGCTTTGGGTAAGTGTTAGGGTTAGGGTTAGGGTTAGGGTTAGGGTTAGGGGACAGAGACGGTTTACGGGACATGTTATGGTACGACAACGGTTTAGGGTGAGCGTACGTGTTAGGGTACGGGTTAGTGTTAGCGTACGGGTTAGGATTAGGGAATGTGTTAGGGTAAGGCTTCGGGTAAGGGTTAGGGTTAGGGTTAGGGTTAGTGTTAGGGGACGGGGACGGTTTAGAGGACATGTTAGGGTACGACAACGGTTTAGGGTGAGCATACGTGTTATGGTACGGGTTAGTGTTATCGTACGGGTTAGGATTAAGGGATGGTTTAGGGTAAGGCTTCGGGTAAGGTTTAGGGTTAAGGTTAAGGTTAGGGTTAGGGTTAGGGGACGGGGACGGTTTAGGGGACAGGTTAGGGTACGACAACGGTTTAGGGTGAGCCTACGTGTTAGGGTACCGGATAGTGTTAGCGTACGGGTTAGGATTAGGTTTCGGGATAGCGTAAGGCTTCGGGTAAGGGTTAGGGTTAGGTTTAGGGTTAGGGTTAGGGTTAGGGGACAGGGACGGTTTAGCGGACAGGTTAGGGTACGACAAGGGTTTAGTGTGAGCGTACGTGTTAAGGTACGGGTTAATGTTAGCATACGGTTTAGGATTAGGGGAGGGGTTAGGATAAGGCTTCGGGCAAGGGTTAGGGTTAGGATTAGGGTTAGGTTTAGGGGACGGGGACGGTTTAGGGGATAGGTTAGGGTACGCCAACGGTTTTGGGTGAGCGTACGTGTTAGGTTATGGGTTACTTTTAACGTACAGGTTAAGATTAGGGGACGGGTTAGGGTAAGGCTTCGGGTAAGGGCTAGGGTTAGGATTAGGGTTAGGGTTAGGTTTAGGTTATGGGGACGGTTTAGGGTTCATGTTAGGTTACGACAACGGTATAGGATGAGCGAACGTGTTATGGTACGGTTTAGTGTAAACGTATGGGTTAGGATTAGGGAACGGGTTAGGGTAAGGCTTCGGGTAATGTTTAGGGTTAGGGCTAGGTTTAGGGTTAGTGTTAGGGGACGGGGACATTTTAGGGGACATGTTAGGTTACGAGAACGGTTTAGGGTTAGCGTACGTGTTATGGTACGGGTTAGTGTTAGCGTACGGGTTAGGATTATTGGACGGGTTAGGGTAAGGCTTCGGGTAAGGCTAATGGTTAGGCATAGGGTTAGGTTTAGGTTTAGGGTTAGGGTTACGGGACAGGGGCGGTTTAGGGGACAGGTTAGGGTACGACAAAGGTTTAGGGTGAGCGTACGTGTTAGGGTACGGGTTAGTGTTAGCGTACGTGTTAGGATTAGGGTACGGCTTAGGGTAAGGCTTCGGGTAAGGGTTAGGGTTAGAGTTAGGGTTAGGGTTAGTGTTAGGGGATGGGGACGGTTTAGGGGACAGGTTAGTGTACAACAATATTTTAGGGTGAGTGTACGTGTTAGGGTATGGGTTAGTGTTCGCGTACGGTTTAGGATTAGTGGACGGGTTAGGGTAAGGCTTCGGGTAAGGGTTAGGGTTAGGGTTAGGTTTAGGGTTAGGGTTAGGGGACGGGGACGGATTAGGGGACAGTTTCGTGTACAACAACGGTTTAGGCTGAGCGTACGTGTTAGGGTATGTGTTAGTGTTAGCGTACGTGTTAGGATTACGGGACGGGTTAGTGTAAGGCTTCGGGTAAGGTTTATGGTTAGTTTTAAGGTTAGCGTTAGGGTTAGGGGACGGGGACGGTTTAGCGGACAGGTTAGGGTATGACAACGCTTTAGGGTGAGCGTACGTCTTAGGGTACGGGATTGTGTTGGCGTATGGGTTAGGATTAGGGGACGGGTTAGGGTAAGGCTTCGGGTAAGGGTTGGGTTTAGGGTTAGGGTTGGGTTAGGGTTAGTGTTAGGGGACAGGGACAGTTTAGAGGACATGTTAGGGTGCAACAGCGGTTTAGGGTGAGCGTACATGCTAGGGTACGATTTAGTGTTAGTGTATGGGTTAGGATTAGGGGACGGCTTAGGGTAAGGCTTCGGGTAAGGGTTAGGGTTAGGGTTAGGGTTAGGGTTATGGGACCGGGACGGTTTTGGGGACATGTTAGGGTACGACAATGGTTTAGGTTGGGCGTACGTGTTAGGGTACGGATTAGTGTTAGCATACGGGTTAGGATTAGGGGACGGGTCAGTGTAAGACTACGGGTAAGGGTTAGGGTTAGGGTTAAGGTTAGGGGATGGGGACGGTTTAGGGGACAGGTTAGGGTACGACAACTGTTTAGTGTGAGCGTACGTGTTAGGGTACTCGTTAGTGTTAGCATACGGGTTAGGTTTAGGGGACGGGTTAGAGTAAAACTTCGGGTAAGGGTTAGTGTTAGGGTTAGGGGAAGGGGACGGTTTAGGGGACAGGTTAGGGTAAGACAAAGGTTTAGGTTGAGCGAACGTGTTAGGGTATGGATTAGTGTTAGCGTACGGGTTAGGATTAGGGGACGGGTTAGTGTAAGGCTTCGGGTAAGGGTTAGGTTTAGGGTTAGTGTTAGGGTTAGGGGACGGGGACAGTTTAAGGGACAGGTTAGGGTACGAAAACGGTTTAGGGTGAGTGTACATGTTAGGGTACGTGTCAGTGTTAGCGTACGGGTTAGGATTAGGTGACGGGTTAGTTTAAGGCATCGGGTGAGGGTTAGGGTTAGGGTTAAGTTTAGTGTTAGGTTTAGGGGTCGGGGACGGTTTAGGGGACAGGTTAGGGTACGACTATGGTTTAGTGTGAGCGTACGTGTTAGGGTACGGGTTAGTGTTAGCATACGGGTTAGGATTAGGGAACGGGTTAGGGTAAGGCGTCGTGTAAGGGTTAGGGTTAGTGTTAGGGTTAGGGTTAGGGTTAAGGTACGGGGACAGTTTAGGGTACGACAACGGTTTAGGGTGAGGGTACGTGTTAGGGTACTGGTTAGTGTTAGCGTACGGGTTAGGATTAGGGGACTGGTTAAGGTAAGGCCTCGGGTAAGGGTTAGGGTTAGGGTTAGGTTTAGGGTTAGAGGTTTGGGACGGTTTAGGGGACAGTTTAGGGTACGACAATGTTTTAGGGTGATTGTACGTGTTAGGGTACGGGTTAGTGTTAGCGTACGGTTTAGGATTAGGTGAGGGGTTAGGGTAAGGCTTTGTGTAAGGGTTAGGGCTAGGTTTAGGGTTAGGGTTAGGGTTAGGGTTAGGGGACGGTGACGTTTTAGGGGACAGGTTAGTGTACGACAACGGTTTAGGGTGAGTGTACGTTTTGGGGTACGGGTTAGTGTTCGCGTACGGTTTAGGATTAGGGGACGGGTTAGGGTAAGGCTTCGGCTAAGGGTTAGGGTTAGGGTTAGGTTTAGGGTTAGGGTTAGGGGACGGGCACTGATTAGGGGACAGGTTCGCGTACGACAACGGTTTAGAGTGAGCGTACGTGTTAGGGTATGGGTTAGTGTTAGCGTACGGGTTAGGATTAGGGGACGGGTTAGTGTAAGGCTTCGGGTAAGGTTTATGGTTAGGTTTAAAGTTAGCCTTACGGTTAGGGGACGGGGACGGTTTAAGGGACAGGTTAGGGTACGACAACGCTTTAGGGTTAGCGTACGTCTTAGGGTACGGATTAGTGTTAGCTTACGGGTTAGGATTAGGGGACGGGTTAGGGTAAGGCTTCGGGTAAGGGTTAGGTTTAGGGTTAGAGTTTGGTTAGGGTTAGGGGACAGGGACGGTTTAGAGGACACGTTAGGGTGCAACAGCGGTTTAGGGTGAGCGTACATGCTAGGGTATGATTTAGTGTTAGCCTACGGGTTAGGATTAGGTGACGGCTTAGGGTACGGCTTCGGGTAAGGGATAGGGTTAGGGTTAGGGTTCGCGTTAGGGGACGGGGACGGTTTTGGGGACAGGTTAGGGTACGACAATGGTTTAGGTTGGACGTATGTGTTAGGGTACAGATTAGTGTTAGCATACGGGTTAGGATTAGGGGACGGGTTAGGGTAAGACTACGGGTAAGGGTTAGGGTTAGGGTTAGGGTTAGGGGATGGGGACGGTTTAGGGGACAGGTTAGGGTACGTCAACTGTTTAGGGTGAGCGTACGTGTTAGGGTACTGGTTAGTGTTAGTGTACGGGTTAGGTTTAGGGGACGGGTCAGGGTAAGACTTCGGGTAAGTGTTAGTGTTAGGGTTAGGGGACGGGGACGGTTTACGGGACAGGTTAGGGTACGACAACGGTTTAGGGTGAGCGAACGTGTTAGGGTATGGGTTAGTGTTAGCGTTCGGGTTAGGATTAGGGGACGTGTTATGGTAAGTCATCGGGTAAGGGTTAGGTTTTCGGTTAAGTTTAGTGTTAGGGTTAGGGGTCGTGGACGGTTTAGGGGACAGGTTAGGGTACGACTATGGTTTAGGGTGAGCGTACGTGTTAGGGTATGGGTTAGTGTTAGCATACAGGTTAGGATTAGGGAACGGGTTAGGGTAAGGCTTCAGGTAAGGGTTAGGGTTAGGGTTAGGGTTAGGGTTAGGGTTAAGGGACGGGGACGGTTTAGGGGACAGTTTAGGGTACGACAACGGTTTAGGGTGAGGGTACGTGTTAGGGTACGTGTTAGTGTTAGCGTACGGGTTAGGATTATGTTACGGGTTAGGGTAAGGCTTCGGGTAAGGGTTAGGGTTAGGATTAGGGTTAGGGTTAGTGTTAGGGTTAGGTGTTGGGGACGGTTTAGGGGACAGTTTAGGGTATGACAATGTTTTATCATGATTGTACGTGTTAGCGTACGGGTTAGTGTTAGCGTACGTGTTAGGATTAGGCGAGGGGTTAGGGTAAGGCTTCGGATAAGGGTTAGGGTTAGGGTTAGGGTTATGGTTAGGGTTAGGGTTAGGGGACCGTGACGGTTTAGGGGACAGGTTAGTGTACAACAACAGTTTAGGGTGAGCGTAGGTGTTAGGGTACAGTTTAGTGTTAGCGTACGAGTTAGGATTAGGGTACGGGTTAGGGTAAGGCTTCGGGTAAGGGTTTGGGTTAGGTTTAGTGTTAGGGTTATGGGACGGGAACGGTTTAGGGGACAGGTTAAGGTACGACAATGGTTTAGGGTGCGCGTACGTGTTAGGGTATGGGTTAGTTTTAGCGTACGGGTTAAGATTAAGGGACGGGTTAGGGTAAGGCTACGGGTAAGTTTTAGGGTTAGGGTTAGGGTTAAGTGGCGAGTACAGTTTAGGGTATAGGTTAGGGTACGACAACAATTTAGGGAGAGCGTACCTGTTAGGGTATGGGTTAGGGTTAGCGTACAGGTTAGGATTAGGCTACGTGTTAGTCTAAGGCTTCGGGTAAGGTTTAGGGTTACGGTTATGGTTAGGGGACGGGGACAGTTTATGGGACAGGTTAGGGTACGACAACGGTTTAGGGTGAGCGTACGTGTTAGGGTACAGGTTAGTGTTAGCGTACGCGTTAGGATTAGGTGTCGGGTGAGTGTAAGACTTCGGGTAAGTATTAGGGTTAGGCTTAGGGTTAGGGGACGGGGATGGTTTAAGGGACAGGTCAGGGTACGACAACGGTTTAGGGTGAGTGTACGTGTTAGGGTACGGGTTAGTGTTAGCTTCCGGGTTAGGATTAGGGGACGGTTTAGCATAAGGCTTCGGGTAAGGGTGAGTGTTAGGGTTAGGTTTAGGGTTAACGTTAGGGGACGGGGACGGTTTAGGGGACAGGTTAGGGTACGATAACGGTTTAGGGTGAGCGTACGTGTTAGGGTATGGGTTAGTGTTAGCGTAGAGTTTAGGATTAGGGGACGGTTTAGGGTAAGGCTTCGGGTAAGGTTTAGGGTTAGGGTTAGGGTTAGGGTTATTGTTAGGGTACGGGGACGGTTTAGGGGTCAGGTTAGTGTACGCCAATGGTTTAGGGTGAGCGTACGTGTTAGGGTACGGGTTAGTGTTAGCGTACAGTTTAGGATTAGGGAACGGGTTAGGGTAAGGCTTCGGATAAGTGTTAGGGTTAGGGGTAGGGTTAGGGTTAGTGTTAGGGGACGGGGACGGTTTAGGGGACAGGTCAGGTTACGACAACGATTTAGGCTGAGCGTACGTGTTAGGGTATGGGTTAGTGTTAGCGTACGGCTTAGGATTAGGGGACGGGTTAGGGTAAGGCTTCGGGTAAGGGTTAGGGTTAGGGTTAGGGTTAGGGTTAGGGTTAGGGGACGGGGACGGGGACGGTTTAGGTGACAGGTTAGTGTACGAAAACAGTTTAGGGTGAGCATACGTGTTAGGGTACGGGTTAGTGTTAGCGTACGGGTTAGGATTAGGGGTCGGCTTAGTGTAAGGCTTCGGGTAAGGGTTAGGGTTAGGGTTACGTTTAGGGTTAGGGGACGGGGACGGTTTAGGGTACAGGTTAGCGTATGACAACAGTTTAGTGTGAGCGTACAAGTTAGGGTATGGATTAGTGTTAGCGTACGGGTTAGTATTAGCGGACGTGTTAGGGTAAGGCTTCAGGTAAGGGGTAGGGATAGGGTTAGGGTTAGGGTTAGTGGACGGGGACGGTTTAGGGGACAGGTTAGGGTACGACAACAGTTTAGGGTGAGCGTACGTGTTAGGGTATGGATTAGTGTTAGCGTACGGGTTAGGATTATGGGATGGGTTAGGTTAAGGCTTCAGGTAAGTGTTTGGGTTAGGGTTAGTGTTAGGGTTAGGGCTAGGGTTAGGGTTATGGGACGGGGACCGTTTAGGGGACAGTTTAGGGTACGACAACGGTTTAGGGTGAGCGTACGTGTTTGGGTACATGTTAGTGTTAGCGTATGGGTTAGGATTAGGGGACGGGTTAGTTTAAGGCTTCGGGTAAGGGTTAGGGTTATGGTTAAGGTTAGGGTTAGGGGACGGGACGGTTTAGGGGACAGGTTAGGGTACGACAACGGTTTAGTGTGAGCGTACATGTTAGTGTACTGGTTAGTGATAGCCTACGGGTTAGGATAAAGGGACGGGTAAGTGTAAGGCTTTGGGTAGGGGTTAGTGTTAGGGTTAGGGTTAGGGTTAGTGTTAGGGGACGGGGAAGGTTTAGCGGACAGGTTAGTTTAGGAGAACGGTTTAGGTTGAGCGTACGTGTTAGGGTATGGGATAGTGTTAGCATACGTGTTAGGATTGGGGACGTGTTAGTGGAAGGCTTCGAGTAAGGGTTAGGGTTAGGGTTAGGTTTAGGGGACGGGGACGGTTTAGGATACAGATTAGGATACGACAACAGTGTAGGTTGAGCGTACGTGTTAGGGTACGGGTTAGTGTTAGCGTACGGTTTAGGATTAAGTGACGGTTTAGCATAAGACTTCGGGTAAGGGTTAGGTTTAGGGTTATGTTTAGGGTTAGGGTTAGGGGACGAGGACGATTTAGGTGACAGTTTAGCGTACAGCAACGGTTTAGGGTGAGTGTAGGTTTTATGGTACGGGTTATGGTTAGGGTTAGGGTTAGGGGATGAGGACGATTTAGGGGACAGTTTACCGTACGACAACGGTTTAGTGTGAGCGTACGTGTTAGGGTACGGGTTAGTGTTAGCGTATGGGTTAGGATTAGGGAACGGGTTAGGTTAAGGCTTCGGGTAAAGGTTAGTGTATGTCTTTTCTATTATATATTTGGCATATGGGCCGGAGTCTGTGCTAATTTCAATCTCTGGTTTTATGCGGCACCCTAACTCACCTTTCCCCATAAGCAAGCGAAAGTTGTTTTTCTAAATTTGAAACCCTGTTCTCTATTGTAATTCAGTTCATGTGTAATCAAGTTTACATCTCGTGTATTAGTCATATCTTATGATGTTTCTTTTTCTCTGTGACGTATTTCACGTAGTATCACCGTACCTGAAGCCACTCAGTATGCCGCTTCGGGCCTGATGTCAGAGATTTCATTGCTGAGTGATATTCCATTGTACGTACGTACCACAAGTTCTTTATCCATTTTTCGCTTTCTGGGATATTGAACTTGTACCGTAGACAAGGTTCTTGTAAACAGAGCCGTCCCAAACTTTGGGGCGGCTGTGTGTTTTTGATTTTAATTTCCCTAAGCTATAGGACCATAAGTTTAAGTGCCATAGGCTGTGTTTCTTCGTTTCTTACGTGTTTCAGGAAACACCATACACTTCTCCAGAGTGGCTGTTGGCAATTTACATCCCGCCCATCAGCAAAACAATGCTCCCTCTTCTCCATGGCCTGTCCTGCCTTTCTAGATTTTACACTTTTTTCAGATGGCCGTTTTGACCGGGGGGTAGTGAGAGTTCAATGTAGTGCAGATTTCCTTTACAGGCTTGCTTGGTTGGCCAAAAAGGGCGTATGCGTTTTTTCCTGAATATATTCAGGAAAAAACGCATACGCCCTTTTTGGCCAAGTGCATCATTGTCGACGTTCTGCCTCTTTTCCTATGCTTTAAGTGCAATTCCAGTCTACCCCCTGAAATCGTTTCCCTGTAATTCTGCCCCGCTTTCAAGTCCTCTTCGCAGGCTTACTTCAATATATTTTTGGACGTTAGCTGTCACTTATAACTCTGCAGGTTTGTGAATTACAGTGCCCCTGAGCTCCTTTCTTCAACTCGCTTTCTTGTGAACTGGGCACAAAACCGCAGGATTGCTTCAGGCCCTAATCTGTTTCGGGCAGGGCATGCTGAGCCTTTGGTAAATTCCTCTTCCTGGTGGGAAATGAGCGTTACATTTGCCCGTGCAGACCCCTACAGCTAGTCTCTCATTGGTTCTCCCTATTCCTGTTCATCTTGCACAGAAATTGCAAGCTGTGCCAAAGAGGAGGTTAAAGGCACTGACTCTCCAAGTGGGGAGAGAGTTAGTAAAGCGTCTGGAATGGTGAACCCGAATACCAGGGGACGAAAACTGAGATGCATTTAGAAACGTTTCTGAATCACACGGTGGACCATGCTCTGGGTTTCCCATGCATGTTTTAGCTGAAGGAAGAATCCCTTGTACCTGGAGAGTTGGGACCCATGGAATGGGTACCATGCAGTATGACCAAAAGGTCTGCATTTGCTCACTGTACCTCATCAATTCTATCATCCCGAAGTATCCATCTTTATGTTTCACCCAGCTCTGTGTGTAGATGTGGTAAATCCAGGTTGCATCACAAGCCCTGATTGAATTATTTAAGAATTGCTCTCTATTTCACTGTCATTGTGTTTTGTTTTCGAAATTTATTTTGATACTGGGATTTATCGGATTTTCACTGCTGCGTTTATCCGTCTGTACACACATTTGATTCACTTACTGAGACATATAAATCCATGGGTTTTAAGTTTCTTCCTATTCAGATATATTCCTAGGCATTGAATATGTGGTGTTGAGTCCATTTCTTTAAGCAAGGGGTAGGTCTTGTGTATTAGAAATTTGGCTTATGGAACGTTATCTGCGCTAATTTAAATCTCTGGTTTCATCCAGCACCCCAACTCACCTTTCCCCATAAGCAAGCGCAAGTTGTATTTCTAAATTTGAGACCCTGTTTTTTATTGTAATTCAGTTCATGTGTAGTCAAGTTTACATCCCGTGTATTAGTCATACCTAATGATGTTTCTCTTTCTGTGTGACTTATTTCACGTAGAATCACCGTACCCGAATCCTGCCACTATGCCGCTACGGGCCTGATGACATAGATTTCATTGCTCAGTGATATTCCATTTTACGTACATACCACAACTTCTTTATCCATTTTTCGCTTTCTGGGATATTTAACTTGTACCGTAGACGAGGTTCTTGTAAACAGAGCCGTCGCAAACCTTGGGGTGGCTGTGTGTTTTTGATTTTAATTTCCCTAAGCTATAGGACCATAAGTGTAAGTGCCATAGGCTGTGTTGCTTCGTTTCTTACGTGTTTCAGGAAACACCATACACGTCTCCAGAGCAGCTGTTGGCAATTTACATCCCATCCATCAGCATAACAAGGCTCCCTGTTCTCCATGGCCTGTCCTGCCTTTCTGGATTTTACACTTTTTTCAGATGGCCCTTTTGACCGGGGGGCAGTGAGACTTCATTGTAGTGCAGATTTCCTTCATAGGCTTGCTTGGTTGGCCAAAAAGTGCGTATACGTTTTTTCCTGAATATATTCAGGAAAAAACGCATACGCTCTTTTTGGCCGAGTGCATCATTGTCGACGATCTGCCTCTTTTCCTATGCTTTAAGTGCAATACCAGTCTATCCCCTGAAATAGCTTTCCTGAAATTCTGCCCCGCTTTCAAGTCCTCTTTGCAGGCTTACTTCAATATATTTCTGGAAGATAGCTGTCATTTACAACTCTGTAAGTTTGTGATTTACAGTGTCCCTGAGCTCCTTTCTTCAGCTAGCTTTCTTGTGAGCTGGCCGCAAAACCACCGGATTGTTTCAGGCCCTAATCTGGTTCTGGCAGGCATGCTGAGCCTTTGGCTAATTCTTCTTCCTTGTGGGAAATGAGCATTCCATTTGCCTGTGCAGACACCTACAGCTAGTCTCTCTTTGGTTCTCCCTATTCCTGTTCATCTTGTGCAGAAATCGCAAACTGTGCCAAAGAGGAGGTTAAAGGCACTGACTCTCCAAGTGGGGAGAGTGTTAGTAAAGCGTCTGGAATGGTGAACCTGAATACCAGGAGACAAAAACTGAGATGCATTTAAAAACTTTTCTCAATCACATGGTGGACCATACTCTGTGTTTCCCATGTATGTTTTAACTGACAGAAGATTCGCTTAAACCTGGAGAGTTGGGACCCATGGAATGGGTATCATGCAGTATGACTTCAAACGGTCTGCATTTGCTCACCAATCCTCACCAGTGCTATCAGCCCGAAGTGTCCAGCCCTATGTCTCACCAGCTCTGGGTGTCGATGTGGGAAATCCATGTTGCATCACAAGCCCTGAGTGAATTATTTAAGAATTCTTGTCTATTTCACTGTCATTTTGTTTTGTGTTTAAAATTTATTTTGGTAATGGGATTTATCGGATTTTCACTGCTGCGTTTTTGCCGCTGTACACATGCTTGATTCTCTTATGGAGACATATAAATCCATGGGTTTTAAGGTTGTTACCAGTCAGGTATATTCCTAAGTGTTGAATATGTGGTGTTGAGTCCACTTCGTTGAGCAAGGAGTAGGTCTTGTCTATTACATATTTGGCTTTTGGAACGGTATCTGTGCTAATTTCAATCTCTGGTTTTATGCAGCACCCCAACTCACCTTTCTCCATAAGAAAGCATAAGTTGGTTTCCTTAATTTGAGACCCTGTTCTGTTTTGTAATTCAGTGCATGTGTAGCCAAGTTTATATTCCATGTATTAGTGATATCTTATGTGTTTTTCTTTTAGTATTTTGTGACTTTTTATGATCATACTTAAGTCCTCTGGAGTTGTTACAAATGGCAATATTTCATTATTTTCCGGGCTGAGTAATATTCCACTCTACCTAAGTACCTCATCTCTATCCATTTTTTCCCTCCAGAGACATTTATGTTATATCCTAGTCGAGGATCTTTTAAACAGAGAGGCGGTAAACTTTGGCGTGCCTGTGTCCTCCCCATTTTTGTTTTTCCCAAGATATACGTCCATGAGTGCAAGTGCCCTGTGCTCCGTAGCTCATTTTTTAGATGCTTTAGTAAACACAATACACTTATCCAGAGTGAACGTTGGCAACATACATTTCCACTATAAGCCTCACAGTGCTCCCTTTTCTCCTTGCCCTGTCCTGCATTTCTGGTGTTTACGCTTTATGAGGACGGCTCTTCTGACTGATGCAAAGTGATGTGTTTTGTAGTATTGATTTCCAGTGCCCACCTGTTTGGTTGGCTAAAAATGTGTATGCCCTTTTCTTGAATTTATACAGAAAAAGATGCATACACCCTTTTTGGCCAACTGCAATGTTGGCAATGTTCAGCCCCTTTTCTTGTGCTTAATGGCGAGTCCTTTCTACCTCTTCCAATCCCTTTCCTGCCATTCTCTGTTGCTTACAAGTCCTTTTTTCTGACCTTCCTCAAGACATTTTTCAGTGATAGATATTTTGAGCTCTGCAGTTTCGTGAATTTTGTGCCCCTGAGTTCCATTTTTCCACTTGTGTTTATGGGAACTGGCCACAAAGCAGCCGGATTTCCTCAAGCCCTATTCTGTTTCCATGGGCAACCCTAGCCTTTGGTTAATTCGTCTTCCTGATTGGAAATTAGAGTGACATGTGCCTGTCTGAACACCTAGGACTTGTCTCTCATTGTTCCTCCTCCTTCCGCTTCATCCTCTGGACAAATTCCAAACTGTGCACAACAGGATGTTGACAGTGCTGACATCTCCAAGTGGGGAGACTGTTAGTAAAGACTCTGGAGGGGTGAACCCGAGCACCAGGTGATGAGGAGATGAGATTCCTTTTCCAAACTCTTCCCGATCAGACGGTATACCATCCTCTGTGTGTGACAGGCATGTTTTAGCTGTAGGAAGGGTCCCATTCATGTGAGGAGAACACCAGGGCTTTTTCAAAATCAGTGTCTCTCCGCAACCCAAACTGGGGGATTTTTTAAGCTATGGCTACACATATGTTCATTAAGGGCCTTGAGAAGTAGGCAGAGTCCAAACTTTAGATGATTGAAGTCTTCAGGGTCAGAAACACTCACCACCGGCTTCCCTTAGGTTCGATTTTAACTGTCAGTGATAGATGATGTCAATAAAAATATCTATTCTTTTTCAGATCATTTCCCCTTATAGGTTATTGAAAAATATTGAGTGTAGTTCCCTGTGCTATACAGTAGTTCCTTGTTGATGATCGATTTTATACATAGCATTGTGTATGTGTTAATCCCAAACTGTTAATTTATCCCTCCTCCCACCCTTTCCCATTTGGTAATAATAAATTATAAGATTTTATACTTCTCAGAAATGGGGAAGCTGAAAGAGAGGTATCATTTTCAATGGAAAAGCATTTAAAACAAGATTGAAGCTTTAAGCAAGATTATTAGATGTACATGCTTGGAAAGAAATCACTTCGTTTCTCTAATATTGACCTGACACATAAGACAAACATTTTCACTGAACTTGCTTATAAGAAAGTGATGGAAATATCAAATGGAAGTGTTAGAAACATCTTATTTCTAACAGTGTATAACATCTTATACACTGTTCTCTGTTAATTACAGTATGGCTCACACATCTGTTTATTAAAGTTACAATGTTCTCAATTTCTGTTACTGATCCTCCAGAGTGTACCCCAACAAGTGTCCCCCTGCCCAGTGTCACTGGAGCCAACAGATTGAGACTGAGTTTGGTTCAGAAGCAAAGGAAACTTTATATTTTGATCAGAGAATGGAGAGGTGAGAGCATGTGCTACCCTGTGGGCTGTGGGCTGGGCTGCTGTGTAGAGATCCTGTCAGAGTCAGTGGGAGGGAAGCAGTGGAACTCTCGAGGGCCCTGTTGGCTACAGCTCAGGCTCTATATCGCAGAGTCTGCACTGGGCCCCAGGAGCTGATGTGTCGACCCAGCCATTCTGCACTAGGAAATCTGGTCTGAAGTGCCGGGTGTGGAACCTCTGTATGCGGGACCCTAGGAGCACGTGAAATTAGACAAAGCACAAAGGATAAAAATGGTTAGACTTTATTTTATTGCCCAGATTCTATTTTTATCTCCCAGGGATTTTTAAGGGGCTTTGCCTGGGACAAACCTCTCTTCTGCCTTTTGTCCCCTTCCTCATTCTTGGAGTGCTGAGGGTGCAGACCTTTCTTCTGTAACTGCTCAGTGCTGAGTTAGGAGCCCTCACACTTGTGGGCGAGTGTCAGAACTTCTTCCCAGCAGTCTCCAGGTGACGTTGATTGTCCCCAGGTCTCCTGCCTCCGTGCTCGTCCGCCTGAGCACCAGTATTGGAAGTGTTATAGATTCTAATGATCTTTAAGGGTCCAGGAAGGAGATGTGCAGTGACGCTGTGAGGTCCAGTTTCACCCCGCCCCACATTTGTTGGGCCACCTTAGGCTGACCGTTTCTGCCAGCCTAGATGCTCTGACCAGTAGTCTGCACTTTCTTCAATTAGGCCCCTGAATTAACGTAAAAACAGCACCAGGTGTCAGGACCCTGCCCGCTCAACTCCCAGACAGTCCAGGGTCAGTGGTGATGAAGGACCATGATGGCCACTGAGTCAACAGCCTTTTGAAGTAAACAGGAGTCCAGCCGGTCTTATTGGCCACCATCATCACGGTGTCTGTAGGCTTTTCTATGGTGACAGCGTGATATACGGTTCCCCCGCCAAGACTATTAGCTCCCCTCCGGGTGCAGTAAGTCCTGCAAGCAGTAGTCTACTCTTTTGAGACACACTCTTGTTGTTTTATGAGAGAAACTCCAGGTCAAATGATGATCACACGAGTTGTCATGGTGCCCCGTTGTTCCCGGTTATCTCTCTGGAGGTTGGAGTTGGAGGGCCTCCACACTCGAGGTCAGTGTGCCCACGGAGCAAACCCTGCAACTTCAGGGCATGGTTGGGGGTTAGGATCACCACGTGGGGTCCTTTACCCTTAGGAGGGAGGTGGCCTTTTGGGCTGCTGATTTCCAGGTTTTTAGATACTGCCAGTATCTTGGCCAGATGTGGCGGTGGGCCAAGTCCCTTGGTGACCGTAGTTTATCCTACCTGGATGGCATTCTTGCATTGTTCCATTTCAAGTGGTCCCAGTTTTTACACTAATACTCCAATGGCGATTCACCTTTCACCAGGAATGTAAAGGTCAAAGGGTTTAGCTAAATTAGGGAGTTCCAGGGCAAGGGTCTGAATTGACTGCTCTTTCCATTCTTGAAAGGCCACTTCTGGATTCTATTCAAAAGAATCATCAACTTTTCCTTTCAGTGTTTCATATAGAGGCCCAGCTAGTAGACTGTAGTTAGGGATCCAGAAGCAGCAAACCCTGGCCTCCCCAGGAACCCCTAAGCTGTCTTCTAGTTTTAGAAAGGGGTAAGGCTGTAAATTGTTTCTTCCCTTTCCTGGGATGGGCTTCTCCAACCTTCTGTGAGAATTAAGCCCAGGCAGGTCACTGTAGTCTGTGCTATCTGAGCTTCTTCTTGGACAACTTCTATCCTTTATTGGCTTGGTAGTTCAGAGGCCTCCTTAGTAGGGCTGATGATCAGAATGTCGTCTGCATATTGAAGGAGTGTTTCCTTTTCCAGAAGTAGAACTTTTAGGTCTTTAGCTGAGCTTTCCCCAAAGATGGTGTGGGAATTTTTGAACCCTTGGTGCAAGATGGCCCGGAAGTATTGTTTTAGTTGTATGTTGAGTCCTGCCACTCACAAGCCAAAATGTCTTGTGACTCTGGGACTAATGGAATACAGAAGAAGGCATCATTGAACACTAATACAGAATACCAAGTCCTGGTGGTTGGTAAAATGACCAGCAGGCTGTAGGATTTAGGAACTACTGGAGGTATATCCTCGGTGGCTTCACCGACTGTCCTTACATCTTTTACCAGGACTCCAGCAGCCCATGGGGCTATCGAGGTCAGGCCAATCGCAGGATATGGAGCTCACCCGAGCAGGTACCCCACCCCCACCGCAGCCCACGGGGCTCTCGTGGTCAGGTCCCTCCCAGGACATGGGGTTCCCTGGGCAAGTCCCCTGCAGCCCATGGGGCTCTCGTGGTCAGGCCCCTCCCAGGATACAGAGCTACCCTTGCAGGTACCTTGGCAGGGCTGGGCACACAGGAACCGTGCACATAGCCCTCATTGCAGAGCACTCCCAGCTCACCTGTCGCTCAGATCTGACACAGAGCACCTCAGAGCAGGACTTGAACTAACAAACAGCAGCTCCAACAGGTCTGTGACCCTGGGCATCACTCTGTGTGGCCTCCCTCCACCTGGTCTTCCAGAGACTTCCACTGCACCCGGGGCACCAGGCCTCTGTCTCCACCCACCACCCACCCATCCTCTCCCTGACACCTGGGTTCCTCTCATTAGGAGAGGGTTTTCTTGAAGTTGTCTCCCACTCACGGGCCAGATAATATGATTAGAAAACAAGCCAGAGCTGCAGCCCCTTGTCTATCCTGACTCTCAGGAGCCCACACCTGTTCCTTGGAGCTGGCCGATTCAGCAAGTTCCATTTTCTGCAACTGTGAGCCCCTGAGGGGTGATTATTGGCTGGCCTGGGAAGCCTGACCGTGCCGGCCAGCCCTCCCCAGGTGTGCCTGGGTTCAGATCAATATAAATACCGCCCCAGGCAGCAAGAGCCCCTGCAGCTGTGCCTGACGCCATTTTCTCTGCCCTGTCAGCAGTCTCGGGGCTGGGCTGGTGGGAGGGAGTGAGAGGCCACGGCTTTGTGGGTGTCCCAGTGTGAGTGGGGCTCTGCTGGACTTTCTGCAGCAGTTGCCAAGATGCCACCTGCTAAAGAAGAGGATGTTTCACCCGTAGCTGCTGCTGGAATTTCTCCCTGGGCAGAGGTGAGGAAGGAAGAATGCAGTGGGGGCCGGGACAGCAGGGGTATCTCAGGCAGGGAAATGGAAAGCTTCCAGAAGAGCACCCAGGGCCAGGACCATCCTGGCTGACCTGCAGGCACCAAGTCGGCTGGCATGCTGTCACTCATGTGGTTCCATGGCCCTTCCTCTAGGCTTTCAACTCCTTGTACATATTCAGGTGTTTTACCTGGGAAGGGTGGGAACATTGCAGCAGCAGCTGGCCTGGGGCTCGGCCCATGTTTACTCACAGATGCCTCGGCATGGTCCCTTAGCTTTGGATGAGGACGCTTGTTGCGTGGGGCCTGCTGGCTGAATGGGAGATGATTCCCCACCACTGACCAACTTCAGAATTGTTTACAACTGGAGCAAGTGCCCTGATATGATTTTCCTCTGTGTAACTGGTGGGTTCTGTTTTCATTTTTCTTTTTATCATTTTTGGTTCAAGGTAGATTTTATTCCTCTTTTCTGTATTTACAGATATATGCATGGAAATAATTTATTCATATAAATACATGTATGTGAAGGGCAGAATATTTTTTCTGTTTTACTTTTTTTAATTTTATTTTTTTAATTTAATTTTATTTTTTGTAGAGCAGGTTCTTATTGGTTATCTATTTTATACATATAAATGTATACATGCCAATCCCAATCTCTCAACTCCTCCCACCACCACCCCCGCAACAGCTTTCCTCCCTTGGTGTCCATGCGTTTGTTGTCTACATCTGTTGCTCTATTTCTGCCTTGCAAAACGGTTCATCTGTACAATTTTTTTACGTTCCACATATATGCATTAATATACAAGATTTGTTTTGTTTTTCTCTTTCTGACTTACTTCACTCTGTATGACAGTCTCTAGGTCCATCAACGTCTCTACAAATGACCCAATTTCATTCCTTTTTATGGCTTAGTAATATTCCATTTTATGTATGTACCACATCTTTATGCATTCGTCTGTCTGTGGGCATTTAGGTTGCTTCCATTACCTGGATATTGTAAATAGTGATGCAATGAACATTGCGGTGAATGTCTCTTTTTGATTTATGGTTTTGTCTGGGTATATGCCCAGTAGTGGGATTGCTGTATCGTATGGTAATTCTATCGTTAGTTTTATAAGAAACTCCATAATGCTCTCCACAGTGACTGTATCAATTTACATTCCCAACAATAGTGGAAGAGGGTTCCTTATATCCACACACTCTCCAGCATTTGTTGTTTGTAGATTTTCTGATGATGCCCATTCTAACAGGTGTGAGATGATACACCATGGATGGGTCCATTTCGTTGAGCAAAGAGTAGGTCTTGTCTATTACATATTTGGCTTATGGAACGGTATGTGTGCTAATTTCAATCTCTGGTTTTATACAGCACCCCAACTCAACTTTCCCCTTAAGCAAGCATAAGTGTTTATCTAAATGTGAGACTGTTCGGTTTTGTAATTCAGTTTATGTGTAGCCAAGTTTACACGCCCTCTATTAGTGATATCTTATGATAATTATCTTTCTCTATGCAACATATATCTCTTAGAATCATCATACTTAAATCCACTCAATTTGCTGCTACAGGCCTGATGACATTGATTTCGTTGCTGAGTGATATTCCGATGTACGTAAGTAGCACAAATTCTTTATCCATTTATTTCTTTCGGGGATACTTAATTTGTACTGGACTCGAGATTCTTGTAAACACAGCAGCCTTAAATTTTGTGTTGGCTGTGTCTTGTTGATTTTAATATTCCTAAGCTATAGGGCCATAAATGGAAGTGCCCTAGGCTCTGTAGCTTTGTTTTTTAGATGTTTCAGGATACACCATAAACATCTCCAGAGTGTCTGTTGGCAATTTACAATCCGCCCATCAGCATAACAAGGCTCCCTGTTCTCCATGGCCTGTCCTGCCTTTCTGGATTTTACACGTTTTTCAGATGGCCCTTTTGACGAATGGGAAATGAGACTTCATTTTAGTGCAGATTTCCATTGCTCGAGTGCTTGGTTGGCCAAAAGGGCATATGCGTTTTTTTCCTGAATATAATCAGGAAAAAATGTATATGCACTTTTTGTCCAAGTGCATCACTGTCAAAGATCTGCCGCATTTCATATGCTTTAAATGCAAATCCGATCTACCTCCTGAAATATGATTCCTGCAATTCTGCCTCGTTTACAAGTCCTCTTCGCAGACTTACTTCAATATATTTTTGCCAATAGCTGTCATTTATAACTCTGCAGGTGTGTGAATTACAGTGCCCGTGATTTCCTTTCTTAACTCACTTCCTTGTAAGCTGGCCACAAAACCGCAGGTTTCCTTCAGGCCATAATCAGGGTCTGGCACGGCACTCTGACCCTTTGGTTTATTCCTCTTCCTGGTGGGAAATTATAGTTAAATGTGCCCGTCCAGACATCTGCCTCACTCCCAGCCCCTTGGTGATGTGGGCCCTCTGGTGAGAGTCTGAGCCTGGTTGGTTTCCTCACACTTCTGTGAGGTGGGCCCTCTTCTCTGAGGTCACTCCTGCCTGGCTGGCACACACCGCTTTGGTGACTTCGGCCCTCTGGTGGCAGTTGGAGCCTGATGGGAGCCTCGTCCCCTCTGTGATGAGACACTCTGGCGTCAGGACCTAACTGCTGGGTTCCCACATTTTCTGATATGTGCTAAGTGGTGCGAGGGCACTCCTGCCAGGTTCCCATTCACATGGGCATGTGGGCCTTCTGCTCTAAGGTCCCAACGCCTGTGTTGTTCACAGTTTAATGACGTTGGCTCTCTGGTGTTAGTTCACTCAGGCCTAGATCCCATAGACTCTGTGCTCTGAGCCGCCTGCTGGTAGGTTCCAACTGCTGGATTCCCACCTTTTTTATTCTTTGGGCCCTCTGTTTTCAGGCTCCTCCTGCCTGCCTCACTCCCAGCCCCTTTTTGATGTAGGTCCTCTGGTTTGAGGCCACATGTGCCAGTTTCCTCACCTTTATTGATGTGGCCCCACTGGTGTGAGGACACTCCTGCCTGGTTCCCATCCCCTTGGTGATGTGGGCCCTCTGTTGAGAGTCTGATCCTGGCTGCATTCCTCACACTTCTGGGAGGTGGGCCCGCTGCTGTGAGGTCACTCCTGCCTGGCTGGCACACGTCACCTTGGCGATGTGGGCCCTCAGTTGGGAGTTGGTGCCTGTTAGGAGTCTCCTCCCCTCGGTAATGAGGACCCTCTGGCATCAGGCCCTAACTCATGGGCTTCCAGAAGTTTCTGATGTGCACCCTGTAGTGCGAGTACACTCCTGCCAGTGTCCCATCCCCATGGGGATGTGGGCTTTCTGCTCTGAGGTCCCAACTGCTGGGTTGCTCACAGTTTCATGTTGAAGGCCCTCTGGTGTGAGTTCACTCTGGCCTGGACCCCATAGACTCGCTGCTCCTGGTGCCTGATGGGAGGTTCCAACTCTGGGATTCCTCACCTTTTTTATTCAATGCACGCCTGTTTTGAGGCTCCTCCTTCCTGCCTCACACCCAGCCCCTTGGTGATGTGTATCCTTTGGTTTGAATCCTCGTGTGCTGGGTCCCTCACCTTTCGATAATGTGGCCCCACTGGTGTGAGGACACTCCTTCCTGGTTCCCATCCCCTTGGTGATGTGGGCCCTCCAGTGAGAGTCTGATCCTGGCTGGGTTCCTCACCATTCTGTGAGGTGGGCCTTCTGCTGTGACGTCAATCCTGCCTGGCTAGCTCGCGTTGCCTTGGTGACGTCAGGTCTCTGGTGGCATTTGGAGCCTGCTGGGAACCTCCTCCCCTCAGTGATGAGGGCCCTCTGCTGTCAGGCCCTAAGTCCTGGGATACACAAATTTTCTGAGGTGCGCCCTGTGGTGCGACAACACTCCTGCCAGGTTCCCATCCCCATGGGGATGTGGGCTTTCTGCTCTGAGGTCCCAACGGCTGGGTTGCTCACAGTGTCAGAATGTGGGCCCTCTGCTGTGAGTTCACTCCGGCATGGATCCCATAGCCTCGGTGCTCTGTGCCACCTGCTTGGAGTTTCCAACTGCGGGATTCCTCACCTTTTTTATTCTATGGGCCCTGTGTTGTGAGACTCCTCCTGCCTTCCTCACTCCGAGCCCCATGGTGATGTGTGTCCTCTGGTTTGAGGCCACGTGTGCTGGGTCCCTCACTTTTCGATGATGTGGCCCCACTGGTGTGAGGACACTCCTGCCTGGTTCCCATCCCCTTGGTGATGTGGGCCCTCTGCTGAGAGTCTGACCTTGGCTGAACTCCTCAAACTTCAGGGAGGTGGGGCCTCTGCTGTGAGGTCACTCCTGCCTGGCTGGCACACGTTGCCTTGGCCACATGGGTCCACTGGTTGCAGATGGAGCGTGCTGGGAGCCTCTTCCCCTCGGTGATGAGGACCCAGTGGCGTCAGGCCCTAACTGCTGGGCTCCCCACATTTTCAGATGTGCGCCTAGTGGTGCGATGACACTCCTGCCAGGTTCCCATCCCCATGGGGATGTGGGCCTTCTATTCTGAGCTCCCAACGGCTGGGTTGCTCACACTTTCATGATGTGCGCCCTCTGCTGTGAGGTCAATCCTGCCTGGCTGGCACACGTCGCCTTGGCGACATGGGCACTCTGGTGGCAGTTGGAGTGTGCTGGGGCCTCCTCCCCTCAGTGATGAGGGCCTTCTGGTGTCAGGCCCTAAGTGCTGGGCTCCACACATTTTCTGATGTGTGCCCAGTGGTGCGAGGACACTCCTCACAGGTTCCCATCCCCATGGGCATGTGGGACTTCTGTTCTGTGGTCCCAACGGCTGGGTTGTTCACAGTTTCATGACGTGGGCCCTTTGCTGTGTATTCACTCTGTTCTGTATCCCATAGCGTCGGTGCTCTGGGCCACCAGCCTGGAGTTTCCAACTCCTGGATTCCTCACCTTTTTTATTCTATGGGCCCTCTGTTGTGAATCTCCTCCTGCATGCCTCACTCCCAGCCTCTTCGTGATGTGTGTCCCCTTGTTTGAGGCCACATGTGTTGTGTTCCTCATCTTTCACTGATGTGGCCCCACTGGTTTGAGGACACTCCTGCCTGGTTTCAATCCCCTTGGTGATGTGTGCCCTCTGGTGAGAGTCTGATCCTGTTTGGGTTCCTCACACTTCTGTGAGGTGGGCCGTCTGCTCTGTGGTCATTCCTGCCTGGCTGGCACACACCTCCTTGGCAACATCGGCCGTCTGGTGGAAATTGCAGCCTGCTGGTAGCCTCCTCCCCTCGGTGATGAGGGCCTTGTGGCATCAGGCCCTAACAGCTGGGTTCCCACATTTTCGGATACATGCTAAGTGGTGCGAGGACACTCCTGCGAGGTTCCCATCCCCATGGGGTTGTGGGCCTTCTGCTCTGAGGTCCCACTATCTGGGTTGCTCATAGTTTCATGATGTGGGCCCTCTGCTGTGAGTTCACTGCAGCCTGGATCCCATAGACTGGGTGCTCTGGGCCACCTGTTGGTAGGTTCAAACTGCTGGATTACTCAGCTTTTTTATTCTATGGGCCTTGTGTTGTGAGGCTTCTCCTGACTGCCTCACTCTGAGCCCCTTTGAATTGTGGGTCTTCTGGTTTAGCCACATGTTCTGGGTTCCTCACCTTTTGATAATGTGGCCACAATGGTGTGAGGGTACTCCTGCGTTGTTCCGATCCCCTTGGTGATGTGGGCTCTCTGGTGAGATTCTTATCCTGGATGGGTTCTTCACCCTTCTGTGAGGTGGGCCCTGTGCTGTGAGGTAACTCCTGTCTAGCTTGCTCCCATTGCCTTTGTGACGTCGGCCCTCTGGTGGCATTTGGAGCCTGCTGGGAGCCTCCTCTCCTCAGTGATGAGGGTCCTCTGGCGTCCGGCTCTAACTGCTGGGCTCCCCATATTTTTTGATGTGTGCCCACTGGTGCGATGACACTCCTGCTTGGTTCCCTTCCCCATGGGGATGTGGGCCTTGTACTCTGAGGTCACAACGGCTGGGTTGCTTACAGTATCACGATGAGGGCCCTCTGCTGTGAGTTCACTGTGGCCTGGATCCGATAGCCTCGGTCCTCTGGGCCGCCTCCTGGGAAGTTCCAACTGCTGGATTCCTCACCTTTTATATACAATGGGTCATGTGTTGTGAGGTTAATCCTGCCTGCCTCACTCCGAGACCCATGGTGATGTGGGTCCTCTGGTTTGAGGCCACATGTTCTGAGTACCTCAACTTTCGATGATGTGGCCCCATGGGTGTGAGGACACTCCTGCCTGGTTCCCATCCCCTTGGTGATGTGGGCCCTCTGCTGAGAGTCAGATCCTGGCTGGATTCATCACACTTCTGAGAGGAAGGCCCTCTGCTGTGAGGAACATGCTGGGAGCCTCCTCCCCTCGGTGATGAGGGTCCCCTTGCGTCAGGCCCTAAGTACTGGGCTCCCCACATTTTCTGATGTGTGCCCACTGGTGCGATGACACTCCTGCCAGGTTCCCATCCCCATGGGGTTTGGGCCTTCTACTGTGAAGTCCCAAAGACTGGGTTGCTCACAGTTTCATGTTGTGGGTCCTCTGCTGTGAGTTTACTGAGGCCTGGATCACATAGATTGGGTGCTCTGGGCCGCCTGCTGGGAGGTTCCCACCTGGATTCCTCAACTTTTTTATTCTATGGGCTCTGAGTTGTAAGGCTACTCCTGCCTGCCTCACTCTGAGCCCATTTGAGATGTGGGTTCTCTGGTTTAGGCCACATGTGCTGGGTTCCTCACCTTTCTATGATGTTGCCACACTGGTGTGAGGACACTCCTGCCTGGATCGTATCCCATTGGTCATGTGGGCACTCTGGTGAGAGTCTTATTCTGGCTAGGCTCCTCACTCTTCTGTGAGGTAGGCCCTCTGCTGTGAGGTCACTCCTGCCTGACTGGCACTCGTCACCTTGGGGACGTTGTACCTCAGCTGGGTGTTGGTGACTGCTGGGAGTCTCCTCCCCTCGGTAATGAGGGCTCTCTGGCATCAGGCCTTAACTCCTGGGCTCCCAAAATTTTTTGATGTGCGCCCTGTGGTGCGAGTACACTCCTGCAAGGTTCCCAACCCCATGGGAATGTGGGCCTTCTGCTCTGAGTTCCCAATGCCTGGGTTGCTCACAGTTTCATGATGAGGGCCCTCTGCTGTGAGTTCACTGTGGCCTGGATCCCATAGCCATGGTGATCTGGGCTGCCTGCTGGGAAGCTCCAACTGCTGTATTCCTCACCTTTTTTATACAATGGGCCATGTGTTTTAAGGTTAAACCTGCCTGCCTCACATCGAGACCCATGGTGATGTGGGTCCTCTGGTTTGAGGCCACATATTCTGGGTACCTCAACTTCGATTTTGTGGCCTCATGGGTGTGAGGACACTGCTACCTGGTTCCCATCCCCTTGGTGATGTGGGCCCTCTGGTGAGAGTCTGATCCTGGCTGGGTACCTTAAACTTCTGTGAGGTGTGCCCTCTTATGTGAGGTCAATCCTGCCTGACTGCCTCATGTCGCCTTGGCGATGTGGGGACTCTGTTGGCCCCTGGAGCATGCTGGGAGCATCCTACCCTCGTTAATGAGGGCTCTGGATAAAACGCATATGTCCTTTTTGGCCAAGTACATCATTGTCGACGTTCTGCCTCTTTTCCTATGCTTTAAGTGCAATTCCAGTCTATCCCCTGAAATTGTTTTCCTGAAATTCTGCCCCGCTTTCAAGTCCTGTTCACAGGCTTACTTCAATACAATTTTGGACGATAGCTGTCATTTATAACTCTGCAGGTTTGTGAATTACAGAGACCTTGAACTCCTTTCTTCAACTCACTATCTTGTGAGCTGGGCACAACACCACAGAATTTCTTCAAAACCTAATCTGGTTACGGCAGGGCACGCTGAGCCTTTGGTTAATTCCTCTTCCTGGTGGGAAATGAGGGTTACATTTACCCGTGCAGACACCTACAGCTAGTCTATAATTGGTTCTCCCTATTCCTGTTCATCTTGCGCAGAAATTGCAAGCTGTGCCAAACAGGAGGTTAAAGGAACTGACTCTCCAAGTGGGGAGAGTGTTAGTAAAGCGTCTGGAATGGTGAACACGAAAAACAGGGGATGAAAACTGAGATGCATTTAAAAACGTTTCCCAATCACACGGTGGACCATACTCTGTGTTTCCCATGCATGTTTTACCTGAAGGAAGAATCCCTTGAACCTGGAGAGTTGGGACTCTTGGAATGGGTACCATGCAGTATGACTTCAAATGGTCTGCATTTGCTCACCGAAACTCACCAATGCTATCAGCCCGAAGTGTCCAGCCTTATGTCTCACCCAACTCTGGTTGTAGATGTGGTAAATCCAGGTTGCATCAAAAGCCCTGAGTGAATTATTTAAGAATTGCTCTCTATTTCACTGTCATTGTGTTTTGTTATTGAAATTTATTTTGATAATGGGTTTTATAGGATTTTCACTGCTGCATTTATGCTGCTGTACACACACTTGATTCTCTTACGGAGACATATAAATTCATGGGTTTTAAGATTCTTCCCAGTCAGGTGTATTCCTAAGCGTTGAATATGTGGTGCTAAGTCGATCTCCTTGAGCAAAGATTAGGTCTTGTCTATAACATATTTGGCTTTCGGAACGGTATCTGTGCTAATTTTAATCCCTGGCTTTATGCAGCACCGCAACTCACCTTTCCCCATAAGCAAGCACGAGTTGGTTTTCTAAAGTTGAGACCCTGTTCTCTATTGCAATTCAGTTCATGTGTAGTCAAGTTTATATCCCGTGTATTAGTGATATCTTATGATGTTTCTTTTTCTGTGTGACTTATTTCACGTAGAATCACCGTACCTGAATCCACTCAGTATGCCACTACGGCCTGATGACATAGATTTCATTGCTGAGTGATATTCCATTGTACGTACGTACCACAACTTCTTAATCCATTTTTCGCTTTCTGGGATATTTAACTTGTACCATAGACAAGGTTCTTGTAGAAAGAGCCGTCCCAAACCTTGGGGTGCCTGTGTGTTTTTCATTTTAATTTCCCTAAGCTATAGGACCATAAGTTTAAGTGCCATAGGCTGTGTTGCTTCGTTTCTTACGTATTTCAGGAAACACCATACACTTCTCCAGAGTGGCTGTTGGCAATTTACATCCCGACCATCAGCATAACAAGGCTCCCTGTTCTCAATGGCCTGTCCTGCCTTTCTGGATATTACACTTTTTCCAGATGGCTCTTTTGACCGGGGGGCAGTGAGACTTCATTGAAATGCAAATTTCCTTTACAGGCTTGTTTGGTTGGCCAAAGAGGGCGTATGTGTTTTTTCCTGAATATATTCAGGAAAAAACGCATACGCCCTTTTTGGCCAAGTGCATCATTGTCGACGTTCTGCCTCTTTTCCTATGCTTTAAATGAAATTGCGCTCTACGCCCTGAAATCCTTTTCCTGAAATTCTGCCCCGCTTTCAAGTCCTCTTCACAGACTTACTTCAGTATATTTTTGGACGATAACTGTGATTTATAACTCTGCAGGTTTGTGAATTACAGTGCCCCCGAGCTCCTTTCTTCAACTCGCTTTCTTGCAGCTGGCTGAAAATCTGGAGGATTGCTTCAGGTGCTACTCTGGCTCTGACATGGCATGTTGAGCCTTTGGTTAATTCCTCTTCCTGGTGTGAAATGAGCAGTACATTTGCCCGAGCTGGCACCTATGGCTAGTCTCTGATTGGTTCTCCCTATTACTGTTCATCTTGTACAGAAATTTCGAACTCTGCCAAACAGGAGGTTAAAGACACTGACTCTCCAAGTGGGGAGAGTGTTAGTCAAGCATCTGGAATAGTTAACACAAGTGCCAGAGGATAAAAACTGAGATGCGTTTAAAAACATTTCCCAGTCATACTGTGGACCATACTCTGGTTTTCTCATTCATGTTTTAGCTGAAGGAAGTATCCCTTGAACCTGGAGTGTTGGGACCCATGGAATGGGTACTATGCAGTATGACTACAAAGTGTCTGCATTTGCGCACCGAACGTCACCAATGCTCTCAGCCCGAAGTGTCCAGCCTTATGTCTCACCCAGCTCTGGGTGTAGATGTGGTAAATCCAGGTTGCATAAGAAGCCCTGAGTGAATTATTTAAGGATTGCTCTCTACTGCACTGTCATTGTGTTTGTTTTTGAAATTTATTTTGATAATGAGATTTTTCGGATTTTCACTGCTGAGGTTATGCCGCTGTACACACGCTTGATTCTCTTACAGAGACATATAAATCCATGTGTTTTAAGAATTTTCCTAGTCAGGTATATTCCTCGGCGTTGAATACGGGGTGTTGAGTCCATTTCGTTGAGCAAGGAATAGGTCTTCTCTATTACATATTTGGGTTTTAGAATGGTATCTGTGCTAATTTCAATCTCTGGTTTTATGCAGAACCCCACCTCACCTTTCCCATTAAGCAAGCATAACTTGGTCTTCTTAATTTGAGACCCTCTCCTCTTTTGTAATTCAGTTCATGTATAGCCAAGTTTACATTCCCTGTATTAGTGACATCTTATGATGTTTCTCTTTCTGTGTGACTTATTTCACGTATTATCATCGTACCTGAATCCAGTCATTATGCCGCGACGGGCCTGATGACATAGATTTCTTTGCTGGGTGATATTCCATTGTACGTACGTACTGCAATATCTTTGTCTATTTTTCGCCTTTTGGCATATATAACTTGTAGCGTAGACGAGGTGCTTGGAAACAGAGCCGTCCGAAACTTTTGGGTGGATGTGTGTTTTTTATCTTAATTTTCCTAACCTATAGGACAATAAGTGGAAGTGCGTTGGCTCTGTTGCTTTGTTTTTTAGGTATTCAGGAAACACCATATATTTCTCCAGAGTGTCTGTTGGCAATTTACATCACACCCATCATCATAACAAGGCTCTCTGTTCTCCATGCCCTGTCGTGCATTTCTGGATTTTACTCTTTTTCAAGATGGCCCTTTTGAACGGGGGGCAGTGAGACTTCATTGTAGTGCAGATTTCATTTACAGGCTTGCTTGGTTGGCCAAAAAGGGCGTATGCGTTTTTTCCTGAATATATTCAGGAAAAAATGCATACGCCCTTTTTGGCCAAGTGCATCATTGTCGACGTTCTGCCTCTTTTCCTATGGTTTCAGGGCAATTCCAGTCTACACCCTGCAATCGTTTTCCTGAAATTCTGCCCCGCTTTCAAGTCCCCTTCGCAGGCTTACTTCAATATATTTTTGGAGGATAGCTGTCATTTATAACTCTGCAGGTTTGTGAATTACAGTGTCCCTGAGCTCCTTTCTTCAACTCGCTTTTTTGTGAGCGGGCACAAAATCGCATGATTGCTTCAGGCCCTAATCTATTTCTGGTAGGGCACGCTGAGATTTTGTTTAATTTCTCTTCCTGGTGGGAAATGAACGTTACATTTTCCCGTGCAGACACCTACAGCTAGTCTCTCATTGGTTTTCCCTATTCCTGTTCATCTTGCACAGAAATTGCAAGCTGTGCCAAAGAGGAGGTTAAAGGCACTGACTCTCCATGTGGGGAGAGTGTTGGTAAAGCGTCTGGAATGGTGAACCCGAGGACCAGGATACGAAAACTGAGATGCATTTTAAATCCTTTCCCATCACATGGTGGACCATATTCTGGGTTTCCCATGCATGTTTTAGGTGAAGGAAGAATCCCTTGAACCTGGAGAGTTGGGACCCATGGAATGGGTACCATGCAGTATGACTGCAAGGGGTCTGTATTTGCTCACCAAAACTCACCAATGCTATCAGCGTGAAGTGTCCAGCCTTATGTCTCAACCAGCTCTGGGTGTAGATGTGGTAAATCCCAGTTGCATCACATGCCCTGAGTGAATTGTTTAAGAATTGTTCTCAATTTCACTGTCTTTGTGTTTTGTTTTTGAAATTTATTTTGATAATGGGATTTATCGGATTTTCACCGCTGCGTTTATGCCGCTGTACACACGCTTGATTCTCTTATGGAGACATATAAATCCATGGGTTTTAACATTTTTCCTAGTCAGGTATATTCCTAGGCGTTGAATATGTGGTGTTCAGTCCATTTCATTCAGCAAGGAGTAGATCTTGTCTATTACATATTTGGCTTATGGAATGTTATCTGTGCTAATTTCAGACTCTGGTTTTATGCAGCACCCCAAGACACCTTTCCCCTTAAGCAAGCATTAGTTGGTTTTCTAAATTTGAGACCCTGTTCTGTTTTGTAATTCAGTTCATGTGTAGTCAAGTTTACATTCCGTGTATTAGTGATATCTTATGATGTTTCTTTTTCTGTGTGACGTAGTTCACGTAGAATCACCGTACCTGCATCCACTCACTATGCCGCTAGGGGCCTGATGACACAGATTTCATTGCTGAGTGATATTGCATTGTACGTACGTGCCACAACTTCTTTATCCATTTTTTGCTTTCTGGGATATTTACCTGATACTGTAGACGAGCTTCTGGTGAACACAGCCGTCCCAAATATTGGGGTGGCTGTCTGTTTTTGATTTTAATTTCCGTAAGCTATAGGACCATAAGTGGAAGTGCCATAGGCTGTGTTGCTTTGTTTCTTATGTGTTTCATGAAACACCATACACTTCTCCAGGGTGGTTGTTGGCAATTAACATCCTGACAATCAGCATAACAAGGCTTCCTTTTTTCCATGTACTGTCCTGCCTTTCTGCATTTTACCCTTTTTTCAGATTGCCCTTTTGCCCGGGGGGCAGTGAGACTTCATTGTAGTGCAGATTTCCTTTACAGGCTTGCTTGGTTGGCCAAAAAGGGCGTATGCGTTTTTTCCTGAATATATTCAGGAAAAAACGCATACGCCCTTTTTGGCCAAGTGCATCATTGTCGACGTTCTGCCTCTTTTCCTATGCTTTCAGGGCTATTCCAGTCTGCCTACTGCAATCGTTTTCCTGAAATTCTGCCCCGCATTCAAGTCCCCTTCGCAGGCTTACTTCAATATATTTTTGGAGGATAGCTGTCATTTATAACTCTGCAGGTTTGTGAATTACAGTGTCCCTGAGCTCCTTTCTTCAACTCGCATTCTTGTGACCTGGGCACAAAACCGCAGGATTGCTTCAGGCCCTAATCTGTTTCTGGCAGGGCACTCTGAGCCTTTGGTTAATTCCTCTTCCTGGTGGGAAATGAGCGTTACATTTGCCCGTGCAGACACCTACAGCTAGTCTGTCATTGGTTCTCCCTATTCCTGTTCATCTTGCACAGAAATTGCAAGCTGTGCCAAACAGGAGGTTAAAGGCACTGACTCTCCAAGCGGGGAGAGTGTTAGTAAAGCATCTGGAATGGTGAACCCGAGGACCAGGATACGAAAACTGAGATGCATTTTAAATCATTTCCCAATCACATGGTGGGCCATACTCTGGGTTTCCCATGCATGTTTTAGCTGGAGGAAGAATCCCTTGAACCTGTAGAGTTGGGACCCATAGAATGGGTACCATGCAATATGATGTCAAAGGGTCTGCATTTGCTCACCAAAACTCACCAATGCTATCAGCCTGAACTGTCCAGCCTTATGTCTCAACAAACTCTGGGTGTGGATGTGGTAAATCCCGGTTGCATCACATGCTCTGAGTGAATTATTTGAGAATTGCTCCCTATTTCACTGTCTTTGTGTTTAGTTTTTGAAATTTATTTTGATAATGGGAATTATCGGATTTTCACTGATGCGTTTAATCCGCTGTACACTGGCTTGATTCTCTTACGGAGACATATAAATCCATGGGTTTTAAGATTCTACCTAGTCAGGTATATTCTTAGGCGTTGAATATGTGGTGTTGAGTCCATTTCGTTGTGCAAGGAGTAGGTCTTGTCTATTACATATATGGCTTATGGCATGTTATCTGTGCTAATTTCAGTCTCTGGTTTTATGCAGCACCCCAACGCACCTTTCCCCATAAGCAAGCACTAGTTGGTTTTCTAAATTTGAGACCCTGTTCTGTTTTGTAATTCAGTTCATGTGTAGTCAAGTTTACATTCCGTGTATTCGTGATATCTTATGATGTTTCTTTTTCTGTGTGACGTAGTTCACGTAGAATCACCATACCTGCATCCACTCACTATGCCGCTAGGGGCCTGATGACACAGATTTCATTGCTGAGTGATATTCCTTTGTACGTACCTACCACAAACTCTTTATACAGTTTTTGCTTTCTGCGTTATTTACCTGGTAGTGTAGATGAGCTCCTTGTGAACACAGCCGTCCCAAACTTTGTGGTGGCTGTCTCTTTTTGATTTTAATTTCCCTAATCTATAGGACCATAAGTGGAAGTGTCATAGGCTGTGTTGCTTTGTTTCTTAGGTGTTTCAGGAAACACCATACACTTCTCCAGGGTGGCTGTTGGCAATTTACATCCTGCCAATCAGCATAACAAGGCTCCCTGTTCTCCATATCCTGTCCTGCCTTTCTGGATTTTACACTTTTATCAGGTGGCCCTTTTGCCAGGTAGGGGCAGTGAGACTGCATTTCAGTGCAGATTTCTTTATAGGCTTGCTTGGTTGACCCAAAGGGGCGTATGCGTTTTTTCCTGAATATATTCAGGAAAAAACGCATACGCCCTTTTTGGCCAAGTGCATCATTGTCGACGTTCTGCCTCTTTTCCTGTGCTTTAAGGGCAATTCCAGTCTAGCTCCTGCAATCGTTTTCCTGAAATTCTGCCCTGCTTTCAAGTCCTCTTCGCAGCCTTAGTTCAGTATATTTTTGGACGATAGCTTTCATTTATAACTCTGCACGTTTGTGAATGACAGTGCCCCTCAGCTCCTTTCTTCAACCCCCCTTCTTGTGAGCTGGGCACAAAACCGCAGGATTGCTTCAGCCCCAATCTGTTTCGGGCAGGGCACTCTGATCCTTTGGGTAATTCCTCTTCCTGGTGGGCAATGAGCGTTACATTTGCCCGTGCAGGCACCTACTGCTTGTCTCTCATTGTTTCTCCCTATTCCTGTTCATCTTGTGAAGAAATTGCGAAATGTGCCAAACAGGAGTTTAAACGCACTGTCTCTCCAAGTAGGCAGAGTGTTAGTAAAGCATCTGGAATGGTGAACCTGAGGAAGAGGATACGAAAACTGAGATGCATTTTAAATTGTTTCCCAATCACATGGTGGACCATACTCTGGGTTTCCCAATCATGCTGTAGCTGAATAAAGAATCCCTTGAACCTGGAGAGTTGAGACCCATGGAATGGGTTCCATGCAGTATAACTTCAAAGGGTCTGCATTTGCTCACAGAAACTCACCAATGCTATCAGCCCCTTGTGTCCAGCCTTATGTCTCACCCAGCTCTGGGTGTTGATGTGGTAAATCCAGGTTGCATCACAAGCCCTGAATGAATTATTTAAGAATTGCTCTCTATTTCACTGTCATTGTGTTTTGTTTTTGTAGTTTATTTTGATAACGGTATTTATCGGATTTTCACTGCTTCGTTTATGCCACTGTACACACGCTTGATTCTCTTACGGAGACATATAAGTCCATGGGTTTTAAGATTCTTACTAATCAGGTATATTCCTAGGCATTGAATATCGCTTGTTGAGTCCATTTCATTGAGCAAGGATTAGGTTTTGACTATTACATATTTGGCTTATGGAACGGTATCTGTGCTAATTTCAATCTCTGGTTTTATGCAGCACCCCAACTCACCTTTCCCCTTAAGGAAGCATAAGTTGGTTTTCTTAATTTGAAACCCTCTTCTCTTTTGTAATTCAGTTCATATGTAGCCATGTTAACATTCCATGTATTAGTAATATCTTATGTCTTTTTCTTTTTGAATTATATGACATCGAATGATCACACGTAACTCCTCTGGAGTTGTTACAACTGGCCGTATTTCATTGATTTCCAGGCTGAGTAATATTCCACTCTACATAAGCACAACATCTCTATCCATTTTTTCTCTGCAGAAACATTTAAGTTATATCCTAGTCGAGGAACTTTTAAACAGAGAGGTGGTAAACATTGGGGTGCCTGTGTCCTCTCGATTTTTGTTTTTCCCAAGATATACTTCCATGAGTGCAAGTGCCCTGTGCTCGGTAGCTCATTTTTTAGATGCTTTAGTAAACACAATACACTTATCCAGAGTGACCGTTGGCAATATACATTTCCACTATAAGACTCACAGGGCTCCCTTTTCTCCTTGCCCTGTCCTGCATTTCTGGTGTTTACACTTTATGAGGACGGCTCTTCTGACTGATGCAAAGTGATATGTTTTGTAGTATTGATTTCCAGTGCCCACCTGTTTGGTTGGCTAAAAAAGTGTATGCCCTTTTCTTGAATATATACAGAAAAAGACGCATACACCCTTTTTGGCCAACTGCAATGTTGGCAATGTTCAGCCCCTTTTCTTGTGCTTAATGGCGAGTCCTTTCTACCTCTTCCAATCCCTTTCCTGCCATTCTCCATTGCTTACAAGTCCTTTTCTCTGACTTTCCTCAAGACATTTTTCAGTGATAGATATTTTCAACTCTGCAGTTTCGTGAATTTTAGTGCCCCTGAGTTCCATTTTCCAACTTGTGTTTATGGGAACTGGCCACAAAGCATCAGGATTCCTCAAGCCCTATTCTGTTTCCATGGGCAACCCTAGCCTTTGGTCAATTCGTCTTCCTGATTGGAAATTAGAGTGACATGTGCCTGTCCGAACACCTAGGACTTGTCTCTCATTGTTCCTCCTCCTTCCGCTTCATCCTCTGGACAAATTCCAAACTGTATGCAACAGGGTGTTGACAGTGCTGACATCTCCAAGTGGGGAGACTGTTAGTAAAGACGCTGGAGTGGTGAACCCTAGCACCAAGAGATGAGGAGATGAGATGCCTTTTCCAAACTTTTCCCGATCAGACGGTATACCATCCTCTGGGTGTGACAGGCATGTTTTAGGTGTAGGAAGGGTCCCATTCATGTGAGGAGAACACCAGGGGATTTTCAATATCAGTGTCTCTCCGCAACCCAAACTGGGGAATTTTTTAAGCTACGGCTACACATATGTTCATTAAGGGCCTTGGGAAGTAGGCAGAGTCCAAACTTTAGATGATTGAAGTCTTCAGGGTCAGAAGCACTCACCACTGTCTTCCCTTAGGTTCCATTTTTACTGTCATTGATGGATGATGTCAATAAAAATATCTATTCTTTTTCAGATCATTTCCCCTTATAGGTTATTGCAAAATATTGAGTGTAGTTCCCTGTGCTATACAGTAGTTCCTTGCTGATGATTTCATACATAGCAGTGTGTATGTGTTAATCCCAAACTGTTAATTTATCCCTCCTCCTACCATTTCCCTTTGGTAATAATAAATTATAAGATTTTATGCTTCTCAGAAATGGGGGAGCTGAAAGAGAGGTATCATTTTCAATGCAAAAGCATTTAAAACAAGATTGAAGCTTTAACCAAGATTATTAGATGTACATCCTTGGAAAGAAATCACTTTGTTTCTCTAATATTGACCTGACAAAGAAGACAGACCTTTTCACTGAACTTGCTTATAATAAAGTGATGGAAATATCAAATGGAAGTGTTAGAAACATCTTATTTTACCCGAGCCTTATACACTGTTCTATGTTAATTACAGTTTGGCTCACACATCTGTTCATTGAAGTTACAATGTTCTCAATTTCTGTTACTGATCCTCCAGAGTGGACGCCAACAAGTGTCCCCCTGCCCAGTGTCATTGGAGCCAATAGATCGAGACTGAGTTTGGTTCAAAAGCAAAGGAAACTTTATATTTTGATCAGAGAATGGAGAGGTGCTACCCTGTGGGCTGTGGGCTGGGCTGCTGTGTAGAGATCCTGTCAGAGTCACTGGGAGGGAGGGGGCTGAGCTCTCGAGGACCTGGTTGGCTGCAGCTCAGGCTCTATGTCACGGAGTCTGAACTGGGCCCCAGGAGCTGAAGTGTCATCGAGCCATTCTGCTCTAGGAAATCTGGTCTGAAGTGCCGGGTGTGGAACCTCTGTATGCGGGACACTAGGAGCACCTGAAATTAGACAAAGCACAAATGATAAAAAAGGTTAGACTTTATTTTATTGCCCAGATTCTATTTTTATCTCCCAGGGATTTTTAAGGGGCTTTGCCTGGGACAAACTCCTCTTCTGCCTTTTGTCCCTTTCCTCATTCTTGGAGTGCTACGGGTGCAGACCCTTCTTCTCTAAATGCTGAGTGCTGAGTTAGGAGGCCTCATACCCGTGGGCGAGGGTCAAAACTTCTCCCCAGCAGCCTCCAGGTGACGTTGATTGTCCCCAGGCCTCCTGCCTCCCTGCTCGTCCGCCTGAGCACCAGTATTGGAAGTGTTATAGATTCTAATGACCTTTAAGGGTCCAGAAAGGAGATGTGCAGTGGCGCTGTGAGGTCCAGTTTCACCCCGCCGCACATTTGTTCAGCCACCTTAGGCTGACCATTTCTGCCAGCCTAGATGCTCTGACTGACCGTTTCTGCCAGCCTAGATGCTCTGACCAACAGTCTGCGCTTTCTTCCATTAGGCCCCTGAATTAATGTAAAAACAGCACCAGGTGTCAGGACCCTGCCCGCTCAGCTCCCAGACACTCCAGGGTTAGTGGTGATGAAGGATCATGATGGTCACTGAGTCAAGAGCCTTTGGAAGTAAACAGGAGTCCAGCCGGTCTTATTGGCCACCATCATCAGGGTGTCTGTAGGCTTTTCTATGGTGACAGCATGATATACGGTTCCCCTGCCAAGATTATTAGCTCCTCTCTGGCTACAGTAAGTACTGCAAGCAGTAGTCTACTCTTTTGGGACACACTCTTGTTGTTTTATGAGAGAAACTCCAGGTCAAGTGATGGTCACACGGGTCGTCATGGTGCCCCGTTGCCCCTGGTTATCTCTCTGGAGGTTGGAGTTGGAGGGCCTCCTCAATCGAGGTCAGTGTGCCCACGGAGCAAACCCTGCAACTTCAGGGCATGGTTGGGGGTTAGGATCACCACGTGGGGTCCGTTTCCCTTAGAAGGGAGGTGGCTTTTTGGGCTGCTGATATCTAGGTTTTCAGATACCACCAGTATCTTGGCCAGATGTGGCAGTGGGCCAAGCCCCTTGGTGACCATAGTTTATCCTACCTGGATGGCATTCTTGCATTGTTCCATTTCAAGTGGTCCCAGTTTTTGCACTAATACTCCAATGGCGATTCACCTTTCACCAGGAATGTAAAGGTCAAAGGGTTTAGCTAAATTAGGGAGTTCCAGGGCAAGGGTCTGAATTGACTGCTCTTTCCATTCTTGAAAGGCCACTTCTGGATTCTATTCAAAAGGATCATCATCTTTTCCTTTCAGTGTTTCATATAGAGGCCCAGCTAGTAGACTGTAGTTAGGGATCCAGAGGCAGGAAACCCTGGCTTCCCCAGGAACCCCTAAGCTGTCTTCTAGTTTCAGAAAGGGGTAAGGCTGTAAATTGTTTCTTCCCTTTCCTGGGATGGGCTTCTCCGACCTTCTGTGAGAATGAAGCCCAGGCAGGTCACCGTAGTCTGTGATATTTGAGCTTTTCCGTGGACAACTTCTATCCTTTATTGGCTTGGTAGGTCTGAGGACTCCTTAGTAGGGCTGGCGATCAGAATGTCGTCTGAATATTGAAGGAGTGTTTCCTTTTCCAGAGGTAGAAGTTTTAGGTCTTTAGCTTAGCTTTCCCCAAAGATGGTGTGGGAATTTTTGAACCCTTGGGGCAAGACAGCCTGGAAGTATTGTTTTAGTTGTATGTTGAGTCCTGTCACTGACAAGCCAAAATTTCTTGTGACTCTGGGACTAATGGAATACAAAAGAAGGCATCATTGAAGAGTAATACAGAATACCAAGTCCTGGTGGTTGGTAGAATGAACAGCAGGGTGTAGGATTTAGGAACTACTGGAGGTATATCCTCGGTGGCTTCACTGACTGTCCTGACATCCTTTACCAGGACTCCAGCAGCCCATGGGGCTCTCGAGGTCAGGCCAATCCCAGGATATGGAGCTCACCTGGGCAGGTACCCTACCCCCACCCCAGCCCACGGGGCTCTCGTGTTCAGGCCCCTCCCAGGATATGGGATTCCCTGGGCAGGTCCTCTGCAGTCCATGGGGCTCCCGTGGTCAGGCCCCTCCCAGGATACAGAGCTACCCTTGCAGGTACCTTGGCAGGGCTGGGCACACAGGAACCGTGCACATAGCCCTCATTGCAGAGCACTCCCAGCTCACCTGTCGCTCAGATCTGACACAGAGCACCTCAGAGCAGGACTTGAACTAACAAAGAGCAGCTCTGACAGGTCTGTGACCCTGGGCATCACTCTGTGCGGCCTCCCTCCACCTGGTCTTCCAGAGACTTCCACTGCACCCGGGGCACCAGGCCTCTGTCTCCACCCACCACCCACCCCTCCTCTCCCTGACTCCTGGGTTCCTCTCATTAAGAGAGGGTTTTCTTGAAGTTGTCTCCCACTCATGGGCCAGATAATATAATTAGAAAACAAGCCAGAGCTGCAGCCCCTTGTCTATCCTGACTCTCAGGAGCCCACACCTGTTCCTTGGACCTGGCCGATTCAGCAAGTTCCATTTTCTGCAACTGTGAGCCCCTGAGTGGTGATTATTGGCTGGCCTGGGAAGCCTGACCGTGCCGGCCAGCCCTCCCCAGGTGTGCCTGGGTTGAGATCAATATAAACACCGCTCCAGGCAGCAAGAGCCCCTGCAGCTGTGCCTGACGCCATTTTCTCTGCCCTGTCAGCAGTCTCGGGGCTGGGCTGGTGGGAGGGAGTGAGAGGCCACGGCTTTGTGGGTGTCCCAGTGTGAGTGGGGCTCTGCTGGACTTTCTGCAGCAGTTGCCAAGATGCTACCTGCTAAAGAAGAGGATGTGTCACCCACACCTGCCGCTGGAATTTCTCCCTGGGCACAGGTGAGGAAGAAAGAAAGCAGTGGGGGCCGGGACAGCAGGGGTATCTCAGGCAGGGAAATGGAGAGCTTCCAGAAGAGCACCCAGGGCCAGGACCATCCTGGCTGGCCTGCAGGCACCAAGTCGGCTGGCATGCTGTCCCTCATATGGCTCCATGGCCCTTCCTCTAGGTTTTCAAGTCCTTGTACATATTCAGGTGTTCAGCCTTGGAAGGGTGGGAATATTTCAGCAGCAGATGGCCTGGGGCTCAGCCCACGTTTACTCACAGATACCTCGGCACGGTCCCCCAGCTTTGCAGTGAGGACGCTTGTTGCGAGGAGCATGCTGGCTGAATGGGAGATGATTCCCCACCACTGACCAACTTCAGAATTGTTTGCAATTGGAGCAAGTGCCCTGAAACGGTTTTCCTCTGTGTAACTGGTGGGTTCTGTTCTTTTTTATCTTTTTTTCGTTTTTGGTTCAAGGTAGATTTTATTCCTCTTTTGTGTATTTACAGATGTAAGCATGGAAATAATTTATTCATATAAATACATGTATGTGAAGGGAAGAATATTTTTTCTGTTTTTTTTTAATTTTATTTTTTTATTTTGAATTTAATTTTATATTTTTATACAGCAGGTTGTTTTTGGTTATCTACTTTATACATATAAATGTATACATACCAATCTCAATATCTCAACTCCTCCCACCACCATCCCCAACAGCTTTCCCCCCTTGTTGTCCATACGTTTGTTCTATACATGTGTTGCTCTATTTCTGCCTTGCAAAACGGTTCATCTGTACAATTTTTCTAGGTTCCACATATATGCATTAATATACAAGATTTGTTTTTCTCTTTCTGACTTACTTCACTCTGTATGACAGTCTCTAGATCCATCAACGTCTCTACAAATGTCCCAATTTCATTCCTTTTTATGGCTTAGTAACATTCCATTTTATATATGTACCACATCTTTATGCATTCGTCTGTCTGTGGGCATTTAGGTTGCTTCCATTTCCTGGATAGTGTAAATAGTGATGCAATGAACATTGTGGTGAATGTCTCTTTTTGATTTATGGTTTTGTCTGGGTATATGCCCAGTAGAGGGATTGCTGTATCATATGGTAATTCTATTCTTAGTTTTATAAGAAACTCCATAATGTTCTCCACAGTGACTGTATCAATTTACGTTCCCAACAATAGTGGAAGAGGATTCCTTATCTCCACACCGTTTCCAGCATTTGTTGTTTGTAGATTTTCTGATGATGCCCATTCTAATAGGTGTGAGGTGATACACCATGGATGAGTTTATTTCGTTGAGCAGAGTAGGTCTTGTTTATTACGTATTTGGCTTATGGAATGGTATGTGTGCTAATTTCAATCTGTTTTTATACAGCAGCCCAACTCAACTTTCCCCTTAAGCAAGCATAAGGTTTTTATCTAAATGTGAGACTCTGTTCGGTTTTGTAATTCAGTTTATGTGTAGCCAAGTTTACACTCCCTCTATTAGTGATATCTTATGATAATTATCTTTCTTTGTGTGACATATTTCTCTTAGAATCATCATAATTAAATCCACTCAATTTGCTGCTACAGGCCTGATGACATTGATTTCACTGCTGAGTGATATTCCGTTGTACGTAAGTAGCACAACTTCTTTATCCATTTTTTTCTTTCTGGGATATTTAATTTGTACTGGACTCGAGGTTCTTGTAAACACAGCAGCCCTAAATTTTGTGTTGGCTGTGTCTTGTTGATTTTAATTTTCCTAAGCTATAGGGCCAAAACTGGAAGTGCCCTAGGCTCTGTAGCTTTGTTTTTTAGATGTTTCAGGATACACCATGAACATCTCCGGAGTGTCTGTTGGCAATTTACATCCCGCCCATCAGCATAACACAGCTCCCTGTTCTCCATGGCCTGTCCTGTGTTTCTGGTTTTTACACTTTATTCAGATGGCCTTTTTGACGAATGGGAAATGTGACTTCATTGTAGTGTGGATTTCCATTGCTGGAGTGCTTGGTTGGCCAAAATGTTCATATGCGTTTTTTCCTGAATATATTCAGGAAAAATGTATACGCACTTTTTGTCCATGTGCATCACTGTCAAAGATCTGCCGCTTTTCATATGCTTTAAATGCAATTCCAATCTACCTCTTGAAATATGATTCCTGCAATTCTGCCTCGTTTTCAAGTCCTCTTTGCAGACTTACTTCGATATATTTTTGCCAATAGCTGTCATTTATCTCTGCAGGTTTGTGAATTACAGTGCCCCTGAGCTCCTTTCTTAACTCGCTTCCTTGTAAGCTGGCCACAAAACTGCAGGTTTCCTTCAGGCCGTAATCAGGGTCCGGCACGGCACTCTGAGCCTTTGGTTAATTCCTCTTCCTGGTGGGAAATTAGAGTTAAATGTGCCCCTCCAGACACCTGCCTCACTCCCAGCCACATGGTGATGTGTGTCCTCAGGTTTGAGGCCATATGTGATGGGTTCCTCATCTTTTGATGATGTGGCCCCACTGGTGTGTGGACACTCTTGCCTGGTTCCCATCCCCTTGGTGATGTGGGCTCTCTGGTGAGACTCTGATCCTGGTTGGGTTCCTCACACATCCGTGAGGTGAGCCCTCTTCTCTGAGGTCACTCCTGCCTGGCTGGCACAACCCGCCTTGCTGACTTCGGCACCCTGGTGGCAGTTGGAGCCTGCTGGGAGTCTCCTTCCCTCGGTGATGAGGTCCTCTGGTGTCAGGCCCTAATGGCGGGGTTCCCACATTTTCTGATACGTGCTAAGTGGTGCGAGGGCACTCCTGCCAGGTTCCCATCCTCATGAGCGTGTGGGCCTTCTGTTCTGAGGTCCTAACGGCTGGGTTGCTCACACTTTCATGATGTGGGCCCTCTGCTGTGAGGTCAATCCTGCCTGGCTGGCGCACGTCGCCTTGGCAATGTGGATCCTCTGGTGGCAGTTGGAGCGTGCTGGGGCCTCCTCCCCTCAGTGATGAGGGCCTTCTGGTGTCAGGCCCTAAGTGCTGGGCTCCACACATTTTCTGATGTGTGCCCAGTGGTGCGAGTCACTCCTGCCAGGTTCCCATCCCCATGGGCATGTGGGACTTCTGTTCTGTGGTCCCAACTGCTGGGTTGCTCACAGTTTCATGATGTGGGCCCTTTGCTGTGTGTTCACTCTGGCCTGTATCCCATAGTGTCAGTGCTCTGGGCCTCCCGCTTGGAGATGCCAACTTCTCGATTCCTCACCTTTTTTATTCTATGGGCCCTCGGTTGTGCGTCTCCTACTGCATGCCTCACTCCCAGCCCGTTCGTGATGTGTGTCCCCTTGTTTGAGGCCACATGTGCTGTGTTCTTCACCTTTCTATAATGTGGTCACACTGGTGTGAGGACACTCTTGCCTGGTTCCCATTCCCTTGGTGATGTTGGCCCCACTGGTGTTAGGACAGTCTTGCCTGGTTCCCATCACCTTGGTGATGTTGGCCCTCTGGTGAGAGTCTGATCCTGGTTAGGTTCCTCACCCTTCTGTGAGGTGGGCCCTCTGCTCAGAGGTCACTCCTGCCTGGCTGGCACACCCCGCCTTGGCAACATCGGCCATATGGTGGCAGTTGGAGCCTGCTGGGAGCCTCCTCCCCTCGGTGATGAGGGCCCTCTGGCCTCAGGCCCTAACTGCTGGGTTCCCACATTTTCTGATTCGTGCTAAGTGGTGCAAGGACACTCCTGCCAGGTTCCCATCCCCATGGGGATGTGAGCCTTCTGCTCTGAGGTCCCAACGGCTGTGTTGCTCAAAGTTTCATGATGAGGGCCCTCTGGTGTGAGTTCACTCCGGCCTAGATCCCATAGCCTCGCTGCTCCTGGCTGCCTACCGGAGGTTCCAACTGTGGGATTCCTCACCTTTTTTATTCTATGTTCCCTCTGTTTTGAGGATCCTCCGGCCTGCCTCACTCCCAGCCCCTTGGTGATGTCTGTCCTCAGGTTTGAGGCCACGTGTGCTGGGTCCCTCAAATTATAGTGATGTAGCCCCACTGGTGTGAGGACACTCCTGCCTGGTTCCCATTCCCTTCGTGATGTTGGCCCTCTGGTGACAGTCTGATCCTTGTTGGGTTCCTCACACTTCTGTGAGGTGGGCTTTCTGCTCTGAGGTCACTCCTGCCTGGCTGGCACACCCCGCCTTGGTGACATCAGCCTTATGGTGGCAGTTGGAGCCTGCTGGGAGCCTCCTCCCCTCGGTGATGAGGGTCCTCTGGCCTCAGGTCCTAAGTGCTGGGATCCCACATTTTCTGATTCGTGGAAGTGGGCCGAGGACACTCCTGTCAGGTTCCCATCCCCATAGGGATGTGGGCCTTCTTCTCTGAGGTCCCATCCGCCGGGTTGCTCACAGTTTCATCATGTGGGACCTCTGCTGTGAGTTCGCTGTGGCCTGGATCCCATAGACTCTGTGCCCTGGGCGGCCTACTGGCCGGTTCCAACTGCTGGATTCCTCACAACTTTTATTCTGTGGGCTCTGTTTTGTGAGGATACTCCTGCTTGCCTCACTCCAAGCCCCTTGGAGATGTGGGTCCCCTGTTTTAGGCCACATGTTCTGGGTTCCTCACCTTTCTATAATGTGGCCACACTGGTGTGAGGACCCTCCTGCCTGGTTCCGATCCCCTTGGTGATGTGGGCCCTCTGGTGAGAGTCTTATCCTGGCTGGTTTCCTCACCCTTCTGTGAGGTAGGCCCTCTGTGGTGAGGTCACTCCTGCCTGGCTGGCACACATCACCTTGGTGACGTGGGCCCTCAGTTGGGAGTTGGTGTCTGCTGCGAGTCTCCGTCCCTCGGTAATGAGGGCCCTCTTGCGTCAGACCCTAACTCCTGGGCTCCCAAAATTTGCGGATGTGCGACCTGTGGTGCGAGTACACTCCTGTCAGGTTCCCAACCCCATGGGAATTTGGGCCTTCTGCTCTGAGGTCGCAACGACTGGGGTGCTCACAGTTTCATGATGAGGGCCCTCTGATGTGCGTTCATTCCGGCCTAGATCCCAAAGGGTTGCTGCTCCTGGGCGCCTGCTGGGAGGTTCCAACTGCGGGATTCCTCACCTTTTTTATTCTATGGGCCCTCTGTTTCGAGGCTCCTCCTGCCTGCCTCAATCCCAGCTCCCTTGTGATGTGTGTCCTCTGGTTTGAGGCCACGTGTGCTGGGTCCCTCACTTTTCGGTGATGTGGCCCCACTAGTGTGAGGACACTCCTGCCTGGTTCCCATTCCCTTGGTGATGTGGCCCCTCTGGTGAGAGTCTGATCCTCGCTGGGTTCCTTACCGTTCTGTGAGGTGGGCCCTGTGCTCTGAGGTAACTCCTGCCTGGCTTGCTCCAATTGCCTTGGTGACGTCGGCCCTCTGGTGGCAATTGGATCCTTTTGGAGACTCCTATCCTCGGTGATGAGGTCCCTCTGGCGTCAGGCTCTAACTGCTGGGCCCCCCAGGTTTTCTGATGTGAGCCCAGTGATGCCAGGACACTCGTGAAATGTTCCCATCCCCATGGTGATATGGGCCTTCTGCTCTGAGGTTCCAATCACTGGGTTGCTCACAGTTTCCTGATGTTAGCTCTCTGGTGTTAGTTCACTCATTCCTAGATTCCATAGCCTCTGTACTCTGGGCCACCTGCTGGGAAGTTCCAACTGCTGGGTTCCTCACCTTTTTTATTCTTTGGGCCCTGTGTTGGGAGGCTCCTCCTGCCTGTGTCACTCCCAGCCCCTTGGTGATGTAGGTCCTCTGGTTTGTGGCCACATGTGCCAGTTTCCTCATCTTTTAATGATGTGGCCCCACTGGTGTGAGGACACTCGTGCCTGGTTCCCGTCCCCTTGGTGATATGGGCCCTCTGGTGAGAGTCTGATCCTGGTTGGGTTCCTCACACTTCTTTGAGGTGGGCCGTCTGCTGTGAGGTCACTCCTGCCTGGCTGGCACACCCCTCCTTGGTGACGTAGGCCCTCTTGTGGTAGTTGGAACATGCTGGGAGCCTCCTCCCCTCAGTGATGAGGGCCCTCTGGCGTCAGGCCCTAACTGCTGGGTACCCACATTTTCTGATATGTGCTAAGTGGTGCGAGGACACTCCTGCCATGCTCCCAACACCTTGGGGATGTGGACCTTCTGCTCTGAGGTCCAAATGGCTGGGTTGCTCGCATTTTCATGATGTGGACCCTCTGCTGTGAGTTTACTGCGGCCTGAATCGCATAGACTTGGTGCTCTTGGCCGCCTGCTGGGAGGTTTCCATTGCTGGATTCCTCAGCTTTTTTATTCTATGGGCCCTGTGTTGTGAGGCTACTCCTGCCTGCCTCATTCCGAGCCCCTTGGAGATGTGGGTCTTCTTGTTTAGGCCACATGTGCTGGGTTCCTCACCTTTCTATGATGTGGCCACACTGGTGTGAAGACTCTCCTGCCTGGTTCTGATCACCTTGGTGATGTGGGCCCTCTGGTGAGAGTCTTATCCTGGCTGTGTTCCTCACCCTTCTGTGAGGTAGGCCCTCTGCGGTGAGGTCACTCCTACCTGGCTGTCACACGTCACCTTGGCGATGTGGGCCCTCAGTTGGGTGTTGGTGCCTGATTGGAGTCTCCTCCCCTTGGTAATGAGGGCCCTCTGGCGTCAGGCCCCAACTCCTGGGCTCCCTAAATTCTCTGATGTGTGCCCTGTGGTGCGAGTACACTTCTGACAGGTTCCCAACCCCATGGGAATGTGGGCCTTCTGCTCTGTGATCCCAACGCCTAGGTTGCTCACAGTTTCATGATGACGGCCCTCTCGTGTGAGATCCCTCCGGCCTGGATCCCATAGTCTCGCTGCTCCTGGCCGCCTGCTGGGAGGTTCCAACTGCGGGATTCTTCACCTTTTTAATTCTATGGTCCCTCTGTTTTGAGGCTCCTCCTGCCTGCCTCAATCCCAGCTCCCTTGTGATGTGTGTCCTCTGGTTTGTGGCCATGTGTGCTGGGTCCCTCACTTTTCGGTGATGTGGCCCCACTAGTGTGAGGACACTCCTGCCTGGTTCCCATTCCCTTGGTGATGTGGGCCCTCTGGTGAGAATCTGATCCTCTTTGGTTCTTCACACTTCTGTGAGGTTGACCCTCTGCTCTGAGGTCACTCCTGCCTGGTTGTCGCACTCCGCATTGGCGACGTCGCCCCGCTGGTAGCAGTCCAAGCTGGCTGGGAGCCACCGCCCCTCGGTGATGAGGGCCCTCTGGCATCAGGCACTAATTGCTGGGCTCCCCACATTTTTTCATGTGTGCCCACTCTTGCGATAACACTCCTGCTTGTTTCCCTTCCCCATGGGGATGTGGGCCTTCTGCTCTGAGGTCACAACGGCTGGGTTGCTTACAGAATCACAATGAGGGCCCTCTGTTGTGAGTTCATGCCGGCCTGGATCTCATAGCCTCAGTGCTCTGGGCCGCCTGCTAGGAAGATCCAACTGCTGGTTTCCACACCTTTTGTATACAGTGGGACATGTGTTGTGAGGTTAATCCTGCCTGCCTCACTCCGAAACCCATGGTGATGTGGGTCCTCTGGTTCGAGGACACATGTGCTGGGTACCTCAACTTTTGATGATGTAGCCCCACGGGTGTGAGGACACTCCTGCCTGGTTCCCATCACCTTGGTGATGTGGGCCCTCTGGGGAGAGTCTGATCCTGGCTGGGTTCCTTACCATTCTGTGCGGTGGGCCCTCTGATGTCAGGTCACTCCTGCCTGGCTAGCTTACATCGCCTTGGTGACGTGGGCCCTCTGTTGGCCACTGGAGCATGCTGGGAGCCTCCTACTCCCGTTAATGATGGCCCTGGAAAAAATGCATATGCCCTTTTTGGCCAAGTGCTTCATTGACGAGGTTCTGCCACTTCTCTTATGCTTTCACAGCAATTCACGTCTACCTCCTGAAATCGGATTCCGGCAATTCTGCCCCACTTTCAAGTCCTCTTTGCAGCCTTAATTCAATATATTTTTCTACAATTTCTGTCATTTATAAGTCTGCAAGTATGTGAATGACAGTGCCCCTGAGCTCCTTTCCTCAACTCGCTTTCTTGTGAGCTGGCCACAAAATCGCAGGATTGCTTCAGGCCCTAATCTTGTTCCAGCATGGCATGCTGAGCCTTTGGTTAATTCCTCTTCCTGTTGGGAAATGAGTGTTCAAATTGCCCGTGCATACTGGGCATATACCCTGAGAAAACCAAAATTCAAAAAGAGTCATGTACCAAAATGTTCATTGCAGCTCTATTTACAATAGCCTGGAGATGGAAAGAACCTAAGCGCCCATCATTGGACGAATGGATAAAGAAGATGTGGCACATATACACAATGGAATATTACTCAGCCTTAAAAAGGAATGAAACTGAGTTATTTGTAATGAGATGGATAGACCTAGAGTCTGTCATACAGAGTGAAGTAAGTCAGAAAGAAAAAGACAAATACCGTATGCTAACACATATATATGGAATTTAAAGGAAAAAAATGTCATGAAGAACCTAGGGATAAGACAGGAATAGAGGCGCAGACCTACTGGAGAACGGAATTGAGGATATGGGGAGGGGGAAGGGTGAGTTTTGACAGGGCGAGAGAGAGTCATGGATATATACACACTAACAAACGTAGTAAGGTAGATAGCAAGGGGGAAGCAGCAACAAGGCACAGGGATATTAGCTTGGGGCGTTGGGACAACCTGGAGGGGTGGGAGGGAGAGAGAGGGAGGGAGGGAGACACAAGAGGGAAGACACATGGGAGTATATGTATTTGTATAGCTGATTCACTTTGTTATAAAGCAAAAACTAACACACCATTGTAAAGCAATTATACCCCAATAAAGATGTTAAAAAAAAATTTGCCCGTGCACACACCTACAGATAGTCTCCCGTTGGTTCTCCGTATTCCTGTTCATCTTGCGCAGAAATTGCAAGCAGTGCCAAACAGGAGGTTAAAGGCACTGACTCTACAAATGGGGAGAGTGTAAGAAAAGGGTCTGGAATGGTGAACCTGAGTACCAGGGGACGAAAACTGACATGCATGTAAAAAGGTTTCCCAGTCACACGGTGGAGAATACTCTGGGTTTCCCATGCAAATTTTAGCTGAAGGAAGAATCCCTTGAACCTGGAGAGTTGGGAACCATGGAATGGGTACCAGGCAGTATGACATCAAAGGGTCTGCATTTGCTCACTCAAACTCACCAATGCAATCAGCCCAAAGTGTCCAGCCTTATCTCTCACACAGCTCTGGGTGTAGATGTGGTAAATCCAGGTTGCATCACAAGCCCTGTGTGAGTTATTGAAGAATTGTTCTCTGTTTCACTGTCATTGTGTTTTCTTTTTGAAATTTTTTTTGATACTGGGATTTATCCGATTTTCAATGCTGCGTTAATGCCGCTGTACACACTCTTGATTCTCTTACGGAGACATATAAATCCATGGGTTTTAAGATTCTTCCTAGTCAGGTATATTCCTAGGCGTTGAATATGTGGTGTTGAGTCCATTTCGTTGAGCAAGGAGTAAGTCTTGTCTATTATATATTTGGCTTATGGAACGGTATCTGTGCTAATTTCAGTCTCTGGTTTTATGCAGCACCCCAAGGCACCTTTCCCCGTAAGCAAGCACTAGTTGGTTTTCTAAATTTGAGACCCTGTTCTGTTTTGTAATTCAGTTCATGTGTAGTCAAGTTTATATTCCGTGTATTAGTGATATCTTATGATGTTTATTTTTCTGTGTGACTTATTTCACGTAGAATCACCGTACCTGAATCCACTCACTATGCCACTACGGGCCGGATGACACAGATTTCATTGCTGAGTGGTATTCCATTGTACGTACGTACCACAACTTCTTAATCCATTGTATGCTCTCTGAGATATTTACCTGGTACTGTAAACGAGGTTCTTGTAAACAGAGAGGTCCCAAACTTGAGGTGGCTATGTGTTTTTGATTTTAATTTCCCTAAGCTGTAGGACCATAAGTGGAAGTGCCATAGGCTGTATTGCTTTGTTTCTCATGTGTTTCAGGAAACACATAACATTTCTCCAGAATGGCTGTTGGCAATTTACATCATATGAATCAGCATAATAAGGATCAATGTTCTCCATTGCCTGTCCTCCGTTTCAAGATTTTACAATTTTTTTAAATGGCCCTTTTGCCCTGGGGGGCACTGAGACTTCATTGTAGTGCAGATTTCTTTAAAAGCTTGCTTGGTTGGTCAAAAAGGGCGTATGCGTTTTTTCCTGAATATATTCAGGAAACACGCATACGCCCTTTTTGGCCAAGTGCATCATTGTCGACGTTCTGCCTCTTTTCCTATGCTTTCAGGACAATTCCAGTCTACCCCCTGCAATCGTTTTCCTGAAATTCTGCCCCGCTTTCGAGTCCCCTTCGCAGGCTTACTTCAATATATTTTTGGAGGATAGCTGTTTTTCATAACTCTGCAGGTTTGTGAATTACAGTGCCCCTGAGCTCCTTTCTTCAACTCGCTTTCTTGTGAGCTGGGCAAAAAACCGTAGGATTGCTTCAGGCCCTAATCTCTTTCCGGCAAGGCACGCTGAGCCTTTGTTTAAATCCTCTTACTGGTGGGAAATGAGCGTTACATTTGCCGGTGCATACACCTACAGCTAATCTCTCATTGGTTCTCCCTATTCCTGTTCATCCTGTGCAGAAATTGCAAGCTGTGCCAAACAGGAGGTTAAAGGCACTGACTCTCCAAGAGGGGAGAGTGTTAGTAAAGCATCCGGAATGGTGAACACGAGGACCAGGATACGAAAACTGAGATGCATTTTAAATCATTTCCCAATCACACGGTGGACCATACTCTGGGTTTCCCATGCATGTTTTAGATGGAGGAAGAATCCCTTGAACCTGGAGATTTGGGACCCATGGAATGGGTACCATGAAGTATGACATCAAAGGGTCTGCATTTGCTCACCGAAACTCACCAATGCTATCAGCCTGAAGTGTCCAGCCTTATGTCTCAACCAGCTCTGGGTGTAGATGTGGAAAATCCCGGTTGCATCACATGCCCTGAGAGAATTATTTAAGAATTGCTCACTGTTTCACTGTCTTTGTGTTTTGTTTTTGAAATTTATTTTGATAATGGGATTTATCGGATTTTCACTGCTGCGTTTATGCCGCTGTACACACGCTTGATTCTCTTACGGAGACATATAAATCCATGGGTTTTAAGATTCTTCCTAGTCAGATATATTCCTAGGCGTTGAATATGTGGTGTTGAGTCCATTTCGTTGAGCAAGGAGTAGGTCTTGTCTATTACATATTTGGCTTATGGAATGTTATCTGTGCGAATTTCAGTCTCTGGTTTTACGCAGCACCCCAAGGCACCTTTCCCCATAAGCAAGCACTGCTTGGTTTTCTAAATTTGCGACCCTGTTCTGTTTTGTAATTCAGTTCATGTGTAGTCAAGTTTACATTCCGTGTATTAGTGATATCTTATGATGTTTCTTTTTCTGTGTGACGTAGTTCATGTAGAATCACCGTACCTGCATCCACTCACTGTGCCGCTACGGGCCTGATGACACAGATTTCATTGCTGAGTGATATTGCATTGCACGTACGTGCCACAAATTCTTTATCCATTTTTTGCTTTCTGGGATATTTACCTGGTATTGTAGACGAGCTTCATGGGAACACAGCCGCCCCAAATTTTGGGGTGGCTCTCTGTTTTTTATTTTAATTTCCCTAAGCAATAGGACCATAAGTGCAATTGCCATAGGCTGTGTTGTTTTATTTCTTACGTGTTTCAGGAAACACCATACACTTCTCTAGGGTGACTGTTGGCAATTTACATCCTGCCAATCAGCATAACAAGGCTCCCTATTCTCCATATCCTGTCCTACCTTTCTGGATTTTACACTGTTTTCAGATGGATGTTTTGCCCAGGGGGCAGTGAGACTTCATTGTAGTGCAGATTTCCTTTACATGCTGGCTTGGTTGGCCAAAAAGTGCCTATGCGTTCTTTCCTGAATATATTCAGGAAAAAACGCATATGCTCTTTTTGGCCAAGTGCATCTTTGTTGACGTTCTGCCTCTTTTCCTATGCTTTCAGGGCAATTCCAGTCTACCCCCTGCAATCGTTTTCCTGAAATTCTGCCCCGCTTTCAAGTCCCCTTTGCAGGCTTACTTCAATATATTCTTGGAGGATAGCTGTCATTTATAACTCTGCAGGTTTGTGAATTACAGTGCCCCTGAGCTCCTTTCTTCAACTCGCTTTCTTGTGAGCTGGGCACAAAACCGCAGGATTACTTCAGGCCCTAATCTGTTTCCGGCAGGGCACAAGGAGCCTTTGGTTAATTCCTCTTCCTGGTGGGCAATGAGCGTTACATTTTCCCGTGCAGACACCTATAGCTAGTCTCTCATTGGTTCTCCCTATTCCTGTTCATCTTGCACAGAAATTGCAAGCTGTGCCAAAGAGGAGGTTAAAGGCACTGACTCTCCAAGCGGGGAGAGTGTTTGTAAAGCATCTGGAATGGTGAACCCGAGGACCAGGATATGAAAACTGAGATGCATTTTAAATCTTTTCCCAATCAAACGGTGGACCATACTGTGGGTTTCCCATGCATGTTTTAGCTGGAGGAAGAATCCCTTGAACCTGGAGAGTTGGGACCCATGGAATGGGTACCATGCAGTATGACTTCAAAGGGTCTGCATTTGCTCACCAAAACTCACCAATGCTATCAGCCTGAAGTGTCCAGCCTTATGTCTCAACCAACTCTGGGTGTAGATGTGGTCAATCCCGGTTGCATCATATGCCCTGAGTGAATTATTTAAGAATTGCTCTCTATTTCACTGTCTTTGTGTTTTGTTTAAAAAATTTATTTTGATAATGGGATTTATCGGATTTGCACTACTGCGTTTCGGCCACTGTACACACGCTTGATTCTCTTACGGAGACATATATTTCCATGGGTTTTAAGATTCTTCCTAGTCAGGTATATTCCTAGGCGTTGAAGATGTGGTGCTGGGTCCATTTCGTTGAGCAAGGAGTAGGTCTTGTCTATTACATATTTGGCTTATGGAAAGTTATCTGTGCTAATTTCAGTCTCTGGTTTTATGCAGCACCCCAACGCACCTTTCCCCATAAGCAAGCACTAGTTGGTTTTCTAAATTTGAGACCCTGTTCTGTTTTGTAATTCAGTTCATGTGTAGTCAAGTTTACATTCCGTGTATTAGTGATATCTTCTGATGTTTCTTTTTCTGTGTGACGTAGTTCACGTAGAATCACCGTACCTGCATCTACTCACTATGCCGCTATGGGCCTGATGACACAGATTTCATTGCTGAGTGATATTGCATTGCACGTACGTGCCACAACTTCTTTATCCATTTTTTGCTTTCTGGGATATTTACCTGGTACTGTAGACGAGCTTCTTGGGAACACAGCCGTCCCATATATTGGGGTGGCTGTCTGTTTTTGATTTTAATTTCTGTAAGCTATAGGACCATAAGTGGAAGTGCCATAGGCTGTGTTGCTTTGTTTCTTACGTGTTTCAGGAAACACCATACACTTCGCCAGGGCGGCTGTTGGCAATTAACAATCTGCCAATCAGTATAACAAGGCTCCCTGTTCTCCATATCCTGTCCTACATTTCTGGATTTTACACTTTTTTCAGATGGCCCTTTTGCCCGGGGGGGCAGTGAGATTTCATTGTAGTGCAGATTTCCTTTACAGGCTTGCTTGGTTGGCGAAAAAGGGCGTATGCGTTTTTTCCTGAATATATTCAGGAAAAAACACATACGCCCTTTTGGCCAAGTGCATCATTGTCGACGTTCTGCCTCTTTTCCTATGCTTTCAGGGCAATTCCAGTCTACCCCCTGCAATCGTTTTCCTGAAATTCTGCCCCGCTTTCAAGTCCCCTTCGCAGGCTTACTTCAATATATTTTTGGAGGAAAGCTGTCATTTATAACTCTGCAGGTTTGTGAATTACAGTGCCCCTGAGCTCCTTTCTTGAACTCGCTTTCTTGTGATCTGGGCACAAAACCGCAGGATTGCTTCAGGCCCTAATCTGTTTCCAGCAGGGCACACTGAGCCTTTGTTTAATTCCTCTTCCTGGTGGGCAATGTGCGTTACATTTGCCCGTGCAGACACCTACAACTAGTCTCTCATTGGTTCTCCTTATTCCTGTTCATCTTGCACAGAAATTGCAAGCTGTGCCAAAGAGGAGGTTAAAGGCACTGACTCTCCAAGCGGGGAGAGTGTTAGTAAAGCATCTGGAATGGTGAACCCGAGGACCAGGATACGAAAACTGAGATGCATTTTAAATCATTTCCCAATCACATGGTGGACGATACTCTTGGATTCCCATGCATGTTTTAGCTGGAGGAAGAATCCCTTGAACCTGGAGAGTTGGGACCCATGGAATGGGTACCATGCAGTATGACTTCAAAGGGTCTGCATTTGCTCACCGAAACTCACCAATGCTATCAGCCTGAAGTGTCCAGCCTTATGTCTCAACCAGCTCTGGGTGTAGATGTGTTAAATCCCGGTTGCATCACATGCCCTGAGTGAATTATTTAAGAATTGCTCTCTATTTCACTGTCTTTATGATTTTTTTTTGAAATTTATTTTGATAATGGGATTTATCGGATTTTCACTGCTGCGTTTATGCCGCTGTACACACGCTTGATTCTCTTACGGAGACATATAAATCCATGGGTTTTAAGATTCTTCTTGGTCAGGTATATTCCTAGGCGTTGAATATGTGGTGTTGAATCCATTTCGTTGAGCAAGGAGTAGGTCTTGTCTATTACATATTTGGCTTATGGAATGTTATCTGTGCTAATTTCAGTCTCTGGTTTTATGCAGCACCCCAAGGCACCTTTCCCCATAAGCAAGCACTAGTTGGTTTTCTAAATTTGAGACCCTGTTCTGTTTTGTAATTCAGTTCATATGTAGTCAAGTTTACATTCCGTGTATTAGTGATATCTTATGATGTTTCTTTTTCTGTGTGACGTAGTTCACGTAGAATCACCGTACCTGCATCCACTCACTATGCCGCTACGGGCCTGATGACACAGATTTCATTGCTGAGTGATATTGCATGGCACGTACGTGCCACAACTTCTTTATCCATTTTTTGCTTTCTGGGATACTTACCTGGTACTGTAGACGAGCTTCTTGTGAACACAGCAGTCCCAAACTTTGGGGTGGCTCTCTGTTTTTGATTGTAATTTCCCTAAGCAATAGGACCATAAGTGCAATTGCCATAGGCTGTGTTGCTTTATTTCTTATGTGTTTCAGGAAACACCATACACTGCTCCAGGGTGGCTGTTCACAATTTACATCCTGCCAATCAGCATTAAAAGGCTCCCTGTTCTCCATATCCTGTCCTACCTTTCTGGATTTTACACTTTTTTCAGATGGCCCTTTTGCCCAGGGGCCAGTGAGACTTCATTGTAGTGCAGATTTCCTTTACAGGCTTGCTTGGTTGGCCAAAAAGGGCATATGCGTTTTTTCCTGAATATATTCAGGAAAAAAAGCATACGCCCTTTTTGGCCAAGTGCATCATTGTCGACGTTGTGCCTCTTTTCCTATGCTTTCAGGGCAATTCCAGTCTACCCCCTGCAATCGTTTTCCTGAAATTCTGCCCCACTTTCAAGTCCCCTTCGCAGGCTTACTTCAATATATTTTTGAAGGATAGCTGTCATTTATAACTCTGCAGGTTTGTGAATTACAGTGCCCCTGAGCTCCTTTCTTCAACTCGCTTTCTTGTGAGCTGGGCACAAAACCGCAGGATTGCTTCACGCCCTAATCTGTTTCCAGCAGGGCACACTGAGCCTTTGGTTAATTCCTCTTCCTGGTGGGAAATGAGCGTTACATTTGCCCGTGCACACACCTAGAGCTAGTGTCTTATTCGTTCTCCCTATTCCTGTTCATCTTGCACAGAAATTGCAAGCTGCGCCAAAGAGGAGGTTAAAGGCACTGACTCTCCAAGCAGGGAGAGTGTTTGTAAAGCATTTGGAATGGTGAACCCGAGGACCAGGATACGAAAACTGAGATACATTTTAAATCGTTTCCCAATCACACGGTGGACGATACTCTGGGTTTCCCATGCATGTTTTAGCCGGAGGAAGAATCCCTTGAACCTGGAGAGTTGGGACCCATGGAATGGGTACCATGCAGTATGACTTCAAAGGGTCTGCATTTGCTCACCGAAACTCACCAATGCTATCAGCCTGAAGTGTCCAGCCTTATGTCTCAACCAGCTCTGGGTGTAGATGTGTTAAATCCCGGTTGCATCACATGCCCTGAGTGAATTATTTAAGAATTGCTCTCTATTTCACTGTCTTTATGATTTTTTTTTGAAATTTATTTTGATAATGGGATTTATCGGATTTTCACTGCTGCGTTTATGCCGCTGTACACACGCTTGATTCTCTTACGGAGACATATATATCCATGGGTTTTAAGATTCTTCCTAGTCAGGTATATTCCTAGGCGTTGAATATGTGGTGTTGGGTCCATTTCGTTGAGCAAGGAGTAGGTCTTGTCTATTACATATTTGGCTTATGGAAAGTTATCTGTGCTAATTTCAGTCTCTGGTTTTATGAAGCACCCCAACGCACCTTTCCCCATAAGCAAGCACTAGTTGGTTTTCTAAATTTGAGACCCTGTTCTGTTTTGTAATTCAGTTCATGTGTAGTCAAGTTTACATTCCGTGTATTAGTGATATCTTATGATGTTTCTTTTTCTGTGTGACGTAGTTCACGTAGAATCACCGTACCTGCATCCACTCACTATGCCGCTACGGGCCTGATGACACAGATTTCATTGCTGAGTGATATTGCATTGTACGTACGTGCCACAACTTCTTTATCCATATTTTGCTTTCTGGGATATTTACCTGTTACTGTAGACGAGCTTCTTGTGAACACAGCCGTCCCAAATATTGGGGTGGCTGTCTGTTTTTGATTTTAATTTCCGTAAGCTATAGGACCATAAGTGGAAGTGCCATAGACTGTGTTGCTTTGTTTCTTATGTGTTTCAGGAAACACCATACACTTCTCCAGGCTGGCTGCTGGCAATTTACATCCTGCCAATCAGCATAACAAGGCTCCCTGTTCTCCATATCCTGTCCTACCTTTCTGGATTTTACACTTTTTTCAGATGGCCCTCTTGCCCGGGGGGCAGTGAGACTTCATTGTAGTGCAGATTTCCTTTACAGGCTTGCTTGGTTGGCCAAAAAGGGCGTATGCGTTTTTTCCTGAATATATTCAGGAAAAAACGCATACGCCCTTTTTGGCCAAGTGCATCATTGTCGACGTTCTGCCTCTTTTCCTATGCTTTCAGGGCAATTCCAGTCTACCCCCTGCAATCGTTTTCCTGAAATTCTGCCCCGCTTTCAAGTCCCCTTCGCAGGCTTACTTCAATATATTTTTGGAGGATAGCTGTCATTTATAACTCTGCAGGTTTGTGAATTACAGTGCCCCTGAGCTCCTTTCTTCAACTCGCTTTCTTGTGAACTGGGCACAAAACCGCAGGATTGCTTCAGGCCCTAATCTGTTTCGGGCAGGGCATGCTGAGCCTTTGGTAAATTCCTCTTCCTGGTGGGAAATGAGCGTTACATTTGCCCGTGCAGACACCTACAGCTAGTCTCTCATTGGTTCTCCCTATTCCTGTTCATCTTGCACAGAAATTGCAAGCTGTGCCAAACAGGAGGTTAAAGGCACTGACTCTCCAAGCAGGGAGACTGTTAGTAAATCATCTGGAATGGTGAACCCGAGGACCAGGATACGAAAACTGAGATGCATTTTAAATCATTTCTCCATAACACGGTGGACCATACTGTGGGTTTCACATGCATGTTTTAAGTGGAGGAAGAATCCCTTGAACCTGAAGAGTTGGGACCCATGGAATAGGTACCATACAGTATGACTTCAAAGGGTGTGCATTTGCTCACCTCAACTCACCAATGCTATCAGCCTGAAGTGTCCAGCCTTATGTCTCAACCAGCTCTGGGTGTAGATGTGGTCAATCCCGGTTGCATCACATGCCCTGAGTGAATTATTTAAGAATTGCTCTCTATTTCACTGTCTTTGTGTTTTGTTTTCGAAATTTATTTTGATAATGGGATTTATCGGATTTTCACTGCTGCCTTTCGGCCGCTGTACACACCCTTGATTCTCTTAGGGAGACATATATATCCATGGGTTTTAAGATTCTTCCTAGTCAGGTATATTCCTAGGCGTTGAATATGTGGTGTTGGGTCCATTTCGTTGAGCAAGGAGTAGGTCTTGTCTATTACATATTGGGCTTATGGAAAGTTATCTGTGCTAATTTCAGTCTCTGGTTTTATGCAGCACCCCAAGGCACCTTTCCCCATAAGCAAGCACTAGTTGGTTTTCTAAATTTGAGACCCTTTTCTATTTTGTAATTCAGTTCATGTGTAGTCAAGTTTACATTCCGTGTATTCGTGATATCTTATGATGTTTCTTTTTCTGTGTGACGTAGTTCACGTAGAATCACCGTACCTGCATCCACTCACTATGCCGCTATGGGCCTGATGACACAGATTTCATTGCTGAGTGATATTGCATTGTACGTACGTGCCACAAGTTCTTTATCCATTTTTTGCTTTCTGGGATATTTACCTGATACTGTAGACGAGCTTCTTGTGAACACAGCCGTCTCAAATATTGGGGTGGCTGTCTGTTTTTGATTTTAATTTCCGTAAGCTATAGGACCATAAGTGGAAGTGCCATAGGCTGTGTTGCTTTGTTTCTTTCGTGTTTCAGGAAACACCATACACTTCTCCAGGGTGGCTGCTGGCAATTTACATCCTGCCAATCAGCATAACAAGGCTGCCTGTTCTCCATATCCTGTCCTACCTTTCTGGATTTTACACTTTTTTCAGATGGCCCTTTTGCCAGGGGGGCAGTGAGACTTCATTGTAGTGCAGATTTCCTTTACAGGCTTGCTTGGTTGGCCAAAAAGGGCGTATGCGTTTTTTCCTGAATATATTCAGGAAAAAACGCATACGCCCTTTTTGGCCAAGTGCATCATTGTCGACGTTCTGCCTCTTTTCCTATGCTTTCAGGGCAATTCCAGTCTACCCCCTGCAATCGTTTTCCTGAAATTCTGCCCCGCTTTCAAGTCCCCTTCGCAGGCTTACTTCAATATATTTTTGGAGGAAAGCTGTCATTTATAACTCTGCAGGTTTGTGAATTACAGTGCCCCTGAGCTCCTTTCTTCAACTCGCTTTCTTGTGAGCTGGGCACAAAACCGCAGGATTGCTTCAGGCCCTAATCTGTTTCCAGCAGGGCACACTGAGCCTTTGTTTAATTCCTCTTCCTGGTGGGCAATGAGCGTTACATTTGCCCGTGCAGACACCTACAGCTAGTCTCTCATTGGTTCTCCCTATTCCTGTTCATTTTGCACAGAAATTGCAAGCTGTGCCAAAGAGGAGGTTAAAGGCACTGACTCTCCAAGCGGGGAGAGTGTTAGTAAAGCATCTGGAATGGTGAACCCGAGGACCAGGATACGAAAACTGAGATGCATTTTAAATCATTTCCCAATCACATGGTGGACGATACTCTTGGATTCCCATGCATGTTTTAGCTGGAGGAAGAATCCCTTGAACCTGGAGAGTTGGGACCCATGGAATGGGTACCATGCAGTATGACTTCAAAGGGTCTGCATTTGCTCACCGAAACTCACCAATGCTATCAGCCTGAAGTGTCCAGCCTTATGTCTCAACCAGCTCTGGGTGTAGATGTGTTAAATCCCGGTTGCATCACATGCCCTGAGTGAATTATTTAAGAATTGCTCTCTATTTCACTGTCTTTATGATTTTTTTTTGAAATTTATTTTGATAATGGGATTTATCGGATTTTCACTGCTGCGTTTATGCCACTGTACACACGCTTGATTCTCTTATGGAGACATATATATCCATGGGTTTTAAGATTCTTCCTAGTCAGGTATATTCCTAGGCGTTGAATATGTGGTGTTGGGTCCATTTCGTTGAGCAAGGAGTAGGTCTTGTCTATTACATATTTGGCTTATGGAAAGTTATCTGTGCTAATTTCAGTCTCTGGTTTTATGAAGCACCCCAACGCACCTTTCCCCATAAGCAAGCACTAGTTGGTTTTCTAAATTTGAGACCCTGTTCTGTTTTGTAATTCAGTTCATGTGTAGTCAAGTTTACATTCCGTGTATTAGTGATATCTTATGATGTTTCTTTTTCTGTGTGACGTAGTTCACGTAGAATCACCGTACCTGCATCCACTCACTATGCCGCTACGGGCCTGATGACACAGATTTCATTGCTGAGTGATATTGCATTGTACGTACGTGCCACAACTTCTTTATCCATATTTTGCTTTCTGGGATATTTACCTGTTACTGTAGACGAGCTTCTTGTGAACACAGCCGTCCCAAATATTGGGGTGGCTGTCTGTTTTTGATTTTAATTTCCGTAAGCTATAGGACCATAAGTGGAAGTGCCATAGACTGTGTTGCTTTGTTTCTTATGTGTTTCAGGAAACACCATACACTTCTCCAGGCTGGCTGCTGGCAATTTACATCCTGCCAATCAGCATAACAAGGCTCCCTGTTCTCCATATCCTGTCCTACCTTTCTGGATTTTACACTTTTTTCAGATGGCCCTCTTGCCCGGGGGGCAGTGAGACTTCATTGTAGTGCAGATTTCATTTACAGGCTTGCTTGGTTGGCCAAAAAGGGCGTATGCGTTTTTTCCTGAATATATTCAGGAAAAAACGCATACGCCCTTTTTGGCCAAGTGCATCATTGTCGACGTTCTGCCTCTTTTCCTATGCTTTCAGGGCAATTCCAGTCTACCCCCTGCAATCGTTTTCCTGAAATTCTGCCCCGCTTTCAAGTCCCCTTCGCAGGCTTACTTCAATATATTTTTGGAGGAAAGCTGTCATTTATAACTCTGCAGGTTTGTGAATTACAGTGCCCCTGAGCTCCTTTCTTCAACTCGCTTTCTTGTGAGCTGGGCACAAAACCGCAGGATTGCTTCAGGCCCTAATCTGTTTCCAGCAGGGCACACTGAGCCTTTGTTTAATTCCTCTTCCTGGTGGGCAATGAGCGTTACATTTGCCCGTGCAGACACCTACAGCTAGTCTCTCATTGGTTCTCCCTATTCCTGTTCATTTTGCACAGAAATTGCAAGCTGTGCCAAAGAGGAGGTTAAAGGCACTGACTCTCCAAGCGGGGAGAGTGTTAGTAAAGCATCTGGAATGGTGAACCCGAGGACCAGGATACGAAAACTGAGATGCATTTTAAATCATTTCCCAATCACATGGTGGACGATACTCTTGGATTCCCATGCATGTTTTAGCTGGAGGAAGAATCCCTTGAACCTGGAGAGTTGGGACCCATGGAATGGGTACCATGCAGTATGACTTCAAAGGGTCTGCATTTGCTCACCGAAACTCACCAATGCTATCAGCCTGAAGTGTCCAGCCTTATGTCTCAACCAGCTCTGGGTGTAGATGTGTTAAATCCCGGTTGCATCACATGCCCTGAGTGAATTATTTAAGAATTGCTCTCTATTTCACTGTCTTTATGATTTTTTTTTGAAATTTATTTTGATAATGGGATTTATCGGATTTTCACTGCTGCGTTTATGCCACTGTACACACGCTTGATTCTCTTATGGAGACATATATATCCATGGGTTTTAAGATTCTTCCTAGTCAGGTATATTCCTAGGCGTTGAATATGTGGTGTTGGGTCCATTTCGTTGAGCAAGGAGTAGGTCTTGTCTATTACATATTTGGCTTATGGAAAGTTATCTGTGCTAATTTCAGTCTCTGGTTTTATGAAGCACCCCAACGCACCTTTCCCCATAAGCAAGCACTAGTTGGTTTTCTAAATTTGAGACCCTGTTCTGTTTTGTAATTCATTTCATGTGTAGTCAAGTTTACATTCCGTGTATTAGTGATATCTTATGATGTTTCTTTTTCTGTGTGACGTAGTTCACGTAGAATCACCGTACCTGCATCCACTCACTATGCCGCTACGGGCCTGATGACACAGATTTCATTGCTGAGTGATATTGCATTGTACGTACGTGCCACAACTTCTTTATCCATATTTTGCTTTCTGGGATATTTACCTGTTACTGTAGACGAGCTTCTTGTGAACACAGCCGTCCCAAATATTGGGGTGGCTGTCTGTTTTTGATTTTAATTTCCGTAAGCTATAGGACCATAAGTGGAAGTGCCATAGACTGTGTTGCTTTGTTTCTTATGTGTTTCAGGAAACACCATACACTTCTCCAGGCTGGCTGCTGGCAATTTACATCCTGCCAATCAGCATAACAAGGCTCCCTGTTCTCCATATCCTGTCCTACCTTTTTGGATTTTACACTTTTTTCAGATGGCCCTCTTGCCCGGGGGGCAGTGAGACTTCATTGTAGTGCAGATTTCCTTTACAGGCTTGCTTGGTTGGCCAAAAAGGGCGTATGCGTTTTTTCCTGAATATATTCAGGAAAAAACGCATACGCCCTTTTTGGCCAAGTGCATCATTGTCGACGTTCTGCCTCTTTTCCTATGCTTTCAGGGCAATTCCAGTCTACCCCCTGCAATCGTTTTCCTGAAATTCTGCCCCGCTTTCAAGTCCCCTTCGCAGGCTTACTTCAATATATTTTTGGAGGATAGCTGTCATTTATAACTCTGCAGGTTTGTGAATTACAGTGCCCCTGAGCTCCTTTCTTCAACTCGCTTTCTTGTGAACTGGGCACAAACCCGCAGGATTGCTTCAGGCCCTAATCTGTTTCGGGCAGGGCATGCTGAGCCTTTGGTAAATTCCTCTTCCTGGTGGGAAATGAGCGTTACATTTGCCCGTGCAGACACCTACAGCTAGTCTCTCATTGGTTCTCCCTATTCCTGTTCATCTTGCACAGAAATTGCAAGCTGTGCCAAACAGGAGGTTAAAGGCACTGACTCTCCAAGCAGGGAGACTGTTAGTAAATCATCTGGAATGGTGAACCCGAGGACCAGGATACGAAAACTGAGATGCATTTTAAATCATTTCCCCATAACACGGTGGACCATACTGTGGGTTTCACATGCATGTTTTAGCTGGAGGAAGAATCCCTTGAACCTGAAGAGTTGGGACCCATGGAATAGGTACCATACAGTATGACTTCAAAGGGTGTGCATTTGCTCACCTAAACTCACCAATGCTATCAGCCTGAAGTGTCCAGCCTTATGTCTCAACCAGCTCTGGGTGTAGATGTGGTCAATCCCGGTTGCATCACATGCCCTGAGTGAATTATTTAAGAATTGCTCTCTATTTCACTGTCTTTATGATTTTTTTTGAAATTTATTTTGATAATGGGATTTATCGGATTTTCACTGCTGCGTTTATGCCGCTGTACACACGCTTGATTCTCTTACGGAGACATATATATCCATGGGTTTTAAGATTCTTCCTAGTCAGGTATATTCCTAGGCGTTGAATATGTGGTGTTGGGTCCATTTCGTTGAGCAAGGAGTAGGTCTTGTCTATTACATATTTGGCTTATGGAAAGTTATCTGTGCTAATTTCAGTCTCTGGTTTTATGAAGCACCCCAACGCACCTTTCCCCATAAGCAAGCACTAGTTGGTTTTCTAAATTTGAGACCCTGTTCTGTTTTGTAATTCAGTTCATGTGTAGTCAAGTTTACATTCCGTGTATTAGTGATATCTTATGATGTTTCTTTTTCTGTGTGACGTAGTTCACGTAGAATCACCGTACCTGCATCCACTCACTATGCCGCTACGGGCCTGATGACACAGATTTCATTGCTGAGTGATATTGCATTGTACGTACGTGCCACAACTTCTTTATCCATATTTTGCTTTCTGGGATATTTACCTGTTACTGTAGACGAGCTTCTTGTGAACACAGCCGTCCCAAATATTGGGGTGGCTGTCTGTTTTTGATTTTAATTTCCGTAAGCTATAGGACCATAAGTGGAAGTGCCATAGACTGTGTTGCTTTGTTTCTTATGTGTTTCAGGAAACACCATACACTTCTCCAGGCTGGCTGCTGGCAATTTACATCCTGCCAATCAGCATAACAAGGCTCCCTGTTCTCCATATCCTGTCCTACCTTTCTGGATTTTACACTTTTTTCAGATGGCCCTCTTGCCCGGGGGGCAGTGAGACTTCATTGTAGTGCAGATTTCCTTTACAGGCTTGCTTGGTTGGCCAAAAAGGGCGTATGCGTTTTTTCCTGAATATATTCAGGAAAAAACGCATACGCCCTTTTTGGCCAAGTGCATCATTGTCGACGTTCTGTCTCTTTTCCTATGCTTTCAGGGCAATTCCAGTCTACCCCCTGCAATCGTTTTCCTGAAATTCTGCCCCGCTTTCAAGTCCCCTTCGCAGGCTTACTTCAATATATTTTTGGAGGATAGCTGTCATTTATAACTCTGCAGGTTTGTGAATTACAGTGCCCCTGAGCTCCTTTCTTCAACTCGCTTTCTTGTGAACTGGGCACAAAACCGCAGGATTGCTTCAGGCCCTAATCTGTTTCGGGCAGGGCATGCTGAGCCTTTGGTAAATTCCTCTTCCTGGTGGGAAATGAGCGTTACATTTGCCCGTGCAGACACCTACAGCTAGTCTCTCATTGGTTCTCCCTATTCCTGTTCATCTTGCACAGAAATTGCAAGCTGTGCCAAACAGGAGGTTAAAGGCACTGACTCTCCAAGCAGGGAGACTGTTAGTAAATCATCTGGAATGGTGAACCCGAGGACCAGGATACGAAAACTGAGATGCATTTTAAATCATTTCCCCATAACACGGTGGACCATACTGTGGGTTTCACATGCATGTTTTAGCTGGAGGAAGAATCCCTTGAACCTGAAGAGTTGGGACCCATGGAATAGGTACCATACAGTATGACTTCAAAGGGTGTGCATTTGCTCACCTAAACTCACCAATGCTATCAGCCTGAAGTGTCCAGCCTTATGTCTCAACCAGCTCTGGGTGTAGATGTGGTCAATCCCGGTTGCATCACATGCCCTGAGTGAATTATTTAAGAATTGCTCTCTATTTCACTGTCTTTGTGTTTTGTTTTCGAAATTTATTTTGATAATGGGATTTATCGGATTTTCACTGCTGCCTTTCGGCCGCTGTACACACCCTTGATTCTCTTACGGAGACATATATATCCATGGGTTTTAAGATTCTTCCTAGTCAGGTATATTCCTAGGCGTTGAATATGTGGTGTTGGGTCCATTTCGTTGAGCAAGGAGTAGGTCTTGTCTATTACATATTGGGCTTATGGAAAGTTATCTGTGCTAATTTCAGTCTCTGGTTTTATGCAGCACCCCAAGGCACCTTTCCCCATAAGCAAGCACTAGTTGGTTTTCTAAATTTGAGACCCTTTTCTATTTTGTAATTCAGTTCATGTGTAGTCAAGTTTACATTCCGTGTATTCGTGATATCTTATGATGTTTCTTTTTCTGTGTGACGTAGTTCACGTAGAATCACCGTACCTGTATCCACTCACTATGCCGCTATGGGCCTGATGACACAGATTTCATTGCTGAGTGATATTGCATTGTACGTACGTGCCACAAGTTCTTTATCCATTTTTTGCTTTCTGGGATATTTACCTGATACTGTAGACGAGCTTCTTGTGAACACAGCCGTCTCAAATATTGGGGTGGCTGTCTGTTTTTGATTTTAATTTCCGTAAGCTATAGGACCATAAGTGGAAGTGCCATAGGCTGTGTTGTTTTGTTTCTTTCGTGTTTCAGGAAACACCATACACTTCTCCAGGGTGGCTGCTGGCAATTTACATCCTGCCAATCAGCATAACAAGGCTCCCTGTTCTCCATATCCTGTCCTACCTTTCTGGATTTTACACTTTTTTCAGATGGCCCTTTTGCCAGGGGGGCAGTGAGACTTCATTGTAGTGCAGATTTCATTTACAGGCTTGCTTGGTTGGCCAAAAAGGGCGTATGCGTTTTTTCCTGAATATATTCAGGAAAAAACACATACGCCCTTTTTGGCCAAGTGCATCATTGTTGACGTTCTGCCTCTTTTCCTATGCTTTCAGGGCAATTCCAGTCTACCCCCTGCAATCGTTTTCCTGAAATTCTGCCCCGCTTTCAACTCCCCTTCGCAGGCTTACTTCAATATATTTTTGGAGGATAGCTGTCATTTATAACTCTGCAGGTTTGTGAATTACAGTGTCCCTGAGCTCCTTTCTTCAACTCGCTTCCTTGTGAGCTGGGCACAAAACCGCATGATTGCTTCAGGCCCTAATCTGTTTCCGGCAGGGCACGCTGAGCCTTTGGTTAATTCCTCTTCCTGGTGGGAAATGAGCGTTACATTTGCCCGTGCAGACACCTACAGCTAGTCTCTCATTGGTTCTCCCTATTCCTGTTCATTTTGCACAGAAATTGCAAGCTGTGCCAAAGAGGAGGTTAAAGGCACTGACTCTCCAAGCGGGGAGAGTGTTAGTAAAGCATCTGGAATGGTGAACCCGAAGACCAGGATACGAAAACTGAGATGCATTTTAAATCATTTCCCAATCACATGGTGGACGATACTCTTGGTTTCCCATGCATGTTTTAGCTGGAGGAAGAATCCCTTGAACCTGGAGAGTTGGGACCCATGGAATGGGTACCATGCAGTATGACTTCAAAGGGTCTGCATTTGCTCACCGAAACTCACCAATGCTATCAGCCTGAAGTGTCCAGCCTTATGTCTCAACCAGCCCTGGGTGTAGATGTGTTAAATCCCGGTTGCATCACATGCCCTGAGTGAATTATTTAAGAATTGCTCTCTATTTCACGGTCTTTATGATTTTTTTTTGAAATTTATTTTGATAATGGGATTTATCGGATTTTCACTGCTGCGTTTATGCCGCTGTACACACGCTTGATTCTCTTACGGAGACATATATATCCATGGGTTTTAAGATTCTTCCTAGTCAGGTATATTCCTAGGCGTTGAATATGTGGTGTTGGGTCCATTTCGTTGAGCAAGGAGTAGGTCTTGTCTATTACATATTTGGCTTATGGAAAGTTATCTGTGCTAATTTCAGTCTCTGGTTTTATGAAGCACCCCAACGCACCTTTCCCCATAAGCAAGCACTAGTTGGTTTTCTAAATTTGAGACCCTGTTCTGTTTTGTAATTCAGTTCATGTGTAGTCAAGTTTACATTCCGTGTATTAGTGATATCTTATGATGTTTCTTTTTCTGTGTGACGTAGTTCACGTAGAATCACCGTACCTGCATCCACTCACTATGCCGCTACGGGCCTGATGACACAGATTTCATTGCTGAGTGATATTGCATTGTACGTACGTGCCACAACTTCTTTATCCATATTTTGCTTTCTGGGATATTTACCTGTTACTGTAGACGAGCTTCTTGTGAACACAGCCGTCCCAAATATTGGGGTGGCTGTCTGTTTTTGATTTTAATTTCCGTAAGCTATAGGACCATAAGTGGAAGTGCCATAGACTGTGTTGCTTTGTTCCTTATGTGTTTCAGGAAACACCATACACTTCTCCAGGCTGGCTGCTGGCAATTTACATCCTGCCAATCAGCATAACAAGGCTCCCTGTTCTCCATATCCTGTCCTACCTTTCTGGATTTTACACTTTTTTCAGATGGCCCTCTTGCCCGGGGGGCAGTGAGACTTCATTGTAGTGCAGATTTCCTTTACAGGCTTGCTTGGTTGGCCAAAAAGGGCGTATGCCTTTTTTCCTGAATATATTCAGGAAAAAAGGCATACGCCCTTTTTGGCCAAGTGCATCATTGTCGACGTTCTGCCTCTTTTCCTATGCTTTCAGGGCAATTCCAGTCTACCCCCTGCAATCGTTTTCCTGAAATTCTGCCCCGCTTTCAAGTCCCCTTCGCAGGCTTACTTCAATATATTTTTGGAGGATAGCTGTCATTTATAACTCTGCAGGTTTGTGAATTACAGTGCCCCTGAGCTCCTTTCTTCAACTCGCTTTCTTGTGAACTGGGCACAAAACCGCAGGATTGCTTCAGGCCCTAATCTGTTTCGGGCAGGGCATGCTGAGCCTTTGGTAAATTCCTCTTCCTGGTGGGAAATGAGCGTTACATTTGCCCGTGCAGACACCTACAGCTAGTCTCTCATTGGTTCTCCCTATTCCTGTTCATCTTGCACAGAAATTGCAAGCTGTGCCAAACAGGAGGTTAAAGGCACTGACTCTCCAAGCAGGGAGACTGTTAGTAAATCATCTGGAATGGTGAACCCGAGGACCAGGATACGAAAAGTGAGATGCATTTTAAATCATTTCCCCATAACACGGTGGACGATACTCTTGGTTTCACATGCATGTTTTAGCTGGAGGAAGAATCCCTTGAACCTGAAGAGTTGGGACCCATGGAATAGGTACCATACAGTATGACTTCAAAGGGTGTGCATTTGCTCACCTAAACTCACCAATGCTATCAGCCTGAAGTGTCCAGCCTTATGTCTCAACCAGCTCTGGGTGTAGATGTGTTAAATCCCGGTTGCATCACATGCCCTTAGTGAATTATTTAAGAATTGCTCTCTATTTCACTGTCTTTGTGATTTTTTTTTGAAATTTATTTTGATAATGGGATTTATCGGATTTTCACTGCTGCCTTTCGGCCGCTGTACACACCTTTGATTCTCTTATGGAGACATATATATCCATGGGTTTTAAGATTCTTCCTAGTCAGGTATATTCCTAGGCGTTGAATATGTGGTGTTGGGTCCATTTCGTTGAGCAAGGAGTAGGTCTTGTCTATTACATATTTGGCTTATGGAAAGTTATCTGTGCTAATTTCAGTCTCTGGTTTTATGCAGCACCCCAAGGCACCTTTCCCCATAAGCAAGCACTAGTTGGTTTTCTAAATTTGAGACCCTTTTCTATTTTGTAATTCAGTTCATGTGTAGTCAAGTTTACATTCCGTGTATTCGTGATATCTTATGATGTTTCTTTTTCTGTGTGACGTAGTTCACGTAGAATCACCGTACCTGCATCCACTCACTATGCCGCTACGGGCCTGATGACACAGATTTCATTGCTGAGTGATATTGCATTGTACGTACGTGCCACAAGTTCTTTATCCATTTTTTGCTTTCTGGGATATTTACCTGTTACTGTAGACGAGCTTCTTGTGAACACAGCCGTCCCAAATATTGGGGTGTCTGTCTGTTTTTGATTTTAATTTCCGTAAGCTATAGGACCATAAGTGGAAGTGCCATAGACTGTGTTGCTTTGTTTCTTATGTGTTTCAGGAAACACCATACACTTCTCCAGGCTGGCTGCTGGCAATTTACATCCTGCCAATCAGCATAACAAGGCTCCCTGTTCTCCATATCCTGTCCTACCTTTCTGGATTTTACACTTTTTTCAGATGGCCCTCTTGCCCCGGGGGCAGTGAGACTTCATTGTAGTGCAGATTTCCTTTACAGGCTTGCTTGGTTGGCCAAAAAGGGCGTATGCGTTTTTTCCTGAATATATTCAGGAAAAAACGCATACGCCCTTTTTGGCCAAGTGCATCATTGTCGACGTTCTGCCTCTTTTCCTATGCTTTCAGGGCAATTCCAGTCTACCCCCTGCAATCGTTTTCCTGAAATTCTGCCCCGCTTTCAAGTCCCCTTCGCAGGCTTACTTCAATATATTTTTGGAGGAAAGCTGTCATTTATAACTCTGCAGGTTTGTGAATTACAGTGCCCCTGAGCTCCTTTCTTGAACTCGCTTTCTTGTGATCTGGGCACAAAACCGCAGGATTGCTTCAGGCCCTAATCTGTTTCCAGCAGGGCACACTGAGCCTTTGTTTAATTCCTCTTCCTGGTGGGCAATGAGCGTTACATTTGCCCGTGCAGACACCTACAGCTAGTCTCTCATTGGTTCTCCTTATTCCTGTTCATCTTGCACAGATATTGCAAGCTGTGCCAAAGAGGAGGTTAAAGGCACTGACTCTCCAAGCGGGGAGAGTGTTAGTAAAGCATCTGGAATGGTGAACCCGAGGACCAGGATACGAAAACTGAGATGCATTTTAAATCATTTCCCAATCACATGGTGGACGATACTCTTGGTTTCCCATGCATGTTTTAGCTGGAGGAAGAATCCCTTGAACCTGGAGAGTTGGGACCCATGGAATGGGTACCATGCAGTATGATTTCAAAGGGTCTACATTTGCTCACCGAAACTCACCAATGCTATCAGCCTGAAGTGTCCAGCCTTATGTCTCAACCAGCTCTGGGTGTAGATGTGTTAAATCCCGGTTGCATCACGTGCCCTGAGTGAATTATTTAAGAATTGCTCTCTATTTCACTGTCTTTGTGATTTTTTTTTGAAATTTATTTTGATAATGGGATTTATCGGATTTTCACTGCTGCGTTTATGCCGCTGTACACACGCTTGATTCTCTTATGGAGACATATAAATCCATGGGTTTTAAGATTCTTCTTGGTCAGGTATATTCCTAGGCGTTGAATATGTGGTGTTGAATCCATTTCGTTGAGCAAGGAGTAGGTCTTGTCTATTACATATTTGGCTTATGGAATGTTATCTGTGCTAATTTCAGTCTCTGGTTTTATGCAGCACCCCAAGGCACCTTTCCCCATAAGCAAGCACTAGTTGGTTTTCTAAATTTGAGACCCTGTTCTGTTTTGTAATTCAGTTCATATGTAGTCAAGTTTACATTCCGTGTATTAGTGATATCTTATGATGTTTCTTTTTCTGTGTGACATAGTTCACGTAGAATCACCGTACCTGCATCCACTCACTATGCCGCTACGGGCCTGATGACACAGATTTCATTGCTGAGTGATATTGCATTGCACGTACGTGCCACAACTTCTTTATCCATTTTTTGCTTTCTGGGATATTTACCTGGTACTGTAGACGAGCTTCTTGTGAACACAGCCGTCCCAAACTTTGGGGTGGCTCTCTGTTTTTGATTTTAATTTCCCTAAGCAATAGGACCATAAGTGCAATTGCCATAGGCTGTGTTGCTTTATTTCTTATGTGTTTCAGGAAACACCATACACTGCTCCAGGGTGGCTGTTCACAATTTACATCCTGCCAATCAGCATTAAAAGGCTCCCTGTTCTCCATATCCTGTCCTACCTTTCTGGATTTTACACTTTTTTCAGAGGGCCCTTTTGCCCAGGGGCCAGTGAGACTTCATTGTCTTGCAGATTTCCTTTACAGGCTTGCTTGGTTGGCCAAAAAGGGCATATGCGTTTTTTCCTGAATATATTCAGGAAAAAAAGCATACGCCCTTTTTGGCCAAGTGCATCATTGTCGACGTTGTGCCTCTTTTCCTATGCTTTCAGGGCAATTCCAGTCTACCCCCTGCAATCGTTTTCCTGAAATTCTGCCCCACTTTCAAGTCCCCTTCGCAGGCTTACTTCAATATATTTTTGAAGGATAGCTGTCATTTATAACTCTGCAGGTTTGTGAATTACAGTGCCCCTGAGCTCCTTTCTTCAACTCGCTTTCTTGTGAGCTGGGCACAAAACCGCAGGATTGCTTCACGCCCTAATCTGTTTCCAGCAGGGCACACTGAGCCTTTGGTTAATTCCTCTTCCTGGTGGGAAATGAGCGTTACATTTGCCCGTGCACACACCTAGAGCTAGTGTCTTATTCGTTCTCCCTATTCCTGTTCATCTTGCACAGAAATTGCAAGCTGCGCCAAAGAGGAGGTTAAAGGCACTGACTCTCCAAGCAGGGAGAGTGTTAATAAAGCATTTGGAATGGTGAACCCGAGGACCAGGATACGAAAACTGAGATACATTTTAAATCGTTTCCCAATCACACGGTGGACGATACTCTGGGTTTCCCATGCATGTTTTAGCCGGAGGAAGAATCCCTTGAACCTGGAGAGTTGGGACCCATGGAATGGGTACCATGCAGTATGACTTCAAAGGGTCTGCATTTGCTCACCGAAACTCACCAATGCTATCAGCCTGAAGTGTCCAGCCTTATGTCTCAACCAGCTCTGGGTGTAGATGTGTTAAATCCCGGTTGCATCACATGCCCTGAGTGAATTATTTAAGAATTGCTCTCTATTTCACTGTCTTTATGATTTTTTTTTGAAATTTATTTTGATAATGGGATTTATCGGATTTTCACTGCTGCGTTTATGCCGCTGTACACACGCTTGATTCTCTTACGGAGACATATATATCCATGGGTTTTAAGATTCTTCCTAGTCAGGTATATTCCTAGGCGTTGAATATGTGGTGTTGGGTCCATTTCGTTGAGCAAGGAGTAGGTCTTGTCTATTACATATTTGGCTTATGGAAAGTTATCTGTGCTAATTTCAGTCTCTGGTTTTATGAAGCACCCCAACGCACCTTTCCCCATAAGCAAGCACTAGTTGGTTTTCTAAATTTGAGACCCTGTTCTGTTTTGTAATTCAGTTCATGTGTAGTCAAGTTTACATTCCGTGTATTAGTGATATCTTATGATGTTTCTTTTTCTGTGTGACGTAGTTCACGTAGAATCACCGTACCTGCATCCACTCACTATGCCGCTACGGGCCTGATGACACAGATTTCATTGCTGAGTGATATTGCATTGTACGTACGTGCCACAACTTCTTTATCCATATTTTGCTTTCTGGGATATTTACCTGTTACTGTAGACGAGCTTCTTGTGAACACAGCCGTCCCAAATATTGGGGTGGCTGTCTGTTTTTGATTTTAATTTCCGTAAGCTATAGGACCATAAGTGGAAGTGCCATAGACTGTGTTGCTTTGTTTCTTATGTGTTTCAGGAAACACCATACACTTCTCCAGGCTGGCTGCTGGCAATTTACATCCTGCCAATCAGCATAACAAGGCTCCCTGTTCTCCATATCCTGTCCTACCTTTCTGGATTTTACACTTTTTTCAGATGGCCCTCTTGCCCGGGGGGCAGTGAGACTTCATTGTACTGCAGATTTCCTTTACAGGCTTGCTTGGTTGGCCAAAAAGGGCGTATGCGTTTTTTCCTGAATATATTCAGGAAAAAACGCATACGCCCTTTTTGGCCAAGTGCATCATTGTCGACGTTCTGCCTCTTTTCCTATGCTTTCAGGGCAATTCCAGTCTACCCCCTGCAATCGTTTTCCTGAAATTCTGCCCCGCTTTCAAGTCCCCTTCGCAGGCTTACTTCAATATATTTTTGGAGGATAGCTGTCATTTATAACTCTGCAGGTTTGTGAATTACAGTGCCCCTGAGCTCCTTTCTTCAACTCGCTTTCTTGTGAACTGGGCACAAAACCGCAGGATTGCTTCAGGCCCTAATCTGTTTCGGGCAGGGCATGCTGAGCCTTTGGTAAATTCCTCTTCCTGGTGGGAAATGAGCATTACATTTGCCCGTGCAGACACCTACAGCTAGTCTCTCATTCGTTCTCCCTATTCCTGTTCATCTTGCACAGAAATTGCAAGCTGTGCCAAACAGGAGGTTAAAGGCACTGACTCTCCAAGCAGGGAGACTGTTAGTAAATCATCTGGAATGGTGAACCCGAGGACCAGGATACGAAAACTGAGATGCATTTTAAATCATTTCCCCATAACACGGTGGACCATACTGTGGGTTTCACATGCATGTTTTAGCTGGAGGAAGAATCCCTTGAACCTGAAGAGTTGGGACCCATGGAATAGGTACCATACAGTATGACTTCAAAGGGTGTGCATTTGCTCACCTAAACTCACCAATGCTATCAGCCTGAAGTGTCCAGCCTTATGTCTCAACCAGCTCTGGGTGTAGATGTGGTCAATCCCGGTTGCATCACATGCCCTTAGTGAATTATTTAAGAATTGCTCTCTATTTCACTGTCTTTGTGTTTTGTTTTCGAAATTTATTTTGATAATGGGATTTATCGGATTTTCACTGCTGCCTTTCGGCCGCTGTACACACCCTTGATTCTCTTACGGAGACATATATATCCATGGGTTTTAAGATTCTTCCTAGTCAGGTATATTCCTAGGCGTTGAATATGTGGTGTTGGGTCCATTTCGTTGAGCAAGGAGTAGGTCTTGTCTATTACATATTTGGCTTATGGAAAGTTATCTGTGCTAATTTCAGTCTCTGGTTTTATGCAGCACCCCAAGGCACCTTTCCCCATAAGCAAGCACTAGTTGGTTTTCTAAATTTGAGACCCTTTTCTATTTTGTAATTCAGTTCATGTGTAGTCAAGTTTACATTCCGTGTATTCGTGATATCTTATGATGTTTCTTTTTCTGTGTGACGTAGTTCACGTAGAATCACCGTACCTGCATCCACTCACTATGCCGCTATGGGCCTGATGACACAGATTTCATTGCTGAGTGATATTGCATTGTACGTACGTGCCACAAGTTCTTTATCCATTTTTTGCTTTCTGGGATATTTACCTGATACTGTAGACGAGCTTCTTGTGAACACAGCCGTCTCAAATATTGGGGTGGCTGTCTGTTTTTGATTTTAATTTCCGTAAGCTATAGGACCATAAGTGGAAGTGCCATAGGCTGTGTTGCTTTGTTTCTTTCGTGTTTCAGGAAACACCATACACTTCTCCAGGGTGGCTGCTGGCAATTTACATCCTGCCAATCAGCATAACAAGGCTCCCTGTTCTCCATATCCTGTCCTACCTTTCTGGATTTTACACTTTTTTCAGATGGCCCTTTTGCCAGGGGGGCAGTGAGACTTCATTGTAGTGCAGATTTCATTTACAGGCTTGCTTGCTTGGCCAAAAAGGGCGTATGCGTTTTTTCCTGAATATATTCAGGAAAAAACGCATACGCCCTTTTTGGCCAAGTGCATCATTGTCGACGTTCTGCCTCTTTTCCTATGCTTTCAGGGCAATTCCAGTCTACCCCCTGCAATCGTTTTCCTGAAATTCTGCCCCGCTTTCAAGTCCCCTTCGCAGGCTTACTTCAATATATTTTTGGAGGAAAGCTGTCATTTATAACTCTGCAGGTTTGTGAATTACAGTGCCCCTGAGCTCCTTTCTTCAACTCGCTTTCTTGTGAGCTGGGCACAAAACCGCAGGATTGCTTCAGGCCCTAATCTGTTTCCAGCAGGGCACACTGAGCCTTTGTTTAATTCCTCTTCCTGGTGGGCAATGAGCGTTACATTTGCCCGTGCAGACACCTACAGCTAGTCTCTCATTGGTTCTCCCTATTCCTGTTCATTTTGCACAGAAATTGCAAGCTGTGCCAAAGAGGAGGTTAAAGGCACTGACTCTCCAAGCGGGGAGAGTGTTAGTAAAGCATCTGGAATGGTGAACCCGAGGACCAGGATACGAAAACTGAGATGCATTTTAAATCATTTCCCAATCACATGGTGGACGATACTCTTGGTTTCCCATGCATGTTTTAGCTGGAGGAAGAATCCCTTGAACCTGGAGAGTTGGGACCCATGGAATGGGTACCATGCAGTATGACTTCAAAGCGTCTGCATTTGCTCACCGAAACTCACCAATGCTATCAGCCTGAAGTGTCCAGCCTTATGTCTCAACCAGCTCTGGGTGTAGATGTGTTAAATCCCGGTTGCATCACATGCCCTGAGTGAATTATTTAAGAATTGCTCTCTATTTCACTGTCTTTATGATTTTTTTTTGAAATTTATTTTGATAATGGGATATATCGGATTTTCACTGCTGCGTTTATGCCGCTGTACACACGCTTGATTCTCTTACGGAGACATATATATCCATGGGTTTTAAGATTCTTCCTAGTCAGGTATATTCCTAGGCGTTGAATATGTGGTGTTGGGTCCATTTCGTTGAGCAAGGAGTAGGTCTTGTCTATTACATATTTGGCTTATGGAAAGTTATCTGTGCTAATTTCAGTCTCTGGTTTTATGAAGCACCCCAACGCACCTTTCCCCATAAGCAAGCACTAGTTGGTTTTCTAAATTTGAGACCCTGTTCTGTTTTGTAATTCAGTTCATGTGTAGTCAAGTTTACATTCCGTGTATTAGTGATATCTTATGATGTTTCTTTTTCTGTGTGACGTAGTTCACGTAGAATCACCGTACCTGCATCCACTCACTATGCCGCTATGGGCCTGATGACACAGATTTCATTGCTGAGTGATATTGCATTGTACGTACGTGCCACAACTTCTTTATCCATATTTTGCTTTCTGGGATATTTACCTGTTACTGTAGACGAGCTTCTTGTGAACACAGCCGTCCCAAATATTGGGGTGGCTCTCTGTTTTTGATTTTAATTTCCGTAAGCTATAGGACCATAAGTGGAAGTGCCATAGACTGTGTTGCTTTGTTTCTTATGTGTTTCAGGAAACACCATACACTTCTCCAGGCTGGCTGCTGGCAATTTACATCCTGCCAATCAGCATAACAAGGCTCCCTGTTCTCCATATCCTGTCCTACCTTTCTGGATTTTACACTTTTTTCAGATGGCCCTCTTGCCCGGGGGGCAGTGAGACTTCATTGTAGTGCAGATTTCCTTTACAGGCTTGCTTGGTTGGCCAAAAAGGGCGTATGCGTTTTTTCCTGAATATATTCAGGAAAAAACGCATACGCCCTTTTTGGCCAAGTGCATCATTGTCGACGTTCTGCCTCTTTTCCTATGCTTTCAGGGCAATTCCAGTCTACCCCCTGCAATCGTTTTCCTGAAATTCTGCCCCGCTTTCAAGTCCCCTTCGCAGGCTTACTTCAATATATTTTTGGAGGATAGCTGTCATTTATAACTCTGCAGGTTTGTGAATTACAGTGCCCCTGAGCTCCTTTCTTCAACTCGCTTTCTTGTGAACTGGGCACAAAACCGCAGGATTGCTTCAGGCCCTAATCTGTTTCGGGCAGGGCATGCTGAGCCTTTGGTAAATTCCTCTTCCTGGTGGGAAATGAGCGTTACATTTGCCCGTGCAGACACCTACAGCTAGTCTCTCATTGGTTCTCCCTATTCCTGTTCATCTTGCACAGAAATTGCAAGCTGTGCCAAACAGGAGGTTAAAGGCACTGACTCTCCAAGCAGGGAGACTGTTAGTAAATCATCTGGAATGGTGAACCCGAGGACCAGGATACGAAAACTGAGATGCATTTTAAATCATTTCCCCATAACACGGTGGACCATACTGTGGGTTTCACATGCATGTTTTAGCTGGAGGAAGAATCCCTTGAACCTGAAGAGTTGGGACCCATGGAATAGGTACCATACAGTATGACTTCAAAGGGTGTGCATTTGCTCACCTAAACTCACCAATGCTATCAGCCTGAAGTGTCCAGCCTTATGTCTCAACCAGCTCTGGGTGTAGATGTGGTCAATCCCGGTTGCATCACATGCCCTGAGTGAATTATTTAAGAATTGCTCTCTATTTCACTGTCTTTGTGTTTTGTTTTCGAAATTTATTTTGATAATGGGATTTATCGGATTTTCACTGCTGCCTTTCGGCCGCTGTACACACCCTTGATTCTCTTACGGAGACATATATATCCATGGGTTTTAAGATTCTTCCTAGTCAGGTATATTCCTAGGCGTTGAATATGTGGTGTTGGGTCCATTTCGTTGAGCAAGGAGTAGGTCTTGTCTATTACATATTGGGCTTATGGAAAGTTATCTGTGCTAATTTCAGTCTCTGGTTTTATGCAGCACCCCAAGGCACCTTTCCCCATAAGCAAGCACTAGTTGGTTTTCTAAATTTGAGACCCTTTTCTATTTTGTAATTCAGTTCATGTGTAGTCAAGTTTACATTCCGTGTATTCGTGATATCTTATGATGTTTCTTTTTCTGTGTGACGTAGTTCACGTAGAATCACCGTACCTGCATCCACTCACTATGCCGCTATGGGCCTGATGACACAGATTTCATTGCTGAGTGATATTGCATTGTACGTACGTGCCACAAGTTCTTTATCCATTTTTTGCTTTCTGGGATATTTACCTGATACTGTAGACGAGCTTCTTGTGAACACAGCCGTCTCAAATATTGGGGTGGCTGTCTGTTTTTGATTTTAATTTCCGTAAGCTATAGGACCATAAGTGGAAGTGCCATAGGCTGTGTTGCTTTGTTTCTTTCGTGTTTCAGGAAACACCATACACTTCTCCAGGGTGGCTGCTGGCAATTTACATCCTGCCAATCAGCATAACAAGGCTCCCTGTTCTCCATATCCTGTCCTACCTTTCTGGATTTTACACTTTTTTCAGATGGCCCTTTTGCCAGGGGGGCAGTGAGACTTCATTGTAGTGCAGATTTCATTTACAGGCTTGCTTGGTTGGCCAAAAAGGGCGTATGCGTTTTTTCCTGAATATATTCAGGAAAAAACACATACGCCCTTTTTGGCCAAGTGCATCATTGTCGACGTTCTGCCTCTTTTCCTATGCTTTCAGGGCAATTCCAGTCTACCCCCTGCAATCGTTTTCCTGAAATTCTGCCCCGCTTTCAACTCCCCTTCGCAGGCTTACTTCAATATATTTTTGGAGGATAGCTGTCCTTTATAACTCTGCAGGTTTGTGAATTACAGTGCCCCTGAGCTCCTTTCTTCAACTCGCTTTCTTGTGAGCTGGGCACAAAACCGCAGGATTGCTTCAGGCCCTAATCTGTTTCCGGCAGGGCACGCTGAGCCTTTGGTTAATTCCTCTTCCTGGTGGGAAATGAGCGTTACATTTGCCGGTGCAGACACCTACAGCTAGTCTCTCATTGGTTCTCCCTATTCCTGTTCATTTTGCACAGATATTGCAAGCTGTGCCAAAGAGGAGGTTAAAGGCACTGACTCTCCAAGCGGGGAGAGTGTTAGTAAAGCATCTGGAATGGTGAACCCGAGGACCAGGATACGAAAACTGAGATGCATTTTAAATCATTTCCCAATCACATGGTGGACGATACTCTTGGTTTCCCATGCATGTTTTAGCTGGAGGAAGAATCCCTTGAACCTGGAGAGTTGGGAACCATGGAATTGGTACCATGCAGTATGACTTCAAAGGGTCTGCATTTGCTCACCGAAACTCACCAATGCTATCAGCCTGAAGTGTCCAGCCTTATGTCTCAACCAGCTCTGGGTGTAGATGTGTTAAATCCCGGTTGCATCACATGCCCTGAGTGAATTATTTAAGAATTGCTCTCTATTTCACTGTCTTTATGATTTTTTTTTGAAATTTATTTTGATAATGGGATTTATCGGATTTTCACTGCTGCGTTTATGCCGCTGTACACACGCTTGATTCTCTTACGGAGACATATATATCCATGGGTTTTAAGATTCTTCCTAGTCAGGTATATTCCTAGGCGTTGAATATGTGGTGTTGGGTCCATTTCGTTGAGCAAGGAGTAGGTCTTGTCTATTACATATTTGGCTTATGGAAAGTTATCTGTGCTAATTTCAGTCTCTGGTTTTATGAAGCACCCCAACGCACCTTTCCCCATAAGCAAGCACTAGTTGGTTTTCTAAATTTGAGACCCTGTTCTGTTTTGTAATTCAGTTCATGTGTAGTCAAGTTTACATTCCGTGTATTAGTGATATCTTATGATGTTTCTTTTTCTGTGTGACGTAGTTCACGTAGAATCACCGTACCTGCATCCACTCACTATGCCACTACGGGCCTGATGACACAGATTTCATTGCTGAGTGATATTGCATTGTATGTACGTGCCACAACTTCTTTATCCATATTTTGCTTTCTGGGATATTTACCTGTTACTGTAGACGAGCTTCTTGTGAACACAGCCGTCCCAAATATTGGGGTGGCTGTCTGTTTTTGATTTTAATTTCCGTAAGCTATAGGACCATAAGTGGAAGTGCCATAGACTGTGTTGCTTTGTTTCTTATGTGTTTCAGGAAACACCATACACTTCTCCAGGCTGGCTGCTGGCAATTTACATCCTGCCAATCAGCATAACAAGGCTCCCTGTTCTCCATATCCTGTCCTACCTTTCTGGATTTTACACTTTTTTCAGATGGCCCTCTTGCCCGGGGGGCAGTGAGACTTCATTGTAGTGCAGATTTCCTTTACAGGCTTGCTTGGTTGGCCAAAAAGGGCGTATGCGTTTTTTCCTGAATATATTCAGGAAAAAACGCATACGCCCTTTTTGGCCAAGTGCATCATTGTCGACGTTCTGCCTCTTTTCCTATGCTTTCAGGGCAATTCCAGTCTACCCCCTGCAATCGTTTTCCTGAAATTCTGCCCCGCTTTCAAGTCCCCTTCGCAGGCTTACTTCAATATATTTTTGGAGGATAGCTGTCCTTTATAACACTGCAGGTTTGTGAATTACAGTGCCCCTGAGCTCCTTTCTTCAACTCGCTTTCTTGTGAGCTGGGCACAAAACCGCAGGATTGCTTCAGGCCCTAATCTGTTTCCGGCAGGGCACGCTGAGCCTTTGGTTAATTCCTCTTCCTGGTGGGAAATGAGCGTTACATTTGCCGGTGCAGACACCTACAGCTAGTCTCTCATTGGTTCTCCCTATTCCTGTTCATTTTGCACAGATATTGCAAGCTGTGCCAAAGAGGAGGTTAAAGGCACTGACTCTCCAAGCGGGGAGAGTGTTAGTAAAGCATCTGGAATGGTGAACCCGAGGACCAGGATACGAAAACTGAGATGCATTTTAAATCATTTCCCAATCACATGGTGGACGATACTCTTGGTTTCCCATGCATGTTTTAGCTGGAGGAAGAATCCCTTGAACCTGGAGAGTTGGGAACCATGGAATTGGTACCATGCAGTATGACTTCAAAGGGTCTGCATTTGCTCACCGAAACTCACCAATGCTATCAGCCTGAAGTGTCCAGCCTTATGTCTCAACCAGCTCTGGGTGTAGATGTGTTAAATCCCGGTTGCATCACATGCCCTGAGTGAATTATTTAAGAATTGCTCTCTATTTCACTGTCTTTATGATTTTTTTTTGAAATTTATTTTGATAATGGGATTTATCGGATTTTCACTGCTGCGTTTATGCCGCTGTACACACGCTTGATTCTCTTACGGAGACATATATATCCATGGGTTTTAAGATTCTTCCTAGTCAGGTATATTCCTAGGCGTTGAATATGTGGTGTTGGGTCCATTTCGTTGAGCAAGGAGTAGGTCTTGTCTATTACATATTTGGCTTATGGAAAGCTATCTGTGCTAATTTCAGTCTCTGGTTTTATGAAGCACCCCAACGCACCTTTCCCCATAAGCAAGCACTAGTTGGTTTTCTAAATTTGAGACCCTGTTCTGTTTTGTAATTCAGTTCATGTGTAGTCAAGTTTACATTCCGTGTATTAGTGATATCTTATGATGTTTCTTTTTCTGTGTGACGTAGTTCACGTAGAATCACCGTACCTGCATCCACTCACTATGCCACTACGGGCCTGATGACACAGATTTCATTGCTGAGTGATATTGCATTGTATGTACGTGCCACAACTTCTTTATCCATATTTTGCTTTCTGGGATATTTACCTGTTACTGTAGACGAGCTTCTTGTGAACACAGCCGTCCCAAATATTGGGGTGGCTGTCTGTTTTTGATTTTAATTTCCGTAAGCTATAGGACCATAAGTGGAAGTGCCATAGACTGTGTTGCTTTGTTTCTTATGTGTTTCAGGAAACACCATACACTTCTCCAGGCTGGCTGCTGGCAATTTACATCCTGCCAATCAGCATAACAAGGCTCCCTGTTCTCCATATCCTGTCCTACCTTTCTGGATTTTACACTTTTTTCAGATGGCCCTCTTGCCCGGGGGGCAGTGAGACTTCATTGTAGTGCAGATTTCCTTTACAGGCTTGCTTGGTTGGCCAAAAAGGGCGTATGCGTTTTTTCCTGAATATATTCAGGAAAAAACGCATACGCCCTTTTTGGCCAAGTGCATCATTGTCGACGTTCTGCCTCTTTTCCTATGCTTTCAGGGCAATTCCAGTCTACCCCCTGCAATCGTTTTCCTGAAATTCTGCCCCGCTTTCAAGTCCCCTTCGCAGGCTTACTTCAATATATTTTTGGAGGATAGCTGTCATTTATAACTCTGCAGGTTTGTGAATTACAGTGCCCCTGAGCTCCTTCAACTCGCTTTCTTGTGAACTGGGCACAAAACCGCAGGATTGCTTCAGGCCCTAATCTGTTTCGGGCAGGGCATGCTGAGCCTTTGGTAAATTCCTCTTCCTGGTGGGAAATGAGCGTTACATTTGCCCGTGCAGACACCTACAGCTAGTCTCTCATTGGTTCTCCCTATTCCTGTTCATCTTGCACAGAAATTGCAAGCTGTGCCAAACAGGAGGTTAAAGGCACTGACTCTCCATGTGGGGAGAGTATTGGTAAAGCGTCTGGAATGGTGAACCCGAGGACCAGGATACGAAAACTGAGATGCATTTTAAATCCTTTCCCATCACATGGTGGACCATATTCTGGGTTTCCCATGCATGTTTTAGGTGAAGGAAGAATCCCTTGAACCTGGAGAGTTGGGACCCATGGAATGGGTACCATGCAGTATGACTTCAAAGGGTCTGCATTTGCTCACCGAAACTCACCAATGCTATCAGCCTGAAGTGTCCAGCCTTATGTCTCAACCAGCTCTGGGTGTAGATGTGGTCAATCCCGGTTGCATCACATGCCCTGAGTGAATTATTTAAGAATTGCTCTCTATTTCACTGTCTTTGTGTTTTGTTTTCGAAATTTATTTTGATAATGGGATTTATCGGATTTTCACTGCTGCCTTTCGGCCGCTGTACACACCCTTGATTCTCTTACGGAGACATATATATCCATGGGTTTTAAGATTCTTCCTAGTCAGGTATATTCCTAGGCGTTGAATATGTGGTGTTGGGTCCATTTCGTTGAGCAAGGAGTAGGTCTTGTCTATTACATATTGGGCTTATGGAAAGTTATCTGTGCTAATTTCAGTCTCTGGTTTTATGCAGCACCCCAAGGCACCTTTCCCCATAAGCAAGCACTAGTTGGTTTTCTAAATTTGAGACCCTTTTCTATTTTGTAATTCAGTTCATGTGTAGTCAAGTTTACATTCCGTGTATTCGTGATATCTTATGATGTTTCTTTTTCTGTGTGACGTAGTTCACGTAGAATCACCGTACCTGCATCCACTCACTATGCCGCTATGGGCCTGATGACACAGATTTCATTGCTGAGTGATATTGCATTGTACGTACGTGCCACAAGTTCTTTATCCATTTTTTGCTTTCTGGGATATTTACCTGATACTGTAGACGAGCTTCTTGTGAACACAGCCGTCTCAAATATTGGGGTGGCTGTCTGTTTTTGATTTTAATTTCCGTAAGCTATAGGACCATAAGTGGAAGTGCCATAGGCTGTGTTGCTTTGTTTCTTTCGTGTTTCAGGAAACACCATACACTTCTCCAGGGTGGCTGCTGGCAAATTATATCCTGCCAATCAGCATAACAAGGCTCCCTGTTCTCCATATCCTGTCCTACCTTTCTGGATTTTACACATTTTTCAGATGGCCCTTTTGCCAGGGGGGCAGTGAGACTTCATTGTAGTGCAGATTTCCTTTACAGGCTTGCTTGGTTGGCCAAAAAGGGCGTATGCGTTTTTTCCTGAATATATTCAGGAAAAAACACATACGCCCTTTTTGGCCAAGTGCATCATTGTCGACGTTCTGCCTCTTTTCCTATGCTTTCAGGGCAATTCCAGTCTACCCCCTGCAATCGTTTTCCTGAAATTCTGCCCCGCTTTCAACTCCCCTTCGCAGGCTTACTTCAATATATTTTTGGAGGATAGCTGTCATTTATAACTCTGCAGGTTTGTGAATTACAGTGCCCCTGAGCTCCTTTCTTCAACTCGCTTTCTTGTGAGCTGGGCACAAAACCGCAGGATTGCTTCAGGCCCTAATCTGTTTCCGGCAGGGCATGCTGAGCCTTTGGTTAATTCCTCTTCCTGGTGGGAAATGAGCATTACATTTGCCCGTGCAGACACCTACAGCTAGTCTCTCATTGGTTCTCCCTATTCCTGTTCATTTTGCACAGAAATTGCAAGCTGTGCCAAAGAGGAGGTTAAAGGCACTGACTCTCCAAGCGGGGAGAGTGTTAGTAAAGCATCTGGAATGGTGAACCTGAGGACCAGGATACGAAAACTGAGATGCATTTTAAATCATTTCCCAATCACATGGTGGACGATACTCTTGGTTTCCCATGCATGTTTTAGCTGGAGGAAGAATCCCTTGAACCTGGAGAGTTGGGACCCATGGAATGGGTACCATGCAGTATGACTTCAAAGGGTCTGCATTTGCTCACCGAAACTCACCAATGCTATCAGCCTGAAGTGTCCAGCCTTATGTCTCAACCAGCTCTGGGTGTTGATGTGTTAAATCCCGGTTGCATCACATGCCCTGAGTGAATTATTTAAGAATTGCTCTCTATTTCACTGTCCTTATGATTTTTTTTTGAAATTTATTTTGATAATGGGATTTATCGGATTTTCACTGCTGCGTTTATGCCGCTGTACACACGCTTGATTCTCTTACGGAGACATATATATCCATGGGTTTTAAGATTCTTCCTAGTCAGGTATATTCCTAGGCGTTGAATATATGGTGTTGGGTCCATTTCGTTGAGCAAGGAGTAGGTCTTGTCTATTACATATTTGGCTTATGGAAAGTTATCTGTGCTAATTTCAGTCTCTTGTTTTATGAAGCACCCCAACGCACCTTTCCCCATAAGCAAGCACTAGTTGGTTTTCTAAATTTGAGACCCTGTTCTGTTTTGTAATTCAGTTCATGTGTAGTCAAGTTTACATTCCGTGTATTAGTGATATCTTATGATGTTTCTTTTTCTGTGTGACGTAGTTCACGTAGAATCACCGTACCTGCATCCACTCACTATGCCGCTACGGGCCTGATGACACAGATTTCATTGCTGAGTGATATTGCATTGTACGTACGTGCCACAACTTCTTTATCCATATTTTGCTTTCTGGGATATTTACCTGTTACTGTAGACGAGCTTCTTGTGAACACAGCCGTCCCAAATATTGGGGTGGCTGTCTGTTTTTGATTTTAATTTCCGTAAGCTATAGGACCATAAGTGGAAGTGCCATAGACTGTGTTGCTTTGTTTCTTATGTGTTTCAGGAAACACCATACACTTCTCCAGGCTGGCTGCTGGCAATTTACATCCTGCCAATCAGCATAACAAGGCTCCCTGTTCTCCATATCCTGTCCTACCTTTCTGGATTTTACACTTTTTTCAGATGGCCCTCTTGCCCGGGGGGCAGTGAGACTTCATTGTAGTGCAGATTTCCTTTACAGGCTTGCTTGGTTGGCCAAAAAGGGCGTATGCGTTTTTTCCTGAATATATTCAGGAAAAAACGCATACGCCCTTTTTGGCCAAGTGCATCATTGTCGACGTTCTGCCTCTTTTCCTATGCTTTCAGGGCAATTCCAGTCTACCCCCTGCAATCGTTTTCCTGAAATTCTGCCCCGCTTTCAAGTCCCCTTCGCAGGCTTACTTCAATATATTTTTGGAGGATAGCTGTCATTTATAACTCTGCAGGTTTGTGAATTACAGTGCCCCTGAGCTCCTTTCTTCAACTCGCTTTCTTGTGAACTGGGCACAAAACCGGAGGATTGCTTCAGGCCCTAATCTGTTTCGGGCAGGGCACGCTGAGCCTTTGGTAAATTCCTCTTCCTGGTGCGAAATGAGCGTTACATTTGCCCGTGCAGACACCTACAGCTAGTCTCTCATTGGTTCTCCCTATTCCTGTTCATCTTGCACAGAAATTGCAAGCTGTGCCAAACAGGAGGTTAAAGGCACTGACTCTCCAAGCAGGGAGACTGTTAGTAAATCATCTGGAATGGTGAACCCGAGGACCAGGATACGAAAACTGAGATGCATTTTAAATCATTTCCCCATAACACGGTGTACGATACTCTTGGTTTCACATGCATGTTTTAGCTGGAGGAAGAATCCCTTGAACCTGAAGAGTTGGGACCCATGGAATAGGTACCATACAGTATGACTTCAAAGGGTGTGCATTTGCTCACCTAAACTCACCAATGCTATCAGCCTGAAGTGTCCAGCCTTATGTCTCAACCAGCTCTGGGTGTAGATGTGGTCAATCCCGGTTGCATCACATGCCCTGAGTGAATTATTTAAGAATTGCTCTCTATTTCACTGTCTTTGTGTTTTGTTTTCGAAATTTATTTTGATAATGGGATTTATCGGATTTTCACTGCTGCCTTTCGGCCGCTGTACACACCCTTGATTCTCTTACGGAGACATATATATCCATGGGTTTTAAGATTCTTCCTAGTCAGGTATATTCCTAGGCGTTGAATATGTGGTGTTGGGTCCATTTCGTTGAGCAAGGAGTAGGTCTTGTCTATTACATATTTGGCTTATGGAAAGTTATCTGTGCTAATTTCAGTCTCTGGTTTTATGCAGCACCCCAAGGCACCTTTCCCCATAAGCAAGCACTAGTTGGTTTTCTAAATTTGAGACCCTTTTCTATTTTGTAATTCAGTTCATGTGTAGTCAAGTTTACATTCCGTGTATTCGTGATATCTTATGATGTTTCTTTTTCTGTGTGACGTAGTTCACGTAGAATCACCGTACCTGCATCCACTCACTATGCCGCTATGGGCCTGATGACACAGATTTCATTGCTGAGTGATATTGCATTGTACGTACGTGCCACAAGTTCTTTATCCATTTTTTGCTTTCTGGGATATTTACCTGTTACTGTAGACGAGCTTCTTGTGAACACAGCCGTCCCAAATATTGGGGTGGCTGTCTGTTTTTGATTTTAATTTCCGTAAGCTATAGGACCATAAGTGGAAGTGCCATAGACTGTGTTGCTTTGTTTCTTATGTGTTTCAGGAAACACCATACACTTCTCCAGGCTGGCTGCTGGCAATTTACATCCTGCCAATCAGCATAACAAGGCTCCCTGTTCTCCATATCCTGTCCTACCTTTCTGGATTTTACACTTTTTTCAGATGGCCCTCTTGCCCGGGGGGCAGTGAGACTTCATTGTAGTGCAGATTTCCTTTACAGGCTTGCTTGGTTGGCCAAAAAGGGCGTATGCGTTTTTTCCTGAATATATTCAGGAAAAAACGCATACGCCCTTTTTGGCCAAGTGCATCATTGTCGACGTTCTGCCTCTTTTCCTATGCTTTCAGGGCAATTCCAGTCTACCCCCTGCAATCGTTTTCCTGAAATTCTGCCCCGCTTTCAAGTCCCCTTCGCAGGCTTACTTCAATATATTTTTGGAGGATAGCTGTCATTTATAACTCTGCAGGTTTGTGAATTACAGTGCCCCTGAGCTCCTTTCTTCAACTCGCTTTCTTGTGAGCTGGGCACAAAACCGCAGGATTGCTTCAGGCCCTAATCTGTTTCGGGCAGGGCATGCTGAGCCTTTGGTAAATTCCTCTTCCTGGTGGGAAATGAGCGTTACATTTGCCCGTGCAGACACCTACAGCTAGTCTCTCATTGGTTCTCCCTATTCCTGTTCATCTTGCACAGAAATTGCAAGCTGTGCCAAACAGGAGGTTAAAGGCACTGACTCTCCAAGCAGGGAGACTGTTAGTAAATCATCTGGAATGGTGAACCCGAGGACCAGGATACGAAAACTGAGATGCATTTTAAATCATTTCCCCATAACACGGTGGACCATACTGTGGGTTTCACATGCATGTTTTAGCTGGAGGAAGAATCCCTTGAACCTGAAGAGTTGGGACCCATGGAATAGGTACCATACAGTATGACTTCAAAGGGTGTGCATTTGCTCACCTAAACTCACCAATGCTATCAGCCTGAAGTGTCCAGCCTTATGTCTCAACCAGCTCTGGGTGTAGATGTGGTCAATCCCGGTTGCATCACATGCCCTGAGTGAATTATTTAAGAATTGCTCTCTATTTCACTGTCTTTGTGTTTTGTTTTCGAAATTTATTTTGATAATGGGATTTATCGGATTTTCACTGCTGCCTTTCGGCCGCTGTACACACCCTTGATTCTCTTACGGAGACATATATATCCATGGGTTTTAAGATTCTTCCTAGTCAGGTATATTCCTAGGCGTTGAATATGTGGTGTTGGGTCCATTTCGTTGAGCAAGGAGTAGGTCTTGTCTATTACATATTGGGCTTATGGAAAGTTATCTGTGCTAATTTCAGTCTCTGGTTTTATGCAGCACCCCAAGGCACCTTTCCCCATAAGCAAGCACTAGTTGGTTTTCTAAATTTGAGACCCTTTTCTATTTTGTAATTCAGTTCATGTGTAGTCAAGTTTACATTCCGTGTATTCGTGATATCTTATGATGTTTCTTTTTCTGTGTGACGTAGTTCACGTAGAATCACCGTACCTGCATCCACTCACTATGCCGCTATGGGCCTGATGACACAGATTTCATTGCTGAGTGATATTGCATTGTACGTACGTGCCACAAGTTCTTTATCCATTTTTTGCTTTCTGGGATATTTACCTGATACTGTAGACGAGCTTCTTGTGAACACAGCCATCTCAAATATTGGGGTGGCTGTCTGTTTTTGATTTTAATTTCCGTAAGCTATAGGACCATAAGTGGAAGTGCCATAGGCTGTGTTGCTTTGTTTCTTTCGTGTTTCAGGAAACACCATACACTTCTCCAGGGTGGCTGCTGGCAATTTACATCCTGCCAATCAGCATAACAAGGCTCCCTGTTTTCCATATCCTGTCCTACCTTTCTGGATTTTACACTTTTTTCAGATGGCCCTTTTGCCAGGGGGGCAGTGAGACTTCATTGTAGTGCAGATTTCATTTACAGGCTTGCTTGGTTGGCCAAAAAGGGCGTATGCGTTTTTTCCTGAATATATTCAGGAAAAAACGCATACGCCCTTTTTGGCCAAGTGCATCATTGTCGACGTTCTGCCTCTTTTCCTATGCTTTCAGGGCAATTCCAGTCTACCCCCTGCAATCGTTTTCCTGAAATTCTGCCCCGCTTTCAAGTCCCCTTCGCAGGCTTACTTCAATATATTTTTGGAGGAAAGCTGTCATTTATAACTCTGCAGGTTTGTGAATTACAGTGCCCCTGAGCTCCTTTCTTCAACTCGCTTTCTTGTGAGCTGGGCACAAAACCGCAGGATTGCTTCAGGCCCTAATCTGTTTCCGGCAGGGCACGCTGAGCCTTTGTTTAATTCCTCTTCCTGGTGGGCAATGAGCGTTACATTTGCCCGTGCAGACACCTACAGCTAGTCTCTCATTGGTTCTCCCTATTCCTGTTCATTTTGCACAGAAATTGCAAGCTGTGCCAAAGAGGAGGTTAAAGGCACTGACTCTCCAAGCGGGGAGAGTGTTAGTAAAGCATCTGGAATGGTGAACCCGAGGACCAGGATACGAAAACTGAGATGCATTTTAAATCATTTCCCAATCACATGGTGGACGATACTCTTGGTTTCCCATGCATGTTTTAGCTGGAGGAAGAATCCCTTGAACCTGGAGAGTTGGGACCCATGGAATGGGTACCATGCAGTATGACTTCAAAGGGTCTGCATTTGCTCACCGAAACTCACCAATGCTATCAGCCTGAAGTGTCCAGCCTTATGTCTCAACCAGCTCTGGGTGTAGATGTGTTAAATCCCGGTTGCATCACATGCCCTGAGTGAATTATTTAAGAATTGCTCTCTATTTCACTGTCTTTATGATTTTTTTTTGAAAATTATTTTGATAATGGGATTTATCGGATTTTCACTGCTGCGTTTATGCCGCTGTACACACGCTTGATTCTCTTACGGAGACATATATATCCATGGGTTTTAAGATTCTTCCTAGTTAGGTATATTCCTAGGCGTTGAATATGTGGTGTTGGGTCCATTTCGTTGAGCAAGGAGTAGGTCTTGTCTATTACATATTTGGCTTATGGAAAGTTATCTGTGCTAATTTCAGTCTCTGGTTTTATGAAGCACCCCAACGCACCTTTCCCCATAAGCAAGCACTAGTTGGTTTTCTAAATTTGAGACCCTGTTCTGTTTTGTAATTCAGTTCATGTGTAGTCAAGTTTACATTCCGTGTATTAGTGATATCTTATGATGTTTCTTTTTCTGTGTGACGTAGTTCACGTAGAATCACCGTACCTGCATCCACTCACTATGCCGCTACGGGCCTGATGACACAGATTTCATTGCTGAGTGATATTGCATTGTACGTACGTGCCACAACTTCTTTATCCATATTTTGCTTTCTGGGATATTTACCTGTTACTGTAGACGAGCTTCTTGTGAACACAGCCGTCCCAAATATTGGGGTGGCTGTCTGTTTTTGATTTTAATTTCCGTAAGCTATAGGACCATAAGTGGAAGTGCCATAGACTGTGTTGCTTTGTTTCTTATGTGTTTCAGGAAACACCATACACTTCTCCAGGCTGGCTGCTGGCAATTTACATCCTGCCAATCAGCATAACAAGGCTCCCTGTTCTCCATATCCTGTCCTACCTTTCTGGATTTTACACTTTTTTCAGATGGCCCTCTTGCCCGGGGGGCAGTGAGACTTCATTGTAGTGCAGATTTCCTTTACAGGCTTGCTTGGTTGGCCAAAAAGGGCGTATGCGTTTTTTCCTGAATATATTCAGGAAAAAACGCATACGCCCTTTTTGGCCAAGTGCATCATTGTCGACGTTCTGCCTCTTTTCCTATGCTTTCAGGGCAATTCCAGTCTACCCCCTGCAATCGTTTTCCTGAAATTCTGCCCCGCTTTCAAGTCCCCTTCGCAGGCTTACTTCAATATATTTTTGGAGGATAGCTGTCATTTATAACTCTGCAGGTTTGTGAATTACAGTGCCCCTGAGCTCCTTTCTTCAACTCGCTTTCTTGTGAGCTGGGCACAAAACCGCAGGATTGCTTCAGGCCCTAATCTGTTTCGGGCAGGGCATGCTGAGCCTTTGGTAAATTCCTCTTCCTGGTGGGAAATGAGCGTTACATTTGCCCGTGCAGACACCTACAGCTAGTCTCTCATTGGTTCTCCCTATTCCTGTTCATCTTGCACAGAAATTGCAAGCTGTGCCAAACAGGAGGTTAAAGGCACTGACTCTCCAAGCAGGGAGACTGTTAGTAAATCATCTGGAATGGTGAACCCGAGGACCAGGATACGAAAACTGAGATGCATTTTAAATCATTTCCCCATAACACGGTGGACCATACTGTGGGTTTCACATGCATGTTTTAGCTGGAGGAAGAATCCCTTGAACCTGAAGAGTTGGGACCCATGGAATAGGTACCATACAGTATGACTTCAAAGGGTGTGCATTTGCTCACCTAAACTCACCAATGCTATCAGCCTGAAGTGTCCAGCCTTATGTCTCAACCAGCTCTGGGTGTAGATGTGGTCAATCCCGGTTGCATCACATGCCCTGAGTGAATTATTTAAGAATTGCTCTCTATTTCACTGTCTTTGTGTTTTGTTTTCGAAATTTATTTTGATAATGGGATTTATCGGATTTTCACTGCTGCCTTTCGGCCGCTGTACACACCCTTGATTCTCTTACGGAGACATATATATCCATGGGTTTTAAGATTCTTCCTAGTCAGGTATATTCCTAGGCGTTGAATATGTGGTGTTGGGTCCATTTCGTTGAGCAAGGAGTAGGTCTTGTCTATTACATATTGGGCTTATGGAAAGTTATCTGTGCTAATTTCAGTCTCTGGTTTTATGCAGCACCCCAAGGCACCTTTCCCCATAAGCAAGCACTAGTTGGTTTTCTAAATTTGAGACCCTTTTCTATTTTGTAATTCAGTTCATGTGTAGTCAAGTTTACATTCCGTGTATTCGTGATATCTTATGATGTTTCTTTTTCTGTGTGACGTAGTTCACGTAGAATCACCGTACCTGCATCCACTCACTATGCCGCTATGGGCCTGATGACACAGATTTCATTGCTGAGTGATATTGCATTGTACGTACGTGCCACAAGTTCTTTATCCATTTTTTGCTTTCTGGGATATTTACCTGATACTGTAGACGAGCTTCTTGTGAACACAGCCATCTCAAATATTGGGGTGGCTGTCTGTTTTTGATTTTAATTTCCGTAAGCTATAGGACCATAAGTGGAAGTGCCATAGGCTGTGTTGCTTTGTTTCTTTCGTGTTTCAGGAAACACCATACACTTCTCCAGGGTGGCTGCTGGCAATTTACATCCTGCCAATCAGCATAACAAGGCTCCCTGTTTTCCATATCCTGTCCTACCTTTCTGGATTTTACACTTTTTTCAGATGGCCCTTTTGCCAGGGGGGCAGTGAGACTTCATTGTAGTGCAGATTTCATTTACAGGCTTGCTTGGTTGGCCAAAAAGGGCGTATGCGTTTTTTCCTGAATATATTCAGGAAAAAACGCATACGCCCTTTTTGGCCAAGTGCATCATTGTCGACGTTCTGCCTCTTTTCCTATGCTTTCAGGGCAATTCCAGTCTACCCCCTGCAATCGTTTTCCTGAAATTCTGCCCCGCTTTCAAGTCCCCTTCGCAGGCTTACTTCAATATATTTTTGGAGGAAAGCTGTCATTTATAACTCTGCAGGTTTGTGAATTACAGTGCCCCTGAGCTCCTTTCTTCAACTCGCTTTCTTGTGAGCTGGGCACAAAACCGCAGGATTGCTTCAGGCCCTAATCTGTTTCCGGCAGGGCACGCTGAGCCTTTGTTTAATTCCTCTTCCTGGTGGGCAATGAGCGTTACATTTGCCCGTGCAGACACCTACAGCTAGTCTCTCATTGGTTCTCCCTATTCCTGTTCATTTTGCACAGAAATTGCAAGCTGTGCCAAAGAGGAGGTTAAAGGCACTGACTCTCCAAGCGGGGAGAGTGTTAGTAAAGCATCTGGAATGGTGAACCCGAGGACCAGGATACGAAAACTGAGATGCATTTTAAATCATTTCCCAATCACATGGTGGACGATACTCTTGGTTTCCCATGCATGTTTTAGCTGGAGGAAGAATCCCTTGAACCTGGAGAGTTGGGACCCATGGAATGGGTACCATGCAGTATGACTTCAAAGGGTCTGCATTTGCTCACCGAAACTCACCAATGCTATCAGCCTGAAGTGTCCAGCCTTATGTCTCAACCAGCTCTGGCTGTAGATGTGTTAAATCCCGGTTGCATCACATGCCCTGAGTGAATTATTTAAGAATTGCTCTCTATTTCACTGTCTTTATGATTTTTTTTTGAAAATTATTTTGATAATGGGATTTATCGGATTTTCACTGCTGCGTTTATGCCGCTGTACACACGCTTGATTCTCTTATGGAGACATATATATCCATGGGTTTTAAGATTCTTCCTAGTCAGGTATATTCCTAGGCGTTGAATATGTGGTGTTGGGTCCATTTCGTTGAGCAAGGAGTAGGTCTTGTCTATTACATATTTGGCTTATGGAAAGTTATCTGTGCTAATTTCAGTCTCTGGTTTTATGAAGCACCCCAACGCACCTTTCCCCATAAGCAAGCACTAGTTGGTTTTCTAAATTTGAGACCCTGTTCTGTTTTGTAATTCAGTTCATGTGTAGTCAAGTTTACATTCCGTGTATTAGTGATATCTTATGATGTTTCTTTTTCTGTGTGACGTAGTTCACGTAGAATCACCGTACCTGCATCCACTCACTATGCCGCTACGGGCCTGATGACACAGATTTCATTGCTGAGTGATATTGCATTGTACGTACGTGCCACAACTTCTTTATCCATATTTTGCTTTCTGGGATATTTACCTGTTACTGTAGACGAGCTTCTTGTGAACACAGCCGTCCCAAATATTGGGGTGGCTGTCTGTTTTTGATTTTAATTTCCGTAAGCTATAGGACCATAAGTGGAAGTGCCATAGACTGTGTTGCTTTGTTTCTTATGTGTTTCAGGAAACACCATACACTTCTCCAGGCTGGCTGCTGGCAATTTACATCCTGCCAATCAGCATAACAAGGCTCCCTGTTCTCCATATCCTGTCCTACCTTTCTGGATTTTACACTTTTTTCAGATGGCCCTCTTGCCCGGGGGGCAGTGAGACTTCATTGTAGTGCAGATTTCCTTTACAGGCTTGCTTGGTTGGCCAAAAAGGGCGTATGCGTTTTTTCCTGAATATATTCAGGAAAAAACGCATACGCCCTTTTTGGCCAAGTGCATCATTGTCGACGTTCTGCCTCTTTTCCTATGCTTTCAGGGCAATTCCAGTCTACCCCCTGCAATCGTTTTCCTGAAATTCTGCCCCGCTTTCAAGTCCCCTTCGCAGGCTTACTTCAATATATTTATGGAGGATAGCTGTCATTTATAACTCTGCAGGTTTGTGAATTACAGTGCCCCTGAGCTCCTTTCTTCAACTCGCTTTCTTGTGAACTGGGCACAAAACAGCAGGATTGCTTCAGGCCCTAATCTGTTTCGGGCAGGGCACGCTGAGCCTTTGGTAAATTCCTCTTCCTGGTGGGAAATGAGCGTTACATTTGCCGGTGCAGACACCTACAGCTAGTCTCTCATTGGTTCTCCCTATTCCTGTTCATCTTGCACAGAAATTGCAAGCTGTGCCAAACAGGAGGTTAAAGGCACTGACTCTCCAAGCAGGGAGACTGTTAGTAAATCATCTGGAATGGTGAACCCGAGGACCAGGATACGAAAACTGAGATGCATTTTAAATCATTTCCCCATAACACGGTGGACGATACTCTTGGTTTCACATGCATGTTTTAGCTGGAGGAAGAATCCCTTGAACCTGAAGAGTTGGGACCCATGGAATAGGTACCATACAGTATGACTTCAAAGGGTGTGCATTTGCTCACCTAAACTCACCAATGCTATCAGCCTGAAGTGTCCAGCCTTATGTCTCAACCAGCTCTGGGTGTAGATGTGGTCAATCCCGGTTGCATCACATGCCCTGAGTGAATTATTTAAGAATTGCTCTCTATTTCACTGTCTTTGTGTTTTGTTTTCGAAATTTATTTTGATAATGGGATTTATCGGATTTTCACTGCTGCCTTTCGGCCGCTGTACACACCCTTGATTCTCTTACGGAGACATATATATCCATGGGTTTTAAGATTCTTCCTAGTCAGGTATATTCCTAGGCGTTGAATATGTGGTGTTGGGTCCATTTCGTTGAGCAAGGAGTAGGTCTTGTCTATTACATATTGGGCTTATGGAAAGTTATCTGTGCTAATTTCAGTCTCTGGTTTTATGCAGCACCCCAAGGCACCTTTCCCCATAAGCAAGCACTAGTTGGTTTTCTAAATTTGAGACCCTTTTCTATTTTGTAATTCAGTTCATGTGTAGTCAAGTTTACATTCCGTGTATTCGTGATATCTTATGATGTTTCTTTTTCTGTGTGACGTAGTTCACGTAGAATCACCGTACCTGCATCCACTCACTATGCCGCTATGGGCCTGATGACACAGATTTCATTGCTGAGTGATATTGCATTGTACGTACGTGCCACAAGTTCTTTATCCATTTTTTGCTTTCTGGGATATTTACCTGATACTGTAGACGAGCTTCTTGTGAACACAGCCATCTCAAATATTGGGGTGGCTGTCTGTTTTTGATTTTAATTTCCGTAAGCTATAGGACCATAAGTGGAAGTGCCATAGGCTGTGTTGCTTTGTTTCTTTCGTGTTTCAGGAAACACCATACACTTCTCCAGGGTGGCTGCTGGCAATTTACATCCTGCCAATCAGCATAACAAGGCTCCCTGTTTTCCATATCCTGTCCTACCTTTCTGGATTTTACACTTTTTTCAGATGGCCCTTTTGCCAGGGGGGCAGTGAGACTTCATTGTAGTGCAGATTTCCTTTACAGGCTTGCTTGGTTGGCCAAAAAGGGCGTATGCGTTTTTTCCTGAATATATTCAGGAAAAAACGCATACGCCCTTTTTGGCCAAGTGCATCATTGTCGACGTTCTGCCTCTTTTCCTATGCTTTCAGGGCAATTCCAGTCTACCCCCTGCAATCGTTTTCCTGAAATTCTGCCCCGCTTTCAAGTCCCCTTCGCAGGCTTACTTCAATATATTTTTGGAGGATAGCTGTCATTTATAACTCTGCAGGTTTGTGAATTACAGTGCCCCTGAGCTCCTTTCTTCAACTCGCTTTCTTGTGAGCTGGGCACAAAACCGCAGGATTGCTTCAGGCCCTAATCTGTTTCGGGCAGGGCATGCTGAGCCTTTGGTAAATTCCTCTTCCTGGTGGGAAATGAGCGTTACATTTGCCCGTGCAGACACCTACAGCTAGTCTCTCATTGGTTCTCCCTATTCCTGTTCATCTTGCACAGAAATTGCAAGCTGTGCCAAACAGGAGGTTAAAGGCACTGACTCTCCAAGCAGGGAGACTGTTAGTAAATCATCTGGAATGGTGAACCCGAGGACCAGGATACGAAAACTGAGATGCATTTTAAATCATTTCCCCATAACACGGTGGACCATACTGTGGGTTTCACATGCATGTTTTAGCTGGAGGAAGAATCCCTTGAACCTGAAGAGTTGGGACCCATGGAATAGGTACCATACAGTATGACTTCAAAGGGTGTGCATTTGCTCACCTAAACTCACCAATGCTATCAGCCTGAAGTGTCCAGCCTTATGTCTCAACCAGCTCTGGGTGTAGATGTGGTCAATCCCGGTTGCATCACATGCCCTGAGTGAATTATTTAAGAATTGCTCTCTATTTCACTGTCTTTGTGTTTTGTTTTCGAAATTTATTTTGATAATGGGATTTATCGGATTTTCACTGCTGCCTTTCGGCCGCTGTACACACCCTTGATTCTCTTACGGAGACATATATATCCATGGGTTTTAAGATTCTTCCTAGTCAGGTATATTCCTAGGCGTTGAATATGTGGTGTTGGGTCCATTTCGTTGAGCAAGGAGTAGGTCTTGTCTATTACATATTGGGCTTATGGAAAGTTATCTGTGCTAATTTCAGTCTCTGGTTTTATGCAGCACCCCAAGGCACCTTTCCCCATAAGCAAGCACTAGTTGGTTTTCTAAATTTGAGACCCTTTTCTATTTTGTAATTCAGTTCATGTGTAGTCAAGTTTACATTCCGTGTATTCGTGATATCTTATGATGTTTCTTTTTCTGTGTGACGTAGTTCACGTAGAATCACCGTACCTGCATCCACTCACTATGCCGCTATGGGCCTGATGACACAGATTTCATTGCTGAGTGATATTGCATTGTACGTACGTGCCACAAGTTCTTTATCCATTTTTTGCTTTCTGGGATATTTACCTGATACTGTAGACGAGTTTCTTGTGAACACAGCCATCTCAAATATTGGGGTGGCTGTCTGTTTTTGATTTTAATTTCCGTAAGCTATAGGACCATAAGTGGAAGTGCCATAGGCTGTGTTGCTTTGTTTCTTTCGTGTTTCAGGAAACACCATACACTTCTCCAGGGTGGCTGCTGGCAATTTACATCCTGCCAATCAGCATAACAAGGCTCCCTGTTTTCCATATCCTGTCCTACCTTTCTGGATTTTACACTTTTTTCAGATGGCCCTTTTGCCAGGGGGGCAGTGAGACTTCATTGTAGTGCAGATTTCATTTACAGGCTTGCTTGGTTGGCCAAAAAGGGCGTATGCGTTTTTTCCTGAATATATTCAGGAAAAAACGCATACGCCCTTTTTGGCCAAGTGCATCATTGTCGACGTTCTGCCTCTTTTCCTATGCTTTCAGGGCAATTCCAGTCTACCCCCTGCAATCGTTTTCCTGAAATTCTGCCCCGCTTTCAAGTCCCCTTCGCAGGCTTACTTCAATATATTTATGGAGGATAGCTGTCATTTATAACTCTGCAGGTTTGTGAATTACAGTGCCCCTGAGCTCCTTTCTTCAACTCGCTTTCTTGTGAACTGGGCACAAAACAGCAGGATTGCTTCAGGCCCTAATCTGTTTCGGGCAGGGCACGCTGAGCCTTTGGTAAATTCCTCTTCCTGGTGGGAAATGAGCGTTACATTTGCCGGTGCAGACACCTACAGCTAGTCTCTCATTGGTTCTCCCTATTCCTGTTCATCTTGCACAGAAATTGCAAGCTGTGCCAAACAGGAGGTTAAAGGCACTGACTCTCCAAGCAGGGAGACTGTTAGTAAATCATCTGGAATGGTGAACCCGAGGACCAGGATACGAAAACTGAGATGCATTTTAAATCATTTCCCCATAACACGGTGGACGATACTCTTGGTTTCACATGCATGTTTTAGCTGGAGGAAGAATCCCTTGAACCTGAAGAGTTGGGACCCATGGAATAAGTACCATACAGTATGACTTCAAAGGGTGTGCATTTGCTCACCTAAACTCACCAATGCTATCAGCCTGAAGTGTCCAGCCTTATGTCTCAACCAGCTCTGGGTGTAGATGTGGTCAATCCCGGTTGCATCACATGCCCTTAGTGAATTATTTAAGAATTGCTCTCTATTTCACTGTCTTTGTGTTTTGTTTTCGAAATTTATTTTGATAATGGGATTTATCGGATTTTCACTGCTGCCTTTCGGCCGCTGTACACACCCTTGATTCTCTTACGGAGACATATATATCCATGGGTTTTAAGATTCTTCCTAGTCAGGTATATTCCTAGGCGTTGAATATGTGGTGTTGGGTCCATTTCGTTGAGCAAGGAGTAGGTCTTGTCTATTACATATTTGGCTTATGGAAAGTTATCTGTGCTAATTTCAGCCTCTGGTTTTATGCAGCACCCCAAGGCACCTTTCCCCATAAGCAAGCACTAGTTGGTTTTCTAAATTTGAGACCCTTTTCTATTTTGTAATTCAGTTCATGTGTAGTCAAGTTTACATTCCGTGTATTCGTGATATCTTATGATGTTTCTTTTTCTGTGTGACGTAGTTCACGTAGAATCACCGTACCTGCATCCACTCACTATGCCGCTACGGGCCTGATGACACAGATTTCATTGCTGAGTGATATTGCATTGTACGTACGTGCCACAAGTTCTTTATCCATTTTTTGCTTTCTGGGATATTTACCTGTTACTGTAGACGAGCTTCTTGTGAACACAGCCGTCCCAAATATTGGGGTGGCTGTCTGATTTTGATTTTAATTTCCGTAAGCTATAGGACCATAAGTGGAAGTGCCATAGACTGTGTTGCTTTGTTTCTTATGTGTTTCAGGAAACACCATACACTTCTCCAGGCTGGCTGCTGGCAATTTACATCCTGCCAATCAGCATAACAAGGCTCCCTGTTCTCCATATCCTGTCCTACCTTTCTGGATTTTACACTTTTTTCAGATGGCCCTCTTGCCCGGGGGGCAGTGAGACTTCATTGTAGTGCAGATTTCCTTTACAGGCTTGCTTGGTTGGCCAAAAAGGGCGTATGCGTTTTTTCCTGAATATATTCAGGAAAAAACGCATACGCCCTTTTTGGCCAAGTGCATCATTGTCGACGTTCTGCCTCTTTTCCTATGCTTTCAGGGCAATTCCAGTCTACCCCCTGCAATCGTTTTCCTGAAATTCTGCCCCGCTTTCAAGTCCCCTTCGCAGGCTTACTTCAATATATTTTTGGAGGATAGCTGTCATTTATAACTCTGCAGGTTTGTGAATTACAGTGCCCCTGAGCTCCTTTCTTCAACTCGCTTTCTTGTGAGCTGGGCACAAAACCGCAGGATTGCTTCAGGCCCTAATCTGTTTCGGGCAGGGCATGCTGAGCCTTTGGTAAATTCCTCTTCCTGGTGGGAAATGAGCGTTACATTTGCCCGTGCAGACACCTACAGCTAGTCTCTCATTGGTTCTCCCTATTCCTGTTCATCTTGCACAGAAATTGCAAGCTGTGCCAAACAGGAGGTTAAAGGCACTGACTCTCCAAGCAGGGAGACTGTTAGTAAATCATCTGGAATGGTGAACCCGAGGACCAGGATACGAAAACTGAGATGCATTTTAAATCATTTCCCCATAACACGGTGGACCATACTGTGGGTTTCACATGCATGTTTTAGCTGGAGGAAGAATCCCTTGAACCTGAAGAGTTGGGACCCATGGAATAGGTACCATACAGTATGACTTCAAAGGGTGTGCATTTGCTCACCTAAACTCACCAATGCTATCAGCCTGAAGTGTCCAGCCTTATGTCTCAACCAGCTCTGGGTGTAGATGTGGTCAATCCCGGTTGCATCACATGCCCTGAGTGAATTATTTAAGAATTGCTCTCTATTTCACTGTCTTTGTGTTTTGTTTTCGAAATTTATTTTGATAATGGGATTTATCGGATTTTCACTGCTGCCTTTCGGCCGCTGTACACACCCTTGATTCTCTTACGGAGACATATATATCCATGGGTTTTAAGATTCTTCCTAGTCAGGTATATTCCTAGGCGTTGAATATGTGGTGTTGGGTCCATTTCGTTGAGCAAGGAGTAGGTCTTGTCTATTACATATTGGGCTTATGGAAAGTTATCTGTGCTAATTTCAGTCTCTGGTTTTATGCAGCACCCCAAGGCACCTTTCCCCATAAGCAAGCACTAGTTGGTTTTCTAAATTTGAGACCCTTTTCTATTTTGTAATTCAGTTCATGTGTAGTCAAGTTTACATTCCGTGTATTCGTGATATCTTATGATGTTTCTTTTTCTGTGTGACGTAGTTCACGTAGAATCACCGTACCTGCATCCACTCACTATGCCGCTATGGGCCTGATGACACAGATTTCATTGCTGAGTGATATTGCATTGTACGTACGTGCCACAAGTTCTTTATCCATTTTTTGCTTTCTGGGATATTTACCTGATACTGTAGACGAGCTTCTTGTGAACACAGCCATCTCAAATATTGGGGTGGCTGTCTGTTTTTGATTTTAATTTCCGTAAGCTATAGGACCATAAGTGGAAGTGCCATAGGCTGTGTTGCTTTGTTTCTTTCGTGTTTCAGGAAACACCATACACTTCTCCAGGGTGGCTGCTGGCAATTTACATCCTGCCAATCAGCATAACAAGGCTCCCTGTTTTCCATATCCTGTCCTACCTTTCTGGATTTTACACTTTTTTCAGATGGCCCTTTTGCCAGGGGGGCAGTGAGACTTCATTGTAGTGCAGATTTCATTTACAGGCTTGCTTGGTTGGCCAAAAAGGGCGTATGCGTTTTTTCCTGAATATATTCAGGAAAAAACGCATACGCCCTTTTTGGCCAAGTGCATCATTGTCGACGTTCTGCCTCTTTTCCTATGCTTTCAGGGCAATTCCAGTCTACCCCCTGCAATCGTTTTCCTGAAATTCTGCCCCGCTTTCAAGTCCCCTTCGCAGGCTTACTTCAATATATTTTTGGAGGAAAGCTGTCATTTATAACTCTGCAGGTTTGTGAATTACAGTGCCCCTGAGCTCCTTTCTTCAACTCGCTTTCTTGTGAGCTGGGCACAAAACCGCAGGATTGCTTCAGGCCCTAATCTGTTTCCGGCAGGGCACGCTGAGCCTTTGTTTAATTCCTCTTCCTGGTGGGCAATGAGCGTTACATTTGCCCGTGCAGACACCTACAGCTAGTCTCTCATTGGTTCTCCCTATTCCTGTTCATTTTGCACAGAAATTGCAAGCTGTGCCAAAGAGGAGGTTAAAGGCACTGACTCTCCAAGCGGGGAGAGTGTTAGTAAAGCATCTGGAATGGTGAACCCGAGGACCAGGATACGAAAACTGAGATGCATTTTAAATCATTTCCCAATCACATGGTGGACGATACTCTTGGTTTCCCATGCATGTTTTAGCTGGAGGAAGAATCCCTTGAACCTGGAGAGTTGGGACCCATGGAATGGGTACCATGCAGTATGACTTCAAAGGGTCTGCATTTGCTCACCGAAACTCACCAATGCTATCAGCCTGAAGTGTCCAGCCTTATGTCTCAACCAGCTCTGGGTGTAGATGTGTTAAATCCCGGTTGCATCACATGCCCTGAGTGAATTATTTAAGAATTGCTCTCTATTTCACTGTCTTTATGATTTTTTTTTGAAAATTATTTTGATAATGGGATTTATCGGATTTTCACTGCTGCGTTTATGCCGCTGTACACACGCTTGATTCTCTTATGGAGACATATATATCCATGGGTTTTAAGATTCTTCCTAGTCAGGTATATTCCTAGGCGTTGAATATGTGGTGTTGGGTCCATTTCGTTGAGCAAGGAGTAGGTCTTGTCTATTACATATTTGGCTTATGGAAAGTTATCTGTGCTAATTTCAGTCTCTGGTTTTATGAAGCACCCCAACGCACCTTTCCCCATAAGCAAGCACTAGTTGGTTTTCTAAATTTGAGACCCTGTTCTGTTTTGTAATTCAGTTCATGTGTAGTCAAGTTTACATTCCGTGTATTAGTGATATCTTATGATGTTTCTTTTTCTGTGTGACGTAGTTCACGTAGAATCACCGTACCTGCATCCACTCACTATGCCGCTACGGGCCTGATGACACAGATTTCATTGCTGAGTGATATTGCATTGTACGTACGTGCCACAACTTCTTTATCCATATTTTGCTTTCTGGGATATTTACCTGTTACTGTAGACGAGCTTCTTGTGAACACAGCCGTCCCAAATATTGGGGTGGCTGTCTGTTTTTGATTTTAATTTCCGTAAGCTATAGGACCATAAGTGGAAGTGCCATAGACTGTGTTGCTTTGTTTCTTATGTGTTTCAGGAAACACCATACACTTCTCCAGGCTGGCTGCTGGCAATTTACATCCTGCCAATCAGCATAACAAGGCTCCCTGTTCTCCATATCCTGTCCTACCTTTCTGGATTTTACACTTTTTTCAGATGGCCCTCTTGCCCGGGGGGCAGTGAGACTTCATTGTAGTGCAGATTTCCTTTACAGGCTTGCTTGGTTGGCCAAAAAGGGCGTATGCGTTTTTTCCTGAATATATTCAGGAAAAAACGCATACGCCCTTTTTGGCCAAGTGCATCATTGTCGACGTTCTGCCTCTTTTCCTATGCTTTCAGGGCAATTCCAGTCTACCCCCTGCAATCGTTTTCCTGAAATTCTGCCCCGCTTTCAAGTCCCCTTCGCAGGCTTACTTCAATATATTTATGGAGGATAGCTGTCATTTATAACTCTGCAGGTTTGTGAATTACAGTGCCCCTGAGCTCCTTTCTTCAACTCGCTTTCTTGTGAACTGGGCACAAAACAGCAGGATTGCTTCAGGCCCTAATCTGTTTCGGGCAGGGCACGCTGAGCCTTTGGTAAATTCCTCTTCCTGGTGGGAAATGAGCGTTACATTTGCCGGTGCAGACACCTACAGCTAGTCTCTCATTGGTTCTCCCTATTCCTGTTCATCTTGCACAGAAATTGCAAGCTGTGCCAAACAGGAGGTTAAAGGCACTGACTCTCCAAGCAGGGAGACTGTTAGTAAATCATCTGGAATGGTGAACCCGAGGACCAGGATACGAAAACTGAGATGCATTTTAAATCATTTCCCCATAACACGGTGGACGATACTCTTGGTTTCACATGCATGTTTTAGCTGGAGGAAGAATCCCTTGAACCTGAAGAGTTGGGACCCATGGAATAAGTACCATACAGTATGACTTCAAAGGGTGTGCATTTGCTCACCTAAACTCACCAATGCTATCAGCCTGAAGTGTCCAGCCTTATGTCTCAACCAGCTCTGGGTGTAGATGTGGTCAATCCCGGTTGCATCACATGCCCTTAGTGAATTATTTAAGAATTGCTCTCTATTTCACTGTCTTTGTGTTTTGTTTTCGAAATTTATTTTGATAATGGGATTTATCGGATTTTCACTGCTGCCTTTCGGCCGCTGTACACACCCTTGATTCTCTTACGGAGACATATATATCCATGGGTTTTAAGATTCTTCCTAGTCAGGTATATTCCTAGGCGTTGAATATGTGGTGTTGGGTCCATTTCGTTGAGCAAGGAGTAGGTCTTGTCTATTACATATTTGGCTTATGGAAAGTTATCTGTGCTAATTTCAGCCTCTGGTTTTATGCAGCACCCCAAGGCACCTTTCCCCATAAGCAAGCACTAGTTGGTTTTCTAAATTTGAGACCCTTTTCTATTTTGTAATTCAGTTCATGTGTAGTCAAGTTTACATTCCGTGTATTCGTGATATCTTATGATGTTTCTTTTTCTGTGTGACGTAGTTCACGTAGAATCACCGTACCTGCATCCACTCACTATGCCGCTACGGGCCTGATGACACAGATTTCATTGCTGAGTGATATTGCATTGTACGTACGTGCCACAAGTTCTTTATCCATTTTTTGCTTTCTGGGATATTTACCTGTTACTGTAGACGAGCTTCTTGTGAACACAGCCGTCCCAAATATTGGGGTGGCTGTCTGATTTTGATTTTAATTTCCGTAAGCTATAGGACCATAAGTGGAAGTGCCATAGACTGTGTTGCTTTGTTTCTTATGTGTTTCAGGAAACACCATACACTTCTCCAGGCTGGCTGCTGGCAATTTACATCCTGCCAATCAGCATAACAAGGCTCCCTGTTCTCCATATCCTGTCCTACCTTTCTGGATTTTACACTTTTTTCAGATGGCCCTTTTGCCAGGGGGGCAGTGAGACTTCATTGTAGTGCAGATTTCCTTTACAGGCTTGCTTGGTTGGCCAAAAAGGGCGTATGCGTTTTTTCCTGAATATATTCAGGAAAAAACGCATACGCCCTTTTTGGCCAAGTGCATCATTGTCGACGTTCTGCCTCTTTTCCTATGCTTTCAGGGCAATTCCAGTCTACCCCCTGCAATCGTTTTCCTGAAATTCTGCCCCGCTTTCAAGTCCCCTTCGCAGGCTTACTTCAATATATTTTTGGAGGATAGCTGTCATTTATAACTCTGCAGGTTTGTGAATTACAGTGCCCCTGAGCTCCTTTCTTCAACTCGCTTTCTTGTGAGCTGGGCACAAAACCGCAGGATTGCTTCAGGCCCTAATCTGTTTCGGGCAGGGCATGCTGAGCCTTTGGTAAATTCCTCTTCCTGGTGGGCAATGAGCGTTACATTTGCCCGTGCAGACACCTACAGCTAGTCTCTCATTGGTTCTCCCTATTCCTGTTCATCTTGCACAGAAATTGCAAGCTGTGCCAAACAGGAGGTTAAAGGCACTGACTCTCCAAGCAGGGAGACTGTTAGTAAATCATCTGGAATGGTGAACCCGAGGACCAGGATACGAAAACTGAGATGCATTTTAAATCATTTCCCCATAACACGGTGGACCATACTGTGGGTTTCACATGCATGTTTTAGCTGGAGGAAGAATCCCTTGAACCTGAAGAGTTGGGACCCATGGAATAGGTACCATACAGTATGACTTCAAAGGGTGTGCATTTGCTCACCTAAACTCACCAATGCTATCAGCCTGAAGTGTCCAGCCTTATGTCTCAACCAGCTCTGGGTGTAGATGTGGTCAATCCCGGTTGCATCACATGCCCTGAGTGAATTATTTAAGAATTGCTCTCTATTTCACTGTCTTTGTGTTTTGTTTTCGAAATTTATTTTGATAATGGGATTTATCGGATTTTCACTGCTGCCTTTCGGCCGCTGTACACACCCTTGATTCTCTTACGGAGACATATATATCCATGGGTTTTAAGATTCTTCCTAGTCAGGTATATTCCTAGGCGTTGAATATGTGGTGTTGGGTCCATTTCGTTGAGCAAGGAGTAGGTCTTGTCTATTACATATTGGGCTTATGGAAAGTTATCTGTGCTAATTTCAGTCTCTGGTTTTATGCAGCACCCCAAGGCACCTTTCCCCATAAGCAAGCACTAGTTGGTTTTCTAAATTTGAGACCCTTTTCTATTTTGTAATTCAGTTCATGTGTAGTCAAGTTTACATTCCGTGTATTCGTGATATCTTATGATGTTTCTTTTTCTGTGTGACGTAGTTCACGTAGAATCACCGTACCTGCATCCACTCACTATGCCGCTATGGGCCTGATGACACAGATTTCATTGCTGAGTGATATTGCATTGTACGTACGTGCCACAAGTTCTTTATCCATTTTTTGCTTTCTGGGATATTTACCTGATACTGTAGACGAGCTTCTTGTGAACACAGCCGTCTCAAATATTGGGGTGGCTGTCTGTTTTTGATTTTAATTTCCGTAAGCTATAGGACCATAAGTGGAAGTGCCATAGGCTGTGTTGCTTTGTTTCTTTCGTGTTTCAGGAAACACCATACACTTCTCCAGGGTGGCTGCTGGCAATTTACATCCTGCCAATCAGCATAACAAGGCTCCCTGTTCTCCATATCCTGTCCTACCTTTCTGGATTTTACACTTTTTTCAGATGGCCCTTTTGCCAGGGGGGCAGTGAGACTTCATTGTAGTGCAGATTTCCTTTACAGGCTTGCTTGGTTGGCCAAAAAGGGCGTATGCGTTTTTTCCTGAATATATTCAGGAAAAAACGCATACGCCCTTTTTGGCCAAGTGCATCATTGTCGACGTTCTGCCTCTTTTCCTATGCTTTCAGGGCAATTCCAGTCTACCCCCTGCAATCGTTTTCCTGAAATTCTGCCCCGCTTTCAACTCCCCTTCGCAGGCTTACTTCAATATATTTTTGGAGGATAGCTGTCATTTATAACTCTGCAGGTTTGTGAATTACAGTGCCCCTGAGCTCCTTTCTTCAACTCGCTTTCTTGTGAGCTGGGCACAAAACCGCAGGATTGCTTCAGGCCCTAATCTGTTTCCGGCAGGGCACGCTGAGCCTTTGGTTAATTCCTCTTCCTGGTGGGAAATGAGCGTTACATTTGCCCGTGCAGACACCTACAGCTAGTCTCTCATTGGTTCTCCCTATTCCTGTTCATTTTGCACAGAAATTGCAAGCTGTGCCAAAGAGGAGGTTAAAGGCACTGACTCTCCAAGCGGGGAGAGTGTTAGTAAAGCATCTGGAATGGTGAACCCGAGGACCAGGATACGAAAACTGAGATGCATTTTAAATCATTTCCCAATCACATGGTGGACGATACTCTTGGTTTCCCATGCATGTTTTAGCTGGAGGAAGAATCCCTTGAACCTGGAGAGTTGGGACCCATGGAATGGGTACCATGCAGTATGACTTCAAAGGGTCTGCATTTGCTCACCGAAACTCACCAATGCTATCAGCCTGAAGTGTCCAGCCTTATGTCTCAACCAGCTCTGGGTGTAGATGTGGTCAATCCCGGTTGCATCACATGCCCTGAGTGAATTATTTAAGAATTGCTCTCTATTTCACTGTCTTTGTGTTTTGTTTTCGAAATTTATTTTGATAATGGGATTTATCGGATTTTCCCTGCTGCCTTTCGGCCGCTGTACACACCCTTGATTCTCTTACAGAGACATATATATCCATGGGTTTTAAGATTCTTCCTAGTCAGGTATATTCCTAGGCGTTGAATATGTGGTGTTGGGTCCATTTCGTTGAGCAAGGAGTAGGTCTTGTCTATTACATATTGGGCTTATGGAAAGTTATCTGTGCTAATTTCAGTCTCTGGTTTTATGCAGCACCCCAACGCACCTTTCCCCATAAGCAAGCACTAGTTGGTTTTCTAAATTTGAGACCCTTTTCTATTTTGAAATTCAGTTCATGTGTAGTCAAGTTTACATTCCGTGTATTCGTGATATCTTATGATGTTTCTTTTTCTGTGTGACGTAGTTCACGTAGAATCACCGTACCTGCATCCACTCACTATGCCGCTATGGGCCTGATGACACAGATTTCATTGCTGAGTGATATTGCATTGTACGTACGTGCCACAAGTTCTTTATCCATTTTTTGCTTTCTGGGATATTTACCTGATACTGTAGACGAGCTTCTTGTGAACACAGCCGTCTCAAATATTGGGGTGGCTGTCTGTTTTTGATTTTAATTTCCGTAAGCTATAGGACCATAAGTGGAAGTGCCATAGGCTGTGTTGCTTTGTTTCTTTCGTGTTTCAGGAAACACCATACACTTCTCCAGGGTGGCTGCTGGCAATTTACATCCTGCCAATCAGCATAACAAGGCTCCCTGTTCTCCATATCCTGTCCTACCTTTCTGGATTTTACACTTTTTTCAGATGGCCCTCTTGCCCGGGGGGCAGTGAGACTTCATTGTAGTGCAGATTTCCTTTACAGGCTTGCTTGGTTGGCCAAAAAGGGCGTATGCGTTTTTTCCTGAATATATTCAGGCAAAAACGCATACCCAATTTTTGGCCAAGTGCATCATTGTCGACGTTCTGCCTCTTTTCCTATGCTTTCAGGGCAATTCCAGTCTACCCCCTGCAATCGTTTTCCTGAAATTCTGCCCCGCTTTCAAGTCCCCTTCGCAGGCTTACTTCAATATATTTTTGGAGGATAACTGTCATTTATAACTCTGCAGGTTTGTGAATTACAGTGCCCCTGAGCTCCTTTCTTCAACTCGCTTTCTTGTGAACTGGGCACAAAACCGCAGGATTGCTTCAGGCCCTAATCTGTTTCGGGCAGGGCATGCTGAGCCTTTGGTAAATTCCTCTTCCTGGTGGGAAATGAGCGTTACATTTGCCCGTGCAGACACCTACAGCTAGTCTCTCATTGGTTCTCCCTATTCCTGTTCATCTTGCACAGAAATTGCAAGCTGTGCCAAACAGGAGGTTAAAGGCACTGACTCTCCAAGCAGGGAGACTGTTAGTAAATCATCTGGAATGGTGAACCCGAGGACCAGGATACGAAAACTGAGATGCATTTTAAATCATTTCCCCATAACACGGTGGACCATACTGTGGGTTTCACATGCATGTTTTAGCTGGAGGAAGAATCCCTTGAACCTGAAGAGTTGGGACCCATGGAATAGGTACCATACAGTATGACTTCAAAGGGTGTGCATTTGCTCACCTAAACTCACCAATGCTATCAGCCTGAAGTGTCCAGCCTTATGTCTCAACCAGCTCTGGGTGTAGATGTGGTCAATCCCGGTTGCATCACATGCCCTGAGTGAATTATTTAAGAATTGCTCTCTATTTCACTGTCTTTGTGTTTTGTTTTCGAAATTTATTTTGATAATGGGATTTATCGGATTTTCACTGCTGCCTTTCGGCCGCTGTACACACCCTTGATTCTCTTACGGAGACATATATATCCATGGGTTTTAAGATTCTTCCTAGTCAGGTATATTCCTAGGCGTTGAATATGTGGTGTTGGGTCCATTTCGTTGAGCAAGGAGTAGGTCTTGTCTATTACATATTGGGCTTATGGAAAGTTATCTGTGCTAATTTCAGTCTCTGGTTTTATGCAGCACCCCAAGGCACCTTTCCCCATAAGCAAGCACTAGTTGGTTTTCTAAATTTGAGACCCTTTTCTATTTTGTAATTCAGTTCATGTGTAGTCAAGTTTACATTCCGTGTATTCGTGATATCTTATGATGTTTCTTTTTCTGTGTGACGTAGTTCACGTAGAATCACCGTACCTGCATCCACTCACTATGCCGCTATGGGCCTGATGACACAGATTTCATTGCTGAGTGATATTGCATTGTACGTACGTGCCACAAGTTCTTTATCCATTTTTTGCTTTCTGGGATATTTACCTGATACTGTAGACGAGCTTCTTGTGAACACAGCCGTCTCAAATATTGGGGTGGCTGTCTGTTTTTGATTTTAATTTCCGTAAGCTATAGGACCATAAGTGGAAGTGCCATAGGCTGTGTTGCTTTGTTTCTTTCGTGTTTCAGGAAACACCATACACTTCTCCAGGGTGGCTGCTGGCAATTTACATCCTGCCAATCAGCATAACAAGGCTCCCTGTTCTCCATATCCTGTCCTACCTTTCTGGATTTTACACTTTTTTCAGATGGCCCTTTTGCCCGAGGGGCAGTGAGACTTCATTGTAGTGCAGATTTCATTTACAGGCTTGCTTGGTTGGCCAAAAAGGGCGTATGCGTTTTTTCCTGAATATATTCAGGAAAAAACGCATACGCCCTTTTTGGCCAAGTGCATCATTGTCGACGTTCTGCCTCTTTTCCTATGCTTTCAGGGCAATTCCAGTCTACCCCCTGCAATCGTTTTCCTGAAATTCTGCCCCGCTTTCAAGTCCCCTTCGCAGGCTTACTTCAATATATTTTTGGAGGAAAGCTGTCATTTATAACTCTGCAGGTTTGTGAATTACAGTGCCCCTGAGCTCCTTTCTTCAACTCGCTTTCTTGTGAGCTGGGCACAAAACCGCAGGATTGCTTCAGGCCCTAATCTGTTTCCAGCAGGGCACACTGAGCCTTTGTTTAATTCCTCTTCCTGGTGGGCAATGAGCGTTACATTTGCCCGTGCAGACACCTACAGCTAGTCTCTCATTGGTTCTCCCTATTCCTGTTCATTTTGCACAGAAATTGCAAGCTGTGCCAAAGAGGAGGTTAAAGGCACTGACTCTCCAAGCGGGGAGAGTGTTAGTAAAGCATCTGGAATGGTGAACCCGAGGACCAGGATACGAAAACTGAGATGCATTTTAAATCATTTCCCAATCACATGGTGGACGATACTCTTGGTTTCCCATGCATGTTTTAGCTGGAGGAAGAATCCCTTGAACCTGGAGAGTTGGGACCCATGGAATGGGTACCATGCAGTATGACTTCAAAGGGTCTGCATTTGCTCACCGAAACTCACCAATGCTATCAGCCTGAAGTGTCCAGCCTTATGTCTCAACCAGCTCTGGGTGTAGATGTGTTAAATCCCGGTTGCATCACATGCCCTGAGTGAATTATTTAAGAATTGCTCTCTATTTCACTGTCTTTATGATTTTTTTTTGAAATTTATTTTGATAATGGGATTTATCGGATTTTCACTGCTGCGTTTATGCCGCTGTACACACGCTTGATTCTCTTACGGAGACATATATATCCATGGGTTTTAAGATTCTTCCTAGTCAGGTATATTCCTAGGCGTTGAATATGTGGTGTTGGGTCCATTTCGTTGAGCAAGGAGTAGGTCTTGTCTATTACATATTTGGCTTATGGAAAGTTATCTGTGCTAATTTCAGTCTCTGGTTTTATGAAGCACCCCAACGCACCTTTCCCCATAAGCAAGCACTAGTTAGTTTTCTAAATTTCAGACCCTGTTCTGTTTTGTAATTCAGTTCATGTGTAGTCAAGTTTACATTCCGTGTATTAGTGATATCTTATGATGTTTCTTTTTCTGTGTGACGTAGTTCACGTAGAATCACCATACCTGCATCCACTCACTATGCCGCTACGGGCCTGATGACACAGATTTCATTGCTGAGTGATATTGCATTGTACGTACGTGCCACAACTTCTTTATCCATATTTTGCTTTCTGGGATATTTACCTGTTACTGTAGACGAGCTTCTTGTGAACACAGCCGTCCCAAATATTGGGGTGGCTGTCTGTTTTTCATTTTAATTTCCGTAAGCTATAGGACCATAAGTGGAAGTGCCATAGACTGTGTTGCTTTGTTTCTTATGTGTTTCAGGAAACACCATACACTTCTCCAGGCTGGCTGCTGGCAATTTACATCCTGCCAATCAGCATAACAAGGCTCCCTGTTCTCCATATCCTGTCCTACCTTTCTGGATTTTACACTTTTTTCAGATGGCCCTCTTGCCCGGGGGGCAGTGAGACTTCATTGTAGTGCAGATTTCCTTTACAGGCTTGCTTGGTTGGCCAAAAAGGGCGTATGCGTTTTTTCCTGAATATATTCAGGAAAAAACGCATACGCCCTTTTTGGCCAAGTGCATCATTGTCGACGTTCTGCCTCTTTTCCTATGCTTTCAGGGCAATTCCAGTCTACCCCCTGCAATCGTTTTCCTGAAATTCTGCCCCGCTTTCAAGTCCCCTTCGCAGGCTTACTTCAATATATTTTTGGAGGATAGCTGTCATTTATAACTCTGCAGGTTTGTGAATTACAGTGCCCCTGAGCTCCTTTCTTCAACTCGCTTTCTTGTGAACTGGGCACAAAACCGCAGGATTGCTTCAGGCCCTAATCTATTTCGGGCAGGGCATGCTGAGCCTTTGGTAAATTCCTCTTCCTGGTGGGAAATGAGCGTTACATTTGCCCGTGCAGACACCTACAGCTAGTCTCTCATTGGTTCTCCCTATTCCTGTTCATCTTGCACAGAAATTGCAAGCTGTGCCAAACAGGAGGTTAAAGGCACTGACTCTCCAAGCAGGGAGACTGTTAGTAAATCATCTGGAATGGTGAACCCGAGGACCAGGATACGAAAACTGAGATGCATTTTAAATCATTTCCCCATAACACGGTGGACCATACTGTGGGTTTCACATGCATGTTTTAGCTGGAGGAAGAATCCCTTGAACCTGAAGAGTTGGGACCCATGGAATAGGTACCATACAGTATGACTTCAAAGGGTGTGCATTTGCTCACCTAAACTCACCAATGCTATCAGCCTGAAGTGTCCAGCCTTATGTCTCAACCAGCTCTGGGTGTAGATGTGGTCAATCCCGGTTGCATCACATGCCCTGAGTGAATTATTTAAGAATTGCTCTCTATTTCACTGTCTTTGTGTTTTGTTTTCGAAATTTATTTTGATAATGGGATTTATCGGATTTTCACTGCTGCCTTTCGGCCGCTGTACACACCCTTGATTCTCTTACGGAGACATATATATCCATGGGTTTTAAGATTCTTCCTAGTCAGGTATATTCCTAGGCGTTGAATATGTGGTGTTGGGTCCATTTCGTTGAGCAAGGAGTAGGTCTTGTCTATTACATATTGGGCTTATGGAAAGTTATCTGTGCTAATTTCAGTCTCTGGTTTTATGCAGCACCCCAAGGCACCTTTCCCCATAAGCAAGCACTAGTTGGTTTTCTAAATTTGAGACCCTTTTCTATTTTGTAATTCAGTTCATGTGTAGTCAAGTTTACATTCCGTGTATTCGTGATATCTTATGATGTTTCTTTTTCTGTGTGACGTAGTTCACGTAGAATCACCGTACCTGCATCCACTCACTATGCCGCTATGGGCCTGATGACACAGATTTCATTGCTGAGTGATATTGCATTGTACGTACGTGCCACAAGTTCTTTATCCATTTTTTGCTTTCTGGGATATTTACCTGATACTGTAGACGAGCTTCTTGTGAACACAGCCGTCTCAAATATTGGGGTGGCTGTCTGTTTTTGATTTTAATTTCCGTAAGCTATAGGACCATAAGTGGAAGTGCCATAGGCTGTGTTGCTTTGTTTCTTTCGTGTTTCAGGAAACACCATACACTTCTCCAGGGTGGCTGCTGGCAATTTACATCCTGCCAATCAGCATAACAAGGCTCCCTGTTCTCCATATCCTGTCCTACCTTTCTGGATTTTACACTTTTTTCAGATGGCCCTTTTGCCAGGGGGGCAGTGAGACTTCATTGTAGTGCAGATTTCCTTTACAGGCTTGCTTGGTTGGCCAAAAAGGGCGTATGCGTTTTTTCCTGAATATATTCAGGAAAAAACGCATACGCCCTTTTTGGCCAAGTGCATCATTGTCGACGTTCTGCCTCTTTTCCTATGCTTTCAGGGCAATTCCAGTCTACCCCCTGCAATCGTTTTCCTGAAATTCTGCCCCGCTTTCAACTCCCCTTCGCAGGCTTACTTCAATATATTTTTGGAGGATAGCTGTCATTTATAACTCTGCAGGTTTGTGAATTACAGTGCCCCTGAGCTCCTTTCTTCAACTCGCTTTCTTGTGAGCTGGGCACAAAACCGCAGGATTGCTTCAGGCCCTAATCTGTTTCCGGCAGGGCACGCTGAGCCTTTGGTTAATTCCTCTTCCTGGTGGGAAATGAGCGTTACATTTGCCCGTGCAGACACCTACAGCTAGTCTCTCATTGGTTCTCCCTATTCCTGTTCATTTTGCACAGAAATTGCAAGCTGTGCCAAAGAGGAGGTTAAAGGCACTGACTCTCCAAGCGGGGAGAGTGTTAGTAAAGCATCTGGAATGGTGAACCCGAGGACCAGGATACGAAAACTGAGATGCATTTTAAATCATTTCCCAATCACATGGTGGACGATACTCTTGGTTTCCCATGCATGTTTTAGCTGGAGGAAGAATCCCTTGAACCTGGAGAGTTGGGACCCATGGAATGGGTACCATGCAGTATGACTTCAAAGGGTCTGCATTTGCTCACCGAAACTCACCAATGCTATCAGCCTGAAGTGTCCAGCCTTATGTCTCAACCAGCTCTGGGTGTAGATGTGGTCAATCCCGGTTGCATCACATGCCCTGAGTGAATTATTTAAGAATTGCTCTCTATTTCACTGTCTTTGTGTTTTGTTTTCGAAATTTATTTTGATAATGGGATTTATCGGATTTTCCCTGCTGCCTTTCGGCCGCTGTACACACCCTTGATTCTCTTACAGAGACATATATATCCATGGGTTTTAAGATTCTTCCTAGTCAGGTATATTCCTAGGCGTTGAATATGTGGTGTTGGGTCCATTTCGTTGAGCAAGGAGTAGGTCTTGTCTATTACATATTGGGCTTATGGAAAGTTATCTGTGCTAATTTCAGTCTCTGGTTTTATGCAGCACCCCAACGCACCTTTCCCCATAAGCAAGCACTAGTTGGTTTTCTAAATTTGAGACCCTTTTCTATTTTGAAATTCAGTTCATGTGTAGTCAAGTTTACATTCCGTGTATTCGTGATATCTTATGATGTTTCTTTTTCTGTGTGACGTAGTTCACGTAGAATCACCGTACCTGCATCCACTCACTATGCCGCTATGGGCCTGATGACACAGATTTCATTGCTGAGTGATATTGCATTGTACGTACGTGCCACAAGTTCTTTATCCATTTTTTGCTTTCTGGGATATTTACCTGATACTGTAGACGAGCTTCTTGTGAACACAGCCGTCTCAAATATTGGGGTGGCTGTCTGTTTTTGATTTTAATTTCCGTAAGCTATAGGACCATAAGTGGAAGTGCCATAGGCTGTGTTGCTTTGTTTCTTTCGTGTTTCAGGAAACACCATACACTTCTCCAGGGTGGCTGCTGGCAATTTACATCCTGCCAATCAGCATAACAAGGCTCCCTGTTCTCCATATCCTGTCCTACCTTTCTGGATTTTACACTTTTTTCAGATGGCCCTCTTGCCCGGGGGGCAGTGAGACTTCATTGTAGTGCAGATTTCCTTTACAGGCTTGCTTGGTTGGCCAAAAAGGGCGTATGCGTTTTTTCCTGAATATATTCAGGCAAAAACGCATACCCAATTTTTGGCCAAGTGCATCATTGTCGACGTTCTGCCTCTTTTCCTATGCTTTCAGGGCAATTCCAGTCTACCCCCTGCAATCGTTTTCCTGAAATTCTGCCCCGCTTTCAAGTCCCCTTCGCAGGCTTACTTCAATATATTTTTGGAGGATAACTGTCATTTATAACTCTGCAGGTTTGTGAATTACAGTGCCCCTGAGCTCCTTTCTTCAACTCGCTTTCTTGTGAACTGGGCACAAAACCGCAGGATTGCTTCAGGCCCTAATCTGTTTCGGGCAGGGCATGCTGAGCCTTTGGTAAATTCCTCTTCCTGGTGGGAAATGAGCGTTACATTTGCCCGTGCAGACACCTACAGCTAGTCTCTCATTGGTTCTCCCTATTCCTGTTCATCTTGCACAGAAATTGCAAGCTGTGCCAAACAGGAGGTTAAAGGCACTGACTCTCCAAGCAGGGAGACTGTTAGTAAATCATCTGGAATGGTGAACCCGAGGACCAGGATACGAAAACTGAGATGCATTTTAAATCATTTCCCCATAACACGGTGGACCATACTGTGGGTTTCACATGCATGTTTTAGCTGGAGGAAGAATCCCTTGAACCTGAAGAGTTGGGACCCATGGAATAGGTACCATACAGTATGACTTCAAAGGGTGTGCATTTGCTCACCTAAACTCACCAATGCTATCAGCCTGAAGTGTCCAGCCTTATGTCTCAACCAGCTCTGGGTGTAGATGTGGTCAATCCCGGTTGCATCACATGCCCTGAGTGAATTATTTAAGAATTGCTCTCTATTTCACTGTCTTTGTGTTTTGTTTTCGAAATTTATTTTGATAATGGGATTTATCGGATTTTCACTGCTGCCTTTCGGCCGCTGTACACACCCTTGATTCTCTTACGGAGACATATATATCCATGGGTTTTAAGATTCTTCCTAGTCAGGTATATTCCTAGGCGTTGAATATGTGGTGTTGGGTCCATTTCGTTGAGCAAGGAGTAGGTCTTGTCTATTACATATTGGGCTTATGGAAAGTTATCTGTGCTAATTTCAGTCTCTGGTTTTATGCAGCACCCCAAGGCACCTTTCCCCATAAGCAAGCACTAGTTGGTTTTCTAAATTTGAGACCCTTTTCTATTTTGTAATTCAGTTCATGTGTAGTCAAGTTTACATTCCGTGTATTCGTGATATCTTATGATGTTTCTTTTTCTGTGTGACGTAGTTCACGTAGAATCACCGTACCTGCATCCACTCACTATGCCGCTATGGGCCTGATGACACAGATTTCATTGCTGAGTGATATTGCATTGTACGTACGTGCCACAAGTTCTTTATCCATTTTTTGCTTTCTGGGATATTTACCTGATACTGTAGACGAGCTTCTTGTGAACACAGCCGTCTCAAATATTGGGGTGGCTGTCTGTTTTTGATTTTAATTTCCGTAAGCTATAGGACCATAAGTGGAAGTGCCATAGGCTGTGTTGCTTTGTTTCTTTCGTGTTTCAGGAAACACCATACACTTCTCCAGGGTGGCTGCTGGCAATTTACATCCTGCCAATCAGCATAACAAGGCTCCCTGTTCTCCATATCCTGTCCTACCTTTCTGGATTTTACACTTTTTTCAGATGGCCCTTTTGCCCGAGGGGCAGTGAGACTTCATTGTAGTGCAGATTTCATTTACAGGCTTGCTTGGTTGGCCAAAAAGGGCGTATGCGTTTTTTCCTGAATATATTCAGGAAAAAACGCATACGCCCTTTTTGGCCAAGTGCATCATTGTCGACGTTCTGCCTCTTTTCCTATGCTTTCAGGGCAATTCCAGTCTACCCCCTGCAATCGTTTTCCTGAAATTCTGCCCCGCTTTCAAGTCCCCTTCGCAGGCTTACTTCAATATATTTTTGGAGGAAAGCTGTCATTTATAACTCTGCAGGTTTGTGAATTACAGTGCCCCTGAGCTCCTTTCTTCAACTCGCTTTCTTGTGAGCTGGGCACAAAACCGCAGGATTGCTTCAGGCCCTAATCTGTTTCCAGCAGGGCACACTGAGCCTTTGTTTAATTCCTCTTCCTGGTGGGCAATGAGCGTTACATTTGCCCGTGCAGACACCTACAGCTAGTCTCTCATTGGTTCTCCCTATTCCTGTTCATTTTGCACAGAAATTGCAAGCTGTGCCAAAGAGGAGGTTAAAGGCACTGACTCTCCAAGCGGGGAGAGTGTTAGTAAAGCATCTGGAATGGTGAACCCGAGGACCAGGATACGAAAACTGAGATGCATTTTAAATCATTTCCCAATCACATGGTGGACGATACTCTTGGTTTCCCATGCATGTTTTAGCTGGAGGAAGAATCCCTTGAACCTGGAGAGTTGGGACCCATGGAATGGGTACCATGCAGTATGACTTCAAAGGGTCTGCATTTGCTCACCGAAACTCACCAATGCTATCAGCCTGAAGTGTCCAGCCTTATGTCTCAACCAGCTCTGGGTGTAGATGTGTTAAATCCCGGTTGCATCACATGCCCTGAGTGAATTATTTAAGAATTGCTCTCTATTTCACTGTCTTTATGATTTTTTTTTGAAATTTATTTTGATAATGGGATTTATCGGATTTTCACTGCTGCGTTTATGCCGCTGTACACACGCTTGATTCTCTTACGGAGACATATATATCCATGGGTTTTAAGATTCTTCCTAGTCAGGTATATTCCTAGGCGTTGAATATGTGGTGTTGGGTCCATTTCGTTGAGCAAGGAGTAGGTCTTGTCTATTACATATTTGGCTTATGGAAAGTTATCTGTGCTAATTTCAGTCTCTGGTTTTATGAAGCACCCCAACGCACCTTTCCCCATAAGCAAGCACTAGTTAGTTTTCTAAATTTCAGACCCTGTTCTGTTTTGTAATTCAGTTCATGTGTAGTCAAGTTTACATTCCGTGTATTAGTGATATCTTATGATGTTTCTTTTTCTGTGTGACGTAGTTCACGTAGAATCACCATACCTGCATCCACTCACTATGCCGCTACGGGCCTGATGACACAGATTTCATTGCTGAGTGATATTGCATTGTACGTACGTGCCACAACTTCTTTATCCATATTTTGCTTTCTGGGATATTTACCTGTTACTGTAGACGAGCTTCTTGTGAACACAGCCGTCCCAAATATTGGGGTGGCTGTCTGTTTTTCATTTTAATTTCCGTAAGCTATAGGACCATAAGTGGAAGTGCCATAGACTGTGTTGCTTTGTTTCTTATGTGTTTCAGGAAACACCATACACTTCTCCAGGCTGGCTGCTGGCAATTTACATCCTGCCAATCAGCATAACAAGGCTCCCTGTTCTCCATATCCTGTCCTACCTTTCTGGATTTTACACTTTTTTCAGATGGCCCTCTTGCCCGGGGGGCAGTGAGACTTCATTGTAGTGCAGATTTCCTTTACAGGCTTGCTTGGTTGGCCAAAAAGGGCGTATGCGTTTTTTCCTGAATATATTCAGGAAAAAACGCATACGCCCTTTTTGGCCAAGTGCATCATTGTCGACGTTCTGCCTCTTTTCCTATGCTTTCAGGGCAATTCCAGTCTACCCCCTGCAATCGTTTTCCTGAAATTCTGCCCCGCTTTCAAGTCCCCTTCGCAGGCTTACTTCAATATATTTTTGGAGGATAGCTGTCATTTATAACTCTGCAGGTTTGTGAATTACAGTGCCCCTGAGCTCCTTTCTTCAACTCGCTTTCTTGTGAACTGGGCACAAAACCGCAGGATTGCTTCAGGCCCTAATCTATTTCGGGCAGGGCATGCTGAGCCTTTGGTAAATTCCTCTTCCTGGTGGGAAATGAGCGTTACATTTGCCCGTGCAGACACCTACAGCTAGTCTCTCATTGGTTCTCCCTATTCCTGTTCATCTTGCACAGAAATTGCAAGCTGTGCCAAACAGGAGGTTAAAGGCACTGACTCTCCAAGCAGGGAGACTGTTAGTAAATCATCTGGAATGGTGAACCCGAGGACCAGGATACGAAAACTGAGATGCATTTTAAATCATTTCCCCATAACACGGTGGACCATACTGTGGGTTTCACATGCATGTTTTAGCTGGAGGAAGAATCCCTTGAACCTGAAGAGTTGGGACCCATGGAATAGGTACCATACAGTATGACTTCAAAGGGTGTGCATTTGCTCACCTAAACTCACCAATGCTATCAGCCTGAAGTGTCCAGCCTTATGTCTCAACCAGCTCTGGGTGTAGATGTGGTCAATCCCGGTTGCATCACATGCCCTGAGTGAATTATTTAAGAATTGCTCTCTATTTCACTGTCTTTGTGTTTTGTTTTCGAAATTTATTTTGATAATGGGATTTATCGGATTTTCACTGCTGCCTTTCGGCCGCTGTACACACCCTTGATTCTCTTACGGAGACATATATATCCATGGGTTTTAAGATTCTTCCTAGTCAGGTATATTCCTAGGCGTTGAATATGTGGTGTTGGGTCCATTTCGTTGAGCAAGGAGTAGGTCTTGTCTATTACATATTGGGCTTATGGAAAGTTATCTGTGCTAATTTCAGTCTCTGGTTTTATGCAGCACCCCAAGGCACCTTTCCCCATAAGCAAGCACTAGTTGGTTTTCTAAATTTGAGACCCTTTTCTATTTTGTAATTCAGTTCATGTGTAGTCAAGTTTACATTCCGTGTATTCGTGATATCTTATGATGTTTCTTTTTCTGTGTGACGTAGTTCACGTAGAATCACCGTACCTGCATCCACTCACTATGCCGCTATGGGCCTGATGACACAGATTTCATTGCTGAGTGATATTGCATTGTACGTACGTGCCACAAGTTCTTTATCCATTTTTTGCTTTCTGGGATATTTACCTGATACTGTAGACGAGCTTCTTGTGAACACAGCCGTCTCAAATATTGGGGTGGCTGTCTGTTTTTGATTTTAATTTCCGTAAGCTATAGGACCATAAGTGGAAGTGCCATAGGCTGTGTTGCTTTGTTTCTTTCGTGTTTCAGGAAACACCATACACTTCTCCAGGGTGGCTGCTGGCAATTTACATCCTGCCAATCAGCATAACAAGGCTCCCTGTTCTCCATATCCTGTCCTACCTTTCTGGATTTTACACTTTTTTCAGATGGCCCTTTTGCCCGGGGGGCAGTGAGACTTCATTGTAGTGCAGATTTCATTTACAGGCTTGCTTGGTTGGCCAAAAAGGGCGTATGCGTTTTTTCCTGAATATATTCAGGAAAAAACGCATACGCCCTTTTTGGCCAAGTGCATCATTGTCGACGTTCTGCCTCTTTTCCTATGCTTTCAGGGCAATTCCAGTCTACCCCCTGCAATCGTTTTCCTGAAATTCTGCCCCGCTTTCAAGTCCCCTTCGCAGGCTTACTTCAATATATTTTTGGAGGAAAGCTGTCATTTATAACTCTGCAGGTTTGTGAATTACAGTGCCCCTGAGCTCCTTTCTTCAACTCGCTTTCTTGTGAGCTGGGCACAAAACCGCAGGATTGCTTCAGGCCCTAATCTGTTTCCAGCAGGGCACACTGAGCCTTTGTTTAATTCCTCTTCCTGGTGGGCAATGAGCGTTACATTTGCCCGTGCAGACACCTACAGCTAGTCTCTCATTGGTTCTCCCTATTCCTGTTCATTTTGCACAGAAATTGCAAGCTGTGCCAAAGAGGAGGTTAAAGGCACTGACTCTCCAAGCGGGGAGAGTGTTAGTAAAGCATCTGGAATGGTGAACCCGAGGACCAGGATACGAAAACTGAGATGCATTTTAAATCATTTCCCAATCACATGGTGGACGATACTCTTGGTTTCCCATGCATGTTTTAGCTGGAGGAAGAATCCCTTGAACCTGGAGAGTTGGGACCCATGGAATGGGTACCATGCAGTATGACTTCAAAGGGTCTGCATTTGCTCACCGAAACTCACCAATGCTATCAGCCTGAAGTGTCCAGCCTTATGTCTCAACCAGCTCTGGGTGTAGATGTGTTAAATCCCGGTTGCATCACATGCCCTGAGTGAATTATTTAAGAATTGCTCTCTATTTCACTGTCTTTATGATTTTTTTTTGAAATTTATTTTGATAATGGGATTTATCGGATTTTCACTGCTGCGTTTATGCCGCTGTACACACGCTTGATTCTCTTACGGAGACATATATATCCATGGGTTTTAAGATTCTTCCTAGTCAGGTATATTCCTAGGCGTTGAATATGTGGTGTTGGGTCCATTTCGTTGAGCAAGGAGTAGGTCTTGTCTATTACATATTTGGCTTATGGAAAGTTATCTGTGCTAATTTCAGTCTCTGGTTTTATGAAGCACCCCAACGCACCTTTCCCCATAAGCAAGCACTAGTTGGTTTTCTAAATTTGAGACCCTGTTCTGTTTTGTAATTCAGTTCATGTGTAGTCAAGTTTACATTCCGTGTATTAGTGATATCTTATGATGTTTCTTTTTCTGTGTGACGTAGTTCACGTAGAATCACCATACCTGCATCCACTCACTATGCCGCTACGGGCCTGATGACACAGATTTCATTGCTGAGTGATATTGCATTGTACGTACGTGCCACAACTTCTTTATCCATATTTTGCTTTCTGGGATATTTACCTGTTACTGTAGACGAGCTTCTTGTGAACACAGCCGTCCCAAATATTGGGGTGGCTGTCTGTTTTTCATTTTAATTTCCGTAAGCTATAGGACCATAAGTGGAAGTACCATAGACTGTGTTGCTTTGTTTCTTATGTGTTTCAGGAAACACCATACACTTCTCCAGGCTGGCTGCTGGCAATTTACATCCTGCCAATCAGCATAACAAGGCTCCCTGTTCTCCATATCCTGTCCTACCTTTCTGGATTTTACACTTTTTTCAGATGGCCCTCTTGCCCGGGGGGCAGTGAGACTTCATTGTAGTGCAGATTTCCTTTACAGGCTTGCTTGGTTGGCCAAAAAGGGCGTATGCGTTTTTTCCTGAATATATTCAGGAAAAAACGCATACGCCCTTTTTGGCCAAGTGCATCATTGTCGACGTTCTGCCTCTTTTCCTATGCTTTCAGGGCAATTCCAGTCTACCCCCTGCAATCGTTTTCCTGAAATTCTGCCCCGCTTTCAAGTCCCCTTCGCAGGCTTACTTCAATATATTTTTGGAGGATAGCTGTCATTTATAACTCTGCAGGTTTGTGAATTACAGTGCCCCTGAGCTCCTTTCTTCAACTCGCTTTCTTGTGAACTGGGCACAAAACCGCAGGATTGCTTCAGGCCCTAATCTGTTTCGGGCAGGGCATGCTGAGCCTTTGGTAAATTCCTCTTCCTGGTGGGAAATGAGCGTTACATTTGCCCGTGCAGACACCTACAGCTAGTCTCTCATTGGTTCTCCCTATTCCTGTTCATCTTGCACAGAAATTGCAAGCTGTGCCAAACAGGAGGTTAAAGGCACTGACTCTCCAAGCAGGGAGACTGTTAGTAAATCATCTGGAATGGTGAACCCGAGGACCAGGATACGAAAACTGAGATGCATTTTAAATCATTTCCCCATAACACGGTGGACCATACTGTGGGCTTCACATGCATGTTTTAGCTGGAGGAAGAATCCCTTGAACCTGAAGAGTTGGGACCCATGGAATAGGTACCATACAGTATGACTTCAAAGGGTGTGCATTTGCTCACCTAAACTCACCAATGCCATCAGCCTGAAGTGTCCAGCCTTATGTCTCAACCAGCTCTGGGTGTAGATGTGGTCAATCCCGGTTGCATCACATGCCCTGAGTGAATTATTTAAGAATTGCTCTCTATTTCACTGTCTTTGTGTTTTGTTTTCGAAATTTATTTTGATAATGGGATTTATCGGATTTTCACTGCTGCCTTTCGGCCGCTGTACACACCCTTGATTCTCTTACGGAGACATATATATCCATGGGTTTTAAGATTCTTCCTAGTCAGGTATATTCCTAGGCGTTGAATATGTGGTGTTGGGTCCATTTCGTTGAGCAAGGAGTAGGTCTTGTCTATTACATATTGGGCTTATGGAAAGTTATCTGTGCTAATTTCAGTCTCTGGTTTTATGCAGCACCCCAAGGCACCTTTCCCCATAAGCAAGCACTAGTTGGTTTTCTAAATTTGAGACCATTTTCTATTTTGTATTTCAGTTCATGTGTAGTCAAGTTTACATTCCGTGTATTCGTGATATCTTATGATGTTTCTTTTTCTGTGTGACGTAGTTCACGTAGAATCACCGTACCTGCATCCACTCACTATGCCGCTATGGGCCTGATGACACAGATTTCATTGCTGAGTGATATTGCATTGTACGTACGTGCCACAAGTTCTTTATCCATTTTTTGCTTTCTGGGATATTTACCTGATACTGTAGACGAGCTTCTTGTGAACACAGCCGTCTCAAATATTGGGGTGGCTGTCTGTTTTTGATGTTAATTTCCGTAAGCTATAGGACCATAAGTGGAAGTGCCATAGGCTGTGTTGCTTTGTTTCTTTCGTGTTTCAGGAAACACCATACACTTCTCCAGGGTGGCTGCTGGCAATTTACATCCTGCCAATCAGCATAACGAGGCTCCCTGTTCTCCATATCCTGTCCTACCTTTCTGGATTTTACACTTTTTTCAGATGGCCCTTTTGCCCGGGGGGCAGTGAGACTTCATTGTAGTGCAGATTTCATTTACAGGCTTGCTTGGTTGGCCAAAAAGGGCGTATGCGTTTTTTCCTGAATATATTCAGGAAAAAACGCATACGCCCTTTTTGGCCAAGTGCATCATTGTCGACGTTCTGCCTCTTTTCCTATGCTTTCAGGGCAATTCCAGTCTACCCCCTGCAATCGTTTTCCTGAAATTCTGCCCCGCTTTCAAGTCCCCTTCGCAGGCTTACTTCAATATATTTTTGGAGGAAAGCTGTCATTTATAACTCTGCAGGTTTGTGAATTACAGTGCCCCTGAGCTCCTTTCTTCAACTCGCTTTCTTGTGAGCTGGGCACAAAACCGCAGGATTGCTTCAGGCCCTAATCTGTTTCCAGCAGGGCACACTGAGCCTTTGTTTAATTCCTCTTCCTGGTGGGCAATGAGCGTTACATTTGCCCGTGCAGACACCTACAGCTAGTCTCTCATTGGTTCTCCCTATTCCTGTTCATTTTGCACAGAAATTGCAAGCTGTGCCAAAGAGGAGGTTAAAGGCACTGACTCTCCAAGCGGGGAGAGTGTTAGTAAAGCATCTGGAATGGTGAACCCGAGGACCAGGATACGAAAACTGAGATGCATTTTAAATCATTTCCCAATCACATGGTGGACGATACTCTTGGTTTCCCATGCATGTTTTAGCTGGAGGAAGAATCCCTTGAACCTGGAGAGTTGGGACCCATGGAATGGGTACCATGCAGTATGACTTCAAAGGGTCTGCATTTGCTCACCGAAACTCACCAATGCTATCAGCCTGAAGTGTCCAGCCTTATGTCTCAACCAGCTCTGGGTGTAGATGTGTTAAATCCCGGTTGCATCACATGCCCTGAGTGAATTATTTAAGAATTGCTCTCTATTTCACTGTCTTTATGAATTTTTTTTGAAATTTATTTTGATAATGGGATTTATCGGATTTTCACTGCTGCGTTTATGCCGCTGTACACACGCTTGATTCTCTTACGGAGACATATATATCCATGGGTTTTAAGATTCTTCCTAGTCAGGTATATTCCTAGGCGTTGAATATGTGGTGTTGGGTCCATTTCGTTGAGCAAGGAGTAGGTCTTGTCTATTACATATTTGGCTTATGGAAAGTTATCTGTGCTAATTTCAGTCTCTGGTTTTATGAAGCACCCCAACGCACCTTTCCCCATAAGCAAGCACTAGTTGGTTTTCTAAATTTGAGACCCTGTTCTGTTTTGTAATTCAGTTCATGTGTAGTCAAGTTTACATTCCGTGTATTACTGATATCTTATGATGTTTCTTTTTCTGTGTGACGTAGTTCACGTAGAATCACCGTACCTGCATCCACTCACTATGCCGCTACGGGCCTGATGACACAGATTTCATTGCTGAGTGATATTGCATTGTACGTACGTGCCACAACTTCTTTATCCATATTTTGCTTTCTGGGATATTGACCTGTTACTGTAGACGAGCTTCTTGTGAACACAGCCGTCCCAAATATTGGGGTGGCTCTCTGTTTTTGATTTTAATTTCCGTAAGCTATAGGACCATAAGTGGAAGTGCCATAGACTGTGTTGCTTTGTTTCTTATGTGTTTCAGGAAACACCATACACTTCTCCAGGCTGGCTGCTGGCAATTTACATCCTGCCAATCAGCATAACAAGGCTCCCTGTTCTCCATATCCTGTCCTACCTTTCTGGATTTTACACTTTTTTCAGATGGCCCTCTTGCCCGGGGGGCAGTGAGACTTCATTGTAGTGTAGATTTCCTTTACAGGCTTGCTTGGTTGGCCAAAAAGGGCGTATGCGTTTTTTCCTGAATATATTCAGGAAAAAACGCATACGCCCTTTTTGGCCAAGTGCATCATTGTCGACGTTCTGCCTCTTTTCCTATGCTTTCAGGGCAATTCCAGTCTACCCCCTGCAATCGTTTTCCTGAAATTCTGCCCGCTTTCAAGTCCCCTTCGCAGGCTTACTTCAATATATTTTTGGAGGATAGCTGTCATTTATAACTCTGCAGGTTTGTGAATTACAGTGCCCCTGAGCTCCTTTCTTCAACTCGCTTTCTTGTGAACTGGGCACAAAACCGCAGGATTGCTTCAGGCCCTAATCTGTTTCGGGCAGGGCATGCTGAGCCTTTGGTAAATTCCTCTTCCTGGTGGGAAATGAGCGTTACATTTGCCCGTGCAGACACCTACAGCTAGTCTCTCATTGGTTCTCCCTATTCCTGTTCATCTTGCACAGAAATTGCAAGCTGTGCCAAACAGGAGGTTAAAGGCACTGACTCTCCAAGCAGGGAGACTGTTAGTAAATCATCTGGAATGGTGAACCCGAGGACCAGGATACGAAAACTGAGATGCATTTTAAATCATTTCCCCATAACACGGTGGACCATACTGTGGGTTTCACATGCATGTTTTAGCTGGAGGAAGAATCCCTTGAACCTGAAGAGTTGGGACCCATGGAATAGGTACCATACAGTATGACTTCAAAGGGTGTGCATTTGCTCACCTAAACTCACCAATGCTATCAGCCTGAAGTGTCCAGCCTTATGTCTCAACCAGCTCTGGGTGTAGATGTGGTCAATCCCGGTTGCATCACATGCCCTGAGTGAATTATTTAAGAATTGCTCTCTATTTCACTGTCTTTATGATTTTTTTTGAAATTTATTTTGATAATGGGATTTATCGGATTTTCACTGCTGCGTTTATGCCGCTGTACACACGCTTGATTCTCTTACGGAGACATATATATCCATGGGTTTTAAGATTCTTCCTAGTCAGGTATATTCCTAGGCGTTGAATATGTGGTGTTGGGTCCATTTCGTTGAGCAAGGAGTAGGTCTTGTCTATTACATATTTGGCTTATGGAAAGTTATCTGTGCTAATTTCAGTCTCTGGTTTTATGAAGCACCCCAACGCACCTTTCCCCATAAGCAAGCACTAGTTGGTTTTCTAAATTTGAGACCCTGTTCTGTTTTGTAATTCAGTTCATGTGTAGTCAAGTTTACATTCCGTGTATTAGTGATATCTTATGATGTTTCTTTTTCTGTGTGACGTAGTTCACGTAGAATCACCGTACCTGCATCCACTCACTATGCCGCTACGGGCCTGATGACACAGATTTCATTGCTGAGTGATATTGCATTGTACGTACGTGCCACAACTTCTTTATCCATATTTTGCTTTCTGGGATATTTACCTGTTACTGTAGACGAGCTTCTTGTGAACACAGCCGTCCCAAATATTGGGGTGGCTGTCTGTTTTTGATTTTAATTTCCGTAAGCTATAGGACCATAAGTGGAAGTGCCATAGACTGTGTTGCTTTGTTTCTTATGTGTTTCAGGAAACACCATACACTTCTCCAGGCTGGCTGCTGGCAATTTACATCCTGCCAATCAGCATAACAAGGCTCCCTGTTCTCCATATCCTGTCCTACCTTTCTGGATTTTACACTTTTTTCAGATGGCCCTCTTGCCCGGGGGGCAGTGAGACTTCATTGTAGTGCAGATTTCCTTTACAGGCTTGCTTGGTTGGCCAAAAAGGGCGTATGCGTTTTTTCCTGAATATATTCAGGAAAAAACGCATACGCCCTTTTTGGCCAAGTGCATCATTGTCGACGTTCTGCCTCTTTTCCTATGCTTTCAGGGCAATTCCAGTCTACCCCCTGCAATCGTTTTCCTGAAATTCTGCCCCGCTTTCAAGTCCCCTTCGCAGGCTTACTTCAATATATTTTTGGAGGATAGCTGTCATTTATAACTCTGCAGGTTTGTGAATTACAGTGCCCCTGAGCTCCTTTCTTCAACTCGCTTTCTTGTGAACTGGGCACAAAACCGCAGGATTGCTTCAGGCCCTAATCTGTTTCGGGCAGGGCATGCTGAGCCTTTGGTAAATTCCTCTTCCTGGTGGGAAATGAGCGTTACATTTGCCCGTGCAGACACCTACAGCTAGTCTCTCATTGGTTCTCCCTATTCCTGATCATCTTGCACAGAAATTGCAAGCTGTGCCAAACAGGAGGTTAAAGGCACTGACTCTCCAAGCAGGGAGACTGTTAGTAAATCATCTGGAATGGTGAACCCGAGGACCAGGATACGAAAACTGAGATGCATTTTAAATCATTTCCCCATAACACGGTGGACCATACTGTGGGTTTCACATGCATGTTTTAGCTGGAGGAAGAATCCCTTGAACCTGAAGAGTTGGGACCCATGGAATAGGTACCATACAGTATGACTTCAAAGGGTGTGCATTTGCTCACCTAAACTCACCAATGCTATCAGCCTGAAGTGTCCAGCCTTATGTCTCAACCAGCTCTGGGTGTAGATGTGGTCAATCCCGGTTGCATCACATGCCCTGAGTGAATTATTTAAGAATTGCTCTCTATTTCACTGTCTTTGTGTTTTGTTTTCGAAATTTATTTTGATAATGGGATTTATCGGATTTTCACTGCTGCCTTTCGGCCCTGTACACAACCTTGATTCTCTTACGGAGACATATATATCCATGGGTTTTAAGATTCTTCCTAGTCAGGTATATTCCTAGGCGTTGAATATGTGGTGTTGGGTCCATTTCGTTGAGCAAGGAGTAGGTCTTGTCTATTACATATTGGGCTTATGGAAAGTTATCTGTGCTAATTTCAGTCTCTGGTTTTATGCAGCACCCCAAGGCACCTTTCCCCATAAGCAAGCACTAGTTGGTTTTCTAAATTTGAGACCCTTTTCTATTTTGTAATTCAGTTCATGTGTAGTCAAGTTTACATTCCGTGTATTCGTGATATCTTATGATGTTTCTTTTTCTGTGTGACGTAGTTCACGTAGAATCACCGTACCTGCATCCACTCACTATGCCGCTATGGGCCTGATGACACAGATTTCATTGCTGAGTGATATTGCATTGTACGTACGTGCCACAAGTTCTTTATTCATTTTTTGCTTTCTGGGATATTTACCTGATACTGTAGACGAGCTTCTTGTGAACACAGCCGTCTCAAATATTGGGGTGGCTGTCTGTTTTTCATTTTAATTTCCGTAAGCTATAGGACCATAAGTGGAAGTGCCATAGGCTGTGTTGCTTTGTTTCTTTCGTGTTTCAGGAAACACCATACACTTCTCCAGGGTGGCTGCTGGCAATTTACATCCTGCCAATGAGCATAACAAGGCTCCCTGTTCTCCATATCCTGTCCTACCTTTCTGGATATTACACTTTTTTCAGATGGCCCTTTTGCCAGGGGGGCAGTGAGACTTCATTGTAGTGCAGATTTCATTGACAGGCTTGCTTGGTTGGCCAAAAAGGGCGTATGCGTTTTTTCCTGAATATATTCAGGAAAAAACGCATACGCCCTTTTTGGCCAAGTGCATCATTGTCGACGTTCTGCCTCTCTTCCTATGCTTTCAGGGCAATTCCAGTCTACCCCCTGCAATCGTTTTCCTGAAATTCTGCCCCGCTTTCAAGTCCCCTTCGCAGGCTTACTTCAATATATTTTTGGAGGAAAGCTGTCATTTATAACTCTGCAGGTTTGTGAATTACAGTGCCCCTGAGCTCCTTTCTTCAACTCGCTTTCTTGTGAGCTGGGCACAAAACCGCAGGATTGCTTCAGGCCCTAATCTGTTTCCAGCAGGGCACACTGAGCCTTTGTTTAATTCCTCTTCCTGGTGGGCAATGAGCGTTACATTTGCCCGTGCAGACACCTACAGCTAGTCTCTCATTGGTTCTCCCTATTCCTGTTCATTTTGCACAGAAATTGCAAGCTGTGCCAAAGAGGAGGTTAAAGGCACTGACTCTCCAAGTGGGGAGAGTGTTAGTAAAGCATCTGGAATGGTGAACCCGAGGACCAGGATACGAAAACTGAGATGCATTTTAAATCATTTCCCAATCACATGGTGGACGATACTCTTGGTTTCCCATGCATGTTTTAGCTGGAGGAAGAATCCCTTGAACCTGGAGAGTTGGGACCCATGGAATGGGTACCATGCAGTATGACTTCAAAGGGTCTGCATTTGCTCACCGAAACTCACCAATGCTATCAGCCTGAAGTGTCCAGCCTTATGTCTCAACCAGCTCTGGGTGTAGATGTGTTAAATCCCGGTTGCATCACATGCCCTGAGTGAATTATTTAAGAATTGCTCTCTATTTCACTGTCTTTATGATTTTTTTTTGAAATTTATTTTGATAATGGGATTTATCGGATTTTCACTGCTGCGTTTATGCCGCTGTACACACGCTTGATTCTCTTACGGAGACATATATATCCATGGGTTTTAAGATTCTTCCTAGTCAGGTATATTCCTAGGCGTTGAATATGTGGTGTTGGGTCCATTTCGTTGAGCAAGGAGTAGGTCTTGTCTATTACATATTTGGCTTATGGAAAGTTATCTGTGCTAATTTCAGTCTCTGGTTTTATGAAGCACCCCAACGCACCTTTCCCCATAAGCAAGCACTAGTTGGTTTTCTAAATTTGAGACCCTGTTCTGTTTTGTAATTCAGTTCATGTGTAGTCAAGTTTACATTCCGTGTATTAGTGATATCTTATGATGTTTCTTTTTCTGTGTGACGTAGTTCACGTAGAATCACCGTACCTGCATCCACTCACTATGCCGCTACGGGCCTGATGACACAGATTTCATTGCTGAGTGATATTGCATTGTACGTACGTGCCACAACTTCTTTATCCATATTTTGCTTTCTGGGATATTTACCTGTTACTGTAGACGAGCTTCTTGTGAACACAGCCGTCCCAAATATTGGGGTGGCTGTCTGTTTTTGATTTTAATTTCCGTAAGCTATAGGACCATAAGTGGAAGTGCCATAGACTGTGTTGCTTTGTTTCTTATGTGTTTCAGGAAACACCATACACTTCTCCAGGCTGGCTGCTGGCAATTTACATCCTGCCAATCAGCATAACAAGGCTCCCTGTTCTCCATATCCTGTCCTACCTTTCTGGATTTTACACTTTTTTCAGATGGCCCTCTTGCCCGGGGGGCAGTGAGACTTCATTGTAGTGCAGATTTCCTTTACAGGCTTGCTTGGTTGGCCAAAAAGGGCGTATGCGTTTTTTCCTGAATATATTCAGGAAAAAACGCATACGCCCTTTTTGGCCAAGTGCATCATTGTCGACGTTCTGCCTCTTTTCCTATGCTTTCAGGGCAATTCCAGTCTACCCCCTGCAATCGTTTTCCTGAAATTCTGCCCCGCTTTCAAGTCCCCTTCGCAGGCTTACTTCAATATATTTTTGGAGGATAGCTGTCATTTATAACTCTGCAGGTTTGTGAATTACAGTGCCCCTGAGCTCCTTTCTTCAACTCGCTTTCTTGTGAACTGGGCACAAAACCGCAGGATTGCTTCAGGCCCTAATCTGTTTCGGGCAGGGCATGCTGAGCCTTTGGTAAATTCCTCTTCCTGGTGGGAAATGAGCGTTACATTTGCCCGTGCAGACACCTACAGCTAGTCTCTCATTGGTTCTCCCTATTCCTGATCATCTTGCACAGAAATTGCAAGCTGTGCCAAACAGGAGGTTAAAGGCACTGACTCTCCAAGCAGGGAGACTGTTAGTAAATCATCTGGAATGGTGAACCCGAGGACCAGGATACGAAAACTGAGATGCATTTTAAATCATTTCCCCATAACACGGTGGACCATACTGTGGGTTTCACATGCATGTTTTAGCTGGAGGAAGAATCCCTTGAACCTGAAGAGTTGGGACCCATGGAATAGGTACCATACAGTATGACTTCAAAGGGTGTGCATTTGCTCACCTAAACTCACCAATGCTATCAGCCTGAAGTGTCCAGCCTTATGTCTCAACCAGCTCTGGGTGTAGATGTGGTCAATCCCGGTTGCATCACATGCCCTGAGTGAATTATTTAAGAATTGCTCTCTATTTCACTGTCTTTGTGTTTTGTTTTCGAAATTTATTTTGATAATGGGATTTATCGGATTTTCACTGCTGCCTTTCGGCCGCTGTACACACCCTTGATTCTCTTACGGAGACATATATATCCATGGGTTTTAAGATTCTTCCTAGTCAGGTATATTCCTAGGCGTTGAATATGTGGTGTTGGGTCCATTTCGTTGAGCAAGGAGTAGGTCTTGTCTATTACATATTGGGCTTATGGAAAGTTATCTGTGCTAATTTCAGTCTCTGGTTTTATGCAGCACCCCAAGGCACCTTTCCCCATAAGCAAGCACTAGTTGGTTTTCTAAATTTGAGACCCTTTTCTATTTTGTAATTCAGTTCATGTGTAGTCAAGTTTACATTCCGTGTATTCGTGATATCTTATGATGTTTCTTTTTCTGTGTGACGTAGTTCACGTAGAATCACCGTACCTGCATCCACTCACTATGCCGCTATGGGCCTGATGACACAGATTTCATTGCTGAGTGATATTGCATTGTACGTACGTGCCACAAGTTCTTTATTCATTTTTTGCTTTCTGGGATATTTACCTGATACTGTAGACGAGCTTCTTGTGAACACAGCCGTCTCAAATATTGGGGTGGCTGTCTGTTTTTCATTTTAATTTCCGTAAGCTATAGGACCATAAGTGGAAGTGCCATAGGCTGTGTTGCTTTGTTTCTTTCGTGTTTCAGGAAACACCATACACTTCTCCAGGGTGGCTGCTGGCAATTTACATCCTGCCAATCAGCATAACAAGGCTCCCTGTTCTCCATATCCTGTCCTACCTTTCTGGATATTACACTTTTTTCAGATGGCCCTTTTGCCAGGGGGGCAGTGAGACTTCATTGTAGTGCAGATTTCATTTACAGGCTTGCTTGGTTGGCCAAAAAGGGCGTATGCGTTTTTTCCTGAATATATTCAGGAAAAAACGCATACGCCCTTTTTGGCCAAGTGCATCATTGTCGACGTTCTGCCTCTCTTCCTATGCTTTCAGGGCAATTCCAGTCTACCCCCTGCAATCGTTTTCCTGAAATTCTGCCCCGCTTTCAAGTCCCCTTCGCAGGCTTACTTCAATATATTTTTGGAGGAAAGCTGTCATTTATAACTCTGCAGGTTTGTGAATTACAGTGCCCCTGAGCTCCTTTCTTCAACTCGCTTTCTTGTGAGCTGGGCACAAAACCGCAGGATTGCTTCAGGCCCTAATCTGTTTCCAGCAGGGCACACTGAGCCTTTGTTTAATTCCTCTTCCTGGTGGGCAATGAGCGTTACATTTGCCCGTGCAGACACCTACAGCTAGTCTCTCATTGGTTCTCCCTATTCCTGTTCATTTTGCACAGAAATTGCAAGCTGTGCCAAAGAGGAGGTTAAAGGCACTGACTCTCCAAGTGGGGAGAGTGTTAGTAAAGCATCTGGAATGGTGAACCCGAGGACCAGGATACGAAAACTGAGATGCATTTTAAATCATTTCCCAATCACATGGTGGACGATACTCTTGGTTTCCCATGCATGTTTTAGCTGGAGGAAGAATCCCTTGAACCTGGAGAGTTGGGACCCATGGAATGGGTACCATGCAGTATGACTTCAAAGGGTCTGCATTTGCTCACCGAAACTCACCAATGCTATCAGCCTGAAGTGTCCAGCCTTATGTCTCAACCAGCTCTGGGTGTAGATGTGTTAAATCCCGGTTGCATCACATGCCCTGAGTGAATTATTTAAGAATTGCTCTCTATTTCACTGTCTTTATGATTTTTTTTTGAAATTTATTTTGATAATGGGATTTATCGGATTTTCACTGCTGCGTTTATGCCGCTGTACACACGCTTGATTCTCTTACGGAGACATATATATCCATGGGTTTTAAGATTCTTCCTAGTCAGGTATATTCCTAGGCGTTGAATATGTGGTGTTGGGTCCATTTCGTTGAGCAAGGAGTAGGTCTTGTCTATTACATATTTGGCTTATGGAAAGTTATCTGTGCTAATTTCAGTCTCTGGTTTTATGAAGCACCCCAACGCACCTTTCCCCATAAGCAAGCACTAGTTGGTTTTCTAAATTTGAGACCCTGTTCTGTTTTGTAATTCAGTTCATGTGTAGTCAAGTTTACATTCCGTGTATTAGTGATATCTTATGATGTTTCTTTTTCTGTGTGACGTAGTTCACGTAGAATCACCGTACCTGCATCCACTCACTATGCCGCTACGGGCCTGATGACACAGATTTCATTGCTGAGTGATATTGCATTGTACGTACGTGCCACAACTTCTTTATCCATATTTTGCTTTCTGGGATATTTACCTGTTACTGTAGACGAGCTTCTTGTGAACACAGCCGTCCCAAATATTGGGGTGGCTGTCTGTTTTTGATTTTAATTTCCGTAAGCTATAGGACCATAAGTGGAAGTGCCATAGACTGTGTTGCTTTGTTTCTTATGTGTTTCAGGAAACACCATACACTTCTCCAGGCTGGCTGCTGGCAATTTACATCCTGCCAATCAGCATAACAAGGCTCCCTGTTCTCCATATCCTGTCCTACCTTTCTGGATTTTACACTTTTTTCAGATGGCCCTCTTGCCCGGGGGGCAGTGAGACTTCATTGTAGTGCAGATTTCCTTTACAGGCTTGCTTGGTTGGCCAAAAAGGGCGTATGCGTTTTTTCCTGAATATATTCAGGAAAAAACGCATACGCCCTTTTTGGCCAAGTGCATCATTGTCGACGTTCTGCCTCTTTTCCTATGCTTTCAGGGCAATTCCAGTCTACCCCCTGCAATCGTTTTCCTGAAATTCTGCCCCGCTTTCAACTCCCCTTCGCAGGCTTACTTCAATATATTTTTGGAGGATAGCTGTCATTTATAACTCTGCAGGTTTGTGAATTACAGTGCCCCTGAGCTCCTTTCTTCAACTCGCTTTCTTGTGAACTGGGCACAAAACCGCAGGATTGCTTCAGGCCCTAATCTGTTTCGGGCAGGGCATGCTGAGCCTTTGGTAAATTCCTCTTCCTGGTGGGAAATGAGCGTTACATTTGCCCGTGCAGACACCTACAGCTAGTCTCTCATTGGTTCTCCCTATTCCTGATCATCTTGCACAGAAATTGCAAGCTGTGCCAAACAGGAGGTTAAAGGCACTGACTCTCCAAGCAGGGAGACTGTTAGTAAATCATCTGGAATGGTGAACCCGAGGACCAGGATACGAAAACTGAGATGCATTTTAAATCATTTCCCCATAACACGGTGGACCATACTGTGGGTTTCACATGCATGTTTTAGCTGGAGGAAGAATCCCTTGAACCTGAAGAGTTGGGACCCATGGAATAGGTACCATACAGTATGACTTCAAAGGGTGTGCATTTGCTCACCTAAACTCACCAATGCTATCAGCCTGAAGTGTCCAGCCTTATGTCTCAACCAGCTCTGGGTGTAGATGTGGTCAATCCCGGTTGCATCACATGCCCTGAGTGAATTATTTAAGAATTGCTCTCTATTTCACTGTCTTTGTGTTTTGTTTTCGAAATTTATTTTGATAATGGGATTTATCGGATTTTCACTGCTGCCTTTCGGCCGCTGTACACACCCTTGATTCTCTTACGGAGACATATATATCCATGGGTTTTAAGATTCTTCCTAGTCAGGTATATTCCTAGGCGTTGAATATGTGGTGTTGGGTCCATTTCGTTGAGCAAGGAGTAGGTCTTGTCTATTACATATTGGGCTTATGGAAAGTTATCTGTGCTAATTTCAGTCTCTGGTTTTATGCAGCACCCCAAGGCACCTTTCCCCATAAGCAAGCACTAGTTGGTTTTCTAAATTTGAGACCCTTTTCTATTTTGTAATTCAGTTCATGTGTAGTCAAGTTTACATTCCGTGTATTCGTGATATCTTATGATGTTTCTTTTTCTGTGTGACGTAGTTCACGTAGAATCACCGTACCTGCATCCACTCACTATGCCGCTATGGGCCTGATGACACAGATTTCATTGCTGAGTGATATTGCATTGTACGTACGTGCCACAAGTTCTTTATTCATTTTTTGCTTTCTGGGATATTTACCTGATACTGTAGACGAGCTTCTTGTGAACACAGCCGTCTCAAATATTGGGGTGGCTGTCTGTTTTTCATTTTAATTTCCGTAAGCTATAGGACCATAAGTGGAAGTGCCATAGGCTGTGTTGCTTTGTTTCTTTCGTGTTTCAGGAAACACCATACACTTCTCCAGGGTGGCTGCTGGCAATTTACATCCTGCCAATCAGCATAACAAGGCTCCCTGTTCTCCATATCCTGTCCTACCTTTCTGGATATTACACTTTTTTCAGATGGCCCTTTTGCCAGGGGGGCAGTGAGACTTCATTGTAGTGCAGATTTCATTTACAGGCTTGCTTGGTTGGCCAAAAAGGGCGTATGCGTTTTTTCCTGAATATATTCAGGAAAAAACGCATACGCCCTTTTTGGCCAAGTGCATCATTGTCGACGTTCTGCCTCTCTTCCTATGCTTTCAGGGCAATTCCAGTCTACCCCCTGCAATCGATTTCCTGAAATTCTGCCCCGCTTTCAAGTCCCCTTCGCAGGCTTACTTCAATATATTTTTGGAGGAAAGCTGTCATTTATAACTCTGCAGGTTTGTGAATTACAGTGCCCCTGAGCTCCTTTCTTCAACTCGCTTTCTTGTGAGCTGGGCACAAAACCGCAGGATTGCTTCAGGCCCTAATCTGTTTCCAGCAGGGCACACTGAGCCTTTGTTTAATTCCTCTTCCTGGTGGGCAATGAGCGTTACATTTGCCCGTGCAGACACCTACAGCTAGTCTCTCATTGGTTCTCCCTATTCCTGTTCATTTTGCACAGAAATTGCAAGCTGTGCCAAAGAGGAGGTTAAAGGCACTGACTCTCCAAGTTGGGAGAGTGTTAGTAAAGCATCTGGAATGGTGAACCCGAGGACCAGGATACGAAAACTGAGATGCATTTTAAATCATTTCCCAATCACATGGTGGACGATACTCTTGGTTTCCCATGCATGTTTTAGCTGGAGGAAGAATCCCTTGAACCTGGAGAGTTGGGACCCATGGAATGGGTACCATGCAGTATGACTTCAAAGGGTCTGCATTTGCTCACCGAAACTCACCAATGCTATCAGCCTGAAGTGTCCAGCCTTATGTCTCAACCAGCTCTGGGTGTAGATGTGTTAAATCCCGGTTGCATCACATGCCCTGAGTGAATTATTTAAGAATTGCTCTCTATTTCACTGTCTTTATGATTTTTTTTTGAAATTTATTTTGATAATGGGATTTATCGGATTTTCACTGCTGCGTTTATGCCGCTGTACACACGCTTGATTCTCTTACGGAGACATATATATCCATGGGTTTTAAGATTCTTCCTAGTCAGGTATATTCCTAGGCGTTGAATATGTGGTGTTGGGTCCATTTCGTTGAGCAAGGAGTAGGTCTTGTCTATTACATATTTGGCTTATGGAAAGTTATCTGTGCTAATTTCAGTCTCTGGTTTTATGAAGCACCCCAACGCACCTTTCCCCATAAGCAAGCACTAGTTGGTTTTCTAAATTTGAGACCCTGTTCTGTTTTGTAATTCAGTTCATGTGTAGTCAAGTTTACATTCCGTGTATTAGTGATATCTTATGATGTTTCTTTTTCTGTGTGACGTAGTTCACGTAGAATCACCGTACCTGCATCCACTCACTATGCCGCTACGGGCCTGATGACACAGATTTCATTGCTGAGTGATATTGCATTGTACGTACGTGCCACAACTTCTTTATCCATATTTTGCTTTCTGGGATATTTACCTGTTACTGTAGACGAGCTTCTTGTGAACACAGCCGTCCCAAATATTGGGGTGGCTGTCTGTTTTTGATTTTAATTTCCGTAAGCTATAGGACCATAAGTGGAAGTGCCATAGACTGTGTTGCTTTGTTTCTTATGTGTTTCAGGAAACACCATACACTTCTCCAGGCTGGCTGCTGGCAATTTACATCCTGCCAATCAGCATAACAAGGCTCCCTGTTCTCCATATCCTGTCCTACCTTTCTGGATTTTACACTTTTTTCAGATGGCCCTCTTGCCCGGGGGGCAGTGAGACTTCATTGTAGTGCAGATTTCCTTTACAGGCTTGCTTGGTTGGCCAAAAAGGGCGTATGCGTTTTTTCCTGAATATATTCAGGAAAAAACGCATACGCCCTTTTTGGCCAAGTGCATCATTGTCGACGTTCTGCCTCTTTTCCTATGCTTTCAGGGCAATTCCAGTCTACCCCCTGCAATCGTTTTCCTGAAATTCTGCCCCGCTTTCAAGTCCCCTTCGCAGGCTTACTTCAATATATTTTTGGAGGATAGCTGTCATTTATAACTCTGCAGGTTTGTGAATTACAGTGCCCCTGAGCTCCTTTCTTCAACTCGCTTTCTTGTGAACTGGGCACAAAACCGCAGGATTGCTTCAGGCCCTAATCTGTTTCGGGCAGGGCATGCTGAGCCTTTGGTAAATTCCTCTTCCTGGTGGGAAATGAGCGTTACATTTGCCCGTGCAGACACCTACAGCTAGTCTCTCATTGGTTCTCCCTATTCCTGTTCATCTTGCACAGAAATTGCAAGCTGTGCCAAACAGGAGGTTAAAGGCACTGACTCTCCAAGCAGGGAGACTGTTAGTAAATCATCTGGAATGGTGAACCCGAGGACCAGGATACGAAAACTGAGATGCATTTTAAATCATTTCCCCATAACACGGTAGACCATACTGTGGGTTTCACATGCATGTTTTAGCTGGAGGAAGAATCCCTTGAACCTGAAGAGTTGGGACCCATGGAATAGGTACCATACAGTATGACTTCAAAGGGTGTGCATTTGCTCACCTAAACTCACCAACGCTATCAGCCTGAAGTGTCCAGCCTTATGTCTCAACCAGCTCTGGGTGTAGATGTGGTCAATCCCGGTTGCATCACATGCCCTGAGTGAATTATTTAAGAATTGCTCTCTATTTCACTGTCTTTGTGTTTTGTTTTCGAAATTTATTTTGATAATGGGATTTATCGGATTTTCACTGCTGCCTTTCGGCCGCTGTACACACCCTTGATTCTCTTACGGAGACATATATATCCATGGGTTTTAAGATTCTTCCTAGTCAGGTATATTCCTAGGCGTTGAATATGTGGTGTTGGGTCCATTTCGTTGAGCAAGGAGTAGGTCTTGTCTATTACATATTGGGCTTATGGAAAGTTATCTGTGCTAATTTCAGTCTCTGGTTTTATGCAGCACCCCAAGGCACCTTTCCCCATAAGCAAGCACTAGTTGGTTTTCTAAATTTGAGACCCTTTTCTATTTTGTAATTCAGTTCATGTGTAGTCAAGTTTACATTCCGTGTATTCGTGATATCTTATGATGTTTCTTTTTCTGTGTGACGTAGTTCACGTAGAATCACCGTACCTGCATCCACTCACTATGCCGCTATGGGCCTGATGACACAGATTTCATTGCTGAGTGATATTGCATTGTACGTACGTGCCACAAGTTCTTTATCCATTTTTTGCTTTCTGGGATATTTACCTGATACTGTAGACGAGCTTCTTGTGAACACAGCCGTCTCAAATATTGGGGTGGCTGTCTGTTTTTGATTTTAATTTCCGTAAGCTATAGGACCATAAGTGGAAGTGCCATAGGCTGTGTTGCTTTGTTTCTTTCGTGTTTCAGGAAACACCATACACTTCTCCAGGGTGGCTGCTGGCAATTTACATCCTGCCAATCAGCATAACAAGGCTCCCTGTTCTCCATATCCTGTCCTACCTTTCTGGATTCTACACTTTTTTCAGATGGCCCTTTTGCCAGGGGGGCAGTGAGACTTCATTGTAGTGCAGATTTCATTTACAGGCTTGCTTGGTTGGCCAAAAAGGGCGTATGCGTTTTTTCCTGAATATATTCAGGAAAAAACGCATACGCCCTTTTTGGCCAAGTGCATCATTGTCGACGTTCTGCCTCTTTTCCTATGCTTTCAGGGCAATTCCAGTCTACCCCCTGCAATCGTTTTCCTGAAATTCTGCCCCGCTTTCAAGTCCCCTTCGCAGGCTTACTTCAATATATTTTTGGAGGAAAGCTGTCATTTATAACTCTGCAGGTTTGTGAATTACAGTGCCCCTGAGCTCCTTTCTTCAACTCGCTTTCTTGTGAGCTGGGCACAAAACCGCAGGATTGCTTCAGGCCCTAATCTGTTTCCAGCAGGGCACACTGAGCCTTTGTTTAATTCCTCTTCCTGGTGGGCAATGAGCGTTACATTTGCCCGTGCAGACACCTACAGCTAGTCTCTCATTGGTTCTCCCTATTCCTGTTCATTTTGCACAGAAATTGCAAGCTGTGCCAAAGAGGAGGTTAAAGGCACTGACTCTCCAAGCGGGGAGAGTGTTAGTAAAGCATCTGGAATGGTGAACCCGAGGACCAGGATACGAAAACTGAGATGCATTTTAAATCATTTCCCAATCACATGGTGGACGATACTCTTGGTTTCCCATGCATGTTTTAGCTGGAGGAAGAATCCCTTGAACCTGGAGAGTTGGGACCCATGGAATGGGTACCATGCAGTATGACTTCAAAGGGTCTGCATTTGCTCACCGAAACTCACCAATGCTATCAGCCTGAAGTGTCCAGCCTTATGTCTCAACCAGCTCTGGGTGTAGATGTGTTAAATCCCGGTTGCATCACATGCCCTGAGTGAATTATTTAAGAATTGCTCTCTATTTCACTGTCTTTATGATTTTTTTTTGAAATTTATTTTGATAATGGGATTTATCGGATTTTCACTGCTGCGTTTATGCCGCTGTACACACACTTGATTCTCTTACGGAGACATATATATCCATGGGTTTTAAGATTCTTCCTAGTCAGGTATATTCCTAGGCGTTGAATATGTGGTGTTGGGTCCATTTCGTTGAGCAAGGAGTAGGTCTTGTCTATTACATATTTGGCTTATGGAAAGTTATCTGTGCTAATTTCAGTCTCTGGTTTTATGAAGCACCCCAACGCACCTTTCCCCATAAGCAAGCACTAGTTGGTTTTCTAAATTTGAGACCCTGTTCTGTTTTGTAATTCAGTTCATGTGTAGTCAAGTTTACATTCCGTGTATTAGTGATACCTTATGATGTTTCTTTTTCTGTGTGACGTAGTTCACGTAGAATCACCGTACCTGCATCCACTCACTATGCCGCTACGGGCCTGATGACACAGATTTCATTGCTGAGTGATATTGCATTGTACGTACGTGCCACAACTTCTTTATCCATATTTTGCTTTCTGGGATATTTACCTGTTACTGTAGACGAGCTTCTTGTGAACACAGCCGTCCCAAATATTGGGGTGGCTCTCTGTTTTTGATTTTAATTTCCCTAAGCAATAGGACCATAAGTGCAATTGCCATAGGCTGTGTTGCTTTATTTCTTATGTGTTTCAGGAAACACCATACACTGCTCCAGGGTGGCTCTTCACAATTTACATCCTGCCAATCAGCATTAAAAGGCTCCCTGTTCTCCATATCCTGTCCTACCTTTCTGGATTTTACACTTTTTTCAGATGGCCCTTTTGCCCAGGGGCCAGTGAGACTTCATTGTAGTGCAGATTTCCTTTACAGGCTTGCTTGGTTGGCCAAAAAGGGCATATGCGTTTTTTCCTGAATATATTCAGGAAAAAAAGCATACGCCCTTTTTGGCCAAGTGCATCATTGTCGACGTTGTGCCTCTTTTCCTATGCTTTCAGGGCAATTCCAGTCTACCCCCTGCAATCGTTTTCCTGAAATTCTGCCCCAATTTCAAGTCCCCTTCGCAGGCTTACTTCAATATACTTTTGAAGGATAGCTGTCATTTATAACTCTGCAGGTTTGTGAATTACAGTGCCCCTGAGCTCCTTTCTTCAACTCGCTTTCTTGTGAGCTGGGCACAAAACCGCAGGATTGCTTCACGCCCTAATCTGTTTCCAGCAGGGCACACTGAGCCTTTGGTTAATTCCTCTTCCTGGTGGGAAATGAGCGTTACATTTGCCCGTGCACACACCTAGAGCTAGTGTCTTATTCGTTCTCCCTATTCCTGTTCATCTTGCACAGAAATTGCAAGCTGCGCCAAAGAGGAGGTTAAAGGCACTGACTCTCCAAGCAGGGAGAATGTTTGTAAAGCATTTGGAATGGTGAACCCGAGGAACAGGATACGAAAACTGAGATACATTTTAAATCGTTTCCCAATCACACGGTGGACGATACTCTGGGTTTCCCATGCATGTTTTAGCCGGAGGAAGAATCCCTTGAACCTGGAGAGTTGGGACCCATGGAATGGGTACCATGCAGTATGACTTCAAAGGGTCTGCATTTGCTCACCGAAACTCACCAATGCTATCAGCCTGAAGTGTCCAGCCTTATGTCTCAACCAGCTCTGGGTGTAGATGTGTTAAATCCCGGTTGCATCACATGCCCTGAGTGAATTATTTAAGAATTGCTCTCTATTTCACTGTCTTTATGATTTTTTTTTGAAATTTATTTTGATAATGGGATTTATCGGATTTTCACTGCTGCGTTTATGCCGCTGTACACACGCTTGATTCTCTTACGGAGACATATATATCCATGGGTTTTAAGATTCTTCCTAGTCAGGTATATTCCTAGGCGTTGGTGGTGTTGGGTCCATTTCGTTGAGCAAGGAGTAGGTCTTGTCTATTACATATTTGGCTTATGGAAAGTTATCTGTGCTAATTTCAGTCTCTGGTTTTATGAAGCACCCCAACGCACCTTTCCCCATAAGCAAGCACTAGTTGGTTTTCTAAATTTGAGACCCTGTTCTGTTTTGTAATTCAGTTCATGTGTAGTCAAGTTTACATTCCGTGTATTAGTGATATCTTATGATGTTTCTTTTTCTGTGTGACGTAGTTCACGTAGAATCACCGTACCTGCATCCACTCACTATGCCGCTACGGGCCTGATGACACAGATTTCATTGCTGAGTGATATTGCATTGTACGTACGTGCCACAACTTCTTTATCCATATTTTGCTTTCTGGGATATTTACCTGTTACTGTAGACGAGCTTCTTGTGAACACAGCCGTCCCAAATATTGGGGTGGCTGTCTGTTTTTGATTTTAATTTCCGTAAGCTATAGGACCATAAGTGGAAGTGCCATAGACTGTGTTGCTTTGTTTCTTATGTGTTTCAGGAAACACCATACACTTCTCCAGGCTGGCTGCTGGCAATTTACATCCTGCCAATCAGCATAACAAGGCTCCCTGTTCTCCATATCCTGTCCTACCTTTCTGGATTTTACACTTTTTTCAGATGGCCCTCTTGCCCGGGGGGCAGTGAGACTTCATTGTAGTGCAGATTTCATTTACAGGCTTGCTTGGTTGGCCAAAAAGGGCGTATGCGTTTTTTCCTGAATATATTCAGGAAAAAACGCATACGCCCTTTTTGGCCAAGTGCATCATTGTCGACGTTCTGCCTCTTTTCCTATGCTTTCAGGGCAATTCCAGTCTACCCCCTGCAATCGTTTTCCTGAAATTCTGCCCCGCTTTCAAGTCCCCTTCGCAGGCTTACTTCAATATATTTTTGGAGGATAGCTGTCATTTATAACTCTGCAGGTTTGTGAATTACAGTGCCCCTGAGCTCCTTTCTTCAACTCGCTTTCTTGTGAACTGGGCACAAAACCGCAGGATTGCTTCAGGCCCTAATCTGTTTCGGGCAGGGCATGCTGAGCCTTTGGTAAATTCCTCTTCCTGGTGGGAAATGAGCGTTACATTTGCCCGTGCAGACACCTACAGCTAGTCTCTCATTGGTTCTCCCTATTCCTGTTCATCTTGCACAGAAATTGCAAGCTGTGCCAAACAGGAGGTTAAAGGCACTGACTCTCCAAGCAGGGAGACTGTTAGTAAATCATCTGGAATGGTGAACCCGAGGACCAGGATACGAAAACTGAGATGCATTTTAAATCATTTCCCCATAACACGGTGGACCATACTGTGGGTTTCACATGCATGTTTTAGCTGGAGGAAGAATCCCTTGAACCTGAAGAGTTGGGACCCATGGAATAGGTACCATACAGTATGACTTCAAAGGGTGTGCATTTGCTCACCTAAACTCACCAATGCTATCAGCCTGAAGTGTCCAGCCTTATGTCTCAACCAGCTCTGGGTGTAGATGTGGTCAATCCCGGTTGCATCACATGCCCTGAGTGAATTATTTAAGAATTGCTCTCTATTTCACTGTCTTTGTGTTTTGTTTTCGAAATTTATTTTGATAATGGGATTTATCGGATTTTCACTGCTGCCTTTCGGCCGCTGTACACACCCTTGATTCTCTTACGGATACATATATATCCATGGGTTTTAAGATTCTTCCTAGTCAGGTATATTCCTAGGCGTTGAATATGTGGTGTTGGGTCCATTTCGTTGAGCAAGGAGTAGGTCTTGTCTATTACATATTGGGCTTATGGAAAGTTATCTGTGCTAATTTCAGTCTCTGGTTTTATGCAGCACCCCAAGGCACCTTTCCCCATAAGCAAGCACTAGTTGGTTTTCTAAATTTGAGACCCTTTTCTATTTTGTAATTCAGTTCATGTGTAGTCAAGTTTACATTCCGTGTATTCGTGATATCTTATGATGTTTCTTTTTCTGTGTGACGTAGTTCACGTAGAATCACCGTACCTGCATCCACTCACTATGCCGCTATGGGCCTGATGACACAGATTTCATTGCTGAGTGATATTGCATTGTACGTACGTGCCACAAGTTCTTTATCCATTTTTTGCTTTCTGGGATATTTACCTGATACTGTAGACGAGCTTCTTGTGAACACAGCCGTCTCAAATATTGGGGTGGCTGTCTGTTTTTGATTTTAATTTCCGTAAGCTATAGGACCATAAGTGGAAGTGCCATAGGCTGTGTTGCTTTGTTTCTTTCGTGTTTCAGGAAACACCATACACTTCTCCAGGGTGGCTGCTGGCAATTTACATCCTGCCAATCAGCATAACAAGGCTCCCTGTTCTCCATATCCTGTCCTACCTTTCTGGATTTTACACTTTTTTCAGATGGCCCTCTTGCCCGGGGGGCAGTGAGACTTCATTGTAGTGCAGATTTCCTTTACAGGCTTGCTTGGTTGGCCAAAAAGGGCGTATGCGTTTTTTCCTGAATATATTCAGGAAAAAACGCATACGCCCTTTTTGGCCAAGTGCATCATTGTCGACGTTCTGCCTCTTTTCCTATGCTTTCAGGGCAATTCCAGTCTACCCCCTGCAATCGTTTTCCTGAAATTCTGCCCCGCTTTCAAGTCCCCTTCGCAGGCTTACTTCAATATATTTTTGGAGGATAGCTGTCATTTATAACTCTGCAGGTTTGTGAATTACAGTGCCCCTGAGCTCCTTTCTTCAACTCGCTTTCTTGTGAACTGGGCACAAAACCGCAGGATTGCTTCAGGCCCTAATCTGTTTCGGGCAGGGCATGCTGAGCCTTTGGTAAATTCCTCTTCCTGGTGGGAAATGAGCGTTACATTTGCCCGTGCAGACACCTACAGCTAGTCTCTCATTGGTTCTCCCTATTCCTGTTCATCTTGCACAGAAATTGCAAGCTGTGCCAAACAGGAGGTTAAAGGCACTGACTCTCCAAGCAGGGAGACTGTTAGTAAATCATCTGGAATGGTGAACCCGAGGACCAGGATACGAAAACTGAGATGCATTTTAAATCATTTCCCCATAACACGGTGGACCATACTGTGGGTTTCACATGCATGTTTTAGCTGGAGGAAGAATCCCTTGAACCTGAAGAGTTGGGACCCATGGAATAGGTACCATACAGTATGACTTCAAAGGGTGTGCATTTGCTCACCTAAACTCACCAATGCTATCAGCCTGAAGTGTCCAGCCTTATGTCTCAACCAGCTCTGGGTGTAGATGTGGTCAATCCCGGTTGCATCACATGCCCTGAGTGAATTATTTAAGAATTGCTCTCTATTTCACTGTCTTTGTGTTTTGTTTTCGAAATTTATTTTGATAATGGGATTTATCGGATTTTCACTGCTGCCTTTCGGCCGCTGTACACACCCTTGATTCTCTTACGGAGACATATATATCCATGGGTTTTAAGATTCTTCCTAGTCAGGTATATTCCTAGGCGTTGAATATGTGGTGTTGGGTCCATTTCGTTGAGCAAGGAGTAGGTCTTGTCTATTACATATTGGGCTTATGGAAAGTTATCTGTGCTAATTTCAGTCTCTGGTTTTATGCAGCACCCCAAGGCACCTTTCCCCATAAGCAAGCACTATTTGGTTTTCTAAATTTGAGACCCTTTTCTATTTTGTAATTCAGTTCATGTGTAGTCAAGTTTACATTCCGTGTATTCGTGATATCTTATGATGTTTCTTTTTCTGTGTGACGTAGTTCACGTAGAATCACCGTACCTGCATCCACTCACTATGCCGCTATGGGCCTGATGACACAGATTTCATTGCTGAGTGATATTGCATTGTACGTACGTGCCACAAGTTCTTTATCCATTTTTTGCTTTCTGGGATATTTACCTGATACTGTAGACGAGCTTCTTGTGAACACAGCCGTCTCAAATATTGGGGTGGCTGTCTGTTTTTGATTTTAATTTCCGTAAGCTATAGGACCATAAGTGGAAGTGCCATAGGCTGTGTTGCTTTGTTTCTTTCGTGTTTCAGGAAACACCATACACTTCTCCAGGGTGGCTGCTGGCAATTTACATCCTGCCAATCAGCATAACAAGGCTCCCTGTTCTCCATATCCTGTCCTACCTTTCTGGATTTTACACTTTTTTCAGATGGCCCTTTTGCCAGGGGGGCAGTGAGACTTCATTGTAGTGCAGATTTCATTTACAGGCTTGCTTGGTTGGCCAAAAAGGGCGTATGCGTTTTTTCCTGAATATATTCAGGAAAAAACGCATACGCCCTTTTTGGCCAAGTGCATCATTGTCGACGTTCTGCCTCTTTTCCTATGCTTTCAGGGCAATTCCAGTCTACCCCCTGCAATCGTTTTCCTGAAATTCTGCCCCGCTTTCAACTCCCCTTTGCAGGCTTACTTCAATATATTTTTGGAGGATAGCTGTCCTTTATAACTCTGCAGGTTTGTGAATTACAGTGCCCCTGAGCTCCTTTCTTCAACTCGCTTTCTTGTGAGCTGGGCACAAAACCGCAGGATTGCTTCAGGCCCTAATCTGTTTCCGGCAGGGCACGCTGAGCCTTTGGTTAATTCCTCTTCCTGGTGGGAAATGAGCGTTACATTTGCCGGTGCAGACACCTACAGCTAGTCTCTCATTGGTTCTCCCTATTCCTGTTCATTTTGCACAGAAATTGCAAGCTGTGCCAAAGAGGAGGTTAAAGGCACTGACTCTCCAAGAGGGGAGAGTGTTAGTAAAGCATCTGGAATGGTGAACCCGAGGACCAGGATACGAAAACTGAGATGCATTTTAAATCATTTCCCAATCACATGGTGGACGATACTCTTGGTTTCCCATGCATGTTTTAGCTGGAGGAAGAATCCCTTGAACCTGGAGAGTTGGGACCCATGGAATGGGTACCATGCAGTATGACTTCAAAGGGTCTGCATTTGCTCACCGAAACTCACCAATGCTATCAGCCTGAAGTGTCCAGCCTTATGTCTCAACCAGCTCTGGGTGTAGATGTGTTAAATCCCGGTTGCATCACATGCCCTGAGTGAATTATTTAAGAATTGCTCTCTATTTCACTGTCTTTATGATTTTTTTTTGAAATTTATTTTGATAATGGGATTTATCGGATTTTCACTGCTGCGTTTATGCCGCTGTACACACGCTTGATTCTCTTACGGAGACATATATATCCATGGGTTTTAAGATTCTTCCTAGTCAGGTATATTCCTAGGCGTTGAATATGTGGTGTTGGGTCCATTTCGTTGAGCAAGGAGTAGGTCTTGTCTATTACATATTTGGCTTATGGAAAGTTATCTGTGCTAATTTCAGTCTCTGGTTTTATGAAGCACCCCAACGCACCTTTCCCCATAAGCAAGCACTAGTTGGTTTTCTAAATTTGAGACCCTGTTCTGTTTTGTAATTCAGTTCATGTGTAGTCAAGTTTACATTCCGTGTATTAGTGATATCTTATGATGTTTCTTTTTCTGTGTGACGTAGTTCACGTAGAATCACCGTACCTGCATCCACTCACTATGCCGCTACGGGCCTGATGACACAGATTTCATTGCTGAGTGATATTGCATTGTACGTACGTGCCACAACTTCTTTATCCATATTTTGATTTCTGGGATATTTACCTGTTACTGTAGACGAGCTTCTTGTGAACACAGCCGTCCCAAATATTGGGGTGGCTGTCTGTTTTTGATTTTAATTTCCGTAAGCTATAGGACCATAAGTGGAAGTGCCATAGACTGTGTTGCTTTGTTTCTTATGTGTTTCAGGAAACACCATACACTTCTCCAGGCTGGCTGCTGGCAATTTACATCCTGCCAATCAGCATAACAAGGCTCCCTGTTCTCCATATCCTGTCCTACCTTTCTGGATTTTACACTTTTTTCAGATGGCCCTCTTGCCCGGGGGGGCAGTGAGACTTCATTGTAGTGCAGATTTCCTTTACAGGCTTGCTTGGTTGGCCAAAAAGGGCGTATGCGTTTTTTCCTGAATATATTCAGGAAAAAACGCATACGCCCTTTTTGGCCAAGTGCATCATTGTCGACGTTCTGCCTCTTTTCCTATGCTTTCAGGGCAATTCCAGTCTACCCCCTGCAATCGTTTTCCTGAAATTCTGCCCCGCTTTCAAGTCCCCTTCGCAGGCTTACTTCAATATATTTTTGGAGGATAGCTGTCATTTATAACTCTGCAGGTTTGTGAATTACAGTGCCCCTGAGCTCCTTTCTTCAACTCGCTTTCTTGTGAACTGGGCACAAAACCGCAGGATTGCTTCAGGCCCTAATCTGTTTCGGGCAGGGCATGCTGAGCCTTTGGTAAATTCCTCTTCCTGGTGGGAAATGAGCGTTACATTTGCCCGTGCAGACACCTACAGCTAGTCTCTCATTGGTTCTCCCTATTCCTGTTCATCTTGCACAGAAATTGCAAGCTGTGCCAAACAGGAGGTTAAAGGCACTGACTCTCCAAGCAGGGAGACTGTTAGTAAATCATCTGGAATGGTGAACCCGAGGACCAGGATACGAAAACTGAGATGCATTTTAAATCATTTCCCCATAACACGGTGGACCATACTGTGGGTTTCACATGCATGTTTTAGCTGGAGGAAGAATCCCTTGAACCTGAAGAGTTGGGACCCATGGAATAGGTACCATACAGTATGACTTCAAAGGGTGTGCATTTGCTCACCTAAACTCACCAATGCTATCAGCCTGAAGTGTCCAGCCTTATGTCTCAACCAGCTCTGGGTGTAGATGTGGTCAATCCCGGTTGCATCACATGCCCTGAGTGAATTATTTAAGAATTGCTCTCTATTTCACTGTCTTTGTGTTTTGTTTTCGAAATTTATTTTGATAATGGGATTTATCGGATTTTCACTGCTGCCTTTCGGCCGCTGTACACACCCTTGATTCTCTTACGGAGACATATATATCCATGGGTTTTAAGATTCTTCCTAGTCAGGTATATTCCTAGGCGTTGAATATGTGGTGTTGGGTCCATTTCGTTGAGCAAGGAGTAGGTCTTGTCTATTACATATTGGGCTTATGGAAAGTTATCTGTGCTAATTTCAGTCTCTGGTTTTATGCAGCACCCCAAGGCACCTTTCCCCATAAGCAAGCACTAGTTGGTTTTCTAAATTTGAGACCCTTTTCTATTTTGTAATTCAGTTCATGTGTAGTCAAGTTTACATTCCGTGTATTCATGATATCTTATGATATTTCTTTTTCTGTGTGACGTAGTTCACGTAGAATCACCGTACCTGCATCCACTCACTATGCCGCTATGGGCCTGATGACACAGATTTCATTGCTGAGTGATATTGCATTGTACGTACGTGCCACAAGTTCTTTATCCATTTTTTGCTTTCTGGGATATTTACCTGATACTGTAGACGAGCTTCTTGTGAACACAGCCGTCTCAAATATTGGGGTGGCTGTCTGTTTTTGATTTTAATTTCCGTAAGCTATAGGACCATAAGTGGAAGTGCCATAGGCTGTGTTGCTTTGTTTCTTTCGTGTTTCAGGAAACACCATACACTTCTCCAGGGTGGCTGCTGGCAATTTACATCCTGCCAATCAGCATAACAAGGCTCCCTGTTCTCCATATCCTGTCCTACCTTTCTGGATTTTACACATTTTTCAGATGGCCCTTTTGCCCGGGGGGCAGTGAGACTTCATTGTAGTGCAGATTTCATTTACAGGCTTGCTTGGTTGGCCAAAAAGGGCGTATGCGTTTTTTCCTGAATATATTCAGGAAAAAACGCATACGCCCTTTTTGGCCAAGTGCATCATTGTCGACGTTCTGCCTCTTTTCCTATGCTTTCAGGGCAATTCCAGTCTACCCCCTGTAATCGTTTTCCTGAAATTCTGCCCCGCTTTCAAGTCCCCTTCGCAGGCTTACTTCAATATATTTTTGGAGGAAAGCTGTCATTTATAACTCTGCAGGTTTGTGAATTACAGTGCCCCTGAGCTCCTTTCTTCAACTCGCTTTCTTGTGAGCTGGGCACAAAACCGCAGGATTGCTTCAGGCCCTAATCTGTTTCCAGCAGGGCACACTGAGCCTTTGTTTAATTCCTCTTCCTGGTGGGCAATGAGCGTTACATTTGCCCGTGCAGACACCTACAGCTAGTCTCTCATTGGTTCTCCCTATTCCTGTTCATTTTGCACAGAAATTGCAAGCTGTGCCAAAGAGGAGGTTAAAGGCACTGACTCTCCAAGCGGGGAGAGTGTTAGTAAAGCATCTGGAATGGTGAACCCGAGGACCAGGATACGAAAACTGAGATGCATTTTAAATCATTTCCCAATCACATGGTGGACGATACTCTTGGTTTCCCATGCATGTTTTAGCTGGAGGAAGAATCCCTTGAACCTGGAGAGTTGGGACCCATGGAATGGGTACCATGCAGTATGACTTCAAAGGGTCTGCATTTGCTCACCGAAACTCACCAATGCTATCAGCCTGAAGTGTCCAGCCTTATGTCTCAACCAGCTCTGGGTGTAGATGTGTTAAATCCCGGTTGCATCACATGCCCTGAGTGAATTATTTAAGAATTGCTCTCTATTTCACTGTCTTTATGATTTTTTTTTGAAATTTATTTTGATAATGGGATTTATCGGATTTTCACTGCTGCGTTTATTCCGCTGTACACACGCTTGATTCTCTTACGGAGACATATATATCCATGGGTTTTAAGATTCTTCCTAGTCAGGTATATTCCTAGGCGTTGAATATGTGGTGTTGGGTCCATTTCGTTGAGCAAGGAGTAGGTTTTCTCTATTACATATTTGGCTTATGGAAAGTTATCTGTGCTAATTTCAGTCTCTGGTTTTATGAAGCACCCCAACGCACCTTTCCCCATAAGCAAGCACTAGTTGGTTTTCTAAATTTGAGACCCTGTTCTGTTTTGTAATTCAGTTCATGTGTAGTCAAGTTTACATTCCGTGTATTAGTGATATCTTATGATGTTTCTTTTTCTGTGTGACGTAGTTCACGTAGAATCACCGTACCTGCATCCACTCACTATGCCGCTACGGGCCTGATGACACAGATTTCATTGCTGAGTGATATTGCATTGTACGTACGTGCCACAACTTCTTTATCCATATTTTGCTTTCTGGGATATTTACCTGTTACTGTAGACGAGCTTCTTGTGAACACAGCCGTCCCAAATATTGGGGTGGCTGTCTGTTTTTGATTTTAATTTCCGTAAGCTATAGGACCATAAGTGGAAGTGCCATAGACTGTGTTGCTTTGTTTCTTATGTGTTTCAGGAAACACCATACACTTCTCCAGGCTGGCTGCTGGCAATTTACATCCTGCCAATCAGCATAACAAGGCTCCCTGTTCTCCATATCCTGTCCTACCTTTCTGGATTTTACACTTTTTTCAGATGGCCCTCTTGCCCGGGGGGCAGTGAGACTTCATTGTAGTGCAGATTTCCTTTACAGGCTTGCTTGGTTGGCCAAAAAGGGCGTATGCGTTTTTTCCTGAATATATTCAGGAAAAAACGCATACGCCCTTTTTGGCCAAGTGCATCATTGTCGACGTTCTGCCTCTTTTCCTATGCTTTCAGGGCAATTCCAGTCTACCCCCTGCAATCGTTTTCCTGAAATTCTGCCCCGCTTTCAAGTCCCCTTCGCAGGCTTACTTCAATATATTTTTGGAGGATAGCTGTCATTTATAACTCTGCAGGTTTGTGAATTACAGTGCCCCTGAGCTCCTTTCTTCAACTCGCTTTCTTGTGAACTGGGCACAAAACCGCAGGATTGCTTCAGGCCCTAATCTGTTTCGGGCAGGGCATGCTGAGCCTTTGGTAAATTCCTCTTCCTGGTGGGAAATGAGCGTTACATTTGCCCGTGCAGACACCTACAGCTAGTCTCTCATTGGTTCTCCCTATTCCTGTTCATCTTGCACAGAAATTGCAAGCTGTGCCAAACAGGAGGTTAAAGGCACTGACTCTCCAAGCAGGGAGACTGTTAGTAAATCATCTGGAATGGTGATCCCGAGGACCAGGATACGAAAACTGAGATGCATTTTAAATCATTTCCCCATAACATGGTGGACCATACTGTGGGTTTCACATGCATGTTTTAGCTGGAGGAAGAATCCCTTGAACCTGAAGAGTTGGGACCCATGGAATAGGTACCATACAGTATGACTTCAAAGGGTGTGCATTTGCTCACCTAAACTCACCAATGCTATCAGCCTGAAGTGTCCAGCCTTATGTCTCAACCAGCTCTGGGTGTAGATGTGGTCAATCCCGGTTGCATCACATGCCCTGAGTGAATTATTTAAGAATTGCTCTCTATTTCACTGTCTTTGTGTTTTGTTTTCGAAATTTATTTTGATAATGGGATTTATCGGATTTTCACTGCTGCCTTTCGGCCGCTGTACACACCCTTGATTCTCTTACGGAGACATATATATCCATGGGTTTTAAGATTCTTCCTAGTCAGGTATATTCCTAGGCGTTGAATATGTGGTGTTGGGTCCATTTCGTTGAGCAAGGAGTAGGTCTTGTCTATTACATATTGGGCTTATGGAAAGTTATCTGTGCTAATTTCAGTCTCTGGTTTTATGCAGCACCCCAAGGCACCTTTCCCCATAAGCAAGCACTAGTTGGTTTTCTAAATTTGAGACCCTTTTCTATTTTGTAATTCAGTTCATGTGTAGTCAAGTTTACATTCCGTGTATTCGTGATATCTTATGATGTTTCTTTTTCTGTGTGACGTAGTTCACGTAGAATCACCGTACCTGCATCCACTCACTATGCCGCTATGGGCCTGATGACACAGATTTCATTGCTGAGTGATATTGCATTGTACGTACGTGCCACAAGTTCTTTATCCATTTTTTGCTTTCTGGGATATTTACCTGATACTGTAGACGAGCTTCTTGTGAACACAGCCGTCTCAAATATTGGGGTGGCTGTCTGTTTTTGATTTTAATTTCCGTAAGCTATAGGACCATAAGTGGAAGTGCCATAGGCTGTGTTGCTTTGTTTCTTTCGTGTTTCAGGAAACACCATACACTTCTCCAGGGTGGCTGCTGGCAATTTACATCCTGCCAATCAGCATAACAAGGCTCCCTGTTCTCCATATCCTGTCCTACCTTTCTGGATTTTACACTTTTTTCAGATGGCCCTTTTGCCAGGGGGGCAGTGAGACTTCATTGTAGTGCAGATTTCATTTACAGGCTTGCTTGGTTGGCCAAAAAGGGCGTATGCGTTTTTTCCTGAATATATTCAGGAAAAAACGCATACGCCCTTTTTGGCCAAGTGCATCATTGTCGACGTTCTGCCTCTTTTCCTATGCTTTCAGGGCAATTCCAGTCTACCCCCTGCAATCGTTTTCCTGAAATTCTGCCCCGCTTTCAAGTTCCCTTCGCAGGCTTACTTCAATATATTTTTGGAGGAAAGCTGTCATTTATAACTCTGCAGGTTTGTGAATTACAGTGCCCCTGAGCTCCTTTCTTCAACTCGCTTTCTTGTGAGCTGGGCACAAAACCGCAGGATTGCTTCAGGCCCTAATCTGTTTCCAGCAGGGCACACTGAGCCTTTGTTTAATTCCTCTTCCTGGTGGGCAATGAGCGTTACATTTGCCCGTGCAGACACCTACAGCTAGTCTCTCATTGGTTCTCCCTATTCCTGTTCATTTTGCACAGAAATTGCAAGCTGTGCCAAACAGGAGGTTAAAGGCACTGACTCTCCAAGCGGGGAGAGTGTTAGTAAAGCATCTGGAATGGTGAACCCGAGGACCAGGATACGAAAACTGAGATGCATTTTAAATCATTTCCCAATCACATGGTGGACGATACTCTTGGTTTCCCATGCATGTTTTAGCTGGAGGAAGAATCCCTTGAACCTGGAGAGTTGGGACCCATGGAATGGGTACCATGCAGTATGACTTCAAAGGGTCTGCATTTGCTCACCGAAACTCACCAATGCTATCAGCCTGAAGTGTCCAGCCTTATGTCTCAACCAGCTCTGGGTGTAGATGTGTTAAATCCCGGTTGCATCACATGCCCTGAGTGAATTATTTAAGAATTGCTCTCTATTTCACTGTCTTTATGATTTTTTTTTGAAATTTATTTTGATAATGGGATTTATCGGATTTTCACTGCTGCGTTTATGCCGCTGTACACACGCTTGATTCTCTTACGGAGACATATATATCCATGGGTTTTAAGATTCTTCCTAGTCAGGTATATTCCTAGGCGTTGAATATGTGGTGTTGGGTCCATTTCGTTGAGCAAGGAGTAGGTCTTGTCTATTACATATTTGGCTTATGGAAAGTTATCTGTGCTAATTTCAGTCTCTGGTTTTCTGAAGCACCCCAACGCACTTTTCCCCATAAGCAAGCACTAGTTGGTTTTCTAAATTTGAGACCCTGTTCTGTTTTGTAATTCAGTTCATGTGTAGTCAAGTTTACATTCCGTGTATTAGTGATATCTTATGATGTTTCTTTTTCTGTGTGACGTAGTTCACGTAGAATCACCGTACCTGCATCCACTCACTATGCCGCTACGGGCCTGATGACACAGATTTCATTGCTGAGTGATATTGCATTGTACGTACGTGCCACAACTTCTTTATCCATATTTTGCTTTCTGGGATATTTACCTGTTACTGTAGACGAGCTTCTTGTGAACACAGCCGTCCCAAATATTGGGGTGGCTGTCTGTTTTTGATTTTAATTTCCGTAAGCTATAGGACCATAAGTGGAAGTGCCATAGACTGTGTTGCTTTGTTTCTTATGTGTTTCAGGAAACACCATACACTTCTCCAGGCTGGCTGCTGGCAATTTACATCCTGCCAATCAGCATAACAAGGCTCCCTGTTCTCCATATCCTGTCCTACCTTTCTGGATTTTACACTTTTTTCAGATGGCCCTCTTGCCCGGGGGGCAGTGAGACTTCATTGTAGTGCAGATTTCCTTTACAGGCTTGCTTGGTTGGCCAAAAAGGGCGTATGCGTTTTTTCCTGAATATATTCAGGAAAAAACGCATACGCCCTTTTTGGCCAAGTGCATCATTGTCGACGTTCTGCCTCTTTTCCTATGCTTTCAGGGCAATTCCAGTCTACCCCCTGCAATCGTTTTCCTGAAATTCTGCCCCGCTTTCAAGTCCCCTTCGCAGGCTTACTTCAATATATTTTTGGAGGATAGCTGTCATTTATAACTCTGCAGGTTTGTGAATTACAGTGCCCCTGAGCTCCTTTCTTCAACTCGCTTTCTTGTGAACTGGGCACAAAACCGCAGGATTGCTTCAGGCCCTAATCTGTTTCGGGCAGGGCATGCTGAGCCTTTGGTAAATTCCTCTTCCTGGTGGGAAATGAGCGTTACATTTGCCCGTGCAGACACCTACAGCTAGTCTCTCATTGGTTCTCCCTATTCCTGTTCATCTTGCACAGAAATTGCAAGCTGTGCCAAACAGGAGGTTAAAGGCACTGACTCTCCAAGCAGGGAGACTGTTAGTAAATCATCTGGAATGGTGATCCCGAGGACCAGGATACGAAAACTGAGATGCATTTTAAATCATTTCCCCATAACACGGTGGACCATACTGTGGGTTTCACATGCATGTTTTAGCTGGAGGAAGAATCCCTTGAACCTGAAGAGTTGGGACCCATGGAATAGGTACCATACAGTATGACTTCAAAGGGTGTGCATTTGCTCACCTAAACTCACCAATGCTATCAGCCTGAAGTGTCCAGCCTTATGTCTCAACCAGCTCTGGGTGTAGATGTGGTCAATCCCGGTTGCATCACATGCCCTGAGTGAATTATTTAAGAATTGCTCTCTATTTCACTGTCTTTGTGTTTTGTTTTCGAAATTTATTTTGATAATGGGATTTATCGGATTTTCACTGCTGCCTTTCGGCCGCTGTACACACCCTTGATTCTCTTACGGAGACATATATATCCATGGGTTTTAAGATTCTTCCTAGTCAGGTATATTCCTAGGCGTTGAATATGTGGTGTTGGGTCCATTTCGTTGAGCAAGGAGTAGGTCTTGTCTATTACATATTGGGCTTATGGAAAGTTATCTGTGCTAATTTCAGTCTCTGGTTTTATGCAGCACCCCAAGGCACCTTTCCCCATAAGCAAGCACTAGTTGGTTTTCTAAATTTGAGACCCTTTTCTATTTTGTAATTCAGTTCATGTGTAGTCAAGTTTACATTCCGTGTATTCGTGATATCTTATGATGTTTCTTTTTCTGTGTGACGTAGTTCACGTAGAATCACCGTACCTGCATCCACTCACTATGCCGCTATGGGCCTGATGACACAGATTTCATTGCTGAGTGATATTGCATTGTACGTACGTGCCACAAGTTCTTTATCCATTTTTTGCTTTCTGGGATATTTACCTGATACTGTAGACGAGCTTCTTGTGAACACAGCCGTCTCAAATATTGGGGTGGCTGTCTGTTTTTGATTTTAATTTCCGTAAGCTATAGGACCATAAGTGGAAGTGCCATAGGCTGTGTTGCTTTGTTTCTTTCGTGTTTCAGGAAACACCATACACTTCTCCAGGGTGGCTGCTGGCAATTTACATCCTGCCAATCAGCATAACAAGGCTCCCTGTTCTCCATATCCTGTCCTACCTTTCTGGATTTTACACTTTTTTCAGATGGCCCTTTTGCCAGGGGGGCAGTGAGACTTCATTGTAGTGCAGATTTCATTTACAGGCTTGCTTGGTTGGCCAAAAAGGGCGTATGCGTTTTTTCCTGAATATATTCAGGAAAAAACGCATACGCCCTTTTTGGCCAAGTGCATCATTGTCGACGTTCTGCCTCTTTTCCTATGCTTTCAGGGCAATTCCAGTCTACCCCCTGCAATCGTTTTCCTGAAATTCTGCCCCGCTTTCAAGTCCCCTTCGCAGGCTTACTTCAATATATTTTTGGAGGAAAGCTGTCATTTATAACTCTGCAGGTTTGTGAATTACAGTGCCCCTGAGCTCCTTTCTTCAACTCGCTTTCTTGTGAGCTGGGCACAAAACCGCAGGATTGCTTCAGGCCCTAATCTGTTTCCAGCAGGGCACACTGAGCCTTTGTTTAATTCCTCTTCCTGGTGGGCAATGAGCGTTACATTTGCCCGTGCAGACACCTACAGCTAGTCTCTCATTGGTTCTCCCTATTCCTGTTCATTTTGCACAGAAATTGCAAGCTGTGCCAAAGAGGAGGTTAAAGGCACTGACTCTCCAAGCGGGGAGAGTGTTAGTAAAGCATCTGGAATGGTGAACCCGAGGACCAGGATACGAAAACTGAGATGCATTTTAAATCATTTCCCAATCACATGGTGGACGATACTCTTGGTTTCCCATGCATGTTTTAGCTGGAGGAAGAATCCCTTGAACCTGGAGAGTTGGGACCCATGGAATGGGTACCATGCAGTATGACTTCAAAGGGTCTGCATTTGCTCACCGAAACTCACCAATGCTATCAGCCTGAAGTGTCCAGCCTTATGTCTCAACCAGCTCTGGGTGTAGATGTGTTAAATCCCGGTTGCATCACATGCCCTGAGTGAATTATTTAAGAATTGCTCTCTATTTCACTGTCTTTATGATTTTTTTTTGAAATTTATTTTGATAATGGGATTTATCGGATTTTCACTGCTGCGTTTATGCCGCTGTACACACGCTTGATTCTCTTACGGAGACATATATATCCATGGGTTTTAAGATTCTTCCTAGTCAGGTATATTCCTAGGCGTTGAATATGTGGTGTTGGGTCCATTTCGTTGAGCAAGGAGTAGGTCTTGTCTATTACATATTTGGCTTATGGAAAGTTATCTGTGCTAATTTCAGTCTCTGGTTTTCTGAAGGACCCCAACGCACCTTTCCCCATAAGCAAGCACTAGTTGGTTTTCTAAATTTGAGACCCTGTTCTGTTTTGTAATTCAGTTCATGTGTAGTCAAGTTTACATTCCGTGTATTAGTGATATCTTATGATGTTTCTTTTTCTGTGTGACGTAGTTCACGTAGAATCACCGTACCTGCATCCACTCACTATGCCGCTACGGGCCTGATGACACAGATTTCATTGCTGAGTGATATTGCATTGTACGTACGTGCCACAACTTCTTTATCCATATTTTGCTTTCTGAGATATTTACCTGTTACTGTAGACGAGCTTCTTGTGAACACAGCCGTCCCAAATATTGGGGTGGCTGTCTGTTTTTGATTTTAATTTCCGTAAGCTATAGGACCATAAGTGGAAGTGCCATAGACTGTGTTGCTTTGTTTCTTATGTGTTTCAGGAAACACCATACACTTCTCCAGGCTGGCTGCTGGCAATTTACATCCTGCCAATCAGTATAACAAGGCTCCCTGTTCTCCATATCCTGTCCTACCTTTCTGGATTTTACACTTTTTTCAGATGGCCCTCTTGCCCGGGGGGCAGTGAGACTTCATTGTAGTGCAGATTTCCTTTACAGGCTTGCTTGGTTGGCCAAAAAGGGCGTATGCGTTTTTTCCTGAATATATTCAGGAAAAAACGCATACGCCCTTTTTGGCCAAGTGCATCATTGTCGACGTTCTGCCTCTTTTCCTATGCTTTCAGGGCAATTCCAGTCTACCCCCTGCAATCGTTTTCCTGAAATTCTGCCCCGCTTTCAAGTCCCCTTCGCAGGCTTACTTCAATATATTTTTGGAGGATAGCTGTCATTTATAACTCTGCAGGTTTGTGAATTACAGTGCCCCTGAGCTCCTTTCTTCAACTCGCTTTCTTGTGAACTGGGCACAAAACCGCAGGATTGCTTCAGGCCCTAATCTGTTTCGGGCAGGGCATGCTGAGCCTTTGGTAAATTCCTCTTCCTGGTGGGAAATGAGCGTTACATTTGCCCGTGCAGACACCTACAGCTAGTCTCTCATTGGTTCTCCCTATTCCTGTTCATCTTGCACAGAAATTGCAAGCTGTGCCAAACAGGAGGTTAAAGGCACTGACTCTCCAAGCAGGGAGACTGTTAGTAAATCATCTGGAATGGTGATCCCGAGGACCAGGATACGAAAACTGAGATGCATTTTAAATCATTTCCCCATAACACGGTGGACCATACTGTGGGTTTCACATGCATGTTTTAGCTGGAGGAAGAATCCCTTGAACCTGAAGAGTTGGGACCCATGGAATAGGTACCATACAGTATGACTTCAAAGGGTGTGCATTTGCTCACCTAAACTCACCAATGCTATCAGCCTGAAGTGTCCAGCCTTATGTCTCAACCAGCTCTGGGTGTAGATGTGGTCAATCCCGGTTGCATCACATGCCCTGAGTGAATTATTTAAGAATTGCTCTCTATTTCACTGTCTTTGTGTTTTGTTTTCGAAATTTATTTTGATAATGGGATTTATCGGATTTTCACTGCTGCCTTTCGGCCGCTGTACACACCCTTGATTCTCTTACGGAGACATATATATCCATGGGTTTTAAGATTCTTCCTAGTCAGGTATATTCCTAGGCGTTGAATATGTGGTGTTGGGTCCATTTCGTTGAGCAAGGAGTAGGTCTTGTCTATTACATATTGGGCTTATGGAAAGTTATCTGTGCTAATTTCAGTCTCTGGTTTTATGCAGCACCCCAAGGCACCTTTCCCCATAAGCAAGCACTAGTTGGTTTTCTAAATTTGAGACCCTTTTCTATTTTGTAATTCAGTTCATGTGTAGTCAAGTTTACATTCCGTGTATTCGTGATATCTTATGATGTTTCTTTTTCTGTGTGACGTAGTTCACGTAGAATCACCGTACCTGCATCCACTCACTATGCCGCTATGGGCCTGATGACACAGATTTCATTGCTGAGTGATATTGCATTGTACGTACGTGCCACAAGTTCTTTATCCATTTTTTGCTTTCTGGGATATTTACCTGATACTGTAGACGAGCTTCTTGTGAACACAGCCGTCTCAAATATTGGGGTGGCTGTCTGTTTTTGATTTTAATTTCCGTAAGCTATAGGACCATAAGTGGAAGTGCCATAGGCTGTGTTGCTTTGTTTCTTTCGTGTTTCAGGAAACACCATACACTTCTCCAGGGTGGCTGCTGGCAATTTACATCCTGCCAATCAGCATAACAAGGCTCCCTGTTCTCCATATCCTGTCCTACCTTTCTGGATTTTACACTTTTTTCAGATGGCCCTTTTGCCAGGGGGGCAGTGAGACTTCATTGTAGTGCAGATTTCATTTACAGGCTTGCTTGGTTGGCCAAAAAGGGCGTATGCGTTTTTTCCTGAATATATTCAGGAAAAAACGCATACGCCCTTTTTGGCCAAGTGCATCATTGTCGACGTTCTGCCTCTTTTCCTATGCTTTCAGGGCAATTCCAGTCTACCCCCTGCAATCGTTTTCCTGAAATTCTGCCCCGCTTTCAAGTCCCCTTCGCAGGCTTACTTCAATATATTTTTGGAGGAAAGCTGTCATTTATAACTCTGCAGGTTTGTGAATTACAGTGCCCCTGAGCTCCTTTCTTCAACTCGCTTTCTTGTGAGCTGGGCACAAAACCGCAGGATTGCTTCAGGCCCTAATCTGTTTCCAGCAGGGCACACTGAGCCTTTGTTTAATTCCTCTTCCTGGTGGGCAATGAGCGTTACATTTGCCCGTGCAGACACCTACAGCTAGTCTCTCATTGGTTCTCCCTATTCCTGTTCATTTTGCACAGAAATTGCAAGCTGTGCCAAAGAGGAGGTTAAAGGCACTGACTCTCCAAGCGGGGAGAGTGTTAGTAAAGCATCTGGAATGGTGAACCCGAGGACCAGGATACGAAAACTGAGATGCATTTTAAATCATTTCCCAATCACATGGTGGACGATACTCTTGGTTTCCCATGCATGTTTTAGCTGGAGGAAGAATCCCTTGAACCTGGAGAGTTGGGACCCATGGAATGGGTACCATGCAGTATGACTTCAAAGGGTCTGCATTTGCTCACCGAAACTCACCAATGCTATCAGCCTGAAGTGTCCAGCCTTATGTCTCAACCAGCTCTGGGTGTAGATGTGTTAAATCCCTGTTGCATCACATGCCCTGAGTGAATTATTTAAGAATTGCTCTCTATTTCACTGTCTTTATGATTTTTTTTTGAAATTTATTTTGATAATGGGATTTATCGGATTTTCACTGCTGCGTTTATGCCGCTGTACACACGCTTGATTCTCTTACGGAGACATATATATCCATGGGTTTTAAGATTCTTCCTAGTCAGGTATATTCCTAGGCGTTGAATATGTGGTGTTGGGTCCATTTCGTTGAGCAAGGAGTAGGTCTTGTCTATTACATATTTGGCTTATGGAAAGTTATCTGTGCTAATTTCAGTCTCTGGTTTTCTGAAGCACCCCAACGCACCTTTCCCCATAAGCAAGCACTAGTTGGTTTTCTAAATTTGAGACCCTGTTCTGTTTTGTAATTCAGTTCATGTGTAGTCAAGTTTACATTCCGTGTATTAGTGATATCTTATGATGTTTCTTTTTCTGTGTGACGTAGTTCACGTAGAATCACCATACCTGCATCCACTCACTATGCCGCTACGGGCCTGATGACACAGATTTCATTGCTGAGTGATATTGCATTGTACGTACGTGCCACAACTTCTTTATCCATATTTTGCTTTCTGGGATATTTACCTGTTACTGTAGACGAGCTTCTTGTGAACACAGCCGTCCCAAATATTGGGGTGGCTGTCTGTTTTTGATTTTAATTTCCGTAAGCTATAGGACCATAAGTGGAAGTGCCATAGACTGTGTTGCTTTGTTTCTTATGTGTTTCAGGAAACACCATACACTTCTCCAGGCTGGCTGCTGGCAATTTACATCCTGCCAATCAGCATAACAAGGCTCCCTGTTCTCCATATCCTGTCCTACCTTTCTGGATTTTACACTTTTTTCAGATGGCCCTCTTGCCCGGGGGGCAGTGAGACTTCATTGTAGTGCAGATTTCCTTTACAGGCTTGCTTGGTTGGCCAAAAAGGGCGTATGCGTTTTTTCCTGAATATATTCAGGAAAAAACGCATACGCCCTTTTTGGCCAAGTGCATCATTGTCGACGTTCTGCCTCTTTTCCTATGCTTTCAGGGCAATTCCAGTCTACCCCCTGCAATCGTTTTCCTGAAATTCTGCCCCGCTTTCAAGTCCCCTTCGCAGGCTTACTTCAATATATTTTTGGAGGATAGCTGTCATTTATAACTCTGCAGGTTTGTGAATTACAGTGCCCCTGAGCTCCTTTCTTCAACTCGCTTTCTTGTGAACTGGGCACAAAACCGCAGGATTGCTTCAGGCCCTAATCTGTTTCGGGCAGGGCATGCTGAGCCTTTGGTAAATTCCTCTTCCTGGTGGGAAATGAGCGTTACATTTGCCCGTGCAGACACCTACAGCTAGTCTCTCATTGGTTCTCCCTATTCCTGTTCATCTTGCACAGAAATTGCAAGCTGTGCCAAAGAGGAGGTTAAAGGCACTGACTCTCCAAGCAGGGAGACTGTTAGTAAATCATCTGGATGGTGAACCCGAGGACCAGGATACGAAAACTGAGATGCATTTTAAATCATTTCCCCATAACACGGTGGACCATACTGTGGGTTTCACATGCATGTTTTAGCTGGAGGAAGAATCCCTTGAACCTGAAGAGTTGGGACCCATGGAATAGGTACCATACAGTATGACTTCAAAGGGTGTGCATTTGCTCACCTAAACTCACCAATGCTATCAGCCTGAAGTGTCCAGCCTTATGTCTCAACCAGCTCTGGGTGTAGATGTGGTCAATCCCGGTTGCATCACATGCCCTGAGTGAATTATTTAAGAATTGCTCTCTATTTCACTGTCTTTGTGTTTTGTTTTCGAAATTTATTTTGATAATGGGATTTATCGGATTTTCACTGCTGCCTTTCGGCCGCTGTACACACCCTTGATTCTCTTACGGAGACATATATATCCATGGGTTTTAAGATTCTTCCTAGTCAGGTATATTCCTAGGCGTTGAATATGTGGTGTTGGGTCCATTTCGTTGAGCAAGGAGTAGGTCTTGTCTATTACATATTTGGCTTATGGAAAGTTATCTGTGCTAATTTCAGTCTCTGGTTTTATGAAGCACCCCAACGCACCTTTCCCCATAAGCAAGCACTAGTTGGTTTTCTAAATTTGAGACCCTGTTCTGTTTTGTAATTCAGTTCATGTGTAGTCAAGTTTACATTCCGTGTATTAGTGATATCTTATGATGTTTCTTTTTCTGTGTGACGTAGTTCACGTAGAATCACCGTACCTGCATCCACTCACTATGCCGCTACGGGCCTGATGACACAGATTTCATTGCTGAGTGATATTGCATTGTACGTACGTGCCACAACTTCTTTATCCATATTTTGCTTTCTGGGATATTTACCTGTTACTGTAGACGAGCTTCTTGTGAACACAGCCGTCCCAAATATTGGGGTGGCTGTCTGTTTTTGATTTTAATTTCCGTAAGCTATAGGACCATAAGTGGAAGTGCCATAGGCTGTGTTGCTTTGTTTCTTATGTGTTTCAGGAAACACCATACACTTCTCCAGGCTGGCTGCTGGCAATTTACATCCTGCCAATCAGCATAACAAGGCTCCCTGTTCTCCATATCCTGTCCTACCTTTCTGGATTTTACACTTTTTTCAGATGGCCCTCTTGCCCGGGGGGCAGTGAGACTTCATTGTAGTGCAGATTTCCTTTACAGGCTTGCTTGGTTGGCCAAAAAGGGCGTATGCGTTTTTTCCTGAATATATTCAGGAAAAAACGCATACGCCCTTTTTGGCCAAGTGCATCATTGTCGACGTTCTGCCTCTTTTCCTATGCTTTCAGGGCAATTCCAGTCTACCCCCTGCAATCGTTTTCCTGAAATTCTGCCCCGCTTTCAAGTCCCCTTCGCAGGCTTACTTCAATATATTTTTGGAGGATAGCTGTCATTTATAACTCTGCAGGTTTGTGAATTACAGTGCCCCTGAGCTCCTTTCTTCAACTCGCTTTCTTGTGAACTGGGCACAAAACCGCAGGATTGCTTCAGGCCCTAATCTGTTTCGGGCAGGGCATGCTGAGCCTTTGGTAAATTCCTCTTCCTGGTGGGAAATGAGCGTTACATTTGCCCGTGCAGACACCTACAGCTAGTCTCTCATTGGTTCTCCCTATTCCTGATCATCTTACACAGAAATTGCAAGCTGTGCCAAACAGGAGGTTAAAGGCACTGACTCTCCAAGCAGGGAGACTGTTAGTAAATCATCTGGAATGGTGAACCCGAGGACCAGGATACGAAAACTGAGATGCATTTTAAATCATTTCCCCATAACACGGTGGACCATACTGTGGGTTTCACATGCATGTTTTAGCTGGAGGAAGAATCCCTTGAACCTGAAGAGTTGGGACCCATGGAATAGGTACCATACAGTATGACTTCAAAGGGTGTGCATTTGCTCACCTAAACTCACCAATGCTATCAGCCTGAAGTGTCCAGCCTTATGTCTCAACCAGCTCTGGGTGTAGATGTGGTCAATCCCGGTTGCATCACATGCCCTGAGTGAATTATTTAAGAATTGCTCTCTATTTCACTGTCTTTGTGTTTTGTTTTCGAAATTTATTTTGATAATGGGATTTATCGGATTTTCACTGCTGCCTTTCGGCCGCTGTACACACCCTTGATTCTCTTACGGAGACATATATATCCATGGGTTTTAAGATTCTTCCAAGTCAGGTATATTCCTAGGCGTTGAATATGTGGTGTTGGGTCCATTTCGTTGAGCAAGGAGTAGGTCTTGTCTATTACATATTGGGCTTATGGAAAGTTATCTGTGCTAATTTCAGTCTCTGGTTTTATGCAGCACCCCAAGGCACCTTTCCCCATAAGCAAGCACTAGTTGGTTTTCTAAATTTGAGACCCTTTTCTATTTTGTAATTCAGTTCATGTGTAGTCAAGTTTACATTCCGTGTATTCGTGATATCTTATGATGTTTCTTTTTCTGTGTGACGTAGTTCACGTAGAATCACCGTACCTGCATCCACTCACTATGCCGCTATGGGCCTGATGACACAGATTTCATTGCTGAGTGATATTGCATTGTACGTACGTGCCACAAGTTCTTTATCCATTTTTTGCTTTCTGGGATATTTACCTGATACTGTAGACGAGCTTCTTGTGAACACAGCCGTCTCAAATATTGGGGTGGCTGTCTGTTTTTGATTTTAATTTCCGTAAGCTATAGGACCATAAGTGGAAGTGCCATAGGCTGTGTTGCTTTGTTTCTTTCGTGTTTCAGGAAACACCATACACTTCTCCAGGGTGGCTGCTGGCAATTTACATCCTGCCAATCAGCATAACAAGGCTCCCTGTTCTCCATATCCTGTCCTACCTTTCTGGATATTACACTTTTTTCAGATGGCCCTTTTGCCAGGGGGGCAGTGAGACTTCATTGTAGTGCAGATTTCATTTACAGGCTTGCTTGGTTGGCCAAAAAGGGCGTATGCGTTTTTTCCTGAATATATTCAGGAAAAAACGCATACGCCCTTTTTGGCCAAGTGCATCATTGTCGACGTTCTGCCTCTTTTCCTATGCTTTCAGGGCAATTCCAGTCTACCCCCTGCAATCGTTTTCCTGAAATTCTGCCCCGCTTTCAAGTCCCCTTCGCAGGCTTACTTCAATATATTTTTGGAGGAAAGCTGTCATTTATAACTCTGCAGGTTTGTGAATTACAGTGCCCCTGAGCTCCTTTCTTCAACTCGCTTTCTTGTGAGCTGGGCACAAAACCGCAGGATTGCTTCAGGCCCTAATCTGTTTCCAGCAGGGCACACTGAGCCTTTGTTTAATTCCTCTTCCTGGTGGGCAATGAGCGTTACATTTGCCCGTGCAGACACCTACAGCTAGTCTCTCATTGGTTCTCCCTATTCCTGTTCATTTTGCACAGAAATTGCAAGCTGTGCCAAAGAGGAGGTTAAAGGCACTGACTCTCCAAGTGGGGAGAGTGTTAGTAAAGCATCTGGAATGGTGAACCCGAGGACCAGGATACGAAAACTGAGATGCATTTTAAATCATTTCCCAATCACATGGTGGACGATACTCTTGGTTTCCCATGCATGTTTTAGCTGGAGGAAGAATCCCTTGAACCTGGAGAGTTGGGACCCATGGAATGGGTACCATGCAGTATGACTTCAAAGGGTCTGCATTTGCTCACCGAAACTCACCAATGCTATCAGCCTGAAGTGTCCAGCCTTATGTCTCAACCAGCTCTGGGTGTAGATGTATTAAATCCCGGTTGCATCACATGCCCTGAGTGAATTATTTAAGAATTGCTCTCTATTTCACTGTCTTTATGATTTTTTTTTGAAATTTATTTTGATAATGGGATTTATCGGATTTTCACTGCTGCGTTTATGCCGCTGTACACACGCTTGATTCTCTTACGGAGACATATATATCCATGGGTTTTAAGATTCTTCCTAGTCAGGTATATTCCTAGGCGTTGAATATGTGGTGTTGGGTCCATTTCGTTGAGCAAGGAGTAGGTCTTGTCTATTACATATTTGGCTTATGGAAAGTTATCTGTGCTAATTTCAGTCTCTGGTTTTATGAAGCACCCCAACGCACCTTTCCCCATAAGCAAGCACTAGTTGGTTTTCTAAATTTGAGACCCTGTTCTGTTTTGTAATTCAGTTCATGTGTAGTCAAGTTTACATTCCGTGTATTAGTGATATCTTATGATGTTTCTTTTTCTGTGTGACGTAGTTCACGTAGAATCACCGTACCTGCATCCACTCACTATGCCGCTACGGGCCTGATGACACAGATTTCATTGCTGAGTGATATTGCATTGTACGTACGTGCCACAACTTCTTTATCCATATTTTGCTTTCTGGGATATTTACCTGTTACTGTAGACGAGCTTCTTGTGAACACAGCCGTCCCAAATATTGGGGTGGCTGTCTGTTTTTGATTTTAATTTCCGTAAGCTATAGGACCATAAGTGGAAGTGCCATAGGCTGTGTTGCTTTGTTTCTTATGTGTTTCAGGAAACACCATACACTTCTCCAGGCTGGCTGCTGGCAATTTACATCCTGCCAATCAGCATAACAAGGCTCCCTGTTCTCCATATCCTGTCCTACCTTTCTGGATTTTACACTTTTTTCAGATGGCCCTCTTGCCCGGGGGGCAGTGAGACTTCGTTGTAGTGCAGATTTCCTTTACAGGCTTGCTTGGTTGGCCAAAAAGGGCGTATGCGTTTTTTCCTGAATATATTCAGGAAAAAACGCATACGCCCTTTTTGGCCAAGTGCATCATTGTCGACGTTCTGCCTCTTTTCCTATGCTTTCAGGGCAATTCCAGTCTACCCCCTGCAATCGTTTTCCTGAAATTCTGCCCCGCTTTCAAGTCCCCTTCGCAGGCTTACTTCAATATATTTTTGGAGGATAGCTGTCATTTATAACTCTGCAGGTTTGTGAATTACAGTGCCCCTGAGCTCCTTTCTTCAACTCGCTTTCTTGTGAACTGGGCACAAAACCGCAGGATTGCTTCAGGCCCTAATCTGTTTCGGGCAGGGCATGCTGAGCCTTTGGTAAATTCCTCTTCCTGGTGGGAAATGAGCGTTACATTTGCCCGTGCAGACACCTACAGCTAGTCTCTCATTGGTTCTCCCTATTCCTGTTCATCTTGCACAGAAATTGCAAGCTGTGCCAAACAGGAGGTTAAAGGCACTGACTCTCCAAGCAGGGAGACTGTTAGTAAATCATCTGGAATGGTGAACCCGAGGACCAGGATACGAAAACTGAGATGCATTTTAAATCATTTCCCCATAACACGGTGGACCATACTGTGGGTTTCACATGCATGTTTTAGCTGGAGGAAGAATCCCTTGAACCTGAAGAGTTGGGACCCATGGAATAGGTACCATACAGTATGACTTCAAAGGGTGTGCATTTGCTCACCTAAACTCACCAATGCTATCAGCCTGAAGTGTCCAGCCTTATGTCTCAACCAGCTCTGGGTGTAGATGTGGTCAATCCCGGTTGCATCACATGCCCTGAGTGAATTATTTAAGAATTGCTCTCTATTTCACTGTCTTTGTGTTTTGTTTTCGAAATTTATTTTGATAATGGGATTTATCGGATTTTCACTGCTGCCTTTCGGCCGCTGTACACACCCTTGATTCTCTTACGGAGACATATATATCCATGGGTTTTAAGATTCTTCCTAGTCAGGTATATTCCTAGGCGTTGAATATGTGGTGTTGGGTCCATTTCGTTGAGCAAGGAGTAGGTCTTGTCTATTACATATTGGGCTTATGGAAAGTTATCTGTGCTAATTTCAGTCTCTGGTTTTATGCAGCACCCCAAGGCACCTTTCCCCATAAGCAAGCACTAGTTGGTTTTCTAAATTTGAGACCCTTTTCTATTTTGTAATTCAGTTCATGTGTAGTCAAGTTTACATTCCGTGTATTCGTGATATCTTATGATGTTTCTTTTTCTGTGTGACGTAGTTCACGTAGAATCACCGTACCTGCATCCACTCACTATGCCGCTATGGGCCTGATGACACAGATTTCATTGCTGAGTGATATTGCATTGTACGTACGTGCCACAAGTTCTTTATCCATTTTTTGCTTTCTGGGATATTTACCTGATACTGTAGACGAGCTTCTTGTGAACACAGCCGTCTCAAATATTGGGGTGGCTGTCTGTTTTTGATTTTAATTTCCGTAAGCTATAGGACCATAAGTGGAAGTGCCATAGGCTGTGTTGCTTTGTTTCTTTCGTGTTTCAGGAAACACCATACACTTCTCCAGGGTGGCTGCTGGCAATTTACATCCTGCCAATCAGCATAACAAGGCTCCCTGTTCTCCATATCCTGTCCTACCTTTCTGGATTTTACACTTTTTTCAGATGGCCCTCTTGCCCGGGGGGCAGTGAGACTTCATTGTAGTGCAGATTTCCTTTACAGGCTTGCTTGGTTGGCCAAAAAGGGCGTATGCGTTTTTTCCTGAATATATTCAGGAAAAAACGCATACGCCCTTTTTGGCCAAGTGCATCATTGTCGACGTTCTGCCTCTTTTCCTATGCTTTCAGGGCAATTCCAGTCTACCCCCTGCAATCGTTTTCCTGAAATTCTGCCCAGCTTTCAAGTCCCCTTCGCAGGCTTACTTCAATATATTTTTGGAGGATAGCTGTCATTTATAACTCTGCAGGTTTGTGAATTACAGTGCCCCTGAGCTCCTTTCTTCAACTCGCTTTCTTGTGAGCTGGGCACAAAACCGCAGGATTGCTTCAGGCCCTAATCTGTTTCCAGCAGGGCACACTGAGCCTTTGTTTAATTCCTCTTCCTGGTGGGCAATGAGCGTTACATTTGCCCGTGCAGACACCTACAGCTAGTCTCTCATTGGTTCTCCCTATTCCTGTTCATTTTGCACAGAAATTGCAAGCTGTGCCAAAGAGGAGGTTAAAGGCACTGACTCTCCAAGTGGGGAGAGTGTTAGTAAAGCATCTGGAATGGTGAACCCGAGGACCAGGATACGAAAACTGAGATGCATTTTAAATCATTTCCCAATCACATGGTGGACGATACTCTTGGTTTCCCATGCATGTTTTAGCTGGAGGAAGAATCCCTTGAACCTGGAGAGTTGGGACCCATGGAATGGGTACCATGCAGTATGACTTCAAAGGGTCTGCATTTGCTCACCGAAACTCACCAATGCTATCAGCCTGAAGTGTCCAGCCTTATGTCTCAACCAGCTCTGGGTGTAGATGTATTAAATCCCGGTTGCATCACATGCCCTGAGTGAATTATTTAAGAATTGCTCTCTATTTCACTGTCTTTATGATTTTTTTTTGAAATTTATTTTGATAATGGGATTTATCGGATTTTCACTGCTGCGTTTATGCCGCTGTACACACGCTTGATTCTCTTACGGAGACATATATATCCATGGGTTTTAAGATTCTTCCTAGTCAGGTATATTCCTAGGCGTTGAATATGTGGTGTTGGGTCCATTTCGTTGAGCAAGGAGTAGGTCTTGTCTATTACATATTTGGCTTATGGAAAGTTATCTGTGCTAATTTCAGTCTCTGGTTTTATGAAGCACCCCAACGCACCTTTCCCCATAAGCAAGCACTAGTTGGTTTTCTAAATTTGAGACCCTGTTCTGTTTTGTAATTCAGTTCATGTGTAGTCAAGTTTACATTCCGTGTATTAGTGATATCTTATGATGTTTCTTTTTCTGTGTGACGTAGTTCACGTAGAATCACCGTACCTGCATCCACTCACTATGCCGCTACGGGCCTGATGACACAGATTTCATTGCTGAGTGATATTGCATTGTACGTACGTGCCACAACTTCTTTATCCATATTTTGCTTTCTGGGATATTTACCTGTTACTGTAGACGAGCTTCTTGTGAACACAGCCGTCCCAAATATTGGGGTGGCTGTCTGTTTTTGATTTTAATTTCCGTAAGCTATAGGACCATAAGTGGAAGTGCCATAGACTGTGTTGCTTTGTTTCTTATGTGTTTCAGGAAACACCATACACTTCTCCAGGCTGGCTTCTGGCAATTTACATCCTGCCAATCAGCATAACAAGGCTCCCTGTTCTCCATATCCTGTCCTACCTTTCTGGATTTTACACTTTTTTCAGATGGCCCTCTTGCCCGGGGGGCAGTGAGACTTCGTTGTAGTGCAGATTTCCTTTACAGGCTTGCTTGGTTGGCCAAAAAGGGCGTATGCGTTTTTTCCTGAATATATTCAGGAAAAAACGCATACGCCCTTTTTGGCCAAGTGCATCATTGTCGACGTTCTGCCTCTTTTCCTATGCTTTCAGGGCAATTCCAGTCTACCCCCTGCAATCGTTTTCCTGAAATTCTGCCCCGCTTTCAAGTCCCCTTCGCAGGCTTACTTCAATATATTTTTGGAGGATAGCTGTCATTTATAACTCTGCAGGTTTGTGAATTACAGTGCCCCTGAGCTCCTTTCTTCAACTCGCTTTCTTGTGAACTGGGCACAAAACCGCAGGATTGCTTCAGGCCCTAATCTGTTTCGGGCAGGGCATGCTGAGCCTTTGGTAAATTCCTCTTCCTGGTGGGAAATGAGCGTTACATTTGCCCGTGCAGACACCTACAGCTAGTCTCTCATTGGTTCTCCCTATTCCTGTTCATCTTGCACAGAAATTGCAAGCTGTGCCAAACAGGAGGTTAAAGGCACTGACTCTCCAAGCAGGGAGACTGTTAGTAAATCATCTGGAATGGTGAACCCGAGGACCAGGATACGAAAACTGAGATGCATTTTAAATCATTTCCCCATAACACGGTGGACCATACTGTGGGTTTCACATGCATGTTTTAGCTGGAGGAAGAATCCCTTGAACCTGAAGAGTTGGGACCCATGGAATAGGTACCATACAGTATGACTTCAAAGGGTGTGCATTTGCTCACCTAAACTCACCAATGCTATCAGCCTGAAGTGTCCAGCCTTATGTCTCAACCAGCTCTGGGTGTAGATGTGGTCAATCCCGGTTGCATCACATGCCCTGAGTGAATTATTTAAGAATTGCTCTCTATTTCACTGTCTTTGTGTTTTGTTTTCGAAATTTATTTTGATAATGGGATTTATCGGATTTTCACTGCTGCCTTTCGGCCGCTGTACACACCCTTGATTCTCTTACGGAGACATATATATCCATGGGTTTTAAGATTCTTCCTAGTCAGGTATATTCCTAGGCGTTGAATATGTGGTGTTGGGTCCATTTCGTTGAGCAAGGAGTAGGTCTTGTCTATTACATATTGGGCTTATGGAAAGTTATCTGTGCTAATTTCAGTCTCTGGTTTTATGCAGCACCCCAAGGCACCTTTCCCCATAAGCAAGCACTAGTTGGTTTTCTAAATTTGAGACCCTTTTCTATTTTGTAATTCAGTTCATGTGTAGTCAAGTTTACATTCCGTGTATTCGTGATATCTTATGATGTTTCTTTTTCTGTGTGACGTAGTTCACGTAGAATCACCGTACCTGCATCCACTCACTATGCCGCTATGGGCCTGATGACACAGATTTCATTGCTGAGTGATATTGCATTGTACGTACGTGCCACAAGTTCTTTATCCATTTTTTGCTTTCTGGGATATTTACCTGATACTGTAGACGAGCTTCTTGTGAACACAGCCGTCTCAAATATTGGGGTGGCTGTCTGTTTTTGATTTTAATTTCCGTAAGCTATAGGACCATAAGTGGAAGTGCCATAGGCTGTGTTGCTTTGTTTCTTTCGTGTTTCAGGAAACACCATACACTTCTCCAGGGTGGCTGCTGGCAATTTACATCCTGCCAATCAGCATAACAAGGCTCCCTGTTCTCCATATCCTGTCCTACCTTTCTGGATTTTACACTTTTTTCAGATGGCCCTTTTGCCAGGGGGGCAGTGAGACTTCATTGTAGTGCAGATTTCATTTACAGGCTTGCTTGGTTGGCCAAAAAGGGCGTATGCGTTTTTTCCTGAATATATTCAGGAAAAAACGCATACGCCCTTTTTGGCCAAGTGCATCATTGTCGACGTTCTGCCTCTTTTCCTATGCTTTCAGGGCAATTCCAGTCTACCCCCTGCAATCGTTTTCCTGAAATTCTGCCCCGCTTTCAAGTCCCCTTCGCAGGCTTACTTCAATATATTTTTGGAGGATAGCTGTCATTTATAACTCTGCAGGTTTGTGAATTACAGTGCACCTGAGCTCCTTTCTTCAACTCGCTTTCTTGTGAACTGGGCACAAAACCGCAGGATTGCTTCAGGCCCTAATCTGTTTCGGGCAGGGCATGCTGAGCCTTTGGTAAATTCCTCTTCCTGGTGGGAAATGAGCGTTACATTTGCCCGTGCAGACACCTACAGCTAGTCTCTCATTGGTTCTCCCTATTCCTGTTCATCTTGCACAGAAATTGCAAGCTGTGCCAAACAGGAGGTTAAAGGCACTGACTCTCCAAGCAGGGAGACTGTTAGTAAATCATCTGGAATGGTGAACCCGAGGACCAGGATACGAAAACTGAGATGCATTTTAAATCATTTCCCAATCACATGGTGGACGATACTCTTGGTTTCCCATGCATGTTTCAGCTGGAGGAAGAATCCCTTGAACCTGGAGAGTTGGGACCCATGGAATGGGTACCATGCAGTATGACTTCAAAGGGTCTGCATTTGCTCACCGAAACTCACCAATGCTATCAGCCTGAAGTGTCCAGCCTTATGTCTCAACCAGCTCTGGGTGTAGATGTGTTAAATCCCGGTTGCATCACATGCCCTGAGTGAATTATTTAAGAATTGCTCTCTATTTCACTGTCTTTATGATTTTTTTTTGAAATTTATTTTGATAATGGGATTTATCGGATTTTCACTGCTGCGTTTATGCCGCTGTACACACGCTTGATTCTCTTACGGAGACATATATATCCATGGGTTTTAAGATTCTTCCTAGTCAGGTATATTCCTAGGCGTTGAATATGTGGTGTTGGGTCCATTTCGTTGAGCAAGGAGTAGGTCTTGTCTATTACATATTTGGCTTATGGAAAGTTATCTGTGCTAATTTCAGTCTCTGGTTTTATGCAGCACCCCAAGGCACCTTTCCCCATAAGCAAGCACTAGTTGGTTTTCTAAATTTGAGACCCTTTTCTGTTTTGTAATTCAGTTCATGTGTAGTCAAGTTTACATTCCGTGTATTCGTGATATCTTATGATGTTTCTTTTTCTGTGTGACGTAGTTCACGTAGAATCACCCTACCTGCATCCACTCACTATGCCGCTATGGGCCTGATGACACAGATTTCATTGCTGAGTGATATTGCATTGTACGTACGTGCCACAAGTTCTTTATCCATTTTTTGCTTTCTGGGATATTTACCTGATACTGTAGACGAGCTTCTTGTGAACACAGCCGTCTCAAATATTGGGGTGGCTGTCTGTTTTTGATTTTAATTTCCGTAAGCTATAGGACCATAAGTGGAAGTGCCATAGGCTGTGTTGCTTTGTTTCTTTCGTGTTTCAGGAAACACCATACACTTCTCCAGGGTGGCTGCTGGCAATTTACATCCTGCCAATCAGCATAACAAGGCTCCCTGTTCTCCATATCCTGTCCTACCTTTCTGGATTTTACACTTTTTTCAGATGGCCCTTTTGCCAGGGGGGCAGTGAGACTTCATTGTAGTGCAGATTTCATTTACAGGCTTGCTTGGTTGGCCAAAAATGGCGTATGCGTTTTTTCCTGAATATATTCAGGAAAAAACGCATACGCCCTTTTTGGCCAAGTGCATCATTGTCGACGTTCTGCCTCTTTTCCTATGCTTTCAGGGCAATTCCAGTCTACCCCCTGCAATCGTTTTCCTGAAATTCTGCCCCGCTTTCAAGTCCCCTTCGCAGGCTTACTTCAATATATTTTTGGAGGAAAGCTGTCATTTATAACTCTGCAGGTTTGTGAATTACAGTGCCCCTGAGCTCCTTTCTTCAACTCGCTTTCTTGTGAGCTGGGCACAAAACCGCAGGATTGCTTCAGGCCCTAATCTGTTTCCAGCAGGGCACACTGAGCCTTTGTTTAATTCCTCTTCCTGGTGGGCAATGAGCGTTACATTTGCCCGTGCAGACACCTACAGCTAGTCTCTCATTGGTTCTCCCTATTCCTGTTCATTTTGCACAGAAATTGCAAGCTGTGCCAAAGAGGAGGTTAAAGGCACTGACTCTCCAAGCGGGGAGAGTGTTAGTAAAGCATCTGGAATGCTGAACCCGAGGACCAGGATACGAAAACTGAGATGCATTTTAAATCATTTCCCAATCACATGGTGGACGATACTCTTGGTTTCCCATGCATGTTTTAGCTGGAGGAAGAATCCCTTGAACCTGGAGAGTTGGGACCCATGGAATGGGTACCATGCAGTATGACTTCAAAGGGTCTGCATTTGCTCACCGAAACTCACCAATGCTATCAGCCTGAAGTGTCCAGCCTTATGTCTCAACCAGCTCTGGGTGTAGATGTGTTAAATCCCGGTTGCATCACATGCCCTGAGTGAATTATTTAAGAATTGCTCTCTATTTCACTGTCTTTATGATTTTTTTTTGAAATTTATTTTGATAATGGGATTTATCGGATTTTCACTGCTGCGTTTATGCCGCTGTACACACGCTTGATTCTCTTATGGAGACATATATATCCATGGGTTTTAAGATTCTTCCTAGTCAGGTATATTCCTAGGCGTTGAATATGTGGTGTTGGGTCCATTTCGTTGAGCAAGGAGTAGGTGTTGTCTATTACATATTTGGCTTATGGAAAGTTATCTGTGCTAATTTCAGTCTCTGGTTTTATGAAGCACCCCAACGCACCTTTCCCCATAAGCAAGCACTAGTTGGTTTTCTAAATTTGAGACCCTGTTCTGTTTTGTAATTCAGTTCATGTGTAGTCAAGTTTACATTCCGTGTATTACTGATATCTTATGATGTTTCTTTTTCTGTGTGACGTAGTTCACGTAGAATCACCGTACCTGCATCCACTCACTATGCCGCTACGGGCCTGATGACACAGATTTCATTGCTGAGTGATATTGCATTGTACGTACGTGCCACAACTTCTTTATCCATATTTTGCTTTCTGGGATATTGACCTGTTACTGTAGACGAGCTTCTTGTGAACACAGCCGTCCCCAATATTGGGGTGGCTCTCTGTTTTTGATTTTAATTTCCGTAAGCTATAGGACCATAAGTGGAAGTGCCATAGACTGTGTTGCTTTGTTTCTTATGTGTTTCAGGAAACACCATACACTTCTCCAGGCTGGCTGCTGGCAATTTACATCCTGCCAATCAGCATAACAAGGCTCCCTGTTCTCCATATCCTGTCCTACCTTTCTGGATTTTACACTTTTTTCAGATGGCCCTCTTGCCCGGGGGGCAGTGAGACTTCATTGTAGTGCAGATTTCCTTTACAGGCTTGCTTGGTTGGCCAAAAAGGGCGTATGCGTTTTTTCCTGAATATATTCAGGAAAAAACGCATACGCCCTTTTTGGCCAAGTGCATCATTGTCGACGTTCTGCCTCTTTTCCTATGCTTTCAGGGCAATTCCAGTCTACCCCCTGCAATCGTTTTCCTGAAATTCTGCCCCGCTTTCAAGTCCCCTTCGCAGGCTTACTTCAATATATTTTTGGAGGATAGCTGTCATTTATAACTCTGCAGGTTTGTGAATTACAGTGCCCCTGAGCTCCTTTCTTCAACTCGCTTTCTTGTGAACTGGGCACAAAACCGCAGGATTGCTTCAGGCCCTAATCTGTTTCGGGCAGGGCATGCTGAGCCTTTGGTAAATTCCTCTTCCTGGTGGGAAATGAGCGTTACATTTGCCCGTGCAGACACCTACAGCTAGTCTCTCATTGGTTCTCCCTATTCCTGTTCATCTTGCACAGAAATTGCAAGCTGTGCCAAACAGGAGGTTAAAGGCACTGACTCTCCAAGCAGGGAGACTGTTAGTAAATCATCTGGAATGGTGATCCCGAGGACCAGGATACGAAAACTGAGATGCATTTTAAATCATTTCCCCATAACACGGTGGACCATACTGTGGGTTTCACATGCATGTTTTAGCTGGAGGAAGAATCCCTTGAACCTGAAGAGTTGGGACCCATGGAATAGGTACCATACAGTATGACTTCAAAGGGTGTGCATTTGCTCACCTAAACTCACCAATGCTATCAGCCTGAAGTGTCCAGCCTTATGTCTCAACCAGCTCTGGGTGTAGATGTGGTCAATCCCGGTTGCATCACATGCCCTGAGTGAATTATTTAAGAATTGCTCTCTATTTCACTGTCTTTGTGTTTTGTTTTCGAAATTTATTTTGATAATGGGATTTATCGGATTTTCACTGCTGCCTTTCGGCCGCTGTACACACCCTTGATTCTCTTACGGAGACATATATATCCATGGGTTTTAAGATTCTTCCTAGTCAGGTATATTCCTAGGCGTTGAATATGTGGTGTTGGGTCCATTTCGTTGAGCAAACAGTAGGTCTTGTCTATTACATATTGGGCTTATGGAAAGTTATCTGTGCTAATTTCAGTCTCTGGTTTTATGCAGCACCCCAAGGCACCTTTCCCCATAAGCAAGCACTAGTTGGTTTTCTAAATTTGAGACCCTTTTCTACTTTGTAATTCAGTTCATGTGTAGTCAAGTTTACATTCCGTGTATTCGTGATATCTTATGATGTTTCTTTTTCTGTGTGACGTAGTTCACGTAGAATCACCGTACCTGCATCCACTCACTATGCCGCTATGGGCCTGATGACACAGATTTCATTGCTGAGTGATATTGCATTGTACGAACATGCCACAAGTTCTTTATCCATTTTTTGCTTTCTGGGATATTTACCTGATACTGTAGACGAGCTTCTTGTGAACACAGCCGTCTCAAATATTGGGGTGGCTGTCTGTTTTTGATTTTAATTTCCGTAAGCTATAGGACCATAAGTGGAAGTGCCATAGGCTGTGTTGCTTTGTTTCTTTCGTGTTTCAGGAAACACTATACACTTCTCCAGGGTGGCTGCTGGCAATTTACATCCTGCCAATCAGCATAACAAGGCTCCCTGTTCTCCATATCCTGTCCTACCTTTCTGGATTTTACACTTTTTTCAGATGGCCCTTTTGCCAGGGGGGCAGTGAGACTTCATTGTAGTGCAGATTTCATTTACAGGCTTGCTTGGTTGGCCAAAAAGGGCGTATGCGTTTTTTCCTGAATATATTCAGGAAAAAACGCATACGCCCTTTTTGGCCAAGTGCATCATTGTCGACGTTCTGCCTCTTTTCCTATGCTTTCAGGGCAATTCCAGTCTACCCCCTGCAATCGTTTTCCTGAAATTCTGCCCCGCTCTCAAGTCCCCTTCGCAGGCTTACTTCAATATATTTTTGGAGGATAGCTGTCATTTATAACTCTGCAGGTTTGTGAATTACAGTGCCCCTGAGCTCCTTTCTTCAACTCGCTTTCTTGTGAACTGGGCACAAAACCGCAGGATTGCTTCAGGCCCTAATCTGTTTCGGGCAGGGCATGCTGAGCCTTTGGTAAATTCCTCTTCCTGGTGGGAAATGAGCGTTACATTTGCCCGTGCAGACACCTACAGCTAGTCTCTCATTGGTTCTCCCTATTCCTGTTCATCTTGCACAGAAATTGCAAGCTGTGCCAAACAGGAGGTTAAAGGCACTGACTCTCCAAGCAGGGAGACTGTTAGTAAATCATCTGGAATGGTGAACCCGAGGACCAGGATACGAAAACTGAGATGCATTTTAAATCATTTCCCCATAACACGGTGGACCATACTGTGGGTTTCACATGCATGTTTTAGCTGGAGGAAGAATCCCTTGAACCTGAAGAGTTGGGACCCATGGAATAGGTACCATACAGTATGACTTCAAAGGGTGTGCATTTGCTCACCTAAACTCACCAATGCTATCAGCCTGAAGTGTCCAGCCTTATGTCTCAACCAGCTCTGGGTGTAGATGTGGTCAATCCCGGTTGCATCACATGCCCTGAGTGAATTATTTAAGAATTGCTCTCTATTTCACTGTCTTTGTGTTTTGTTTTCGAAATTTATTTTGATAATGGGATTTATCGGATTTTCACTGCTGCCTTTCGGCCGCTGTACACACCCTTGATTCTCTTACGGAGACATATATATCCATGGGTTTTAAGATTCTTCCTAGTCAGGTATATTCCTAGGCGTTGAATATGTGGTGTTGGGTCCATTTCGTTGAGCAAACAGTAGGTCTTGTCTATTACATATTGGGCTTATGGAAAGTTATCTGTGCTAATTTCAGTCTCTGGTTTTATGCAGCACCCCAAGGCACCTTTCCCCATAAGCAAGCACTAGTTGGTTTTCTAAATTTGAGACCCTTTTCTATTTTGTAATTCAGTTCATGTGTAGTCAAGTTTACATTCCGTGTATTCGTGATATCTTATGATGTTTCTTTTTCTGTGTGACGTAGTTCACGTAGAATCACCGTACCTGCATCCACTCACTATGCCGCTATGGGCCTGATGACACAGATTTCATTGCTGAGTGATATTGCATTGTACGTACGTGCCACAAGTTCTTTATCCATTTTTTGCTTTCTGGGATATTTACCTGATACTGTAGACGAGCTTCTTGTGAACACAGCCGTCTCAAATATTGGGGTGGCTGTCTGTTTTTGATTTTAATTTCCGTAAGCTATAGGACCATAAGTGGAAGTGCCATAGGCTGTGTTGCTTTGTTTCTTTCGTGTTTCAGGAAACACCATACACTTCTCCAGGGTGGCTGCTGGCAATTTACATCCTGCCAATCAGCATAACAAGGCTCCCTGTTCTCCATATCCTGTCCTACCTTTCTGGATTTTACACTTTTTTCAGATGGCCCTTTTGCCAGGGGGGCAGTGAGACTTCATTGTAGTGCAGATTTCATTTACAGGCTTGCTTGGTTGGCCAAAAAGGGCGTATGCGTTTTTTCCTGAATATATTCAGGAAAAAACGCATACGTCCTTTTTGGCCAAGTGCATCATTGTCGACGTTCTGCCTCTTTTCCTATGCTTTCAGGGCAATTCCAGTCTACCCCCTGCAATCGTTTTCCTGAAATTCTGCCCCGCTTTCAAGTCCCCTTCGCAGGCTTACTTCAATATATTTTTGGAGGAAAGCTGTCATTTATAACTCTGCAGGTTTGTGAATTACAGTGCCCCTGAGCTCCTTTCTTCAACTCGCTTTCTTGTGAGCTGGGCACAAAACCGCAGGATTGCTTCAGGCCCTAATCTGTTTCCAGGAGGGCACACTGAGCCTTTGTTTAATTCCTCTTCCTGGTGGGCAATGAGCGTTACATTTGCCCGTGCAGACACCTACAGCTAGTCTCTCATTGGTTCTCCCTATTCCTGTTCATTTTGCACAGAAATTGCAAGCTGTGCCAAACAGGAGGTTAAAGGCACTGACTCTCCAAGCGGGGAGAGTGTTAGTAAAGCATCTGGAATGGTGAACCCGAGGACCAGGATACGAAAACTGAGATGCATTTTAAATCATTTCCCAATCACATGGTGGACGATACTCTTGGTTTCCCATGCATGTTTTAGCTGGAGGAAGAATCCCTTGAACCTGGAGAGTTGGGACCCATGGAATGGGTACCATGCAGTATGACTTCAAAGGGTCTGCATTTGCTCACCGAAACTCACCAATGCTATCAGCCTGAAGTGTCCAGCCTTATGTCTCAACCAGCTCTGGGTGTAGATGTGTTAAATCCCGGTTGCATCACATGCCCTGAGTGAATTATTTAAGAATTGCTCTCTATTTCACTGTCTTTATGATTTTTTTTTGAAATTTATTTTGATAATGGGATTTATCGGATTTTCACTGCTGCGTTTATGCCGCTGTACACACGCTTGATTCTCTTACGGAGACATATATATCCATGGGTTTTAAGATTCTTCCTAGTCAGGTATATTCCTAGGCGTTGAATATGTGGTGTTGGGTCCATTTCGTTGAGCAAGGAGTAGGTCTTGTCTATTACATATTTGGCTTATGGAAAGTTATCTGTGCTAATTTCAGTCTCTGGTTTTATGAAGCACCCCAACGCACCTTTCCCCATAAGCAAGCACTAGTTGGTTTTCTAAATTTGAGACCCTGTTCTGTTTTGTAATTCAGTTCATGTGTAGTCAAGTTTACATTCCGTGTATTAGTGATATCTTATGATGTTTCTTTTTCTGTGTGACGTAGTTCACGTAGAATCACCGTACCTGCATCCACTCACTATGCCGCTACGGGCCTGATGACACAGATTTCATTGCTGAGTGATATTGCATTGTACGTACGTGCCACAACTTCTTTATCCATATTTTGCTTTCTGGGATATTTACCTGTTACTGTAGACGAGCTTCTTGTGAACACAGCCGTCCCAAATATTGGGGTGGCTGTCTGTTTTTGATTTTAATTTCCGTAAGCTATAGGACCATAAGTGGAAGTGCCATAGACTGTGTTGCTTTGTTTCTTATGTGTTTCAGGAAACACCATACACTTCTCCAGGCTGGCTGCTGGCAATTTACATCCTGCCAATCAGCATAACAAGGCTCCCTGTTCTCCATATCCTGTCCTACCTTTCTGGATTTTACACTTTTTTCAGATGGCCCTCTTGCCCGGGGGGCAGTGAGACTTCATTGTAGTGCAGATTTCCTTTACAGGCTTGCTTGGTTGGCCAAAAAGGGCGTATGCGTTTTTTCCTGAATATATTCAGGAAAAAACGCATACGCCCTTTTTGGCCAAGTGCATCATTGTCGACGTTCTGCCTCTTTTCCTATGCTTTCAGGGCAATTCCAGTCTACCCCCTGCAATCGTTTTCCTGAAATTCTGCCCCGCTTTCAAGTCCCCTTCGCAGGCTTACTTCAATATATTTTTGGAGGATAGCTGTCATTTATAACTCTGCAGGTTTGTGAATTACAGTGCCCCTGAGCTCCTTTCTTCAACTCGCTTTCTTGTGAACTGGGCACAAAACCGCAGGATTGCTTCAGGCCCTAATCTGTTTCGGGCAGGGCATGCTGAGCCTTTGGTAAATTCCTCTTCCTGGTGGGAAATGAGCGTTACATTTGCCCGTGCAGACACCTACAGCTAGTCTCTCATTGGTTCTCCCTATTCCTGTTCATCTTGCACAGAAATTGCAAGCTGTGCCAAACAGGAGGTTAAAGGCACTGACTCTCCAAGCAGGGAGACTGTTAGTAAATCATCTGGAATGGTGAACCCGAGGACCAGGATACGAAAACTGAGATGCATTTTAAATCATTTCCCCATAACACGGTGGACCATACTGTGGGTTTCACATGCATGTTTTAGCTGGAGGAAGAATCCCTTGAACCTGAAGAGTTGGGACCCATGGAATAGGTACCATACAGTATGACTTCAAAGGGTGTGCATTTGCTCACCTAAACTCACCAATGCTATCAGCCTGAAGTGTCCAGCCTTATGTCTCAACCAGCTCTGGGTGTAGATGTGGTCAATCCCGGTTGCATCACATGCCCTGAGTGAATTATTTAAGAATTGCTCTCTATTTCACTGTCTTTGTGTTTTGTTTTCGAAATTTATTTTGATAATGGGATTTATCGGATTTTCACTGCTGCCTTTCGGCCGCTGTACACACCCTTGATTCTCTTACGGAGACATATATATCCATGGGTTTTAAGATTCTTCCTAGTCAGGTATATTCCTAGGCGTTGAATATGTGGTGTTGGGTCCATTTCGTTGAGCAAGGAGTAGGTCTTGTCTATTACATATTGGGCTTATGGAAAGTTATCTGTGCTAATTTCAGTCTCTGGTTTTATGCAGCACCCCAAGGCACCTTTCCCCATAAGCAAGCACTAGTTGGTTTTCTAAATTTGAGACCCTTTTCTATTTTGTAATTCAGTTCATGTGTAGTCAAGTTTACATTCCGTGTATTCGTGATATCTTATGATGATTCTTTTTCTGTGTGACGTAGTTCACGTAGAATCACCGTACCTGCATCCACTCACTATGCCGCTATGGGCCTGATGACACAGATTTCATTGCTGAGTGATATTGCATTGTACGTACGTGCCACAAGTTCTTTATCCATTTTTTGCTTTCTGGGATATTTACCTGATACTGTAGACGAGCTTCTTGTGAACACAGCCGTCTCAAATATTGGGGTGGCTGTCTGTTTTTGATTTTAATTTCCGTAAGCTATAGGACCATAAGTGGAAGTGCCATAGGCTGTGTTGCTTTGTTTCTTTCGTGTTTCAGGAAACACCATACACTTCTCCAGGGTGGTTGCTGGCAATTTACATCCTGCCAATCAGCATAACAAGGCTCCCTGTTCTCCATATCCTGTCCTACCTTTCTGGATTTTACACTTTTTTCAGATGGCCCTTTTGCCAGGGGGGCAGTGAGACTTCATTGTAGTGCAGATTTCATTTACAGGCTTGCTTGGTTGGCCAAAAAGGGCGTATGCGTTTTTTCCTGAATATATTCAGGAAAAAACGCATACGCCCTTTTTGGCCAAGTGCATCATTGTCGACGTTCTGCCTCTTTTCCTATGCTTTCAGGGCAATTCCAGTCTACCCCCTGCAATCGTTTTCCTGAAATTCTGCCCCGCTTTCAAGTCCCCTTCGCAGGCTTACTTCAATATATTTTTGGAGGAAAGCTGTCATTTATAACTCTGCAGGTTTGTGAATTACAGTGCCCCTGAGCTCCTTTCTTCAACTCGCTTTCTTGTGAGCTGGGCACAAAACCGCAGGATTGCTTCAGGCCCTAATCTGTTTCCAGCAGGGCACACTGAGCCTTTGTTTAATTCCTCTTCCTGGTGGGCAATGAGCGTTACATTTGCCCGTGCAGACACCTACAGCTAGTCTCTCATTGGTTCTCCCTATTCCTGTTCATTTTGCACAGAAATTGCAAGCTGTGCCAAAGAGGAGGTTAAAGGCACTGACTCTCCAAGCGGGGAGAGTGTTAGTAAAGCATCTGGAATGGTGAACCCGAGGACCAGGATACGAAAACTGAGATGCATTTTAAATCATTTCCCAATCACATGGTGGACGATACTCTTGGTTTCCCATGCATGTTTTAGCTGGAGGAAGAATCCCTTGAACCTGGAGAGTTGGGACCCATGGAATGGGTACCATGCAGTATGACTTCAAAGGGTCTGCATTTGCTCACCGAAACTCACCAATGCTATCAGCCTGAAGTGTCCAGCCTTATGTCTCAACCAGCTCTGGGTGTAGATGTGTTAAATCCCGGTTGCATCACATGCCCTGAGTGAATTATTTAAGAATTGCTCTCTATTTCACTGTCTTTATGATTTTTTTTTGAAATTTATTTTGATAATGGGATTTATCGGATTTTCACTGCTGCGTTTATGCCGCTGTACACACGCTTGATTCTCTTACGGAGACATATATATCCATGGGTTTTAAGATTCTTCCTAGTCAGGTATATTCCTAGGCGTTGAATATGTGGTGTTGGGTCCATTTCGTTGAGCAAGGAGTAGGTCTTGTCTATTACATATTTGGCTTATGGAAAATTATCTGTGCTAATTTCAGTCTCTGGTTTTATGAAGCACCCCAACGCACCTTTCCCCATAAGCAAGCACTAGTTGGTTTTCTAAATTTGAGACCCTGTTCTGTTTTGTAATTCAGTTCATGTGTAGTCAAGTTTACATTCCGTGTATTAGTGATATCTTATGATGTTTCTTTTTCTGTGTGACGTAGTTCACGTAGAATCACCGTACCTGCATCCACTCACTATGCCGCTACGGGCCTGATGACACAGATTTCATTGCTGAGTGATATTGCATTGTACGTACGTGCCACAACTTCTTTATCCATATTTTGCTTTCTGGGATATTTACCTGTTACTGTAGACGAGCTTCTTGTGAACACAGCCGTCCCAAATATTGGGGTGGCTGTCTGTTTTTGATTTTAATTTCCGTAAGCTATAGGACCATAAGTGGAAGTGCCATAGACTGTGTTGCTTTGTTTCTTATGTGTTTCAGGAAACACCATACACTTCTCCAGGCTGGCTGCTGGCAATTTACATCCTGCCAATCAGCATAACAAGGCTCCCTGTTCTCCATATCCTGTCCTACCTTTCTGGATTTTACACTTTTTTCAGATGGCCCTCTTGCCTGGGGGGCAGTGAGACTTCATTGTAGTGCAGATTTCCTTTACAGGCTTGCTTGGTTGGCCAAAAAGGGCGTATGCGTTTTTTCCTGAATATATTCAGGAAAAAACGCATACGCCCTTTTTGGCCAAGTGCATCATTGTCGACGTTCTGCCTCTTTTCCTATGCTTTCAGGGCAATTCCAGTCTACCCCCTGCAATCGTTTTCCTGAAATTCTGCCCCGCTTTCAAGTCCCCTTCGCAGGCTTACTTCAATATATTTTTGGAGGATAGCTGTCATTTATAACTCTGCAGGTTTGTGAATTACAGTGCCCCTGAGCTCCTTTCTTCAACTCGCTTTCTTGTGAACTGGGCACAAAACCGCAGGATTGCTTCAGGCCCTAATCTGTTTCGGGCAGGGCATGCTGAGCCTTTGGTAAATTCCTCTTCCTGGTGGGAAATGAGCGTTACATTTGCCCGTGCAGACACCTACAGCTAGTCTCTCATTGGTTCTCCCTATTCCTGTTCATCTTGCACAGAAATTGCAAGCTGTGCCAAACAGGAGGTTAAAGGCACTGACTCTCCAAGCAGGGAGACTGTTAGTAAATCATCTGGAATGGTGAACCCGAGGACCAGGATACGAAAACTGAGATGCATTTTAAATCATTTCCCCATAACACGGTGGACCATACTGTGGGTTTCACATGCATGTTTTAGCTGGAGGAAGAATCCCTTGAACCTGAAGAGTTGGGACCCATGGAATAGGTACCATACAGTATGACTTCAAAGGGTGTGCATTTGCTCACCTAAACTCACCAATGCTATCAGCCTGAAGTGTCCAGCCTTATGTCTCAACCAGCTCTGGGTGTAGATGTGGTCAATCCCGGTTGCATCACATGCCCTGAGTGAATTATTTAAGAATTGCTCTCTATTTCACTGTCTTTGTGTTTTGTTTTCGAAATTTATTTTGATAATGGGATTTATCGGATTTTCACTGCTGCCTTTCGGCCGCTGTACACACCCTTGATTCTCTTACGGAGACATATATATCCATGGGTTTTAAGATTCTTCCTAGTCAGGTATATTCCTAGGCGTTGAATATGTGGTGTTGGGTCCATTTCGTTGAGCAAGGAGTAGGTCTTGTCTATTACATATTGGGCTTATGGAAAGTTATCTGTGCTAATTTCAGTCTCTGGTTTTATGCAGCACCCCAAGGCACCTTTCCCCATAAGCAAGCACTAGTTGGTTTTCTAAATTTGAGACCCTTTTCTATTTTGTAATTCAGTTCATGTGTAGTCAAGTTTACATTCCGTGTATTCGTGATATCTTATGATGTTTCTTTTTCTGTGTGACGTAGTTCACGTAGAATCACCGTACCTGCATCCACTCACTATGCCGCTATGGGCCTGATGACACAGATTTCATTGCTGAGTGATATTGCATTGTACGTACGTGCCACAAGTTCTTTATCCATTTTTTGCTTTCTGGGATATTTACCTGATACTGTAGACGAGCTTCTTGTGAACACAGCCGTCTCAAATATTGGGGTGGCTGTCTGTTTTTGATTTTAATTTCCGTAAGCTATAGGACCATAAGTGGAAGTGCCATAGGCTGTGTTGCTTTGTTTCTTTCGTGTTTCAGGAAACACCATACACTTCTCCAGGGTGGCTGCTGGCAATTTACATCCTGCCAATCAGCATAACAAGGCTCCCTGTTCTCCATATCCTGTCCTACCTTTCTGGATTTTACACTTTTTTCAGATGGCCCTTTTGCCCGGGGGGCAGTGAGACTTCATTGTAGTGCAGATTTCATTTACAGGCTTGCTTGGTTGGCCAAAAAGGGCGTATGCGTTTTTTCCTGAATATATTCAGGAAAAAACGCATACGCCCTTTTTGGCCAAGTGCATCATTGTCGACGTTCTGCCTCTTTTCCTATGCTTTCAGGGCAATTCCAGTCTACCCCCTGCAATCGTTTTCCTGAAATTCTGCCCCGCTTTCAACTCCCCTTCGCAGGCTTACTTCAATATATTTTTGGAGGATAGCTGTCATTTATAACTCTGCAGGTTTGTGAATTACAGTGCCCCTGAGCTCCTTTCTTCAACTCGCTTTCTTGTGAGCTGGGCACAAAACCGCAGGATTGCTTCAGGCCCTAATCTGTTTCCGGCAGGGCACGCTGAGCCTTTGGTTAATTCCTCTTCCTGGTGGGAAATGAGCGTTACATTTGCCCGTGCAGACACCTACAGCTAGTCTCTCATTGGTTCTCCCTATTCCTGTTCATTTTGCACAGAAATTGCAAGCTGTGCCAAAGAGGAGGTTAAAGGCACTGACTCTCCAAGCGGGGAGAGTGTTAGTAAAGCATCTGGAATGGTGAACCCGAGGACCAGGATACGAAAACTGAGATGCATTTTAAATCATTTCCCAATCACATGGTGGACGATACTCTTGGTTTCCCATGCATGTTTTAGCTGGAGGAAGAATCCCTTGAACCTGGAGAGTTGGGACCCATGGAATGGGTACCATGCAGTATGACTTCAAAGGGTCTGCATTTGCTCACCGAAACTCACCAATGCTATCAGCCTGAAGTGTCCAGCCTTATGTCTCAACCAGCTCTGGGTGTAGATGTGTTAAATCCCGGTTGCATCACATGCCCTGAGTGAATTATTTAAGAATTGCTCTCTATTTCACTGTCTTTATGATTTTTTTTTGAAATTTATTTTGATAATGGGATTTATCGGATTTTCACTGCTGCGTTTATGCCGCTGTACACACGCTTGATTCTCTTACGGAGACATATATATCCATGGGTTTTAAGATTCTTCCTAGTCAGGTATATTCCTAGGCGTTGAATATGTGGTGTTGGGTCCATTTCGTTGAGCAAGGAGTAGGTCTTGTCTATTACATATTTGGCTTATGGAAAGTTATCTGTGCTAATTTCAGTCTCTGGTTTTATGAAGCACCCCAACGCACCTTTCCCCATAAGCAAGCACTAGTTGGTTTTCTAAATTTGAGACCCTGTTCTGTTTTGTAATTCAGTTCATGTGTAGTCAAGTTTACATTCCGTGTATTAGTGATATCTTATGATGTTTCTTTTTCTGTGTGACGTAGTTCACGTAGAATCACCGTACCTGCGTCCACTCACTATGCCGCTACGGGCCTGATGACACAGATTTCATTGCTGAGTGATATTGCATTGTACGTACGTGCCACAACTTCTTTATCCATATTTTGCTTTCTGGGATATTTACCTGTTACTGTAGACGAGCTTCTTGTGAACACAGCCGTCCCAAATATTGGGGTGGCTGTCTGTTTTTGATTTTAATTTCCGTAAGCTATAGGACCATAAGTGGAAGTGCCATAGACTGTGTTGCTTTGTTTCTTATGTGTTTCAGGAAACACCATACACTTCTCCAGGCTGGCTGCTGGCAATTTACATCCTGCCAATCAGCATAACAAGGCTCCCTGTTCTCCATATCCTGTCCTACCTTTCTGGATTTTACACTTTTTTCAGATGGCCCTCTTGCCCGGGGGGCAGTGAGACTTCATTGTAGTGCAGATTTCCTTTACAGGCTTGCTTGGTTGGCCAAAAAGGGCGTATGCGTTTTTTCCTGAATATATTCAGGAAAAAACGCATACGCCCTTTTTGGCCAAGTGCATCATTGTCGACGTTCTGCCTCTTTTCCTATGCTTTCAGGGCAATTCCAGTCTACCCCCTGCAATCGTTTTCCTGAAATTCTGCCCCGCTTTCAAGTCCCCTTCGCAGGCTTACTTCAATATATTTTTGGAGGATAGCTGTCATTTATAACTCTGCAGGTTTGTGAATTACAGTGCCCCTGAGCTCCTTTCTTCAACTCGCTTTCTTGTGAACTGGGCACAAAACCGCAGGATTGCTTCAGGCCCTAATCTGTTTCGGGCAGGGCATGCTGAGCCTTTGGTAAATTCCTCTTCCTGGTGGGAAATGAGCGTTACATTTGCCCGTGCAGACACCTACATCTAGTCTCTCATTGGTTCTCCCTATTCCTGTTCATCTTGTACAGAAATTGCAAGCTGTGCCAAACAGGAGGTTAAAGGCACTGACTCTCCAAGCAGGGAGACTGTTAGTAAATCATCTGGAATGGTGAACCCGAGGACCAGGATACGAAAACTGAGATGCATTTTAAATCATTTCCCCATAACACGGTGGACCATACTGTGGGTTTCACATGCATGTTTTAGCTGGAGGAAGAATCCCTTGAACCTGAAGAGTTGGGACCCATGGAATAGGTACCATACAGTATGACTTCAAAGGGTGTGCATTTGCTCACCTAAACTCACCAATGCTATCAGCCTGAAGTGTCCAGCCTTATGTCTCAACCAGCTCTGGGTGTAGATGTGGTCAATCCCGGTTGCATCACATGCCCTGAGTGAATTATTTAAGAATTGCTCTCTATTTCACTGTCTTTGTGTTTTGTTTTCGAAATTTATTTTGATAATGGGATTTATCGGATTTTCACTGCTGCCTTTCGGCCGCTGTACACACCCTTGATTCTCTTACGGAGACATATATATCCATGGGTTTTAAGATTCTTCCTAGTCAGGTATATTCCTAGGCGTTGAATATGTGGTGTTGGGTCCATTTCGTTGAGCAAGGAGTAGGTCTTGTCTATTACATATTGGGCTTATGGAAAGTTATCTGTGCTAATTTCAGTCTCTGGTTTTATGCAGCACCCCAAGGCACCTTTCCCCATAAGCAAGCACTAGTTGGTTTTCTAAATTTGAGACCCTTTTCTATTTTGTAATTCAGTTCATGTGTAGTCAAGTTTACATTCCGTGTATTCGTGATATCTTATGATGTTTCTTTTTCTGTGTGACGTAGTTCACGTAGAATCACCGTACCTGCATCCACTCACTATGCCGCTATGGGCCTGATGACACAGATTTCATTGCTGAGTGATATTGCATTGTACGTACGTGCCACAAGTTCTTTATCCATTTTTTGCTTTCTGGGATATTTACCTGATACTGTAGACGAGCTTCTTGTGAACACAGCCGTCTCAAATATTGGGGTGGCTGTCTGTTTTTGATTTTAATTTCCGTAAGCTATAGGACCATAAGTGGAAGTGCCATAGGCTGTGTTGCTTTGTTTCTTTCGTGTTTCAGGAAACACCATACACTTCTCCAGGGTGGCTGCTGGCAATTTACATCCTGCCAATCAGCATAACAAGGCTCCCTGTTCTCCATATCCTGTCCTACCTTTCTGGATTTTACACTTTTTTCAGATGGCCCTTTTGCCAGGGGGGCAGTGAGACTTCATTGTAGTGCAGATTTCATTTACAGGCTTGCTTGGTTGGCCAAAAAGGGCGTATGCGTTTTTTCCTGAATATATTCAGGAAAAAACGCATACGCCCTTTTTGGCCAAGTGCATCATTGTCGACGTTCTGCCTCTTTTCCTATGCTTTCAGGGCAATTCCAGTCTACCCCCTGCAATCGTTTTCCTGAAATTCTGCCCCGCTTTCAAGTCCCCTTCGCAGGCTTACTTCAATATATTTTTGGAGGAAAGCTGTCATTTATAACTCTGCAGGTTTGTGAATTACAGTGCCCCTGAGCTCCTTTCTTCAACTCGCTTTCTTGTGAGCTGGGCACAAAACCGCAGGATTGCTTCAGGCCCTAATCTGTTTCCAGCAGGGCACACTGAGCCTTTGTTTAATTCCTCTTCCTGGTGGGCAATGAGCGTTACATTTGCCCGTGCAGACACCTACAGCTAGTCTCTCATTGGTTCTCCCTATTCCTGTTCATTTTGCACAGAAATTGCAAGCTGTGCCAAAGAGGAGGTTAAAGGCACTGACTCTCCAAGCGGGGAGAGTGTTAGTAAAGCATCTGGAATGGTGAACCCGAGGACCAGGATACGAAAACTGAGATGCATTTTAAATCATTTCCCAATCACATGGTGGACGATACTCTTGGTTTCCCATGCATGTTTTAGCTGGAGGAAGAATCCCTTGAACCTGGAGAGTTGGGACCCATGGAATGGGTACCATGCAGTATGACTTCAAAGGGTCTGCATTTGCTCACCGAAACTCACCAATGCTATCAGCCTGAAGTGTCCAGCCTTATGTCTCAACCAGCTCTGGGTGTAGATGTGTTAAATCCCGGTTGCATCACATGCCCTGAGTGAATTATTTAAGAATTGCTCTCTATTTCACTGTCTTTATGATTTTTTTTTGAAATTTATTTTGATAATGGGATTTATCGGATTTTCACTGCTGCGTTTATGCCGCTGTACACACGCTTGATTCTCTTACGGAGACATATATATCCATGGGTTTTAAGATTCTTCCTAGTCAGGTATATTCCTAGGCGTTGAATATGTGGTGTTGGGTCCATTTCGTTGAGCAAGGAGTAGGTCTTGTCTATTACATATTTGGCTTATGGAAAGTTATCTGTGCTAATTTCAGTCTCTGGTTTTATGAAGCACCCCAACGCACCTTTCCCCATAAGCAAGCACTAGTTGGTTTTCTAAATTTGAGACCCTGTTCTGTTTTGTAATTCAGTTCATGTGTAGTCAAGTTTACATTCCGTGTATTAGTGATATCTTATGATGTTTCTTTTTCTGTGTGACGTAGTTCACGTAGAATCACCGTACCTGCATCCACTCACTATGCCGCTACGGGCCTGATGACACAGATTTCATTGCTGAGTGATATTGCATTGTACGTACGTGCCACAACTTCTTTATCCATATTTTGCTTTCTGGGATATTTACCTGTTACTGTAGACGAGCTTCTTGTGAACACAGCCGTCCCAAATATTGGGGTGGCTGTCTGTTTTTGATTTTAATTTCCGTAAGCTATAGGACCATAAGTGGAAGTGCCATAGACTGTGTTGCTTTGTTTCTTATATGTTTCAGGAAACACCATACACTTCTCCAGGCTGGCTGCTGGCAATTTACATCCTGCCAATCAGCATAACAAGGCTCCCTGTTCTCCATATCCTGTCCTACCTTTCTGGATTTTACACTTTTTTCAGATGGCCCTCTTGCCCGGGGGGCAGTGAGACTTCATTGTAGTGCAGATTTCCTTTACAGGCTTGCTTGGTTGGCCAAAAAGGGCGTATGCGTTTTTTCCTGAATATATTCAGGAAAAAATGCATACGCCCTTTTTGGCCAAGTGCATCATTGTCGACGTTCTGCCTCTTTTCCTATGCTTTCAGGGCAATTCCAGTCTACCCCCTGCAATCGTTTTCCTGAAATTCTGCCCCGCTTTCAAGTCCCCTTCGCAGGCTTACTTCAATATATTTTTGGAGGATAGCTGTCATTTATAACTCTGCAGGTTTGTGAATTACAGTGCCCCTGAGCTCCTTTCTTCAACTCGCTTTCTTGTGAACTGGGCACAAAACCGCAGGATTGCTTCAGGCCCTAATCTGTTTCGGGCAGGGCATGCTGAGCCTTTGGTAAATTCCTCTTCCTGGTGGGAAATGAGCGTTACATTTGCCCGTGCAGACACCTACAGCTAGTCTCTCATTGGTTCTCCCTATTCCTGTTCATCTTGCACAGAAATTGCAAGCTGTGCCAAACAGGAGGTTAAAGGCACTGACTCTCCAAGCAGGGAGACTGTTAGTAAATCATCTGGAATGGTGAACCCGAGGACCAGGATACGAAAACTGAGATGCATTTTAAATCATTTCCCCATAACACGGTGGACCATACTGTGGGTTTCACATGCATGTTTTAGCTGGAGGAAGAATCCCTTGAACCTGAAGAGTTGGGACCCATGGAATAGGTACCATACAGTATGACTTCAAAGGGTGTGCATTTGCTCACCTAAACTCACCAATGCTATCAGCCTGAAGTGTCCAGCCTTATGTCTCAACCAGCTCTGGGTGTAGATGTGGTCAATCCCGGTTGCATCACATGCCCTGAGTGAATTATTTAAGAATTGCTCTCTATTTCACTGTCTTTGTGTTTTGTTTTCGAAATTTATTTTGATAATGGGATTTATCGGATTTTCACTGCTGCCTTTCGGCCGCTGTACACACCCTTGATTCTCTTACGGAGACATATATATCCATGGGTTTTAAGATTCTTCCTAGTCAGGTATATTCCTAGGCGTTGAATATGTGGTGTTGGGTCCATTTCGTTGAGCAAGGAGTAGGTCTTGTCTATTACATATTGGGCTTATGGAAAGTTATCTGTGCTAATTTCAGTCTCTGGTTTTATGCAGCACCCCAAGGCACCTTTCCCCATAAGCAAGCACTAGTTGGTTTTCTAAATTTGAGACCCTTTTCTATTTTGTAATTCAGTTCATGTGTAGTCAAGTTTACATTCCGTGTATTCGTGATATCTTATGATGTTTCTTTTTCTGTGTGACGTAGTTCACGTAGAATCACCGTACCTGCATCCACTCACTATGCCGCTATGGGCCTGATGACACAGATTTCATTGCTGAGTGATATTGCATTGTACGTACGTGCCACAAGTTCTTTATCCATTTTTTGCTTTCTGGGATATTTACCTGATACTGTAGACGAGCTTCTTGTGAACACAGCCGTCTCAAATATTGGGGTGGCTGTCTGTTTTTGATTTTAATTTCCGTAAGCTATAGGACCATAAGTGGAAGTGCCATAGGCTGTGTTGCTTTGTTTCTTTCGTGTTTCAGGAAACACCATACACTTCTCCAGGGTGGCTGCTGGCAATTTACATCCTGCCAATCAGCATAACAAGGCTCCCTGTTCTCCATATCCTGTCCTACCTTTCTGGATTTTACACTTTTTTCAGATGGCCCTTTTGCCAGGGGGGCAGTGAGACTTCATTGTAGTGCAGATTTCATTTACAGGCTTGCTTGGTTGGCCAAAAAGGGCGTATGCGTTTTTTCCTGAATATATTCAGGAAAAAACGCATACGCCCTTTTTGGCCAAGTGCATCATTGTCGACGTTCTGCCTCTTTTCCTATGCTTTCAGGGCAATTCCAGTCTACCCCCTGCAATCGTTTTCCTGAAATTCTGCCCCGCTTTCAAGTCCCCTTCGCAGGCTTACTTCAATATATTTTTGGAGGAAAGCTGTCATTTATAACTCTGCAGGTTTGTGAATTACAGTGCCCCTGAGCTCCTTTCTTCAACTCGCTTTCTTGTGAGCTGGGCACAAAACCGCAGGATTGCTTCAGGCCCTAATCTGTTTCCAGCAGGGCACACTGAGCCTTTGTTTAATTCCTCTTCCTGGTGGGCAATGAGCGTTACATTTGCCCGTGCAGACACCTACAGCTAGTCTCTCATTGGTTCTCCCTATTCCTGTTCATTTTGCACAGAAATTGCAAGCTGTGCCAAAGAGGAGGTTAAAGGCACTGACTCTCCAAGCGGGGAGAGTGTTAGTAAAGAATCTGGAATGGTGAACCCGAGGACCAGGATACGAAAACTGAGATGCATTTTAAATCATTTCCCAATCACATGGTGGACGATACTCTTGGTTTCCCATGCATGTTTTAGCTGGAGGAAGAATCCCTTGAACCTGGAGAGTTGGGACCCATGGAATGGGTACCATGCAGTATGACTTCAAAGGGTCTGCATTTGCTCACCGAAACTCACCAATGCTATCAGCCTGAAGTGTCCAGCCTTATATCTCAACCAGCTCTGGGTGTAGATGTGTTAAATCCCGGTTGCATCACATGCCCTGAGTGAATTATTTAAGAATTGCTCTCTATTTCACTGTCTTTGTGTTTTGTTTTCGAAATTTATTTTGATAATGGGATTTATCGGATTTTCACTGCTGCGTTTATGCCGCTGTACACACGCTTGATTCTCTTACGGAGACATATATATCCATGGGTTTTAAGATTCTTCCTAGTCAGGTATATTCCTAGGCGTTGAATATGTGGTGTTGGGTCCATTTCGTTGAGCAAGGAGTAGGTCTTGTCTATTACATATTTGGCTTATGGAAAGTTATCTGTGCTAATTTCAGTCTCTGGTTTTATGAAGCACCCCAACGCACCTTTCCCCATAAGCAAGCACTAGTTGGTTTTCTAAATTTGAGACCCTGTTCTGTTTTGTAATTCAGTTCATGTGTAGTCAAGTTTACATTCCGTGTATTAGTGATATCTTATGATGTTTCTTTTTCTGTGTGACGTAGTTCACGTAGAATCACCGTACCTGCATCCACTCACTATGCCGCTACGGGCCTGATGACACAGATTTCATTGCTGAGTGATATTGCATTGTACGTACGTGCCACAACTTCTTTATCCATTTTTTGCTTTCTGGGATATTTACCTGATACTGTAGACGAGCTTCTTGTGAACACAGCCGTCCCAAATATTGGGGTGGCTGTCTGTTTTTGATTTTAATTTCCGTAAGCTATAGGACCATAAGTGGAAGTGCCATAGGCTGTGTTGCTTTGTTTCTTACGTGTTTCAGGAAACACCATACACTTCTCCAGGGTGGCTGCTGGCAATTTACATCCTGCCAATCAGCATAACAAGGCTCCCTGTTCTCCATATCCTGTCCTACCTTTCTGGATTTTACACTTTTTTCAGATGGCCCTTTTGCCCGGTGGGCAGTGAGACTTCATTTTTTTGCAGATTTCCTTTACAGGCTTGCTTGGTTTGCCAAAAAGGGCGTATGCGTTTTTTCCTGAATATATTCAGGAAAAAACGCATACACCATTTTTGGCCAAGTGCATCATTGTCGACGTTGTGCCTCTTTTCCTATGCTTTCAGTGCAATTCCAGTCTACCCCCTGCAATCGTTTTCCTGAAATTCTGCCCCGCTTTCAAGTCCCCTTCGCAGGCTTACTTCAATATATTTTTGGAGGATAGCTGTCAATTATAACTCTGCAGGTTTGTGAATTACAGTGCCCCTGAGCTCCGTTCTTCAACTCGCTTTCTTTTGAGCTGGGCACAAAACCGCAGGATTGCTTCAGGCCCTAATCTGTTTCCAGCAGGGCACACTGAGCCTTTGTTTAATTCCTCTTCCTGGTGGGCAATGAGGGTTACATTTGCCCGTGCAGACACCTAGAGGTAGTTTCTCATTGGTTCTCCCTATTCCTGTTCATCTTGCACAGAAATTGCAAGCAGTGCCAAACAGGAGGTTAAAGGCACTGACTCTCCAAGCGGGGAGACTGTTAGTAAAGCATCTGGAATGGTGAACCCGAGGACCAGGATACGAAAACTGAGATGCATTTTAAATCGTTTCCCAATCACACGGTGGACGATACTCTGGGTTTCCCATGCATGTTTTAGCTGGAGGAAGAATCCCTTGAACCTGGAGAGTTGGGACCCATGGAATGGGTACCATGCAGTATGACTTCAAAGGGTCTGCATTTGCTCACCGAAACTCACCAATGTTATCAGCCTGAAGTGTCCAGCCTTATGTCTCAACCAGCTCTGGGTGTAGATGTGGTCAATCCCGGTTGCATCACATGCCCTGAGTGAATTATTTAAGAATTGCTCTCTATTTCACTGTCTTTGTGTTTTGTTTTTGAAATTTATTTTGAAAGTGCGATTTATCGGATTTTCACTGCTGCGTTTATGCCGCTGTACACACGCTTGATTCTCTTACGGAGACATATAAATCCATGGGTTTTAAGATTCTTCCTAGTCAGGTATATTCCTAGGCGTTGAATATGTGGTGTTGAGTCCATTTCGTTGAGCAAGGAGTAGGTCTTGTCTATTACATATTTGGCTTATGGAATGTTATCTGTGCTAATTTCAGTCTCTGGTTTTATGCAGCACCCCAACGCACCTTTCCCCATAAGCAAGCACTAGTTGGTTTTCTAAATTTGAGACCCTGTTCTGTTTTGTAATTCAGTTCATGTGTAGTCAAGTTTACATTCCGTGTATTAGTGATATCTTATGATGTTTCTTTTTCTGTGTGACGTAGTTCACGTAGAATCACCGTACCTGCATCCACTCACTATGCCGCTACGGGCCTGATGACACAGATTTCATTGCTGAGTGATATTGCATTGTACGTACGTGCCACAACTTCTTTATCCATTTTTTGCTTTCTGGGATATTTACCTGATACTGTAGACGAGCTTCTTGTGAACACAGCCGTCCCAAATATTGGGGTGGCTGTCTGTTTTTGATTTTAATTTCCGTAAGCTATAGGACCATAAGTGGAAGTGCCATAGGCTGTGTTGCTTTGTTTCTTACGTGTTTCAGGAAACACCATACACTTCTCCAGGGTGGCTGCTGGCAATTTACATCCTGCCAATCAGCATAACAAGGCTCCCTGTTCTCCATATCCTGTCCTACCTTTCTGGATTTTACACTTTTTTCAGATGGCCCTTTTGCCCGGTGGGCAGTGAGACTTCATTTTTTTGCAGATTTCCTTTACAGGCTTGCTTGGTTTGCCAAAAAGGGCGTATGCGTTTTTTCCTGAATATATTCAGGAAAAAACGCATACACCATTTTTGGCCAAGTGCATCATTGTCGACGTTGTGCCTCTTTTCCTATGCTTTCAGTGCAATTCCAGTCTACCCCCTGCAATCGTTTTCCTGAAATTCTGCCCCGCTTTCAAGTCCCCTTCGCAGGCTTACTTCAATATATTTTTGGAGGATAGCTGTCAATTATAACTCTGCAGGTTTGTGAATTACAGTGCCCCTGAGCTCCGTTCTTCAACTCGCTTTCTTTTGAGCTGGGCACAAAACCGCAGGATTGCTTCAGGCCCTAATCTGTTTCCAGCAGGGCACACTGAGCCTTTGTTTAATTCCTCTTCCTGGTGGGCAATGAGGGTTACATTTGCCCGTGCAGACACCTAGAGGTAGTTTCTCATTGGTTCTCCCTATTCCTGTTCATCTTGCACAGAAATTGCAAGCAGTGCCAAACAGGAGGTTAAAGGCACTGACTCTCCAAGCGGGGAGACTGTTAGTAAAGCATCTGGAATGGTGAACCCGAGGACCAGGATACGAAAACTGAGATGCATTTTAAATCGTTTCCCAATCACACGGTGGACGATACTCTGGGTTTCCCATGCATGTTTTAGCTGGAGGAAGAATCCCTTGAACCTGGAGAGTTGGGACCCATGGAATGGGTACCATGCAGTATGACTTCAAAGGGTCTGCATTTGCTCACCGAAACTCACCAATGTTATCAGCCTGAAGTGTCCAGCCTTATGTCTCAACCAGCTCTGGGTGTAGATGTGGTCAATCCCGGTTGCATCACATGCCCTGAGTGAATTATTTAAGAATTGCTCTCTATTTCACTGTCTTTGTGTTTTGTTTTTGAAATTTATTTTGAAAGTGCGATTTATCGGATTTTCACTGCTGCGTTTATGCCGCTGTACACACGCTTGATTCTCTTACGGAGACATATAAATCCATGGGTTTTAAGATTCTTCCTAGTCAGGTATATTCCTAGGCGTTGAATATGTGGTGTTGAGTCCATTTCGTTGAGCAAGGAGTAGGTCTTGTCTATTACATATTTGGCTTATGGAATGTTATCTGTGCTAATTTCAGTCTCTGGTTTTATGCAGCACCCCAAGGCACCTTTCCCCATAAGCAAGCACTAGTTGGTTTTCTAAATTTGAGACCCTGTTCTGTTTTGTAATTCAGTTCATGTGTAGTCAAGTTTACATTCCGTGTATTAGTGATATCTTATGATGTTTCTTTTTATGTGTGACGTAGTTCACGTAGAATCACCATACCTGCATCCACTCACTATGCCGCTACGTGCCAGATAACACAGATTTCATTGCTGAGTGATACTGCATTGCACGTACGTGCCACAACTTCTTTATCCATTTTTTGCTTTCTGGGATATTTACCTGATACTGTAGACGAGCTTCTTGTGAACACAGCCGTCCCAAATATTGGGGTGGCTGTCTGTTTTTGATTTTAATTTCCGTAAGCTATAGGACCATAAGTGGAAGTGCCATAGACTGTGTTGCTTTGTTTCTTATGTGTTTCAGGAAACACCATACACTTCTCCAGGCTGGCTGCTGGCAATTTACATCCTGCCAATCAGCATAACAAGGCTCCCTGTTCTCCATATCCTGTCCTACCTTTCTGGGTTTTACACTTTTTTCAGATGGCCCTCTTGCCCGGGGGGCAGTGAGACTTCATTGTAGTGCAGATTTCCTTTACAGGCTTGCTTGGTTGGCCAAAAAGGGCGTATGCGTTTTTTCCTGAATATATTCAGGAAAAAACGCATACGCCCTTTTTGGCCAAGTGCATCATTGTCGACGTTCTGCCTCTTTTCCTATGCTTTCAGGGCAATTCCAGTCTACCCCCTGCAATCGTTTTCCTGAAATTCTGCCCCGCTTTCAAGTCCCCTTCGCAGGCTTACTTCAATATATTTTTGGAGGATAGCTGTCATTTATAACTCTGCAGGTTTGTGAATTACAGTGCCCCTGAGCTCCTTTCTTCAACTCGCTTTCTTGTGAACTGGGCACAAAACCGCAGGATTGCTTCAGGCCCTAATCTGTTTCGGGCAGGGCATGCTGAGCCTTTGGTAAATTCCTCTTCCTGGTGGGAAATGAGCGTTACATTTGCCCGTGCAGACACCTACAGCTAGTCTCTCATTGGTTCTCCCTATTCCTGTTCATCTTGCACAGAAATTGCAAGCTGTGCCAAACAGGAGGTTAAAGGCACTGACTCTCCAAGCAGGGAGACTGTTAGTAAATCATCTGGAATGGTGAACCCGAGGACCAGGATACGAAAACTGAGATGCATTTTAAATCATTTCCCCATAACACGGTGGACCATACTGTGGGTTTCACATGCATGTTTTAGCTGGAGGAAGAATCCCTTGAACCTGAAGAGTTGGGACCCATGGAATAGGTACCATACAGTATGACTTCAAAGGGTGTGCATTTGCTCACCTAAACTCACCAATGCTATCAGCCTGAAGTGTCCAGCCTTATGTCTCAACCAGCTCTGGGTGTAGATGTGGTCAATCCCGGTTGCATCACATGCCCTGAGTGAATTATTTAAGAATTGCTCTCTATTTCACTGTCTTTGTGTTTTGTTTTCGAAATTTATTTTGATAATGGGATTTATCGGATTTTCACTGCTGCCTTTCGGCCGCTGTACACACCCTTGATTCTCTTACGGAGACATATATATCCATGGGTTTTAAGATTCTTCCTAGTCAGGTATATTCCTAGGCGTTGAATATGTGGTGTTGGGTCCATTTCGTTGAGCAAGGAGTAGGTCTTGTCTATTACATATTGGGCTTATGGAAAGTTATCTGTGCTAATTTCAGTCTCTGGTTTTATGCAGCACCCCAAGGCACCTTTCCCCATAAGCAAGCACTAGTTGGTTTTCTAAATTTGAGACCCTTTTCTATTTTGTAATTCAGTTCATGTGTAGTCAAGTTTACATTCCGTGTATTCGTGATATCTTATGATGTTTCTTTTTCTGTGTGACGTAGTTCACGTAGAATCACCGTACCTGCATCCACTCACTATGCCGCTATGGGCCTGATGACACAGATTTCATTGCTGAGTAATATTGCATTGTACGTACGTGCCACAAGTTCTTTATCCATTTTTTGCTTTCTGGGATATTTACCTGATACTGTAGACGAGCTTCTTGTGAACACAGCCGTCTCAAATATTGGGGTGGCTGTCTGTTTTTGATTTTAATTTCCGTAAGTTATAGGACCATATGTGGAAGTGCCATAGGCTGTGTTGCTTTGTTTCTTTCGTGTTTCAGGAAACACCATACACTTCTCCAGGGTGGCTGCTGGCAATTTACATCCTGCCAATCAGCATAACAAGGCTCCCTGTTCTCCATATCCTGTCCTACCTTTCTGGATTTTACACTTTTTTCAGATGGCCCTTTTGCCAGGGGGGCAGTGAGACTTCATTGTAGTGCAGATTTCATTTACAGGCTTGCTTGGTTGGCCAAAAAGGGCGTATGCGTTTTTTCCTGAATATATTCAGGAAAAAACACATACGCCCTTTTTGGCCAAGTGCATCATTGTCGACGTTCTGCCTCTTTTCCTATGCGTTCAGGGCAATTCCAGTTTACCCCCTGCAATCGTTTTCCTGAAATTCTGCCCCGCTTTCAACTCCCCTTCGCAGGCTTACTTCAATATATTTTTGGAGGATAGCTGTCATTTATAACTCTGCAGGTTTGTGAATTACAGTGCCCCTGAGCTCCTTTCTTCAACTCGCTTTCTTGTGAGCTGGGCACAAAACCGCAGGATTGCTTCAGGCCCTAATCTGTTTCCGGCAGGGCACGCTGAGCCTTTGGTTAATTCCTCTTCCTGGTGGGCAATGAGCGTTACATTTGCCCGTGCAGACACCTACAGCTAGTCTCTCATTGGTTCTCCCTATTCCTGTTCATTTTGCACAGAAATTGCAAGCTGTGCCAAAGAGGAGGTTAAAGGCACTGACTCTCCAAGCGGGGAGAGTGTTAGTAAAGCATCTGGAATGGTGAACCCGAGGACCAGGATACGAAAACTGAGATGCATTTTAAATCATTTCCCAATCACATGGTGGACGATACTCTTGGTTTCCCATGCATGTTTTAGCTGGAGGAAGAATCCCTTGAACCTGGAGAGTTGGGACCCATGGAATGGGTACCATGCAGTATGACTTCAAAGGGTCTGCATTTGCTCCCCGAAACTCACCAATGCTATCAGCCTGAAGTGTCCAGCCTTATGTCTCAACCAGCTCTGGGTGTAGATGTGTTAAATCCCGGTTGCATCACATGCCCTGAGTGAATTATTTAAGAATTGCTCTCTATTTCACTGTCTTTATGATTTTTTTTTGAAATTTATTTTGATAATGGGATTTATCGGATTTACACTGCTGCGTTTATGCCGCTGTACACACGCTTGATTCTCTTACGGAGACATATATATCCATGGGTTTTAAGATTCTTCCTAGTCAGGTATATTCCTAGGTGTTGAATATGTGGTGTTGGGTCCATTTCGTTGAGCAAGGAGTAGGTCTTGTCTATTACATATTTGGCTTATGGAAAGTTATCTGTGCTAATTTCAGTCTCTGGTTTTATGAAGCACCCCAACGCACCTTTCCCCATAAGCAAGCACTAGTTGGTTTTCTAAATTTGAGACCCTGTTCTGTTTTGTAATTCAGTTCATGTGTAGTCAAGTTTACATTCCGTGTATTAGTGATATCTTATGATGTTTCTTTTTCTGTGTGACGTAGTTCACGTAGAATCACCGTACCTGCATCCACTCACTATGCCGCTACGTGCCTGATGACACAGATTTCATTGCTGAGTGATACTGCATTGCACGTACGTGCCACAACTTCTTTATCCATTTTTTGCTTTCTGGGATATTTACCTGATACTGTAGACGAGCTTCTTGTGAACACAGCCGTCCCAAATATTGGGGTGGCTGTCTGTTTTTGATTTTAATTTCCGTAAGCTATAGGACCATAAGTGGAAGTGCCATAGACTGTGTTGCTTTGTTTCTTATGTGTTTCAGGAAACACCATACACTTCTCCAGGCTGGCTGCTGGCAATTTACATCCTGCCAATCAGCATAACAAGGCTCCCTGTTCTCCATATCCTGTCCTACCTTTCTGGATTTTACACTTTTTTCAGATGGCCCTCTTGCCCGGGGGGCAGTGAGACTTCATTGTAGTGCAGATTTCCTTTACAGGCTTGCTTGGTTGGCCAAAAAGGGCGTATGCGTTTTTTCCTGAATATATTCAGGAAAAAACGCATACGCCCTTTTTGGCCAAGTGCATCATTGTCGACGTTCTGCCTCTTTTCCTATGCTTTCAGGGCAATTCCAGTCTACCCCCTGCAATCGTTTTCCTGAAATTCTGCCCCGCTTTCAAGTCCCCTTCGCAGGCTTACTTCAATATATTTTTGGAGGATAGCTGTCATTTATAACTCTGCAGGTTTGTGAATTACAGTGCCCCTGAGCTCCTTTCTTCAACTCGCTTTCTTGTGAACTGGGCACAAAACCGCAGGATTGCTTCAGGCCCTAATCTGTTTCGGGCAGGGCATGCTGAGCCTTTGGTAAATTCCTCTTCCTGGTGGGAAATGAGCGTTACATTTGCCCGTGCAGACACCTACAGCTAGTCTCTCATTGGTTCTCCCTATTCCTGTTCATCTTGCACAGAAATTGCAAGCTGTGCCAAACAGGAGGTTAAAGGCACTGACTCTCCAAGCAGGGAGACTGTTAGTAAATCATCTGGAATGGTGAACCCGAGGACCAGGATACGAAAACTGAGATGCATTTTAAATCATTTCCCCATAACACGGTGGACCATACTGTGGGTTTCACATGCATGTTTTAGCTGGAGGAAGAATCCCTTGAACCTGAAGAGTTGGGACCCATGGAATAGGTACCATACAGTATGACTTCAAAGGGTCTGCATTTGCTCACCGAAACTCAACAATGCTATCAGCCTGAAGTGTCCAGCCTTATGTCTCAACCAGCTCTGGGTGTAGATGTGTTAAATCCCGGTTGCATCACATGCCCTGAGTGAATTATTTAAGAATTGCTCTCTATTTCACTGTCTTTATGATTTTTTTTTGAAATTTATTTTGATAATGGGATTTATCGGATTTTCACTGCTGCGTTTATGCCGCTGTACACACGCTTGATTCTCTTACGGAGACATATATATCCATGGGTTTTAAGATTCTTCCTAGTCAGGTATATTCCTAGGCGTTGAATATGTGGTGTTGGGTCCATTTCGTTGAGCAAGGAGTAGGTCTTGTCTATTACATATTTGGCTTATGGAAAGTTATCTGTGCTAATTTCCGTCTCTGGTTTTATGAAGCACCCCAACGCACCTTTCCCCATAAGCAAGCACTAGTTGGTTTTCTAAATTTGAGACCCTGTTCTGTTTTGTAATTCAGTTCATGTGTAGTCAAGTTTACATTCCGTGTATTAGTGATATCTTATGATGTTTCTTTTTCTGTGTGACGTAGTTCACGTAGAATCACCGTACCTGCATCCACTCACTATGCCGCTACGGGCCTGATGACACAGATTTCATTGCTGAGTGATATTGCATTGTACGTACGTGCCACAACTTCTTTATCCATATTTTGCTTTCTGGGATATTTACCTGTTACTGTAGACGAGCTTCTTGTGAACACAGCCGTCCCAAATATTGGGGTGGCTGTCTGTTTTTGATTTTAATTTCCGTAAGCTATAGGACCATAAGTGGAAGTGCCATAGACTGTGTTGCTTTGTTTCTTATGTGTTTCAGGAAACACCATACACTTCTCCAGGCTGGCTGCTGGCAATTTACATCCTGCCAATCAGCATAACAAGGCTCCCTGTTCTCCATATCCTGTCCTACCTTTCTGGATTTTACACTTTTTTCAGATGGCCCTCTTGCCCGGGGGGCAGTGAGACTTCATTGTAGTGCAGATTTCCTTTACAGGCTTGCTTGGTTGGCCAAAAAGGGCGTATGCGTTTTTTCCTGAATATATTCAGGAAAAAACGCATACGCCCTTTTTGGCCAAGTGCATCATTGTCGACGTTCTGCCTCTTTTCCTATGCTTTCAGGGCAATTCCAGTCTACCCCCTGCAATCGTTTTCCTGAAATTCTGCCCCGCTTTCAAGTCCCCTTCGCAGGCTTACTTCAATATATTTTTGGAGGATAGCTGTCATTTATAACTCTGCAGGTTTGTGAATTACAGTGCCCCTGAGCTCCTTTCTTCAACTCGCTTTCTTGTGAACTGGGCACAAAACCGCAGGATTGCTTCAGGCCCTAATCTGTTTCGGGCAGGGCATGCTGAGCCTTTGGTAAATTCCTCTTCCTGGTGGGAAATGAGCGTTACATTTGCCCGTGCAGACACCTACAGCTAGTCTCTCATTGGTTCTCCCTATTCCTGTTCATCTTGCACAGAAATTGCAAGCTGTGCCAAACAGGAGGTTAAAGGCACTGACTCTCCAAGCAGGGAGACTGTTAGTAAATCATCTGGAATGGTGAACCCGAGGACCAGGATACGAAAACTGAGATGCATTTTAAATCATTTCCCCATAACACGGTGGACCATACTGTGGGTTTCACATGCATGTTTTAGCTGGAGGAAGAATCCCTTGAACCTGAAGAGTTGGGACCCATGGAATAGGTACCATACAGTATGACTTCAAAGGGTGTGCATTTGCTCACCTAAACTCACCAATGCTATCAGCCTGAAGTGTCCAGCCTTATGTCTCAACCAGCTCTGGGTGTAGATGTGGTCAATCCCGGTTGCATCACATGCCCTGAGTGAATTATTTAAGAATTGCTCTCTATTTCACTGTCTTTGTGTTTTGTTTTCGAAATTTATTTTGATAATGGGATTTATCGGATTTTCACTGCTGCCTTTCGGCCGCTGTACACACCCTTGATTCTCTTACGGAGACATATATATCCATGGGTTTTAAGATTCTTCCTAGTCAGGTATATTCCTAGGCGTTGAATATGTGGTGTTGGGTCCATTTCGTTGAGCAAGGAGTAGGTCTTGTCTATTACATATTGGGCTTATGGAAAGTTATCTGTGCTAATTTCAGTCTCTGGTTTTATGCAGCACCCCAAGGCACCTATCCCCATAAGCAAGCACTAGTTGGTTTTCTAAATTTGAGACCCTTTTCTATTTTGTAATTCAGTTCATGTGTAGTCAAGTTTACATTCCGTGTATTCGTGATATCTTATGATGTTTCTTTTTCTGTGTGACGTAGTTCACGTAGAATCACCGTACCTGCATCCACTCACTATGCCGCTATGGGCCTGATGACACAGATTTCATTGCTGAGTGATATTGCATTGTACGTACGTGCCACAAGTTCTTTATCCATTTTTTGCTTTCTGGGATATTTACCTGATACTGTAGACGAGCTTCTTGTGAACACAGCCGTCTCAAATATTGGGGTGGCTGTCTGTTTTTGATTTTAATTTCCGTAAGCTATAGGACCATAAGTGGAAGTGCCATAGACTGTGTTGCTTTGTTTCTTTCGTGTTTCAGGAAACACCATACACTTCTCCAGGGTGGCTGCTGGCAATTTACATCCTGCCACTCAGCATAACAAGGCTCCCTGTTCTCCATATCCTGTCCTACCTTTCTGGATTTTACACTTTTTTCAGATGGCCCTTTTGCCAGGGGGGCAGTGAGACTTCATTGTAGTGCAGATTTCATTTACAGGCTTGCTTGGTTGGCCAAAAAGGGCGTATGCGTTTTTTCCTGAATATATTCAGGAAAAAACGCATACGCCCTTTTTGGCCAAGTGCATCATTGTCGACGTTCTGCCTCTTTTCCTATGCTTTCAGGGCAATTCCAGTCTACCCACTGCAATCGTTTTCCTGAAATTCTGCCCCGCTTTCAACTCCCCTTCGCAGGCTTACTTCAATATATTTTTGGAGGATAGCTGTCATTTATAACTCTGCAGGTTTGTGAATTACAGTGCCCCTGAGCTCCTTTCTTCAACTCGCTTTCTTGTGAGCTGGGCACAAAACCGCAGGATTGCTTCAGGCCCTAATCTGTTTCCGGCAGGGCACGCTGAGCCTTTGGTTAATTCCTCTTCCTGGTGGGCAATGAGCGTTACATTTGCCCGTGCAGACACCTACAGCTAGTCTCTCATTGGTTCTCCCTATTCCTGTTCATTTTGCACAGAAATTGCAAGCTGTGCCAAAGAGGAGGTTAAAGGAACTGACTCTCCAAGCGGGGAGAGTGTTAGTAAAGCATCTGGAATGGTGAACCCGAGGACCAGGATACGAAAACTGAGATACATTTTAAATCATTTCCCAATCACATGGTGGACGATACTCTTGGTTTCCCATGCATGTTTTAGCTGGAGGAAGAATCCCTTGAACCTGGAGAGTTGGGACCCATGGAATGGGTACCATGCAGTATGACTTCAAAGGGTCTGCATTTGCTCACCGAAACTCACCAATGCTATCAGCCTGAAGTGTCCAGCCTTATGTCTCAACCAGCTCTGGGTGTAGATGTGTTAAATCCCGGTTGCATCACATGCCCTGAGTGAATTATTTAAGAATTGCTCTCTATTTCACTGTCTTTATGATTTTTTTTTGAAATTTATTTTGATAATGGGATTTATCGGATTTTCACTGCTGCGTTTATGCCGCTGTACACACGCTTGATTCTCTTACGGAGACATATATATCCATGGGTTTTAAGATTCTTCCTAGTCAGGTATATTCCTAGGCGTTGAATATGTGGTGTTGGGTCCATTTCGTTGAGCAAGGAGTAGGTCTTGTCTATTACATATTTGGCTTATGGAAAGTTATCTGTGCTAATTTCAGTCTCTGGTTTTATGAAGCACCCCAACGCACCTTTCCCCATAAGCAAGCACTAGTTGGTTTTCTAAATTTGAGACCCTGTTCTGTTTTGTAATTCAGTTCATGTGTAGTCAAGTTTACATTCCGTGTATTAGTGATATCTTATGATGTTTCTTTTTCTGTGTGACGTAGTTCACGTAGAATCACCGTACCTGCATCCACTCACTATGCCGCTACGGGCCTGATGACACAGATTTCATTGCTGAGTGATATTGCATTGTACGTACGTGCCACAACTTCTTTATCCATATTTTGCTTTCTGGGATATTTACCTGTTACTGTAGACGAGCTTCTTGTGAACACAGCCGTCCCAAATATTGGGGTGGCTGTCTGTTTTTGATTTTAATTTCCGTAAGCTATAGGACCATAAGTGGAAGTGCCATAGACTGTGTTGCTTTGTTTCTTATGTGTTTCAGGAAACACCATACACTTCTCCAGGCTGGCTGCTGGCAATTTACATCCTGCCAATCAGCATAACAAGGCTCCCTGTTCTCCATATCCTGTCCTACCTTTCTGGATTTTACACTTTTTTCAGATGGCCCTCTTGCCCGGGGGGCAGTGAGACTTCATTGTAGTGCAGATTTCCTTTACAGGCTTGCTTGGTTGGCCAAAAAGGGCGTATGCGTTTTTTCCTGAATATATTCAGGAAAAAACGCATACGCCCTTTTTGGCCAAGTGCATCATTGTTGACGTTCTGCCTCTTTTCCTATGCTTTCAGGGCAATTCCAGTCTACCCCCTGCAATCGTTTTCCTGAAATTCTGCCCCGCTTTCAAGTCCCCTTCGCAGGCTTACTTCAATATATTTTTGGAGGATAGCTGTCATTTATAACTCTGCAGGTTTGTGAATTACAGTGCCCCTGAGCTCCTTTCTTCAACTCGCTTTCTTGTGAACTGGGCACAAAACCGCAGGATTGCTTCAGGCCCTAATCTGTTTCGGGCAGGGCATGCTGAGCCTTTGGTAAATTCCTCTTCCTGGTGGGAAATGAGCGTTACATTTGCCCGTGCAGACACCTACAGCTAGTCTCTCATTGGTTCTCCCTATTCCTGTTCATCTTGCACAGAAATTGCAAGCTGTGCCAAACAGGAGGTTAAAGGCACTGACTCTCCAAGCAGGGAGACTGTTAGTAAATCATCTGGAATGGTGAACCCGAGGACCAGGATACGAAAACTGAGATGCATTTTAAATCATTTCCCCATAACACGGTGGACCATACTGTGGGTTTCACATGCATGTTTTAGCTGGAGGAAGAATCCCTTGAACCTGAAGAGTTGGGACCCATGGAATAGGTACCATACAGTATGACTTCAAAGGGTCTGCATTTGCTCACCGAAACTCAACAATGCTATCAGCCTGAAGTGTCCAGCCTTATGTCTCAACCAGCTCTGGGTGTAGATGTGTTAAATCCCGGTTGCATCACATGCCCTGAGTGAATTATTTAAGAATTGCTCTCTATTTCACTGTCTTTATGATTTTTTTTTGAAATTTATTTTGATAATGGGATTTATCGGATTTTCACTGCTGCGTTTATGCCGCTGTACACACGCTTGATTCTCTTACGGAGACATATATATCCATGGGTTTTAAGATTCTTCCTAGTCAGGTATATTCCTAGGCGTTGAATATGTGGTGTTGGGTCCATTTCGTTGAGCAAGGAGTAGGTCTTGTCTATTACATATTTGGCTTATGGAAAGTTATCTGTGCTAATTTCAGTCTCTGGTTTTATGAAGCACCCCAACGCACCTTTCCCCATAAGCAAGCACTAGTTGGTTTTCTAAATTTGAGACCCTGTTCTGTTTTGTAATTCAGTTCATGTGTAGTCAAGTTTACATTCCGTGTATTAGTGATATCTTATGATGTTTCTTTTTCTGTGTGACGTAGTTCACGTAGAATCACCGTACCTGCATCCACTCACTATGCCGCTACGGGCCTGATGACACAGATTTCATTGCTGAGTGATATTGCATTGTACGTACGTGCCACAACTTCTTTATCCATATTTTGCTTTCTGGGATATTTACCTGTTACTGTAGACGAGCTTCTTGTGAACACAGCCGTCCCAAATATTGGGGTGGCTGTCTGTTTTTGATTTTAATTTCCGTAAGCTATAGGACCATAAGTGGAAGTGCCATAGACTGTGTTGCTTTGTTTCTTATGTGTTTCAGGAAACACCATACACTTCTCCAGGCTGGCTGCTGGCAATTTACATCCTGCCAATCAGCATAACAAGGCTCCCTGTTCTCCATATCCTGTCCTACCTTTCTGGATTTTACACTTTTTTCAGATGGCCCTCTTGCCCGGGGGGCAGTGAGACTTCATTGTAGTGCAGATTTCCTTTACAGGCTTGCTTGGTTGGCCAAAAAGGGCGTATGCGTTTTTTCCTGAATATATTCAGGAAAAAACGCATACGCCCTTTTTGGCCAAGAGCATCATTGTCGACGTTCTGCCTCTTTTCCTATGCTTTCAGGGCAATTCCAGTCTACCCCCTGCAATCGTTTTCCTGAAATTCTGCCCCGCTTTCAAGTCCCCTTCGCAGGCTTACTTCAATATATTTTTGGAGGATAGCTGTCATTTATAACTCTGCAGGTTTGTGAATTACAGTGCCCCTGAGCTCCTTTCTTCAACTCGCTTTCTTGTGAACTGGGCACAAAACCGCAGGATTGCTTCAGGCCCTAATCTGTTTCGGGCAGGGCATGCTGAGCCTTTGGTAAATTCCTCTTCCTGGTGGGAAATGAGCGTTACATTTGCCCGTGCAGACACCTACAGCTAGTCTCTCATTGGTTCTCCCTATTCCTGTTCATCTTGCACAGAAATTGCAAGCTGTGCCAAACAGGAGGTTAAAGGCACTGACTCTCCAAGCAGGGAGACTGTTAGTAAATCATCTGGAATGGTGAACCCGAGGACCAGGATACGAAAACTGAGATGCATTTTAAATCATTTCCCCATAACACGGTGGACCATACTGTGGGTTTCACATGCATGTTTTAGCTGGAGGAAGAATCCCTTGAACCTGAAGAGTTGGGACCCATGGAATAGGTACCATACAGTATGACTTCAAAGGGTGTGCATTTGCTCACCTAAACTCACCAATGCTATCAGCCTGAAGTGTCCAGCCTTATGTCTCAACCAGCTCTGGGTGTAGATGTGGTCAATCCCGGTTGCATCACATGCCCTGAGTGAATTATTTAAGAATTGCTCTCTATTTCACTGTCTTTGTGTTTTGTTTTCGAAATTTATTTTGATAATGGGATTTATCGGATTTTCACTGCTGCCTTTCGGCCGCTGTACACACCCTTGATTCTCTTACGGAGACATATATATCCATGGGTTTTAAGATTCTTCCTAGTCAGGTATATTCCTAGGCGTTGAATATGTGGTGTTGGGTCCATTTCGTTGAGCAAGGAGTAGGTCTTGTCTATTACATATTGGGCTTATGGAAAGTTATCTGTGCTAATTTCAGTCTCTGGTTTTATGCAGCACCCCAAGGCACCTTTCCCCATAAGCAAGCACTAGTTGGTTTTCTAAATTTGAGACCCTTTTCTATTTTGTAATTCAGTTCATGTGTAGTCAAGTTTACATTCCGTGTATTCGTGATATCTTATGATGTTTCTTTTTCTGTGTGACGTAGTTCACGTAGAATCACCGTACCTGCATCCACTCACTATGCCGCTATGGGCCTGATGACACAGATTTCATTGCTGAGTGATATTGCATTGTACGTACGTGCCACAAGTTCTTTATCCATTTTTTGCTTTCTGGGATATTTACCTGATACTGTAGACGAGCTTCTTGTGAACACAGCCGTCTCAAATATTGGGGTGGCTGTCTGTTTTTGATTTTAATTTCCGTAAGCTATAGGACCATAAGTGGAAGTGCCATAGGCTGTGTTGCTTTGTTTCTTTCGTGTTTCAGGAAACACCATACACTTCTCCAGGGTGGCTGCTGGCAATTTACATCCTGCCAATCAGCATAACAAGGCTCCCTGTTCTCCATATCCTGTCCTACCTTTCTGGATTTTACACTTTTTTCAGATGGCCCTTTTGCCAGGGGGGCAGTGAGACTTCATTGTAGTGCAGATTTCATTTACAGGCTTGCTTGGTTGGCCAAAAAGGGCGTATGCGTTTTTTCCTGAATATATTCAGGAAAAAACGCATACGCCCTTTTTGGCCAAGTGCATCATTGTCGACGTTCTGCCTCTTTTCCTATGCTTTCAGGGCAATTCCAGTCTACCCCCTGCAATCGTTTTCCTGAAATTCTGCCCCGCTTTCAAGTCCCCTTCGCAGGCTTACTTCAATATATTTTTGGAGGAAAGCTGTCATTTATAACTCTGCAGGTTTGTGAATTACAGTGCCCCTGAGCTCCTTTCTTCAACTCGCTTTCTTGTGAGCTGGGCACAAAACCGCAGGATTGCTTCAGGCCCTAATCTGTTTCCAGCAGGGCACACTGAGCCTTTGTTTAATTCCTCTTCCTGGTGGGCAATGAGCGTTACATTTGCCCGTGCAGACACCTACAGCTAGTCTCTCATTGGTTCTCCCTATTCCTGTTCATTTTGCACAGAAATTGCAAGCTGTGCCAAAGAGGAGGTTAAAGGCACTGACTCTCCAAGCGGGGAGAGTGTTAGTAAAGCATCTGGAATGGTGAACCCGAGGACCAGGATACGAAAACTGAGATGCATTTTAAATCATTTCCCAATCACATGGTGGACGATACTCTTGGTTTCCCATGCATGTTTTAGCTGGAGGAAGAATCCCTTGAACCTGGAGAGTTGGGACCCATGGAATGGGTACCATGCAGTATGACTTCAAAGGGTCTGCATTTGCTCACCGAAACTCACCAATGCTATCAGCCTGAAGTGTCCAGCCTTATGTCTCAACCAGCTCTGGGTGTAGATGTGTTAAATCCCGGTTGCATCACATGCCCTGAGTGAATTATTTAAGAATTGCTCTCTATTTCACTGTCTTTATGATTTTTTTTTGAAATTTATTTTGATAATGGGATTTATCGGATTTTCACTGCTGCGTTTATGCCGCTGTACACACGCTTGATTCTCTTACGGAGACATATATATCCATGGGTTTTAAGATTCTTCCTAGTCAGGTATATTCCTAGGCGTTGAATATGTGGTGTTGGGTCCATTTCGTTGAGCAAGGAGTAGGTCTTGTCTATTACATATTTGGCTTATGGAAAGTTATCTGTGCTAATTTCAGTCTCTGGTTTTATGAAGCACCCCAACGCACCTTTCCCCATAAGCAAGCACTAGTTGGTTTTCTAAATTTGAGACCCTGTTCTGTTTTGTAATTCAGTTCATGTGTAGTCAAGTTTACATTCCGTGTATTAGTGATATCTTATGATGTTTCTTTTTCTGTGTGACGTAGTTCACGTAGAATCACCGTACCTGCATCCACTCACTATGCCGCTACGGGCCTGATGACACAGATTTCATTGCTGAGTGATATTGCATTGTACGTACGTGCCACAACTTCTTTATCCATATTTTGCTTTCTGGGATATTTACCTGTTACTGTAGACGAGCTTCTTGTGAACACAGCCGTCCCAAATATTGGGGTGGCTGTCTGTTTTTGATTTTAATTTCCGTAAGCTATAGGACCATAAGTGGAAGTGCCATAGACTGTGTTGCTTTGTTTCTTATGTGTTTCAGGAAACACCATACACTTCTCCAGGCTGGCTGCTGGCAATTTACATCCTGCCAATCAGCATAACAAGGCTCCCTGTTCTCCATATCCTGTCCTACCTTTCTGGATTTTACACTTTTTTCAGATGGCCCTCTTGCCCGGGGGGGCAGTGAGACTTCATTGTAGTGCAGATTTCCTTTACAGGCTTGCTTGGTTGGCCAAAAAGGGCGTATGCGTTTTTTCCTGAATATATTCAGGAAAAAACGCATACGCCCTTTTTGGCCAAGTGCATCATTGTCGACGTTCTGCCTCTTTTCCTATGCTTTCAGGGCAATTCCAGTCTACCCCCTGCAATCGTTTTCCTGAAATTCTGCCCCGCTTTCAAGTCCCCTTCGCAGGCTTACTTCAATATATTTTTGGAGGATAGCTGTCATTTATAACTCTGCAGGTTTGTGAATTACAGTGCCCCTGAGCTCCTTTCTTCAACTCGCTTTCTTGTGAACTGGGCACAAAACCGCAGGATTGCTTCAGGCCCTAATCTGTTTCGGGCAGGGCATGCTGAGCCTTTGGTAAATTCCTCTTCCTGGTGGGAAATGAGCGTTACATTTGCCCGTGCAGACACCTACAGCTAGTCTCTCATTGGTTCTCCCTATTCCTGTTCATCTTGCACAGAAATTGCAAGCTGTGCCAAACAGGAGGTTAAAGGCACTGACTCTCAAAGCAGGGAGACTGTTAGTAAATCATCTGGAATGGTGATCCCGAGGACCAGGATACGAAAACTGAGATGCATTTTAAATCATTTCCCCATAACACGGTGGACCATACTGCGGGTTTCACATGCATGTTTTAGCTGGAGGAAGAATTCCTTGAACCTGAAGAGTTGGGACCCATGGAATAGGTACCATACAGTATGACTTCAAAGGGTCTGCATTTGCTCACCGAAACTCACCAATGCTATCAGCCTGAAGTGTCCAGCCTTATATCTCAACCAGCTCTGGGTGTAGATGTGTTAAATCCCGGTTGCATCACATGCCCTGAGTGAATTATTTAAGAATTGCTCTCTATTTCACTGTCTTTGTGTTTTGTTTTCGAAATTTATTTTGATAATGGGATTTATCGGATTTTCACTGCTGCGTTTATGCCGCTGTACACACGCTTGATTCTCTTACGGAGACATATATATCCATGGGTTTTAAGATTCTTCCTAGTCAGGTATATTCCTAGGCGTTGAATATGTGGTGTTGGGTCCATTTCGTTGAGCAAGGAGTAGGTCTTGTCTATTACATATTTGGCTTATGGAAAGTTATCTGTGCTAATTTCAGTCTCTGGTTTTATGAAGCACCCCAACGCACCTTTCCCCATAAGCAAGCACTAGTTGGTTTTCTAAATTTGAGACCCTGTTCTGTTTTGTAATTCAGTTCATGTGTAGTCAAGTTTACATTCCGTGTATTAGTGATATCTTATGATGTTTCTTTTTCTGTGTGACGTAGTTCACGTAGAATCACCGTACCTGCATCCACTCACTATGCCGCTACGGGCCTGATGACACAGATTTCATTGCTGAGTGATATTGCATTGTACGTACGTGCCACAACTTCTTTATCCATTTTTTGCTTTCTGGGATATTTACCTGATACTGTAGACGAGCTTCTTGTGAACACAGCCGTCCCAAATATTGGGGTGGCTGTCTGTTTTTGATTTTAATTTCCGTAAGCTATAGGACCATAAGTGGAAGTGCCATAGGCTGTGTTGCTTTGTTTCTTACGTGTTTCAGGAAACACCATACACTTCTCGAGGGTGGCTGCTGGCAATTTACATCCTGCCAATCAGCATAACAAGGCTCCCTGTTCTCCATATCCTGTCCTACCTTTCTGGATTTTACACTTTTTTCAGATGGCCCTTTTGCCCGGTGGGCAGTGAGACTTCATTTTTTTGCAGATTTCCTTTACAGGCTTGCTTGGTTTGCCAAAAAGGGCGTATGCGTTTTTTCCTGAATATATTCAGGAAAAAACGCATACACCATTTTTGGCCAAGTGCATCATTGTCGACGTTGTGCCTCTTTTCCTATGCTTTCAGTGCAATTCCAGTCTACCCCCTGCAATCGTTTTCCTGAAATTCTGCCCCGCTTTCAAGTCCCCTTCGCAGGCTTACTTCAATATATTTTTGGAGGATAGCTGTCAATTATAACTCTGCAGGTTTGTGAATTACAGTGCCCCTGAGCTCCGTTCTTCAACTGGCTTTCTTTTGAGCTGGGCAGAAAACCGCAGGATTGCTTCAGGCCCTAATCTGTTTCCAGCAGGGCACACTGAGCCTTTGTTTAATTCCTCTTCCTGGTGGGCAATGAGGGTTACATTTGCCCGTGCAGACACCTAGAGGTAGTTTCTCATTGGTTCTCCCTATTCCTGTTCATCTTGCACAGAAATTGCAAGCAGTGCCAAACAGGAGGTTAAAGGCACTGACTCTCCAAGCGGGGAGACTGTTAGTAAAGCATCTGGAATGGTGAACCCGAGGACCAGGATACGAAAACTGAGATGCATTTTAAATCGTTTCCCAATCACACGGTGGACGATACTCTGGGTTTCCCATGCATGTTTTAGCTGGAGGAAGAATCCCTTGAACCTGGAGAGTTGGGACCCATGGAATGGGTACCATGCAGTATGACTTCAAAGGGTCTGCATTTGCTCACCGAAACTCACCAATGTTATCAGCCTGAAGTGTCCAGCCTTATGTCTCAACCAGCTCTGGGTGTAGATGTGGTCAATCCCGGTTGCATCACATGCCCTGAGTGAATTATTTAAGAATTGCTCTCTATTTCACTGTCTTTGTGTTTTGTTTTTGAAATTTATTTTGAAAGTGCGATTTATCGGATTTTCACTGCTGCGTTTATGCCGCTGTACACACGCTTGATTCTCTTACGGAGACATATAAATCCATGGGTTTTAAGATTCTTCCTAGTCAGGTATATTCCTAGGCGTTGAATATGTGGTGTTGAGTCCATTTCGTTGAGCAAGGAGTAGGTCTTGTCTATTACATATTTGGCTTATGGAATGTTATCTGTGCTAATTTCAGTCTCTGGTTTTATGCAGCACCCCAAGGCACCTTTCCCCATAAGCAAGCACTAGTTGGTTTTCTAAATTTGAGACCCTGTTCTGTTTTGTAATTCAGTTCATGTGTAGTCAAGTTTACATTCCGTGTATTAGTGATATCTTATGATGTTTCTTTTTATGTGTGACGTAGTTCACGTAGAATCACCATACCTGCATCCACTCACTATGCCGCTACGTGCCAGATAACACAGATTTCATTGCTGAGTGATACTGCATTGCACGTACGTGCCACAACTTCTTTATCCATTTTTTGCTTTCTGGGATATTTACCTGATACTGTAGACGAGCTTCTTGTGAACACAGCCGTCCCAAATATTGGGGTGGCTGTCTGTTTTTGATTTTAATTTCCGTAAGCTATAGGACCATAAGTGGAAGTGCCATAGACTGTGTTGCTTTGTTTCTTATGTGTTTCAGGAAACACCATACACTTCTCCAGGCTGGCTGCTGGCAATTTACATCCTGCCAATCAGCATAACAAGGCTCCCTGTTCTCCATATCCTGTCCTACCTTTCTGGGTTTTACACTTTTTTCAGATGGCCCTCTTGCCCGGGGGGCAGTGAGACTTCATTGTAGTGCAGATTTCCTTTACAGGCTTGCTTGGTTGGCCAAAAAGGGCGTATGCGTTTTTTCCTGAATATATTCAGGAAAAAACGCATACGCCCTTTTTGGCCAAGTGCATCATTGTCGACGTTCTGCCTCTTTTCCTATGCTTTCAGGGCAATTCCAGTCTACCCCCTGCAATCGTTTTCCTGAAATTCTGCCCCGCTTTCAAGTCCCCTTCGCAGGCTTACTTCAATATATTTTTGGAGGATAGCTGTCATTTATAACTCTGCAGGTTTGTGAATTACAGTGCCCCTGAGCTCCTTTCTTCAACTCGCTTTCTTGTGAACTGGGCACAAAACCGCAGGATTGCTTCAGGCCCTAATCTGTTTCGGGCAGGGCATGCTGAGCCTTTGGTAAATTCCTCTTCCTGGTGGGAAATGAGCGTTACATTTGCCCGTGCAGACACCTACAGCTAGTCTCTCATTGGTTCTCCCTATTCCTGTTCATCTTGCACAGAAATTGCAAGCTGTGCCAAACAGGAGGTTAAAGGCACTGACTCTCCAAGCAGGGAGACTGTTAGTAAATCATCTGGAATGGTGAACCCGAGGACCAGGATACGAAAACTGAGATGCATTTTAAATCATTTCCCCATAACACGGTGGACCATACTGTGGGTTTCACATGCATGTTTTAGCTGGAGGAAGAATCCCTTGAACCTGAAGAGTTGGGACCCATGGAATAGGTACCATACAGTATGACTTCAAAGGGTGTGCATTTGCTCACCTAAACTCACCAATGCTATCAGCCTGAAGTGTCCAGCCTTATGTCTCAACCAGCTCTGGGTGTAGATGTGGTCAATCCCGGTTGCATCACATGCCCTGAGTGAATTATTTAAGAATTGCTCTCTATTTCACTGTCTTTGTGTTTTGTTTTCGAAATTTATTTTGATAATGGGATTTATCGGATTTTCACTGCTGCCTTTCGGCCGCTGTACACACCCTTGATTCTCTTACGGAGACATATATATCCATGGGTTTTAAGATTCTTCCTAGTCAGGTATATTCCTAGGCGTTGAATATGTGGTGTTGGGTCCATTTCGTTGAGCAAGGAGTAGGTCTTGTCTATTACATATTGGGCTTATGGAAAGTTATCTGTGCTAATTTCAGTCTCTGGTTTTATGCAGCACCCCAAGGCACCTTTCCCCATAAGCAAGCACTAGTTGGTTTTCTAAATTTGAGACCCTTTTCTATTTTGTAATTCAGTTCATGTGTAGTCAAGTTTACATTCCGTGTATTCGTGATATCTTATGATGTTTCTTTTTCTGTGTGACGTAGTTCACGTAGAATCACCGTACCTGCATCCACTCACTATGCCGCTATGGGCCTGATGACACAGATTTCATTGCTGAGTAATATTGCATTGTACGTACGTGCCACAAGTTCTTTATCCATTTTTTGCTTTCTGGGATATTTACCTGATACTGTAGACGAGCTTCTTGTGAACACAGCCGTCTCAAATATTGGGGTGGCTGTCTGTTTTTGATTTTAATTTCCGTAAGCTATAGGACCATATGTGGAAGTGCCATAGGCTGTGTTGCTTTGTTTCTTTCGTGTTTCAGGAAACACCATACACTTCTCCAGGGTGGCTGCTGGCAATTTACATCCTGCCAATCAGCATAACAAGGCTCCCTGTTCTCCATATCCTGTCCTACCTTTCTGGATTTTACACTTTTTTCAGATGGCCCTTTTGCCAGGGGGGCAGTGAGACTTCATTGTAGTGCAGATTTCATTTACAGGCTTGCTTGGTTGGCCAAAAAGGGCGTATGCGTTTTTTCCTGAATATATTCAGGAAAAAACACATACGCCCTTTTTGGCCAAGTGCATCATTGTCGACGTTCTGCCTCTTTTCCTATGCGTTCAGGGCATTTCCAGTTTACCCCCTGCAATCGTTTTCCTGAAATTCTGCCCCGCTTTCAACTCCCCTTCGCAGGCTTACTTCAATATATTTTTGGAGGATAGCTGTCATTTATAACTCTGCAGGTTTGTGAATTACAGTGCCCCTGAGCTCCTTTCTTCAACTCGCTTTCTTGTGAGCTGGGCACAAAACCGCAGGATTGCTTCAGGCCCTAATCTGTTTCCGGCAGGGCACGCTGAGCCTTTGGTTAATTCCTCTTCCTGGTGGGCAATGAGCGTTACATTTGCCCGTGCAGACACCTACAGCTAGTCTCTCATTGGTTCTCCCTATTCCTGTTCATTTTGCACAGAAATTGCAAGCTGTGCCAAAGAGGAGGTTAAAGGCACTGACTCTCCAAGCGGGGAGAGTGTTAGTAAAGCATCTGGAATGGTGAACCCGAGGACCAGGATACGAAAACTGAGATGCATTTTAAATCATTTCCCAATCACATGGTGGACGATACTCTTGGTTTCCCATGCATGTTTTAGCTGGAGGAAGAATCCCTTGAACCTGGAGAGTTGGGACCCAAGGCATGGGTACCATGCAGTATGACTTCAAAGGGTCTGCATTTGCTCCCCGAAACTCACCAATGCTATCAGCCTGAAGTGTCCAGCCTTATGTCTCAACCAGCTCTGGGTGTAGATGTGTTAAATCCCGGTTGCATCACATGCCCTGAGTGAATTAAGAATTGCTCTCTATTTCACTGTCTTTATGATTTTTTTTTGAAATTTATTTTGATAATGGGATTTATCGGATTTACACTGCTGCGTTTATGCCGCTGTACACACGCTTGATTCTCTTACGGAGACATATATATCCATGGGTTTTAAGATTCTTCCTAGTCAGGTATATTCCTAGGTGTTGAATATGTGGTGTTGGGTCCATTTCGTTGAGCAAGGAGTAGGTCTTGTCTATTACATATTTGGCTTATGGAAAGTTATCTGTGCTAATTTCAGTCTCTGGTTTTATGAAGCACCCCAACGCACCTTTCCCCATAAGCAAGCACTAGTTGGTTTTCTAAATTTGAGACCCTGTTCTGTTTTGTAATTCAGTTCATGTGTAGTCAAGTTTACATTCCGTGTATTAGTGATATCTTATGATGTTTCTTTTTCTGTGTGACGTAGTTCACGTAGAATCACCGTACCTGCATCCACTCACTATGCCGCTACGTGCCTGATGACACAGATTTCATTGCTGAGTGATACTGCATTGCACGTACGTGCCACAACTTCTTTATCCATTTTTTGTTTTCTGGGATATTTACCTGATACTGTAGACGAGCTTCTTGTGAACACAGCCGTCCCAAATATTGGGGTGGCTGTCTGTTTTTGATTTTAATTTCCGTAAGCTATAGGACCATAAGTGGAAGTGCCATAGACTGTGTTGCTTTGTTTCTTATGTGTTTCAGGAAACACCATACACTTCTCCAGGCTGGCTGCTGGCAATTTACATCCTGCCAATCAGCATAACAAGGCTCCCTGTTCTCCATATCCTGTCCTACCTTTCTGGATTTTACACTTTTTTCAGATGGCCCTCTTGCCCGGGGGGCAGTGAGACTTCATTGTAGTGCAGATTTCCTTTACAGGCTTGCTTGGTTGGCCAAAAAGGGCGTATGCGTTTTTTCCTGAATATATTCAGGAAAAAACGCATACGCCCTTTTTGGCCAAGTGCATCATTGTCGACGTTCTGCCTCTTTTCCTATGCTTTCAGGGCAATTCCAGTCTACCCCCTGCAATCGTTTTCCTGAAATTCTGCCCCGCTTTCAAGTCCCCTTCGCAGGCTTACTTCAATATATTTTTGGAGGATAGCTGTCATTTATAACTCTGCAGGTTTGTGAATTACAGTGCCCCTGAGCTCCTTTCTTCAACTCGCTTTCTTGTGAACTGGGCACAAAACCGCAGGATTGCTTCAGGCCCTAATCTGTTTCGGGCAGGGCATGCTGAGCCTTTGGTAAATTCCTCTTCCTGGTGGGCAATGAGCGTTACATTTGCCCGTGCAGACACCTACAGCTAGTCTCTCATTGGTTCTCCCTATTCCTGTTCATCTTGCACAGAAATTGCAAGCTGTGCCAAACAGGAGGTTAAAGGCACTGACTCTCCAAGCAGGCAGGGAGACTGTTAGTAAATCATCTGGAATGGTGAACCCGAGGACCAGGATACGAAAACTGAGATGCATTTTAAATCATTTCCCCATAACACGGTGGACCATACTGTGGGTTTCACATGCATGTTTTAGCTGGAGGAAGAATCCCTTGAACCTGAAGAGTTGGGACCCATGGAGTAGGTACCATACAGTATGACTTCAAAGGGTCTGCATTTGCTCACCGAAACTCAACAATGCTATCAGCCTGAAGTGTCCAGCCTTATGTCTCAACCAGCTCTGGGTGTAGATGTGTTAAATCCCGGTTGCATCACATGCCCTGAGTGAATTATTTAAGAATTGCTCTCTATTTCACTGTCTTTATGATTTTTTTTTGAAATTTATTTTGATAATGGGATTTATCGGATTTTCACTGCTGCGTTTATGCCGCTGTACACACGCTTGATTCTCTTACGGAGACATATATATCCATGGGTTTTAAGATTCTTCCTAGTCAGGTATATTCCTAGGCGTTGAATATGTGGTGTTGGGTCCATTTCGTTGAGCAAGGAGTAGGTCTTGTCTATTACATATTTGGCTTATGGAAAGTTATCTGTGCTAATTTCAGTCTCTGGTTTTATGAAGCACCCCAACGCACCTTTCCCCATAAGCAAGCACTAGTTGGTTTTCTAAATTTGAGACCCTGTTCTGTTTTGTAATTCAGTTCATGTGTAGTCAAGTTTACATTCCGTGTATTAGTGATATCTTATGATGTTTCTTTTTCTGTGTGACGTAGTTCACGTAGAATCACCGTACCTGCATCCACTCACTATGCCGCTACGGGCCTGATGACACAGATTTCATTGCTGAGTGATATTGCATTGTACGTACGTGCCACAACTTCTTTATCCATATTTTGCTTTCTGGGATATTTACCTGTTACTGTAGACGAGCTTCTTGTGAACACAGCCGTCCCAAATATTGGGGTGGCTGTCTGTTTTTGATTTTAATTTCCGTAAGCTATAGGACCATAAGTGGAAGTGCCATAGACTGTGTTGCTTTGTTTCTTATGTGTTTCAGGAAACACCATACACTTCTCCAGGCTGGCTGCTGGCAATTTACATCCTGCCAATCAGCATAACAAGGCTCCCTGTTCTCCATATCCTGTCCTACCTTTCTGGATTTTACACTTTTTTCAGATGGCCCTCTTGCCCGGGGGGCAGTGAGACTTCATTGTAGTGCAGATTTCCTTTACAGGCTTGCTTGGTTGGCCAAAAAGGGCGTATGCGTTTTTTCCTGAATATATTCAGGAAAAAACGCATACGCCCTTTTTGGCCAAGTGCATCATTGTCGACGTTCTGCCTCTTTTCCTATGCTTTCAGGGCAATTCCAGTCTACCCCCTGCAATCGTTTTCCTGAAATTCTGCCCCGCTTTCAAGTCCCCTTCGCAGGCTTACTTCAATATATTTTTGGAGGAAAGCTGTCATTTATAACTCTGCAGGTTTGTGAATTACAGTGCCCCTGAGCTCCTTTCTTCATCTCGCTTTCTTGTGAACTGGGCACAAAACCGCAGGATTGCTTCAGGCCCTAATCTGTTTCGGGCAGGGCATGCTGAGCCTTTGGTAAATTCCTCTTCCTGGTGGGAAATGAGCGTTACATTTGCCCGTGCAGACACCTACAGCTAGTCTCTCATTGGTTCTCCCTATTCCTGTTCATCTTGCACAGAAATTGCAAGCTGTGCCAAACAGGAGGTTAAAGGCACTGACTCTCCAAGCAGGGAGACTGTTAGTAAATCATCTGGAATGGTGAACCCGAGGACCAGGATACGAAAACTGAGATGCATTTTAAATCATTTCCCCATAACACGGTGGACCATACTGTGGGTTTCACATGCATGTTTTAGCTGGAGGAAGAATCCCTTGAACCTGAAGAGTTGGGACCCATGGAATAGGTACCATACAGTATGACTTCAAAGGGTGTGCATTTGCTCACCTAAACTCACCAATGCTATCAGCCTGAAGTGTCCAGCCTTATGTCTCAACCAGCTCTGGGTGTAGATGTGGTCAATCCCGGTTGCATCACATGCCCTGAGTGAATTATTTAAGAATTGCTCTCTATTTCACTGTCTTTGTGTTTTGTTTTCGAAATTTATTTTGATAATGGGATTTATCGGATTTTCACTGCTGCCTTTCGGCCGCTGTACACAACCTTGATTCTCTTACGGAGACATATATATCCATGGGTTTTAAGATTCTTCCTAGTCAGGTATATTCCTAGGCGTTGAATATGTGGTGTTGGGTCCATTTCGTTGAGCAAGGAGTAGGTCTTGTCTATTACATATTGGGCTTATGGAAAGTTATCTGTGCTAATTTCAGTCTCTGGTTTTATGCAGCACCCCAAGGCACCTTTCCCCATAAGCAAGCACTAGTTGGTTTTCTAAATTTGAGACCCTTTTCTATTTTGTAATTCAGTTCATGTGTAGTCAAGTTTACATTCCGTGTATTCGTGATATCTTATGATGTTTCTTTTTCTGTGTGACGTAGTTCACGTAGAATCACCGTACCTGCATCCACTCACTATGCCGCTATGGGCCTGATGACACAGATTTCATTGCTGAGTGATATTGCATTGTACGTACGTGCCACAAGTTCTTTATCCATTTTTTGCTTTCTGGGATATTTACCTGATACTGTAGACGAGCTTCTTGTGAACACAGCCGTCTCAAATATTGGGGTGGCTGTCTGTTTTTGATTTTAATTTCCGTAAGCTATAGGACCATAAGTGGAAGTGCCATAGACTGTGTTGCTTTGTTTCTTTCGTGTTTCAGGAAACACCATACACTTCTCCAGGGCGGCTGCTGGCAATTTACATCCTGCCAATCAGCATAACAAGGCTCCCTGTTCTCCATATCCTGTCCTACCTTTCTGGATTTTACACTTTTTTCAGATGGCCCTTTTGCCCGGGGGGCAGTGAGGCTTCATTGTAGTGCAGATTTCCTTTACAGGCTTGCTTGGTTGGCCAAAAAGGGCGTATGCGTTTTTTCCTGAATATATTCAGGAAAAAACGCATACGCCCTTTTTGGCCAAGTGCATCATTGTCGACGTTCTGCCTCTTTTCCTATGCTTTCAGGGCAATTCCAGTCTACCCCCTGCAATCGTTTTCCTGAAATTCTGCCCCGCTTTCAAGTCCCCTTCGCAGGCTTACTTCAATATATTTTTGGAGGATAGCTGTCATTTATAACTCTGCAGGTTTGTGAATTACAGTGCCCCTGAGCTCCTTTCTTCAACTCGCTTTCTTGTGAACTGGGCACAAAACCGCAGGATTGCTTCAGGCCCTAATCTGTTTCGGGCAGGGCATGCTGAGCCTTTGGTAAATTCCTCTTCCTGGTGGGAAATGAGCGTTACATTTGCCCGTGCAGACACCTACAGCTAGTCTCTCATTGGTTCTCCCTATTCCTGTTCATCTTGCACAGAAATTGCAAGGTGTGCCAAACAGGAGGTTAAAGGCACTGACTCTCCAAGCAGGGAGACTGTTAGTAAATCATCTGGAATGGTGAACCCGAGGACCAGGATACGAAAACTGAGATGCATTTTAAATCATTTCCCCATAACACGGTGGACCATACTGTGGGTTTCACATGCATGTTTTAGCTGGAGGAAGAATCCCTTGAACCTGAAGAGTTGGGACCCATGGAATAGGTACCATACAGTATGACTTCAAAGGGTCTGCATTTGCTCACCGAAACTCACCAATGCTATCAGCCTGAAGTGTCCAGCCTTATGTCTCAACCAGCTCTGGGTGTAGATGTGTTAAATCCCGGTTGCATCACATGCCCTGAGTGAATTATTTAAGAATTGCTCTCTATTTCACTGTCTTTATGATTTTTTTTTGAAATTTATTTTGATAATGGGATTTATCGGATTTTCACTGCTGCGTTTATGCCGCTGTACACACGCTTGATTCTCTTACGGAGACATATATATCCATGGGTTTTAAGATTCTTCCTAGTCAGGTATATTCCTAGGCGTTGAATATGTGGTGTTGGGTCCATTTCGTTGAGCAAGGAGTAGGTCTTGTCTATTACATATTTGGCTTATGGAAAGTTATCTGTGCTAATTTCAGTCTCTGGTTTTATGAAGCACCCCAACGCACCTTTCCCCATAAGCAAGCACTAGTTGGTTTTCTAAATTTGAGACCCTGTTCTGTTTTGTAATTCAGTTCATGTGTAGTCAAGTTTACATTCCGTGTATTAGTGATATCTTATGATGTTTCTTTTTCTGTGTGACGTAGTTCACGTAGAATCACCGTACCTGCATCCACTCACTATGCCGCTACGGGCCTGATGACACAGATTTCATTGCTGAGTGATATTGCATTGTACGTACGTGCCACAACTTCTTTATCCATATTTTGCTTTCTGGGATATTTACCTGTTACTGTAGACGAGCTTCTTGTGAACACAGCCGTCCCAAATATTGGGGTGGCTGTCTGTTTTTGATTTTAATTTCCGTAAGCTATAGGACCATAAGTGGAAGTGCCATAGACTGTGTTGCTTTGTTTCTTATGTGTTTCAGGAAACACCATACACTTCTCCAGGCTGGCTGCTGGCAATTTACATCCTGCCAATCAGCATAACAAGGCTCCCTGTTCTCCATATCCTGTCCTACCTTTCTGGATTTTACACTTTTTTCAGATGGCCCTCTTGCCCGGGGGGCAGTGAGACTTCATTGTAGTGCAGATTTCCTTTACAGGCTTGCTTGGTTGGCCAAAAAGGGCGTATGCGTTTTTTCCTGAATATATTCAGGAAAAAACGCATACGCCCTTTTTGGCCAAGTGCATCATTGTCGACGTTCTGCCTCTTTTCCTATGCTTTCAGGGCAATTCCAGTCTACCCCCTGCAATCGTTTTCCTGAAATTCTGCCCCGCTTTCAAGTCCCCTTCGCAGGCTTACTTCAATATATTTTTGGAGGATAGCTGTCATTTATAACTCTGCAGGTTTGTGAATTACAGTGCCCCTGAGCTCCTTTCTTCAACTCGCTTTCTTGTGAACTGGGCACAAAACCGCAGGATTGCTTCAGGCCCTAATCTGTTTCGGGCAGGGCATGCTGAGCCTTTGGTAAATTCCTCTTCCTGGTGGGAAATGAGCGTTACATTTGCCCGTGCAGACACCTACAGCTAGTCTCTCATTGGTTCTCCCTATTCCTGTTCATCTTGCACAGAAATTGCAAGCTGTGCCAAACAGGAGGTTAAAGGCACTGACTCTCCAAGCAGGGAGACTGTTAGTAAATCATCTGGAATGGTGAACCCGAGGACCAGGATACGAAAACTGAGATGCATTTTAAATCATTTCCCCATAACACGGTGGACCATACTGTGGGTTTCACATGCATGTTTTAGCTGGAGGAAGAATCCCTTGAACCTGAAGAGTTGGGACCCATGGAATAGGTACCATACAGTATGACTTCAAAGGGTGTGCATTTGCTCACCTAAACTCACCAATGCTATCAGCCTGAAGTGTCCAGCCTTATGTCTCAACCAGCTCTGGGTGTAGATGTGGTCAATCCCGGTTGCATCACATGCCCTGAGTGAATTATTTAAGAATTGCTCTCTATTTCACTGTCTTTGTGTTTTGTTTTCGAAATTTATTTTGATAATGGGATTTATCGGATTTTCACTGCTGCCTTTCGGCCGCTGTACACACCCTTGATTCTCTTACGGAGACATATATATCCATGGGTTTTAAGATTCTTCCTAGTCAGGTATATTCCTAGGCGTTGAATATGTGGTGTTGGGTCCATTTCGTTGAGCAAGGAGTAGGTCTTGTCTATTACATATTGGGCTTATGGAAAGTTATCTGTGCTAATTTCAGTCTCTGGTTTTATGCAGCACCCCAAGGCACCTTTCCCCATAAGCAAGCACTAGTTGGTTTTCTAAATTTGAGACCCTTTTCTATTTTGTAATTCAGTTCATGTGTAGTCAAGTTTACATTCCGTGTATTCGTGATATCTTATGATGTTTCTTTTTCTGTGTGACGTAGTTCACGTAGAATCACCGTACCTGCATCCACTCACTATGCCGCTATGGGCCTGATGACACAGATTTCATTGCTGAGTGATATTGCATTGTACGTACGTGCCACAAGTTCTTTATCCATTTTTTGCTTTCTGGGATATTTACCTGATACTGTAGACGAGCTTCTTGTGAACACAGCCGTCTCAAATATTGGGGTGGCTGTCTGTTTTTGATTTTAATTTCCGTAAGCTATAGGACCATAAGTGGAAGTGCCATAGGCTGTGTTGCTTTGTTTCTTTCGTGTTTCAGGAAACACCATACACTTCTCCAGGGTGGCTGCTGGCAATTTACATCCTGCCAATCAGCATAACAAGGCTCCCTGTTCTCCATATCCTGTCCTACCTTTCTGGATTTTACACTTTTTTCAGATGGCCCTTTTGCCAGGGGGGCAATGAGACTTCATTGTAGTGCAGATTTCATTTACAGGCTTGCTTGGTTGGCCAAAAAGGGCGTATGCGTTTTTTCCTGAATATATTCAGGAAAAAACGCATACGCCCTTTTTGGCCAAGTGCATCATTGTCGACGTTCTGCCTCTTTTCCTATGCTTTCAGGGCAATTCCAGTCTACCCCCTGCAATCGTTTTCCTGAAATTCTGCCCCGCTTTCAAGTCCCCTTCGCAGGCTTACTTCAATATATTTTTGGAGGAAAGCTGTCATTTATAACTCTGCAGGTTTGTGAATTACAGTGCCCCTGAGCTCCTTTCTTCAACTCGCTTTCTTGTGAGCTGGGCACAAAACCGCAGGATTGCTTCAGGCCCTAATCTGTTTCCAGCAGGGCACACTGAGCCTTTGTTTAATTCCTCTTCCTGGTGGGCAATGAGCGTTACATTTGCCCGTGCAGACACCTACAGCTAGTCTCTCATTGGTTCTCCCTATTCCTGTTCATTTTGCACAGAAATTGCAAGCTGTGCCAAAGAGGAGGTTAAAGGCACTGACTCTCCAAGCGGGGAGAGTGTTAGTAAAGCATCTGGAATGGTGAACCCGAGGACCAGGATACGAAAACTGAGATGCATTTTAAATCATTTCCCAATCACATGGTGGACGATACTCTTGTTTTCCCATGCATGTTTTAGCTGGAGGAAGAATCCCTTGAACCTGGAGAGTTGGGACCCATGGAATGGGTACCATGCAGTATGACTTCAAAGGGTCTGCATTTGCTCACCGAAACTCACCAATGCTATCAGCCTGAAGTGTCCAGCCTTATGTCTCAACCAGCTCTGGGTGTAGATGTGTTAAATCCCGGTTGCATCACATGCCCTGAGTGAATTATTTAAGAATTGCTCTCTATTTCACTGTCTTTATGATTTTTTTTTGAAATTTATTTTGATAATGGGATTTATCGGATTTTCACTGCTGCGTTTATGCCGCTGTACACACGCTTGATTCTCTTACGGAGACATATATATCCATGGGTTTTAAGATTCTTCCTAGTCAGGTATATTCCTAGGCGTTGAATATGTGGTGTTGGGTCCATTTCGTTGAGCAAGGAGTAGGTCTTGTCTATTACATATTTGGCTTATGGAAAGTTATCTGTGCTAATTTCAGTCTCTGGATTTATGAAGCACCCCAACGCACCTTTCCCCATAAGCAAGCACTAGTTGGTTTTCTAAATTTGAGACCCTGTTCTGTTTTGTAATTCAGTTCATGTGTAGTCAAGTTTACATTCCGTGTATTAGTGATATCTTATGATGTTTCTTTTTCTGTGTGACGTAGTTCACGTAGAATCACCGTACCTGCATCCACTCACTATGCCGCTACGGGCCTGATGACACAGATTTCATTGCTGAGTGATATTGCATTGTACGTACGTGCCACAACTTCTTTATCCATATTTTGCTTTCTGGGATATTTACCTGTTACTGTAGACGAGCTTCTTGTGAACACAGCCGTCCCAAATATTGGGGTGGCTGTCTGTTTTTGATTTTAATTTCCGTAAGCTATAGGACCATAAGTGGAAGTGCCATAGACTGTGTTGCTTTGTTTCTTATGTGTTTCAGGAAACACCATACACTTCTCCAGGCTGGCTGCTGGCAATTTACATCCTGCCAATCAGCATAACAAGGCTCCCTGTTCTCCATATCCTGTCCTACCTTTCTGGATTTTACACTTTTTTCAGATGGCCCTCTTGCCCGGGGGGCAATGAGACTTCATTGTAGTGCAGATTTCCTTTACAGGCTTGCTTGGTTGGCCAAAAAGGGCGTATGCGTTTTTTCCTGAATATATTTGGCCAAGTGCATCATTGTCGACGTTCTGCCTCTTTTCCTATGCTTTCAGGGCAATTCCAGTCTACCCCCTGCAATCGTTTTCCTGAAATTCTGCCCCGCTTTCAAGTCCCCTTCGCAGGCTTACTTCAATATATTTTTGGAGGATAGCTGTCATTTATAACTCTGCAGGTTTGTGAATTACAGTGCCCCTGAGCTCCTTTCTTCAACTCGCTTTCTTGTGAACTGGGCACAAAACCGCAGGATTGCTTCAGGCCCTAATCTGTTTCGGGCAGGGCATGCTGAGCCTTTGGTAAATTCCTCTTCCTGGTGGGAAATGAGCGTTACATTTGCCCGTGCAGACACCTACAGCTAGTCTCTCATTGGTTCTCCCTATTCCTGTTCATCTTGCACAGAAATTGCAAGCTGTGCCAAACAGGAGGTTAAAGGCACTGACTCTCCAAGCAGGGAGACTGTTAGTAAATCATCTGGAATGGTGAACCCGAGGACCAGGATACGAAAACTGAGATGCGTTTTAAATCATTTCCCCATAACACGGTGGACCATACTGTGGGTTTCACATGCATGTTTTAGCTGGAGGAAGAATCCCTTGAACCTGAAGAGTTGGGACCCATGGAATAGGTACCATACAGTATGACTTCAAAGGGTGTGCATTTGCTCACCTAAACTCACCAATGCTATCAGCCTGAAGTGTCCAGCCTTATGTCTCAACCAGCTCTGGGTGTAGATGTGGTCAAACCCGGTTGCATCACATGCCCTGAGTGAATTATTTAAGAATTGCTCTCTATTTCACTGTCTTTGTGTTTTGTTTTCGAAATTTATTTTGATAATGGGATTTATCGGATTTTCACTGCTGCCTTTCGGCCGCTGTACACACCCTTGATTCTCTTACGGAGACATATATATCCATGGGTTTTAAGATTCTTCCTAGTCAGGTATATTCCTAGGCGTTGAATATGTGGTGTGGGGTCCATTTCGTTGAGCAAGGAGTAGGTCTTGTCTATTACATATTGGGCTTATGGAAAGTTATCTGTGCTAATTTCAGTCTCTGGTTTTATGCAGCACCCCAAGGCACCTTTCCCCATAAGCAAGCACTAGTTGGTTTTCTAAATTTGAGACCCTTTTCTATTTTGTAATTCAGTTCATGTGTAGTCAAGTTTACATTCCGTGTATTCGTGATATCTTATGATGTTTCTTTTTCTGTGTGACGTAGTTCACGTAGAATCACCGTACCTGCATCCACTCACTATGCCGCTATGGGCCTGATGACACAGATTTCATTGCTGAGTGATATTGCATTGTACGTACGTGCCACAAGTTCTTTATCCATTTTTTGCTTTCTGGGATATTTACCTGATACTGTAGACGAGCTTCTTGTGAACACAGCCGTCTCAAATATTGGGGTGGCTGTCTGTTTTTGATTTTAATTTCCGTAAGCTATAGGACCATAAGTGGAAGTGCCATAGGCTGTGTTGCTTTGTTTCTTTCGTGTTTCAGGAAACACCATACACTTCTCCAGGGTGGCTGCTGGCAATTTACATCCTGCCAATCAGCATAACAAGGCTCCCTGTTCTCCATATCCTGTCCTACCTTTCTGGATTTTACACTTTTTTCAGATGGCCCTTTTGCCAGGGGGGCAGTGAGACTTCATTGTAGTGCAGATTTCATTTACAGGCTTGCTTGGTTGGCCAAAAAGGGCGTATGCGTTTTTTCCTGAATATATTCAGGAAAAAACGCATACGCCCTTTTTGGCCAAGTGCATCATTGTCGACGTTCTGCCTCTTTTCCTATGCTTTCAGGGCAATTCCAGTCTACCCCCTGCAATCGTTTTCCTGAAATTCTGCCCCGCTTTCAACTCCCCTTCGCAGGCTTACTTCAATATATTTTTGGAGGATAGCTGTCATTTATAACTCTGCAGGTTTGTGAATTACAGTGCCCCTGAGCTCCTTTCTTCAACTCGCTTTCTTGTGAGCTGGGCACAAAACCGCAGGATTGCTTCAGGCCCTAATCTGTTTCCGGCAGGGCACGCTGAGCCTTTGTTTAATTCCTCTTCCTGGTGGGCAATGAGCGTTACATTTGCCCGTGCAGACACCTACAGCTAGTCTCTGATTGGTTCTCCCTATTCCTGTTCATTTTGCACAGAAATTGCAAGCTGTGCCAAAGAGGAGGTTAAAGGCATTGACTCTCCAAGCGGGGAGAGTGTTAGTAAAGCATCTGGAATGGTGAACCCGAGGACCAGGATACGAAAACTGAGATGCATTTTAAATCATTTCCCAATCACATGGTGGACGATACTCTTGGTTTCCCATGCATGATTTAGCTGGAGGAAGAATCCCTTGAACCTGGAGAGTTGGGACCCATGAAATGGGTACCATGCAGTATGACTTCAAAGGGTCTGCATTTGCTCACCGAAACTCACCAATGCTATCAGCCTGAAGTGTCCAGCCTTATGTCTCAACCAGCTCTGGGTGTAGATGTGTTAAATCCCGGTTGCATCACATGCCCTGAGTGAATTATTTAAGAATTGCTCTCTATTTCACTGTCTTTATGATTTTTTCTTGAAATTTATTTTGATAATGGGATTTATCGGATTTTCACTGCTGCGTTTATGCCGCTGTACACACGCTTGATTCTCTTACGGAGACATATATATCCATGGGTTTTAAGATTCTTCCTAGTCAGGTATATTCCTAGGCGTTGAATATGTGGTGTTGGGTCCATTTCGTTGAGCAAGGAGTAGGTCTTGTCTATTACATATTTGGCTTATGGAAAGTTATCTGTGCTAATTTCAGTCTCTGGTTTTATGAAGCACCCCAACGCACCTTTCCCCATAAGCAAGCACTAGTTGGTTTTCTAAATTTGTGACCCTGTTCTGTTTTGTAATTCAGTTCATGTGTAGTCAAGTTTAAATTCCTTGTATTAGTGATATCTTATGATGTTTCTTTTTCTGTGTGACGTAGTTCACGTAGAATCACCGTACCTGCATCCACTCACTATGCCGCTACGGGCCTGATGACACAGATTTCATTGCTGAGTGATATTGCATTGTACGTACGTGCCACAACTTCTTTATCCATATTTTGCTTTCTGGGATATTTACCTGTTACTGTAGACGAGCTTCTTGTGAACACAGCCGTCCCAAATATTGGGGTGGCTGTCTGTTTTTGATTTTAATTTCCGTAAGCTATAGGACCATAAGTGGAAGTGCCATAGACTGTGTTGCTTTGTTTCTTATGTGTTTCAGGAAACACCATACACTTCTCCAGGCTGGCTGCTGGCAATTTACATCCTGCCAATCAGCATAACAAGGCTCCCTGTTCTCCATATCCTGTCCTACCTTTCTGGATTTTACACTTTTTTCAGATGGCCCTCTTGCCCGGGGGGCAGTGAGACTTCATTGTAGTGCAGATTTCCTTTACAGGCTTGCTTGGTTGGCCAAAAAGGGCGTATGCGTTTTTTCCTGAATATATTCAGGAAAAAACGCATACGCCCTTTTTGGCCAAGTGCATCATTGTCGACGTTCTGCCTCTTTTCCTATGCTTTCAGGGCAATTCCAGTCTACCCCCTGCAATCGTTTTCCTGAAATTCTGCCCCGCTTTCAAGTCCCCTTCGCAGGCTTACTTCAATATATTTTTGGAGGATAGCTGTCATTTATAACTCTGCAGGTTTGTGAATTACAGTGCCCCTGAGCTCCTTTCTTCAACTCGCTTTCTTGTGAACTGGGCACAAAACCGCAGGATTGCTTCAGGCCCTAATCTGTTTCGGGCAGGGCATGCTGAGCCTTTGGTAAATTCCTCTTCCTGGTGGGAAATGAGCGTTACATTTGCCCGTGCAGACACCTACAGCTAGTCTCTCATTGGTTCTCCCTATTCCTGTTCATCTTGCACAGAAATTGCAAGCTGTGCCAAACAGGAGGTTAAAGGCACTGACTCTCCAAGCAGGGAGACTGTTAGTAAATCATCTGGAATGGTGAACCCGAGGACCAGGATACGAAAACTGAGATGCATTTTAAATCATTTCCCCATAACACGGTGGACCATACTGTGGGTTTCACATGCATGTTTTAGCTGGAGGAAGAATCCCTTGAACCTGAAGAGTTGGGACCCATGGAATAGGTACCATACAGTATGACTTCAAAGGGTGTGCATTTGCTCACCTAAACTCACCAATGCTATCAGCCTGAAGTGTCCAGCCTTATGTCTCAACCAGCTCTGGGTGTAGATGTGGTCAATCCCGGTTGCATCACATGCCCTGAGTGAATTATTTAAGAATTGCTCTCTATTTCACTGTCTTTGTGTTTTGTTTTCGAAATTTATTTTGATAATGGGATTTATCGGATTTTCACTGCTGCCTTTCGGCCGCTGTACACACCCTTGATTCTCTTACGGAGACATATATATCCATGGGTTTTAAGATTCTTCCTAGTCAGGTATATTCCTAGGCGTTGAATATGTGGTGTTGGGTCCATTTCGTTGAGCAAGGAGTAGGTCTTGTCTATTACATATTGGGCTTATGGAAAGTTATCTGTGCTAATTTCAGTCTCTGGTTTTATGCAGCACCCCAAGGCACCTTTCCCCATAAGCAAGCACTAGTTGGTTTTCTAAATTTGAGACCCTTTTCTATTTTGTAATTCAGTTCATGTGTAGTCAAGTTTACATTCCGTGTATTCGTGATATCTTATGATGTTTCTTTTTCTGTGTGACGTAGTTCACGTAGAATCACCGTACCTGCATCCACTCACTATGCCGCTATGGGCCTGATGACACAGATTTCATTGCTGAGTGATATTGCATTGTACGTACGTGCCACAAGTTCTTTATCCATTTTTTGCTTTCTGGGATATTTACCTGATACTGTAGACGAGCTTCTTGTGAACACAGCCGTCTCAAATATTGGGGTGGCTGTCTGTTTTTGATTTTAATTTCCGTAAGCTATAGGACCATAAGTGGAAGTGCCATAGGCTGTGTTGCTTTGTTTCTTTCGTGTTTCAGGAAACACCATACACTTCTCCAGGGTGGCTGCTGGCAATTTACATCCTGCCAATCAGCATAACAAGGCTCCCTGTTCTCCATATCCTGTCCTACCTTTCTGGATTTTACACTTTTTTCAGATGGCCCTTTTGCCAGGGGGGCAGTGAGACTTCATTGTAGTGCAGATTTCATTTACAGGCTTGCTTGGTTGGCCAAAAAGGGCGTATGCGTTTTTTCCTGAATATATTCAGGAAAAAACGCATACGCCCTTTTTGGCCAAGTGCATCATTGTCGACGTTCTGCCTCTTTTCCTATGCTTTCAGGGCAATTCCAGTCTACCCCCTGCAATCGTTTTCCTGAAATTCTGCCCCGCTTTCAAGTCCCCTTCGCAGGCTTACTTCAATATATTTTTGGAGGAAAGCTGTCATTTATAACTCTGCAGGTTTGTGAATTACAGTGCCCCTGAGCTCCTTTCTTCAACTCGCTTTCTTGTGAGCTGGGCACAAAACCGCAGGATTGCTTCAGGCCCTAATCTGTTTCCAGCAGGGCACACTGAGCCTTTGTTTAATTCCTCTTCCTGGTGGGCAATGAGCGTTACATTTGCCCGTGCAGACACCTACAGCTAGTCTCTCATTGGTTCTCCCTATTCCTGTTCATTTTGCACAGAAATTGCAAGCTGTGCCAAAGAGGAGGTTAAAGGCACTGACTCTCCAAGCGGGGAGAGTGTTAGTAAAGCATCTGGAATGGTGAACCCGAGGACCAGGATACGAAAACTGAGATGCATTTTAAATCATTTCCCAATCACATGGTGGACGATACTCTTGGTTTCCCATGCATGTTTTAGCTGGAGGAAGAATCCCTTGAACCTGGAGAGTTGGGACCCATGGAATGGGTACCATGCAGTATGACTTCAAAGGGTCTGCATTTGCTCACCGAAACTCACCAATGCTATCAGCCTGAAGTGTCCAGCCTTATGTCTCAACCAGCTCTGGGTGTAGATGTGTTAAATCCCGGTTGCATCACATGCCCTGAGTGAATTATTTAAGAATTGCTCTCTATTTCACTGTCTTTATGATTTTTTTTTGAAATTTATTTTGATAATGGGATTTATCGGATTTTCACTGCTGCGTTTATGCCGCTGTACACACGCTTGATTCTCTTACGGAGACATATATATCCATGGGTTTTAAGATTCTTCCTAGTCAGGTATATTCCTAGGCGTTGAATATGTGGTGTTGGGTCCATTTCGTTGAGCAAGGAGTAGGTCTTGTCTATTACATATTTGGCTTATGGAAAGTTATCTGTGCTAATTTCAGTCTCTGGTTTTATGAAGCACCCCAACGCACCTTTCCCCATAAGCAAGCACTAGTTGGTTTTCTAAATTTGAGACCCTGTTCTGTTTTGTAATTCAGTTCATGTGTAGTCAAGTTTACATTCCGTGTATTAGTGATATCTTATGATGTTTCTTTTTCTGTGTGACGTAGTTCACGTAGAATCACCGTACCTGCATCCACTCACTATGCCGCTACGGGCCTGATGACACAGATTTCATTGCTGAGTGATATTGCATTGTACGTACGTGCCACAACTTCTTTATCCATATTTTGCTTTCTGGGATATTTACCTGTTACTGTAGACGAGCTTCTTGTGAACACAGCCGTCCCAAATATTGGGGTGGCTGTCTGTTTTTGATTTTAATTTCCGTAAGCTATAGGACCATAAGTGGAAGTGCCATAGACTGTGTTGCTTTGTTTCTTATGTGTTTCAGGAAACACCATACACTTCTCCAGGCTGGCTGCTGGCAATTTACATCCTGCCAATCAGCATAACAAGGCTCCCTGTTCTCCATATCCTGTCCTACCTTTCTGGATTTTACACTTTTTTCAGATGGCCCTTTTGCCAGGGGGGCAATGAGACTTCATTGTAGTGCAGATTTCATTTACAGGCTTGCTTGGTTGGCCAAAAAGGGCGTATGCGTTTTTTCCTGAATATATTCAGGAAAAAACGCATACGCCCTTTTTGGCCAAGTGCATCATTGTCGACGTTCTGCCTCTTTTCCTATGCTTTCAGGGCAATTCCAGTCTACCCCCTGCAATCGTTTTCCTGAAATTCTGCCCCGCTTTCAAGTCCCCTTCGCAGGCTTACTTCAATATATTTTTGGAGGAAAGCTGTCATTTATAACTCTGCAGGTTTGTGAATTACAGTGCCCCTGAGCTCCTTTCTTCAACTCGCTTTCTTGTGAGCTGGGCACAAAACCGCAGGATTGCTTCAGGCCCTAATCTGTTTCCAGCAGGGCACACTGAGCCTTTGTTTAATTCCTCTTCCTGGTGGGCAATGAGCGTTACATTTGCCCGTGCAGACACCTACAGCTAGTCTCTCATTGGTTCTCCCTATTCCTGTTCATTTTGCACAGAAATTGCAAGCTGTGCCAAAGAGGAGGTTAAAGGCACTGACTCTCCAAGCGGGGAGAGTGTTAGTAAAGCATCTGGAATGGTGAACCCGAGGACCAGGATACGAAAACTGAGATGCATTTTAAATCATTTCCCAATCACATGGTGGACGATACTCTTGTTTTCCCATGCATGTTTTAGCTGGAGGAAGAATCCCTTGAACCTGGAGAGTTGGGACCCATGGAATGGGTACCATGCAGTATGACTTCAAAGGGTCTGCATTTGCTCACCGAAACTCACCAATGCTATCAGCCTGAAGTGTCCAGCCTTATGTCTCAACCAGCTCTGGGTGTAGATGTGTTAAATCCCGGTTGCATCACATGCCCTGAGTGAATTATTTAAGAATTGCTCTCTATTTCACTGTCTTTATGATTTTTTTTTGAAATTTATTTTGATAATGGGATTTATCGGATTTTCACTGCTGCGTTTATGCCGCTGTACACACGCTTGATTCTCTTACGGAGACATATATATCCATGGGTTTTAAGATTCTTCCTAGTCAGGTATATTCCTAGGCGTTGAATATGTGGTGTTGGGTCCATTTCGTTGAGCAAGGAGTAGGTCTTGTCTATTACATATTTGGCTTATGGAAAGTTATCTGTGCTAATTTCAGTCTCTGGTTTTATGAAGCACCCCAACGCACCTTTCCCCATAAGCAAGCACTAGTTGGTTTTCTAAATTTGAGACCCTGTTCTGTTTTGTAATTCAGTTCATGTGTAGTCAAGTTTACATTCCGTGTATTAGTGATATCTTATGATGTTTCTTTTTCTGTGTGACGTAGTTCACGTAGAATCACCGTACCTGCATCCACTCACTATGCCGCTACGGGCCTGATGACACAGATTTCATTGCTGAGTGATATTGCATTGTACGTACGTGCCACAACTTCTTTATCCATATTTTGCTTTCTGGGATATTTACCTGTTACTGTAGACGAGCTTCTTGTGAACACAGCCGTCCCAAATATTGGGGTGGCTGTCTGTTTTTGATTTTAATTTCCGTAAGCTATAGGACCATAAGTGGAAGTGCCATAGACTGTGTTGCTTTGTTTCTTATGTGTTTCAGGAAACACCATACACTTCTCCAGGCTGGCTGCTGGCAATTTACATCCTGCCAATCAGCATAACAAGGCTCCCTGTTCTCCATATCCTGTCCTACCTTTCTGGATTTTACACTTTTTTCAGATGGCCCTCTTGCCCGGGGGGCAGTGAGACTTCATTGTAGTGCAGATTTCCTTTACAGGCTTGCTTGGTTGGCCAAAAAGGGCGTATGCGTTTTTTCCTGAATATATTTGGCCAAGTGCATCATTGTCGACGTTCTGCCTCTTTTCCTATGCTTTCAGGGCAATTCCAGTCTACCCCCTGCAATCGTTTTCCTGAAATTCTGCCCCGCTTTCAAGTCCCCTTCGCAGGCTTACTTCAATATATTTTTGGAGGATAGCTGTCATTTATAACTCTGCAGGTTTGTGAATTACAGTGCCCCTGAGCTCCTTTCTTCAACTCGCTTTCTTGTGAACTGGGCACAAAACCGCAGGATTGCTTCAGGCCCTAATCTGTTTCGGGCAGGGCATGCTGAGCCTTTGGTAAATTCCTCTTCCTGGTGGGAAATGAGCGTTACATTTGCCCGTGCAGACACCTACAGCTAGTCTCTCATTGGTTCTCCCTATTCCTGTTCATCTTGCACAGAAATTGCAAGCTGTGCCAAACAGGAGGTTAAAGGCACTGACTCTCCAAGCAGGGAGACTGTTAGTAAATCATCTGGAATGGTGAACCCGAGGACCAGGATACGAAAACTGAGATGCATTTTAAATCATTTCCCCATAACACGGTGGACCATACTGTGGGTTTCACATGCATGTTTTAGCTGGAGGAAGAATCCCTTGAACCTGAAGAGTTGGGACCCATGGAATAGGTACCATACAGTATGACTTCAAAGGGTGTGCATTTGCTCACCTAAACTCACCAATGCTATCAGCCTGAAGTGTCCAGCCTTATGTCTCAACCAGGTCTGGGTGTAGATGTGGTCAAACCCGGTTGCATCACATGCCCTGAGTGAATTATTTAAGAATTGCTCTCTATTTCACTGTCTTTGTGTTTTGTTTTCGAAATTTATTTTGATAATGGGATTTATCGGATTTTCACTGCTGCCTTTCGGCCGCTGTACACACCCTTGATTCTCTTACGGAGACATATATATCCATGGGTTTTAAGATTCTTCCTAGTCAGGTATATTCCTAGGCGTTGAATATGTGGTGTGGGGTCCATTTCGTTGAGCAAGGAGTAGGTCTTGTCTATTACATATTGGGCTTATGGAAAGTTATCTGTGCTAATTTCAGTCTCTGGTTTTATGCAGCACCCCAAGGCACCTTTCCCCATAAGCAAGCACTAGTTGGTTTTCTAAATTTGAGACCCTTTTCTATTTTGTAATTCAGTTCATGTGTAGTCAAGTTTACATTCCGTGTATTCGTGATATCTTATGATGTTTCTTTTTCTGTGTGACGTAGTTCACGTAGAATCACCGTACCTGCATCCACTAACTATGCCGCTATGGGCCTGATGACACAGATTTCATTGCTGAGTGATATTGCATTGTACGTACGTGCCACAAGTTCTTTATCCATTTTTTGCTTTCTGGGATATTTACCTGATACTGTAGACGAGCTTCTTGTGAACACAGCCGTCTCAAATATTGGGGTGGCTGTCTGTTTTTGATTTTAATTTCCGTAAGCTATAGGACCATAAGTGGAAGTGCCATAGGCTGTGTTGCTTTGTTTCTTTCGTGTTTCAGGAAACACCATACACTTCTCCAGGGTGGCTGCTGGCAATTTACATCCTGCCAATCAGCATAACAAGGCTCCCTGTTCTCCATATCCTGTCCTACCTTTCTGGATTTTACACTTTTTTCAGATGGCCCTTTTGCCAGGGGGGCAGTGAGACTTCATTGTAGTGCAGATTTCATTTACAGGCTTGCTTGGTTGGCCAAAAAGGGCGTATGCGTTTTTTCCTGAATATATTCAGGAAAAAACGCATACGCCCTTTTTGGCCAAGTGCATCATTGTCGACGTTCTGCCTCTTTTCCTATGCTTTCAGGGCAATTCCAGTCTACCCCCTGCAATCGTTTTCCTGAAATTCTGCCCCGCTTTCAACTCCCCTTCGCAGGCTTACTTCAATATATTTTTGGAGGATAGCTGTCATTTATAACTCTGCAGGTTTGTGAATTACAGTGCCCCTGAGCTCCTTTCTTCAACTCGCTTTCTTGTGAGCTGGGCACAAAACCGCAGGATTGCTTCAGGCCCTAATCTGTTTCCGGCAGGGCACGCTGAGCCTTTGTTTAATTCCTCTTCCTGGTGGGCAATGAGCGTTACATTTGCCCGTGCAGACACCTACAGCTAGTCTCTGATTGGTTCTCCCTATTCCTGTTCATTTTGCACAGAAATTGCAAGCTGTGCCAAAGAGGAGGTTAAAGGCATTGACTCTCCAAGCGGGGAGAGTGTTAGTAAAGCATCTGGAATGGTGAACCCGAGGACCAGGATACGAAAACTGAGATGCATTTTAAATCATTTCCCAATCACATGGTGGACGATACTCTTGGTTTCCCATGCATGTTTTAGCTGGAGGAAGAATCCCTTGAACCTGGAGAGTTGGGACCCATGAAATGGGTACCATGCAGTATGACTTCAAAGGGTCTGCATTTGCTCACCGAAACTCACCAATGCTATCAGCCTGAAGTGTCCAGCCTTATGTCTCAACCAGCTCTGGGTGTAGATGTGTTAAATCCCGGTTGCATCACATGCCCTGAGTGAATTATTTAAGAATTGCTCTCTATTTCACTGTCTTTATGATTTTTTCTTGAAATTTATTTTGATAATGGGATTTATCGGATTTTCACTGCTGCGTTTATGCCGCTGTACACACGCTTGATTCTCTTACGGAGACATATATATCCATGGGTTTTAAGATTCTTCCTAGTCAGGTATATTCCTAGGCGTTGAATATGTGGTGTTGGGTCCATTTCGTTGAGCAAGGAGTAGGTCTTGTCTATTACATATTTGGCTTATGGAAAGTTATCTGTGCTAATTTCAGTCTCTGGTTTTATGAAGCACCCCAACGCACCTTTCCCCATAAGCAAGCACTAGTTGGTTTTCTAAATTTGTGACCCTGTTCTGTTTTGTAATTCAGTTCATGTGTAGTCAAGTTTAAATTCCTTGTATTAGTGATATCTTATGATGTTTCTTTTTCTGTGTGACGTAGTTCACGTAGAATCACCGTACCTGCATCCACTCACTATGCCGCTACGGGCCTGATGACACAGATTTCATTGCTGAGTGATATTGCATTGTACGTACGTGCCACAACTTCTTTATCCATATTTTGCTTTCTGGGATATTTACCTGTTACTGTAGACGAGCTTCTTGTGAACACAGCCGTCCCAAATATTGGGGTGGCTGTCTGTTTTTGATTTTAATTTCCGTAAGCTATAGGACCATAAGTGGAAGTGCCATAGACTGTGTTGCTTTGTTTCTTATGTGTTTCAGGAAACACCATACACTTCTCCAGGCTGGCTGCTGGCAATTTACATCCTGCCAATCAGCATAACAAGGCTCCCTGTTCTCCATATCCTGTCCTACCTTTCTGGATTTTACACTTTTTTCAGATGGCCCTCTTGCCCGGGGGGCAGTGAGACTTCATTGTAGTGCAGATTTCCTTTACAGGCTTGCTTGGTTGGCCAAAAAGGGCGTATGCGTTTTTTCCTGAATATATTCAGGAAAAAACGCATACGCCCTTTTTGGCCAAGTGCATCATTGTCGACGTTCTGCCTCTTTTCCTATGCTTTCAGGGCAATTCCAGTCTACCCCCTGCAATCGTTTTCCTGAAATTCTGCCCCGCTTTCAAGTCCCCTTCGCAGGCTTACTTCAATATATTTTTGGAGGATAGCTGTCATTTATAACTCTGCAAGTTTGTGAATTACAGTGCCCCTGAGCTCCTTTCTTCAACTCGCTTTCTTGTGAACTGGGCACAAAACCGCAGGATTGCTTCAGGCCCTAATCTGTTTCGGGCAGGGCATGCTGAGCCTTTGGTAAATTCCTCTTCCTGGTGGGAAATGAGCGTTACATTTGCCCGTGCAGACACCTACAGCTAGTCTCTCATTGGTTCTCCCTATTCCTGTTCATCTTGCACAGAAATTGCAAGCTGTGCCAAACAGGAGGTTAAAGGCACTGACTCTCCAAGCAGGGAGACTGTTAGTAAATCATCTGGAATGGTGAACCCGAGGACCAGGATACGAAAACTGAGATGCATTTTAAATCATTTCCCCATAACACGGTGGACCATACTGTGGGTTTCCCATGCATGTTTTAGCTGGAGGAAGAATCCCTTGAACCTGAAGAGTTGGGACCCATGGAATAGGTACCATACAGTATGACTTCAAAGGGTGTGCATTTGCTCACCTAAACTCACCAATGCTATCAGCCTGAAGTGTCCAGCCTTATGTCTCAACCAGCTCTGGGTGTAGATGTGGTCAATCCCGGTTGCATCACATGCCCTGAGTGAATTATTTAAGAATTGCTCTCTATTTCACTGTCTTTGTGTTTTGTTTTCGAAATTTATTTTGATAATGGGATTTATCGGATTTTCACTGCTGCCTTTCGGCCGCTGTACACACCCTTGATTCTCTTACGGAGACATATATATCCATGGGTTTTAAGATTCTTCCTAGTCAGGTATATTCCTAGGCGTTGAATATGTGGTGTTGGGTCCATTTCGTTGAGCAAGGAGTAGGTCTTGTCTATTACATATTGGGCTTATGGAAAGTTATCTGTGCTAATTTCAGTCTCTGGTTTTATGCAGCACCCCAAGGCACCTTTCCCCATAAGCAAGCACTAGTTGGTTTTCTAAATTTGAGACCCTTTTCTATTTTGTAATTCAGTTCATGTGTAGTCAAGTTTACATTCCGTGTATTCGTGATATCTTATGATGTTTCTTTTTCTGTGTGACGTAGTTCACGTAGAATCACCGTACCTGCATCCACTCACTATGCCGCTATGGGCCTGATGTCACAGATTTCATTGCTGAGTGATATTGCATTGTACGTACGTGCCACAAGTTCTTTATCCATTTTTTGCTTTCTGGGATATTTACCTGATACTGTAGACGAGCTTCTTGTGAACACAGCCGTCTCAAATATTGGGGTGGCTGTCTGTTTTTGATTTTAATTTCCGTAAGCTATAGGACCATAAGTGGAAGTGCCATAGGCTGTGTTGCTTTGTTTCTTTCGTGTTTCAGGAAACACCATACACTTCTCCAGGGTGGCTGCTGGCAATTTACATCCTGCCAATCAGCATAACAAGGCTCCCTGTTCTCCATATCCTGTCCTACCTTTCTGGATTTTACACTTTTTTCAGGTGGCCCTTTTGCCAGGGGGGCAGTGAGACTTCATTGTAGTGCAGATTTCATTTACAGGCTTGCTTGGTTGGCCAAAAAGGGCGTATGCGTTTTTTCCTGAATATATTCAGGAAAAAACGCATACGCCCTTTTTGGCCAAGTGCATCATTGTCGACGTTCTGCCTCTTTTCCTATGCTTTCAGGGCAATTCCAGTCTACCCCCTGCAATCGTTTTCCTGAAATTCTGCCCCGCTTTCAAGTCCCCTTCGCAGGCTTACTTCAATATATTTTTGGAGGAAAGCTGTCATTTATAACTCTGCAGGTTTGTGAATTACAGTGCCCCTGAGCTCCTTTCTTCAACTCGCTTTCTTGTGAGCTGGGCACAAAACCGCAGGATTGCTTCAGGCCCTAATCTGTTTCCAGCAGGGCACACTGAGCCTTTGTTTAATTCCTCTTCCTGGTGGGCAATGAGCGTTACATTTGCCCGTGCAGACACCTACAGCTAGTCTCTCATTGGTTCTCCCTATTCCTGTTCATTTTGCACAGAAATTGCAAGCTGTGCCAAAGAGGAGGTTAAAGGCACTGACTCTCCAAGCGGGGAGAGTGTTAGTAAAGCATCTGGAATGGTGAACCCGAGGACCAGGATACGAAAACTGAGATGCATTTTAAATCATTTCCCAATCACATGGTGGACGATACTCTTGGTTTCCCATGCATGTTTTAGCTGGAGGAAGAATCCCTTGAACCTGGAGAGTTGGGACCCATGGAATGGGTACCATGCAGTATGACTTCAAAGGGTCTGCATTTGCTCACCGAAACTCACCAATGCTATCAGCCTGAAGTGTCCAGCCTTATGTCTCAACCAGCTCTGGGTGTAGATGTGTTAAATCCCGGTTGCATCACATGCCCTGAGTGAATTATTTAAGAATTGCTCTCTATTTCACTGTCTTTATGATTTTTTTTTGAAATTTATTTTGATAATGGGATTTATCGGATTTTCACTGCTGCGTTTATGCCGCTGTACACACGCTTGATTCTCTTACGGAGACATATATATCCATGGGTTTTAAGATTCTTCCTAGTCAGGTATATTCCTAGGCGTTGAATATGTGGTGTTGGGTCCATTTCGTTGAGCAAGGAGTAGGTCTTGTCTATTACATATTTGGCTTATGGAAAGTTATCTGTGCTAATTTCAGTCTCTGGTTTTATGAAGCACCCCAACGCACCTTTCCCCATAAGCAAGCACTAGTTGGTTTTCTAAATTTGAGACCCTGTTCTGTTTTGTAATTCAGTTCATGTGTAGTCAAGTTTACATTCCGTGTATTAGTGATATCTTATGATGTTTCTTTTTCTGTGTGACGTAGTTCACGTAGAATCACCGTACCTGCATCCACTCACTATGCCGCTACGGGCCTGATGACACAGATTTCATTGCTGAGTGATATTGCATTGTACGTACGTGCCACAACTTCTTTATCCATATTTTGCTTTCTGGGATATTTACCTGTTACTGTAGACGAGCTTCTTGTGAACACAGCCGTCCCAAATATTGGGGTGGCTGTCTGTTTTTGATTTTAATTTCAGTAAGCTATAGGACCATAAGTGGAAGTGCCATAGACTGTGTTGCTTTGTTTCTTATGTGTTTCAGGAAACACCATACACTTCTCCAGGCTGGCTGCTGGCAATTTACATCCTGCCAATCAGCATAACAAGGCTCCCTGTTCTCCATATCCTGTCCTACCTTTCTGGATTTTACACTTTTTTCAGATGGCCCTCTTGCCCGGGGGGCAGTGAGACTTCATTGTAGTGCAGATTTCCTTTACAGGCTTGCTTGGTTGGCCAAAAAGGGCGTATGCGTTTTTCCCTGAATATATTCAGGAAAAAACGCATACGCCCTTTTTGGCCAAGTGCATCATTGTCGACGTTCTGCCTCTTTTCCTATGCTTTCAGGGCAATTCCAGTCTACCCCCTGCAATCGTTTTCCTGAAATTCTGCCCCGCTTTCAAGTCCCCTTCGCAGGCTTACTTCAATATATTTTTGGAGGATAGCTGTCATTTATAACTCTGCAGGTTTGTGAATTACAGTGCCCCTGAGCTCCTTTCTTCAACTCGCTTTCTTGTGAACTGGGCACAAAACCGCAGGATTGCTTCAGGCCCTAATCTGTTTCGGGCAGGGCATGCTGAGCCTTTGGTAAATTCCTCTTCCTGGTGGGAAATGAGCGTTACATTTGCCCGTGCAGACACCTACAGCTAGTCTCTCATTGGTTCTCCCTATTCCTGTTCATCTTGCACAGAAATTGCAAGCTGTGCCAAACAGGAGGTTAAAGGCACTGACTCTCCAAGCAGGGAGACTGTTAGTAAATCATCTGGAATGGTGATCCCGAGGACCAGGATACGAAAACTGAGATGCATTTTAAATCATTTCCCCATAACACGGTGGACCATACTGTGGGTTTCACATGCATGTTTTAGCTGGAGGAAGAATCCCTTGAACCTGAAGAGTTGGGACCCATGGAATAGGTACCATACAGTATGACTTCAAAGGGTGTGCATTTGCTCACCTAAACTCACCAATGCTATCAGCCTGAAGTGTCCAGCCTTATGTCTCAACCAGCTCTGGGTGTAGATGTGGTCAATCCCGGTTGCATCACATGCCCTTAGTGAATTATTTAAGAATTGCTCTCTATTTCACTGTCTTTGTGTTTTGTTTTCGAAATTTATTTTGATAATGGGATTTATCGGATTTTCACTGCTGCCTTTCGGCCGCTGTACACACCCTTGATTCTCTTACGGAGACATATATATCCATGGGTTTTAAGATTCTTCCTAGTCAGGTATATTCCTAGGCGTTGAATATGTGGTGTTGGGTCCATTTCGTTGAGCAAGGAGTAGGTCTTGTCTATTACATATTGGGCTTATGGAAAGTTATCTGTGCTAATTTCAGTCTCTGGTTTTATGCAGCACCCCAAGGCACCTTTCCCCATAAGCAAGCACTAGTTGGTTTTCTAAATTTGAGGCCCTGTTCTGTTTTGTAATTCAGTTCATGTGTAGTCAAGTTTACATTCCGTGTATTCGTGATATCTTATGATGTTTCTTTTTCTGTGTGACGTAGTTCACGTAGAATCACCGTACCTGCATCCACTCACTATGCCGCTATGGGCCTGATGACACAGATTTCATTGCTGAGTGATATTGCATTGTACGTACGTGCCACAAGTTCTTTATCCATTTTTTGCTTTCTGGGATATTTACCTGATACTGTAGACGAGCTTCTTGTGAACACAGCCGTCTCAAATATTGGGGTGGCTGTCTGTTTTTGATTTTAATTTCCGTAAGCTATAGGACCATAAGTGGAAGTGCCATAGGCTGTGTTGCTTTGTTTCTTTCGTGTTTCAGGAAACACCATACACTTCTCCAGGGTGGCTGCTGGCAATTTACATCCTGCCAATCAGCATAACAAGGCTCCCTGTTCTCCATATCCTGTCCTACCTTTCTGGATTTTACACTTTTTTCAGATGGCCCTTTTGCCAGGGGGGCAGTGAGACTTCATTGTAGTGCAGATTTCATTGACAGGCTTGCTTGGTTGGCCAAAAAGGGCGTATGCGTTTTTTCCTGAATATATTCAGGAAAAAACGCATACGCCCTTTTTGGCCAAGTGCATCATTGTCGACGTTCTGCCTCTTTTCCTATGCTTTCAGGGCAATTCCAGTCTACCCCCTGCAATCGTTTTCCTGAAATTCTGCCCCGCTTTCAAGTCCCCTTCGCAGGCTTACTTCAATATATTTTTGGAGGAAAGCTGTCATTTATAACTCTGCAGGTTTGTGAATTACAGTGCCCCTGAGCTCCTTTCTTCAACTCGCTTTCTTGTGAGCTGGGCACAAAACCGCAGGATTGCTTCAGGCCCTAATCTGTTTCCAGCAGGGCACACTGAGCCTTTGTTTAATTCCTCTTCCTGGTGGGCAATGAGCGTTACATTTGCCCGTGCAGACACCTACAGCTAGTCTCTCATTGGTTCTCCCTATTCCTGTTCATTTTGCACAGAAATTGCAAGCTGTGCCAAAGAGGAGGTTAAAGGCACTGACTCTCCAAGCGGGGAGAGTGTTAGTAAAGCATCTGGAATGGTGAACCCGAGGACCAGGATACGAAAACTGAGATGCATTTTAAATCATTTCCCAATCACATGGTGGACGATACTCTTGGTTTCCCATGCATGTTTTAGCTGGAGGAAGAATCCCTTGAACCTGGAGAGTTGGGACCCATGGAATGGGTACCATGCAGTATGACTTCAAAGGGTCTGCATTTGCTCACCGAAACTCACCAATGCTATCAGCCTGAAGTGTCCAGCCTTATGTCTCAACCAGCTCTGGGTGTAGATGTGTTAAATCCCGGTTGCATCACATGCCCTGAGTGAATTATTTAAGAATTGCTCTCTATTTCACTGTCTTTATGATTTTTTTTTGAAATTTATTTTGATAATGGGATTTATCGGATTTTCACTGCTGCGTTTATGCCGCTGTACACACGCTTGATTCTCTTACGGAGACATATATATCCATGGGTTTTAAGATTCTTCCTAGTCAGGTATATTCCTAGGCGTTGAATATGTGGTGTTGGGTCCATTTCGTTGAGCAAGGAGTAGGTCTTCTCTATTACATATTTGGCTTATGGAAAGTTATCTGTGCTAATTTCAGTCTCTGGTTTTATGAAGCACCCCAACGCACCTTTCCCCATAAGCAAGCACTAGTTGGTTTTCTAAATTTGAGACCCTGTTCTGTTTTGTAATTCAGTTCATGTGTAGTCAAGTTTACATTCCGTGTATTAGTGATATCTTATGATGTTTCTTTTTCTGTGTGACGTAGTTCACGTAGAATCACCGTACCTGCATCCACTCACTATGCCGCTACGGGCCTGATGACACAGATTTCATTGCTGAGTGATATTGCATTGTACGTACGTGCCACAACTTCTTTATCCATATTTTGCTTTCTGGGATATTTACCTGTTACTGTAGACGAGCTTCTTGTGAACACAGCCGTCCCAAATATTGGGGTGGCTGTCTGTTTTTGATTTTAATTTCCGTAAGCTATAGGACCATAAGTGGAAGTGCCATAGACTGTGTTGCTTTGTTTCTTATGTGTTTCAGGAAACACCATACACTTCTCCAGGCTGGCTGCTGGCAATTTACATCCTGCCAATCAGCATAACAAGGCTCCCTGTTCTCCATATCCTGTCCTACCTTTCTGGATTTTACACTTTTTTCAGATGGCCCTCTTGCCCGGGGGGCAGTGAGACTTCATTGTAGTGCAGATTTCCTTTACAGGCTTGCTTGGTTGGCCAAAAAGGGCGTATGCGTTTTTTCCTGAATATATTCAGGGAAAAACGCATACGCCCTTTTTGGCCAAGTGCATCATTGTCGACGTTCTGCCTCTTTTCCTATGCTTTCAGGGCAATTCCAGTCTACCCCCTGCAATCGTTTTCCTGAAATTCTGCCCCGCTTTCAAGTCCCCTTCGCAGGCTTACTTCAATATATTTTTGGAGGATAGCTGTCATTTATAACTCTGCAGGTTTGTGAATTACAGTGCCCCTGAGCTCCTTTCTTCAACTCGCTTTCTTGTGAGCTGGGCACAAAACCGCAGGATTGCTTCAGGCCCTAATGTGTTTCCAGCAGGGCACACTGAGCCTTTGTTTAATTCCTCTTCCTGGTGGGCAATGAGCGTTACATTTGCCCGTGCAGACACCTACAGCTAGTCTCTCATTGGTTCTCCCTATTCCTGTTCATTTTGCACAGAAATTGCAAGCTGTGCCAAAGAGGAGGTTAAAGGCACTGACTCTCCAAGCGGGGAGAGTGTTAGTAAAGCATCTGGAATGGTGAACCCGAGGACCAGGATACGAAAACTGAGATGCATTTTAAATCATTTCCCAATCACATGGTGGACGATACTCTTGTTTTCCCATGCATGTTTTAGCTGGAGGAAGAATCCCTTGAACCTGGAGAGTTGGGACCCATGGAATGGGTACCATGCAGTATGACTTCAAAGGGTCTGCATTTGCTCACCGAAACTCACCAATGCTATCAGCCTGAAGTGTCCAGCCTTATGTCTCAACCAGCTCTGGGTGTAGATGTGTTAAATCCCGGTTGCATCACATGCCCTGAGTGAATTATTTAAGAATTGCTCTCTATTTCACTGTCTTTATGATTTTTTTTTGAAATTTATTTTGATAATGGGATTTATCAGATTTTCACTGCTGCGTTTATGCCGCTGTACACACGCTTGATTCTCTTACGGAGACATATATATCCATGGGTTTTAAGATTCTTCCTAGTCAGGTATATTCCTAGGCGTTGAATATGTGGTGTTGGGTCCATTTCGTTGAGCAAGGAGTAGGTCTTGTCTATTACATATTTGGCTTATGGAAAGTTATCTGTGCTAATTTCAGTCTCTGGTTTTATGAAGCACCCCAACGCACCTTTCCCCATAAGCAAGCACTAGTTGGTTTTCTAAATTTGAGACCCTGTTCTGTTTTGTAATTCAGTTCATGTGTAGTCAAGTTTACATTCCGTGTATTAGTGATATCTTATGATGTTTCTTTTTCTGTGTGACGTAGTTCACGTAGAATCACCGTACCTGCATCCACTCACTATGCCGCTACGGGCCTGATGACACAGATTTCATTGCTGAGTGATATTGCATTGTACGTACGTGCCACAACTTCTTTATCCATATTTTGCTTTCTGGGATATTTACCTGTTACTGTAGACGAGCTTCTTGTGAACACAGCCGTCCCAAATATTGGGGTGGCTGTCTGTTTTTGATTTTAATTTCCGTAAGCTATAGGACCATAAGTGGAAGTGCCATAGACTGTGTTGCTTTGTTTCTTATGTGTTTCAGGAAACACCATACACTTCTCCAGGCTGGCTGCTGGCAATTTACATCCTGCCAATCAGCATAACAAGGCTCCCTGTTCTCCATATCCTGTCCTACCTTTCTGGATTTTACACTTTTTTCAGATGGCCCTCTTGCCCGGGGGGCAGTGAGACTTCATTGTAGTGCAGATTTCCTTTACAGGCTTGCTTGGTTGGCCAAAAAGGGCGTATGCGTTTTTTCCTGAATATATTCAGGAAAAAACGCATACGCCCTTTTTGGCCAAGTGCATCATTGTCGACGTTCTGCCTCTTTTCCTATGCTTTCAGGGCAATTCCAGTCTACCCCCTGCAATCGTTTTCCTGAAATTCTGCCCCGCTTTCAAGTCCCCTTCGCAGGCTTACTTCAATATATTTTTGGAGGATAGCTGTCATTTATAACTCTGCAGGTTTGTGAATTACAGTGCCCCTGAGCTCCTTTCTTCAACTCGCTTTCTTGTGAACTGGGCACAAAACCGCAGGATTGCTTCAGGCCCTAATCTGTTTCGGGCAGGGCATGCTGAGCCTTTGGTAAATTCCTCTTCCTGGTGGGAAATGAGCGTTACATTTGCCCGTGCAGACACCTACAGCTAGTCTCTCATTGGTTCTCCCTATTCCTGTTCATCTTGCACAGAAATTGCAAGCTGTGCCAAACAGGAGGTTAAAGGCACTGACTCTCCAAGCAGGGAGACTGTTAGTAAATCATCTGGAATGGTGAACCCGAGGACCAGGATACGAAAACTGAGATGCATTTTAAATCATTTCCCCATAACACGGTGGACCATACTGTGGGTTTCACATGCATGTTTTAGCTGGAGGAAGAATCCCTTGAACCTGAAGAGTTGGGACCCATGGAATAGGTACCATACAGTATGACTTCAAAGGGTGTGCATTTGCTCACCTAAACTCACCAATGCTATCAGCCTGAAGTGTCCAGCCTTATGTCTCAACCAGCTCTGGGTGTAGATGTGGTCAATCCCGGTTGCATCACATGCCCTGAGTGAATTATTTAAGAATTGCTCTCTATTTCACTGTCTTTGTGTTTTGTTTTCGAAATTTATTTTGATAATGGGATTTATCGGATTTTCACTGCTGCCTTTCGGCCGCTGTACACACCCTTGATTCTCTTACGGAGACATATATATCCATGGGTTTTAAGATTCTTCCTAGTCAGGTATATTCCTAGGCGTTGAATATGTGGTGTGGGGTCCATTTCGTTGAGCAAGGAGTAGGTCTTGTCTATTACATATTGGGCTTATGGAAAGTTATCTGTGCTAATTTCAGTCTCTGGTTTTATGCAGCACCCCAAGGCACCTTTCCCCATAAGCAAGCACTAGTTGGTTTTCTAAATTTGAGACCCTTTTCTATTTTGTAATTCAGTTCATGTGTAGTCAAGTTTACATTCCGTGTATTCGTGATATCTTATGATGTTTCTTTTTCTGTGTGACGTAGTTCACGTAGAATCACCGTACCTGCATCCACTCACTATGCCGCTACGGGCCTGATGACACAGATTTCATTGCTGAGTGATATTGCATTGTACGTACGTGCCACAAGTTCTTTATCCATTTTTTGCTTTCTGGGATATTTACCTGATACTGTAGACGAGCTTCTTGTGAACACAGCCGTCTCAAATATTGGGGTGGCTGTCTGTTTTTGATTTTAATTTCCGTAAGCTATAGGACCATAAGTGGAAGTGCCATAGGCTGTGTTGCTTTGTTTCTTTCGTGTTTCAGGAAACACCATACACTTCTCCAGGGTGGCTGCTGGCAATTTACATCCTGCCAATCAGCATAACAAGGCTCCCTGTTCTCCATATCCTGTCCTACCTTTCTGGATTTTACACTTTTTTCAGATGGCCCTTTTGCCAGGGGGGCAGTGAGACTTCATTGTAGTGCAGATTTCATTTACAGGCTTGCTTGGTTGGCCAAAAAGGGCGTATGCGTTTTTTCCTGAATATATTCAGGAAAAAACGCATACGCCCTTTTTGGCCAAGTGCATCATTGTCGACGTTCTGCCTCTTTTCCTATGCTTTCAGGGCAATTCCAGTCTACCCCCTGCAATCGTTTTCCTGAAATTCTGCCCCGCTTTCAAGTCCCCTTCGCAGGCTTACTTCAATATATTTTTGGAGGATAGCTGTCATTTATAACTCTGCAGGTTTGTGAATTACAGTGCCCCTGAGCTCCTTTCTTCAACTCGCTTTCTTGTGAGCTGGGCACAAAACCGCAGGATTGCTTCAGGCCCTAATCTGTTTCCAGCAGGGCACACTGAGCCTTTGTTTAATTCCTCTTCCTGGTGGGCAATGAGCGTTACATTTGCCCGTGCAGACACCTACAGCTAGTCTCTCATTGGTTCTCCCTATTCCTGTTCATTTTGCACAGAAATTGCAAGCTGTGCCAAAGAGGAGGTTAAAGGCACTGACTCTCCAAGCGGGGAGAGTGTTAGTAAAGCATCTGGAATGGTGAACCCGAGGACCAGGATACGAAAACTGAGATGCATTTTAAATCATTTCCCAATCACATGGTGGACGATACTCTTGGTTTCCCATGCATGTTTTAGCTGGAGGAAGAATCCCTTGAACCTGGAGAGTTGGGACCCATGGAATGGGTACCATGCAGTATGACTTCAAAGGGTCTGCATTTGCTCACCGAAACTCACCAATGCTATCAGCCTGAAGTGTCCAGCCTTATGTCTCAACCAGCTCTGGGTGTAGATGTGTTAAATCCCGGTTGCATCACATGCCCTGAGTGAATTATTTAAGAATTGCTCTCTATTTCACTGTCTTTATGATTTTTTTTTGAAATTTATTTTGATAATGGGATTTATCGGATTTTCACTGCTGCGTTTATGCCGCTGTACACACGCTTGATTCTCTTACGGAGACATATATATCCATGGGTTTTAAGATTCTTCCTAGTCAGGTATATTCCTAGGCGTTGAATATGTGGTGTTGGGTCCATTTCGTTGAGCAAGGAGTAGGTCTTGTCTATTACATATTTGGCTTATGGAAAGTTATCTGTGCTAATTTCAGTCTCTGGTTTTATGAAGCACCCAAACGCACCTTTCCCCATAAGCAAGCACTAGTTGGTTTTCTAAATTTGAGACCCTGTTCTGTTTTGTAATTCAGTTCATGTGTAGTCAAGTTTACATTCCGTGTATTAGTGATATCTTATGATGTTTCTTTTTCTGTGTGACGTAGTTCACGTAGAATCACCGTACCTGCATCCACTCACTATGCCGCTACGGGCCTGATGACACAGATTTCATTGCTGAGTGATATTGCATTGTACGTACGTGCCACAACTTCTTTATCCATATTTTGCTTTCTGGGATATTTACCTGTTACTGTAGACGAGCTTCTTGTGAACACAGCCGTCCCAAATATTGGGGTGGCTGTCTGTTTTTGATTTTAATTTCCGTAAGCTATAGGACCATAAGTGGAAGTGCCATAGACTGTGTTGCTTTGTTTCTTATGTGTTTCAGGAAACACCATACACTTCTCCAGGCTGGCTGCTGGCAATTTACATCCTGCCAATCAGCATAACAAGGCTCCCTGTTCTCCATATCCTGTCCTACCTTTCTGGATTTTACACTTTTTTCAGATGGCCCTCTTGCCCGGGGGGCAGTGAGACTTCATTGCAGTGCAGATTTCCTTTACAGGCTTGCTTGGTTGGCCAAAAAGGGCGTATGCGTTTTTTCCTGAATATATTCAGGAAAAAACGCATACGCCCTTTTTGGCCAAGTGCATCATTGTCGACGTTCTGCCTCTTTTCCTATGCTTTCAGGGCAATTCCAGTCTACCCCCTGCAATCGTTTTCCTGAAATTCTGCCCCGCTTTCAAGTCCCCTTCGCAGGCTTACTTCAATATATTTTTGGAGGATAGCTGTCATTTATAACTCTGCAGGTTTGTGAATTACAGTGCCCCTGAGCTCCTTTCTTCAACTCGCTTTCTTGTGAACTGGGCACAAAACCGCAGGATTGCTTCAGGCCCTAATCTGTTTCGGGCAGGGCATGCTGAGCCTTTGGTAAATTCCTCTTCCTGGTGGGAAATGAGCGTTACATTTGCCCATGCAGACACCTACAGCTAGTCTCTCATTGGTTCTCCCTATTCCTGTTCATCTTGCACAGAAATTGCAAGCTGTGCCAAACAGGAGGTTAAAGGCACTGACTCTCCAAGCAGGGAGACTGTTAGTAAATCATCTGGAATGGTGAACCCGAGGACCAGGATACGAAAACTGAGATGCATTTTAAATCATTTCCCCATAACACGGTGGACCATACTGTGGGTTTCACATGCATGTTTTAGCTGGAGGAAGAATCCCTTGAACCTGAAGAGTTGGGACCCATGGAATAGGTACCATACAGTATGACTTCAAAGGGTGTGCATTTGCTCACCTAAACTCACCAATGCTATCAGCCTGAAGTGTCCAGCCTTATGTCTCAACCAGCTCTGGGTGTAGATGTGGTCAATCCCGGTTGCATCACATGCCCTGAGTGAATTATTTAAGAATTGCTCTCTATTTCACTGTCTTTGTGTTTTGTTTTCGAAATTTATTTTGATAATGGGATTTATCGGATTTTCACTGCTGCCTTTCGGCCGCTGTACACACCCTTGATTCTCTTACGGAGACATATATATCCATGGGTTTTAAGATTCTTCCTAGTCAGGTATATTCCTAGACGTTGAATATGTGGTGTTGGGTCCATTTCGTTGAGCAAGGAGTAGGTCTTGTCTATTACATATTGGGCTTATGGAAAGTTATCTGTGCTAATTTCAGTCTCTGGTTTTATGCAGCACCCCAAGGCACCTTTCCCCATAAGCAAGCACTAGTTGGTTTTCTAAATTTGAGACCCTTTTCTATTTTGTAATTCAGTTCATGTGTAGTCAAGTTTACATTCCGTGTATTCGTGATATCTTATGATGTTTCTTTTTCTGTGTGACGTAGTTCACGTAGAATCACCGTACCTGCATCCACTCACTATGCCGCTACGGGCCTGATGACACAGATTTCATTGCTGAGTGATATTGCATTGTACGTACGTGCCACAAGTTCTTTATCCATTTTTTGCTTTCTGGGATATTTACCTGATACTGTAGACGAGCTTCTTGTGAACACAGCCGTCTCAAATATTGGGGTGGCTGTCTGTTTTTGATTTTAATTTCCGTAAGCTATAGGACCATAAGTGGAAGTGCCATAGGCTGTGTTGCTTTGTTTCTTTCGTGTTTCAGGAAACACCATACACTTCTCCAGGGTGGCTGCTGGCAATTTACATCCTGCCAATCAGCATAACAAGGCTCCCTGTTCTCCATATCCTGTCCTACCTTTCTGGATTTTACACTTTTTTCAGATGGCCCTTTTGCCAGGGGGGCAGTGAGACTTCATTGTAGTGCAGATTTCATTTACAGGCTTGCTTGGTTGGCCAAAAAGGGCGTATGCGTTTTTTCCTGAATATATTCAGGAAAAAACGCATACGCCCTTTTTGGCCAAGTGCATCATTGTCGACGTTCTGCCTCTTTTCCTATGCTTTCAGGGCAATTCCAGTCTACCCCCTGCAATCGTTTTCCTGAAATTCTGCCCCGCTTTCAAGTCCCCTTCGCAGGCTTACTTCAATATATTTTTGGAGGATAGCTGTCATTTATAACTCTGCAGGTTTGTGAATTACAGTGCCCCTGAGCTCCTTTCTTCAACTCGCTTTCTTGTGAGCTGGGCACAAAACCGCAGGATTGCTTCAGGCCCTAATCTGTTTCCAGCAGGGCACACTGAGCCTTTGTTTAATTCCTCTTCCTGGTGGGCAATGAGCGTTACATTTGCCCGTGCAGACACCTACAGCTAGTCTCTCATTGGTTCTCCCTATTCCTGTTCATTTTGCACAGAAATTGCAAGCTGTGCCAAAGAGGAGGTTAAAGGCACTGACTCTCCAAGCGGGGAGAGTGTTAGTAAAGCATCTGGAATGGTGAACCCGAGGACCAGGATACGAAAACTGAGATGCATTTTAAATCATTTCCCAATCACATGGTGGACGATACTCTTGGTTTCCCATGCATGTTTTAGCTGGAGGAAGAATCCCTTGAACCTGGAGAGTTGGGACCCATGGAATGGGTACCATGCAGTATGACTTCAAAGGGTCTGCATTTGCTCACCGAAACTCACCAATGCTATCAGCCTGAAGTGTCCAGCCTTATGTCTCAACCAGCTCTGGGTGTAGATGTGTTAAATCCCGGTTGCATCACATGCCCTGAGTGAATTATTTAAGAATTGCTCTCTATTTCACTGTCTTTATGATTTTTTTTTGAAATTTATTTTGATAATGGGATTTATCGGATTTTCACTGCTGCGTTTATGCCGCTGTACACACGCTTGATTCTCTTACGGAGACATATATATCCATGGGTTTTAAGATTCTTCCTAGTCAGGTATATTCCTAGGCGTTGAATATGTGGTGTTGGGTCCATTTCGTTGAGCAAGGAGTAGGTCTTGTCTATTACATATTTGGCTTATGGAAAGTTATCTGTGCTAATTTCAGTCTCTGGTTTTATGAAGCACCCCAACGCACCTTTCCCCATAAGCAAGCACTAGTTGGTTTTCTAAATTTGAGACCCTGTTCTGTTTTGTAATTCAGTTCATGTGTAGTCAAGTTTACATTCCGTGTATTAGTGATATCTTATGATGTTTCTTTTTCTGTGTGACGTAGTTCACGTAGAATCACCGTACCTGCATCCACTCACTATGCCGCTACGGGCCTGATGACACAGATTTCATTGCTGAGTGATATTGCATTGTACGTACGTGCCACAACTTCTTTATCCATATTTTGCTTTCTGGGATATTTACCTGTTACTGTAGACGAGCTTCTTGTGAACACAGCCGTCCCAAATATTGGGGTGGCTGTCTGTTTTTGATTTTAATTTCCGTAAGCTATAGGACCATAAGTGGAAGTGCCATAGACTGTGTTGCTTTGTTTCTTATGTGTTTCAGGAAACACCATACACTTCTCCAGGCTGGCTGCTGGCAATTTACATCCTGCCAATCAGCATAACAAGGCTCCCTGTTCTCCATATCCTGTCCTACCTTTCTGGATTTTACACTTTTTTCAGATGGCCCTCTTGCCCGGGGGGCAGTGAGACTTCATTGCAGTGCAGATTTCCTTTACAGGCTTGCTTGGTTGGCCAAAAAGGGCGTATGCGTTTTTTCCTGAATATATTCAGGAAAAAACGCATACGCCCTTTTTGGCCAAGTGCATCATTGTCGACGTTCTGCCTCTTTTCCTATGCTTTCAGGGCAATTCCAGTCTACCCCCTGCAATCGTTTTCCTGAAATTCTGCCCCGCTTTCAAGTCCCCTTCGCAGGCTTACTTCAATATATTTTTGGAGGATAGCTGTCATTTATAACTCTGCAGGTTTGTGAATTACAGTGCCCCTGAGCTCCTTTCTTCAACTCGCTTTCTTGTGAACTGGGCACAAAACCGCAGGATTGCTTCAGGCCCTAATCTGTTTCGGGCAGGGCATGCTGAGCCTTTGGTAAATTCCTCTTCCTGGTGGGAAATGAGCGTTACATTTGCCCGTGCAGACACCTACAGCTAGTCTCTCATTGGTTCTCCCTATTCCTGTTCATCTTGCACAGAAATTGCAAGCTGTGCCAAACAGGAGGTTAAAGGCACTGACTCTCCAAGCAGGGAGACTGTTAGTAAATCATCTGGAATGGTGAACCCGAGGACCAGGATACGAAAACTGAGATGCATTTTAAATCATTTCCCCATAACACGGTGGACCATACTGTGGGTTTCACATGCATGTTTTAGCTGGAGGAAGAATCCCTTGAACCTGAAGAGTTGGGACCCATGGAATAGGTACCATACAGTATGACTTCAAAGGGTGTGCATTTGCTCACCTAAACTCACCAATGCTATCAGCCTGAAGTGTCCAGCCTTATGTCTCAACCAGCTCTGGGTGTAGATGTGGTCAATCCCGGTTGCATCACATGCCCTGAGTGAATTATTTAAGAATTGCTCTCTATTTCACTGTCTTTGTGTTTTGTTTTCGAAATTTATTTTGATAATGGGATTTATCGGATTTTCACTGCTGCCTTTCGGCCGCTGTACACACCCTTGATTCTCTTACGGAGACATATATATCCATGGGTTTTAAGATTCTTCCTAGTCAGGTATATTCCTAGGCGTTGAATATGTGGTGTGGGGTCCATTTCGTTGAGCAAGGAGTAGGTCTTGTCTATTACATATTGGGCTTATGGAAAGTTATCTGTGCTAATTTCAGTCTCTGGTTTTATGCAGCACCCCAAGGCACCTTTCCCCATAAGCAAGCACTAGTTGGTTTTCTAAATTTGAGACCCTTTTCTATTTTGTAATTCAGTTCATGTGTAGTCAAGTTTACATTCCGTGTATTAGTGATATCTTATGATGTTTCTTTTTCTGTGTGACGTAGTTCACGTAGAATCACCGTACCTGCATCCACTCACTATGCCGCTACGGGCCTGATGACACAGATTTCATTGCTGAGTGATATTGCATTGTACGTACGTGCCACAAGTTCTTTATCCATTTTTTGCTTTCTGGGATATTTACCTGATACTGTAGACGAGCTTCTTGTGAACACAGCCGTCTCAAATATTGGGGTGGCTGTCTGTTTTTGATTTTAATTTCCGTAAGCTATAGGACCATAAGTGGAAGTGCCATAGGCTGTGTTGCTTTGTTTCTTTCGTGTTTCAGGAAACACCATACACTTCTCCAGGGTGGCTGCTGGCAATTTACATCCTGCCAATCAGCATAACAAGGCTCCCTGTTCTCCATATCCTGTCCTACCTTTCTGGATTTTACACTTTTTTCAGATGGCCCTTTTGCCAGGGGGGCAGTGAGACTTCATTGTAGTGCAGATTTCATTTACAGGCTTGCTTGGTTGGCCAAAAAGGGCGTATGCGTTTTTTCCTGAATATATTCAGGAAAAAACGCATACGCCCTTTTTGGCCAAGTGCATCATTGTCGACGTTCTGCCTCTTTTCCTATGCTTTCAGGGCAATTCCAGTCTACCCCCTGCAATCGTTTTCCTGAAATTCTGCCCCGCTTTCAAGTCCCCTTCGCAGGCTTACTTCAATATATTTTTGGAGGAAAGCTGTCATTTATAACTCTGCAGGTTTGTGAATTACAGTGCCCCTGAGCTCCTTTCTTCAACTCGCTTTCTTGTGAGCTGGGCACAAAACCGCAGGATTGCTTCATGCCCTAATCTGTTTCTAGCAGGGCACACTGAGCCTTTGTTTAATTCCTCTTCCTGGTGGGCAATGAGCGTTACATTTGCCCGTGCAGACACCTACAGCTAGTCTCTCATTGGTTCTCCCTATTCCTGTTCATTTTGCACAGAAATTGCAAGCTGTGCCAAAGAGGAGGTTAAAGGCACTGACTCTCCAAGCAGGGAGAGTGTTAGTAAAGCATCTGGAATGGTGAACCCGAGGACCAGGATACGAAAACTGAGATGCATTTTAAATCATTTCCCAATCACATGGTGGACGATACTCTTGGTTTCCCATGCATGTTTTAGCTGGAGGAAGAATCCCTTGAACCTGGAGAGTTGGGACCCATTGAATGGGTACCATGCAGTATGACTTCAAAGGGTCTGCATTTGCTCACCGAAACTCACCAATGCTATCAGCCTGAAGTGTCCAGCCTTATGTCTCAACCAGCTCTGGGTGTAGATGTGTTAAATCCCGGTTGCATCACATGCCCTGAGTGAATTATTTAAGAATTGCTCTCTATTTCACTGTCTTTATGATTTTTTTTTGAAATTTATTTTGATAATGGGATTTATCGGATTTTCACTGCTGCGTTTATGCCGCTGTACACACGCTTGATTCTCTTACGGAGACATATATATCCATGGGTTTTAAGATTCTTCCTAGTCAGGTATATTCCTAGGCGTTGAATATGTGGTGTTGGGTCCATTTCGTTGAGCAAGGAGTAGGTCTTGTCTATTACATATTTGGCTTATGGAAAGTTATCTCTGCTAATTTCAGTCTCTGGTTTTATGCAGCACCCCAACGCACCTTTCCCCATAAGCAAGCACTAGTTGGTTTTCTAAATTTGAGACCCTGTTCTGTTTTGTAATTCAGTTCATGTGTAGTCAAGTTTACATTCCGTGTATTAGTGATATCTTATGATGTTTCTTTTTCTGTGTGACGTAGTTCACGTAGAATCACCGTACCTGCATCCACTCACTATGCCGCTATGGGCCTGATGACACAGATTTCATTGCTGAGTGATACTGCATTGCACGTACGTGCCACAACTTCTTTATCCATTTTTTGCTTTCTGGGATATTTACCTGGTACTGTAGACGAGCTTCTTGGGAACACAGCCGTCCCAAACTATGGGGTGGCTCTCTGTTTTTGATTTTAATTTCCCTAAGGAATAGGACCATAAGTGCAATTGCCATAGGCTGTGTTGCTTTATTTCTTACATGTTTCAGGAAACACCATACACTTCTCCAGGGTGGCTGTTGGCAATTTACATCCTGCCAATCAGCATAACAAGGCTCCCTGTTCTCCATATCCTGTCCTACCTTTCTGGATTTTACACTTTTTTCAGATGGCCCTCTTGCCCAGGGGGCAGTGAGACTTCATTGTAGTGCAGATTTCCTTTACAGGCTTGCTTGGTTGGCCAAAAAGGGCGTATGCGTTTTTTCCTGAATATATTCAGGAAAAAACGCATACGCACTTTTTGGCCAAGTGCATCATTGTCAACGTTCTGCCTCTTTTCCTATGCTTTCAGGGCAATTCCAGTCTACCCCCTGCAAACGTTTTCCTGAAATTCTGCCCCGCTTTCAAGTCCCCTTCGCAGGCTTACTTCAATATATTTTTGGAGGAAAGCTGTCATTTATAACTCTGCAGGTTTGTGAATTACAGTGCCCCTGAGCTCGTTCTTCAACTCGCTTTCTTGTGAGCTGGGCACAAAACCGCAGGATTGCTTCAGGCCTTAATCTGTTTCCAGCAGGGCACACTGAGCCTTTGTTTAATTCCTCTTCCTGGTGGGCAATGAGCGTTACATTTGCCCGTGCAGACACCTACAGCTAGTCTCTCATTGGTTCTCCCTATTCCTGTTCATCTTGCACAGAAATTGCAAGCTGTGCCAAAGAGGAGGTTAAAGGCTCTGACTCTCCAAGCGGGGAGAGTGTTAGTAAAGCATCTGGAATGGTGAACCCGAGGACCAGGATACGAAAACTGAGATGCATTTTAAATCGTTTCCCAATCACACGGTGGACGATACTCTGGGTTTCCCATGCATGTTTTAGCTGCAGGAAGAATGCCTTGAACCTGGAGAGTTGGGACCCATGGAATGGGTACCATGCAGTATGACTTCAAAGGGTCTGCCTTTTCTCACCGAAACTCACCAATGCTATCAGCCTGGAGTGTCCACCCTTATGTCTCAATCAGCTCTGGGTGTAGATGTGGTCAATACCGGTTGCATCACATGCCCTGAGTGAATTATTTAAGAATTGCTCTCTATTTCACTGTCTTTGTGTTTTGTTTTTGAAATTTATTTTGATAGTGGGATTTATCGGATTTTCCCAGCTGCGTTTCGGCCGCTGTATACACGCTTGATTCTCTTACGGAGACATATATATCCATGGGTTTTAAGATTCTTCCTAGTCAGGTATATTCCTAGGCGTTGAATATGTGGTGTTGGGTCCATTTCGTTGAGCAAGGAGTAGGTCTTGTCTATTACATATTTGGCTTATGGAAAGTTATCTGTGCTAATTTCAGTCTCTGGTTTTATGCAGCACCCCAACGCACCTTTCCCCATAAGCAAGCACTAGTTGGTTTTCTAAATTTGAGACCCTGTTCTGTTTTGTAATTCAGTTCATGTGTAGTCAAGTTTACATTCCGTGTATTAGTGATATCTTATGATGTTTCTTTTTCTGTGTGACGTAGTTCACGTAGAATCACCGTATCTGCATCCACACACTATGCCGCTACGGGCCTGATGACACAGATTTCATTGCTGAGTGATATTGCATTGTACGTACGTGCCACAACTTCTTTATCCATTTTTTGCTTTCTGGGATATTTACCTGATAATGTAGACGAGCTTCTTGTGAACACAGCCGTCCCAAATATTGGGGTGGCTGTCTGTTTTTGATTTTAATTTCCGTAAGCTATAGGACCATTAGTGGAAGTGCCATAGGCTGTGTTGCTTTGTTTCTTACGTGTTTCAGGAAACACCATACACTTCTCCAGGGTGGCTGCTGGCAATTTACATCCTGCCAATCAGCATAACAAGGCTCCCTGTTCTCCATATCCTGTCCTACCTTTCTGGATTTTACACTTTTTTCAGATGGCCGTTTTGCCTGGGGGGCAGTGAGACTTCATTGTAGTGCAGATTTCATTTACAGGCTTGCTTGGTTGGCCAAAAAGGGCGTATGCGTTTTTTCCTGAATATATTCAGGAAAAAACGCATACGCCCTTTTTGGCCAAGTGCATCATTGTCGACGTTCTGCCTCTTTTCCTATGCTTTCTGGGCAATTCCAGTCTACCCCCTGCAATCGTTTTTCGGAAATTCTGCCCCGCTTTCCAGTCCCCTTCGCAGGCTTACTTCAATATATTTTTGGAGGATAGCTGTCATTTATAACTCTGCAGGTTTGTGAATTACAGTGCCCCTGGGCTCCTTTCTTCAACTCGCTTTCTGGTGAGCTGAGCCCAAAACCGCAGGATTGCTTCAGGACCTAATCTGTTTCCGGCAGGGCATGCTGAGCCTTTGGTTAATTCCTCTTCCTGGTGGGAAATGAGCGTTACATTTGCCCGTGCAGACACCTACATCTAGTCTCACATTGCTTCTCCTATTCCTGTTCATCTTGCACAGAAATTGCAAGCTGTGCCAAATACGAGGTTAAAGGCACTGACTCTCCAAGCGGGGAGAGTGTTAGTAAAGCATCTGGAATGGTGAACCCGAGGACCAGGATACGAAAACTGAGATGCATTTTAAATCGTTTCCCAATCACACGGTGGACGATAATCTGGGTTTCCCAAGCATGTTTTAGCTGCAGGAAGAATGCCTTGAACCTGGAGAGTTGGGACCCATGGAATGGGTACCATGCAGTATGACTTCAAAGGGTCTGCATTTGCTCACCGAAACTCACCAATGCTATCAGCCTGGAGTGTCCAGCCTTATGTCTCAATCAGCTCTGGGTGTAGATGTGGTCAATCCCGGTTGCATCACATGCCCTGAGTGAATTATTTAAGAACTGCTCTCTATTTCACTGTCTTTGTGTTTTGTTTTCGAAAATTATTTTGATAATGGGATTTATCGGATTTTCACTGCTGCGTTTCGGCCGCTGTACACACGCTTGATTCTCTTACGGAGACATATATATCCATGGGTTTTAAGATTCTTCCTAGTCAGGTATATTCCTAGGCGTTGAATATGTGGTGTTGGGTCCATTTCGATGAGCAAGGAGTAGGACTTGTCTATTACATATTTGGCTTATGGAAAGTTATCTGTGCTAATTTCAGTCTCTGGTTTTATGCAGCACCCCAAGGCACCTTTTCCCATAAGCAAACACTAGTTGGTTTTCTAAATTTGAGACCCTGTTCTGTTTTGTAATTCAGTTCATGTGTAGTCAAGTTTACATTCCGTGTATTAGTGATATCTTATGATGTTTCTTTTTCTGTGTGACGTAGTTCACGTAGAATCACCGTACCTGCATCCACTCACTATGCCGCTACGGGCCTGATGACACAGATTTCATTGCTGAGTGATATTGCATTGTACGTACGTGCCACAACTTCTTTATCCATTTTTTGCTTTCTGGGATATTTACCTGATACTGTAGACGAGCTTCTTGTGAACACAGCCGTCCCAAATATTGGGGTGGCTGTCTGTTTTTGATTTTAATTTCCGTAAGCTATAGGACCATAAGTGGAAGTGCCATAGACTGTGTTGCTTTGTTTCTTATGTGTTTCAGGAAACACCATACACTTCTCCAGGCTGGCTGCTGGCAATTTACATCCTGCCAATCAGCATAACAAGGCTCCCTGTTCTCCATATCCTGTCCTACCTTTCTGGATTTTACACTTTTTTCAGATGGCCCTCTTGCCCGGGGGGCAGTGAGACTTCATTGTAGTGCAGATTTCCTTTACAGGCTTGCTTGGTTGGCCAAAAAGGGCGTATGCGTTTTTTCCTGAATATATTCAGGAAAAAACGCATACGCCCTTTTTGGCCAAGTGCATCATTGTCGACGTTCTGCCTCTTTTCCTATGCTTTCAGGGCAATTCCAGTCTACCCCCTGCAATCGTTTTCCTGAAATTCTGCCCCGCTTTCAAGTCCCCTTCGCAGGCTTACTTCAATATATTTCTGGAGGATAGCTGTCATTTATAACTCTGCAGGTTTGTGAATTACAGTGCCCCTGAGCTCCTTTCTTCAACTCGCTTTCTTGTGAACTGGGCACAAAACCGCAGGATTGCTTCAGGCCCTAATCTGTTTCGGGCAGGGCACGCTGAGCCTTTGGTAAATTCCTCTTCCTGGTGGGAAATGAGCGTTACATTTGCCCGTGCAGACACCTACAGCTAGTCTCTCATTGGTTCTCCCTATTCCTGTTCATCTTGCACAGAAATTGCAAGCTGTGCCAAACAGGAGGTTAAAGGCACTGACTCTCCAAGCAGGGAGACTGTTAGTAAATCATCTGGAATGGTGAACCCGAGGACCAGGATACGAAAACTGAGATGCATTTTAAATCATTTCCCCATAACACGGTGGACGATACTCTTGGTTTCACATGCATGTTTTAGCTGGAGGAAGAATCCCTTGAACCTGAAGAGTTGGGACCCATGGAATAGGTACCATACAGTATGACTTCAAAGGGTGTGCATTTGCTCACCTAAACTCACCAATGCTATCAGCCTGAAGTGTCCAGCCTTATGTCTCAACCAGCTCTGGGTGTAGATGTGGTCAATCCCGGTTGCATCACATGCCCTTAGTGAATTATTTAAGAATTGCTCTCTATTTCACTGTCTTTGTGTTTTGTTTTCGAAATTTATTTTGATAATGGGATTTATCGGATTTTCACTGCTGCCTTTCGGCCGCTGTACACACCCTTGATTCTCTTATGGAGACATATATATCCATGGGTTTTAAGATTCTTCCTAGTCAGGTATATTCCTAGGCGTTGAATATGTGGTGTTGGGTCCATTTCGTTGAGCAAGGAGTAGGTCTTGTCTATTACATATTTGGCTTATGGAAAGTTATCTGTGCTAATTTCAGTCTCTGGTTTTATGCAGCACCCCAAGGCACCTTTCCCCATAAGCAAGCACTAGTTGGTTTTCTAAATTTGAGACCCTTTTCTATTTTGTAATTCAGTTCATGTGTAGTCAAGTTTACATTCCGTGTATTCGTGATATCTTATGATGTTTCTTTTTCTGTGTGACGTAGTTCACGTAGAATCACCGTACCTGCATCCACTCACTATGCCGCTACGGGCCTGATGGCACAGATTTCATTGCTGAGTGATATTGCATTGTACGTACGTGCCACAAGTTCTTTATCCATTTTTTGCTTTCTGGGATATTTACCTGTTACTGTAGACGAGCTTCTTGTGAACACAGCCGTCCCAAATATTGGGGTGGCTGTCTGTTTTTGATTTTAATTTCCGTAAGCTATAGGACCATAAGTGGAAGTGCCATAGACTGTGTTGCTTTGTTTCTTATGTGTTTCAGGAAACACCATACACTTCTCCAGGCTGGCTGCTGGCAATTTACATCCTGCCAATCAGCATAACAAGGCTCCCTGTTCTCCATATCCTGTCCTACCTTTCTGGATTTTACACTTTTTTCAGATGGCCCTCTTGCCCGGGGGGCAGTGAGACTTCATTGTAGTGCAGATTTCCTTTACAGGCTTGCTTGGTTGGCCAAAAAGGGCGTATGCGTTTTTTCCTGAATATATTCAGGAAAAAACGCATACGCCCTTTTTGGCCAAGTGCATCATTGTCGACGTTCTGCCTCTTTTCCTATGCTTTCAGGGCAATTCCAGTCTACCCCCTGCAATCGTTTTCCTGAAATTCTGCCCCGCTTTCAAGTCCCCTTCGCAGGCTTACTTCAATATATTTTTGGAGGATAGCTGTCATTTATAACTCTGCAGGTTTGTGAATTACAGTGCCCCTGAGCTCCTTTCTTCAACTCGCTTTCTTGTGAGCTGGGCACAAAACCGCAGGATTGCTTTAGGCCCTAATCTGTTTCCAGCAGGGCACACTGAGCCTTTGTTTAATTCCTCTTCCTGGTGGGCAATGAGCGTTACATTTGCCCGTGCAGACACCTACAGCTAGTCTCTCATTGGTTCTCCCTATTCCTGTTCATTTTGCACAGAAATTGCAAGCTGTGCCAAAGAGGAGGTTAAAGGCACTGACTCTCCAAGCGGGGAGAGTGTTAGTAAAGCATCTGGAATGGTGAACCCGAGGACCAGGATACGAAAACTGAGATGCATTTTAAATCATTTCCCAATCACATGGTGGACGATACTCTTGTTTTCCCATGCATGTTTTAGCTGGAGGAAGAATCCCTTGAACCTGGAGAGTTGGGACCCATGGAATGGGTACCATGCAGTATGACTTCAAAGGGTCTGCATTTGCTCACCGAAACTCACCAATGCTATCAGCCTGAAGTGTCCAGCCTTATGTCTCAACCAGCTCTGGGTGTAGATGTGTTAAATCCCGGTTGCATCACATGCCCTGAGTGAATTATTTAAGAATTGCTCTCTATTTCACTGTCTTTATGATTTTTTTTTGAAATTTATTTTGATAATGGGATTTATCGGATTTTCACTGCTGCGTTTATGCCGCTCTACACACGCTTGATTCTCTTACGGAGACATATATATCCATGGGTTTTAAGATTCTTCCTAGTCAGGTATATTCCTAGGCGTTGAATATGTGGTGTTGGGTCCATTTCGTTGAGCAAGTTGTAGGTCTTGTCTATTACATATTTGGCTTATGGAAAGTTATCTGTGCTAATTTCAGTCTCTGGTTTTATGAAGCACCCCAACGCACCTTTCCCCATAAGCAAGCACTAGTTGGTTTTCTAAATTTGAGACCCTGTTCTGTTTTGTAATTCAGTTCATGTGTAGTCAAGTTTACATTCCGTGTATTAGTGATATCTTATGATGTTTCTTTTTCTGTGTGACGTAGTTCACGTAGAATCACCGTACCTGCATCCACTCACTATGCCGCTACGGGCCTGATGACACAGATTTCATTGCTGAGTGATATTGCATTGTACGTACGTGCCACAACTTCTTTATCCATATTTTGCTTTCTGGGATATTTACCTGTTACTGTAGACGAGCTTCTTGTGAACACAGCCGTCCCAAATATTGGGGTGGCTGTCTGTTTTTGATTTTAATTTCCGTAAGCTATAGGACCATAAGTGGAAGTGCCATAGACTGTGTTGCTTTGTTTCTTATGTGTTTCAGGAAACACCATACACTTCTCCAGGCTGGCTGCTGGCAATTTACATCCTGCCAATCAGCATAACAAGGCTCCCTGTTCTCCATATCCTGTCCTACCTTTCTGGATTTTACACTTTTTTCAGATGGCCCTCTTGCCCGGGGGGCAGTGAGACTTCATTGTAGTGCAGATTTCCTTTACAGGCTTGCTTGGTTGGCCAAAAAGGGCGTATGCGTTTTTTCCTGAATATATTCAGGAAAAAACGCATACGCCCTTTTTGGCCAAGTGCATCATTGTCGACGTTCTGCCTCTTTTCCTATGCTTTCAGGGCAATTCCAGTCTACCCCCTGCAATCGTTTTCCTGAAATTCTGCCCCGCTTTCAAGTCCCCTTCGCAGGCTTACTTCAATATATTTTTGGAGGATAGCTGTCATTTATAACTCTGCAGGTTTGTGAATTACAGTGCCCCTGAGCTCCTTTCTTCAACTCGCTTTCTTGTGAACTGGGCACAAAACCGCAGGATTGCTTCAGGCCCTAATCTGTTTCGGGCAGGGCATGCTGAGCCTTTGGTAAATTCCTCTTCCTGGTGGGAAATGAGCGTTACATTTGCCCGTGCAGACACCTACAGCTAGTCTCTCATTGGTTCTCCCTATTCCTGTTCATCTTGCACAGAAATTGCAAGCTGTGCCAAACAGGAGGTTAAAGGCACTGACTCTCCAAGCAGGGAGACTGTTAGTAAATCATCTGGTATGGTGATCCCGAGGACCAGGATACGAAAACTGAGATGCATTTTAAATCATTTCCCCATAACACGGTGGACCATACTGTGGGTTTCACATGCATGTTTTAGCTGGAGGAAGAATCCCTTGAACCTGAAGAGTTGGGACCCATGGAATAGGTACCATACAGTATGACTTCAAAGGGTGTGCATTTGCTCACCTAAACTCACCAATGCTATCAGCCTGAAGTGTCCAGCCTTATGTCTCAACCAGCTCTGGGTGTAGATGTGGTCAATCCCGGTTGCATCACATGCCCTGAGTGAATTATTTAAGAATTGCTCTCTATTTCACTGTCTTTGTGTTTTGTTTTCGAAATTTATTTTGATAATGGGATTTATCGGATTTTCACTGCTGCCTTTCGGCCGCTGTACACACCCTTGATTCTCTTACGGAGACATATATATCCATGGGTTTTAAGATTCTTCCTAGTCAGGTATATTCCTAGGCGTTGAATATGTGGTGTTGGGTCCATTTCGTTGAGCAAGGAGTAGGTCTTGTCTATTACATATTGGGCTTATGGAAAGTTATCTGTGCTAATTTCAGTCTCTGGTTTTATGCAGCACCCCAAGGCACCTTTCCCCATAAGCAAGCACTAGTTGGTTTTCTAAATTTGAGGCCCTGTTCTGTTTTGTAATTCAGTTCATGTGTAGTCAAGTTTACATTCCGTGTATTCGTGATATCTTATGATGTTTCTTTTTCTGTGTGACGTAGTTCACGTAGAATCACCGTACCTGCATCCACTCACTATGCCGCTATGGGCCTGATGACACAGATTTCATTGCTGAGTGATATTGCATTGTACGTACGTGCCACAAGTTCTTTATCCATTTTTTGCTTTCTGGGATATTTACCTGATACTGTAGACGAGCTTCTTGTGAACACAGCCGTCTCAAATATTGGGGTGGCTGTCTGTTTTTGATTTTAATTTCCGTAAGCTATAGGACCATAAGTGGAAGTGCCATAGGCTGTGTTGCTTTGTTTCTTTCGTGTTTCAGGAAACACCATACACTTCTCCAGGGTGGCTGCTGGCAATTTACATCCTGCCAATCAGCATAACAAGGCTCCCTGTTCTCCATATCCTGTCCTACCTTTCTGGATTTTACACTTTTTTCAGATGGCCCTTTTGCCAGGGGGGCAGTGAGACTTCATTGTAGTGCAGATTTCATTGACAGGCTTGCTTGGTTGGCCAAAAAGGGCGTATGCGTTTTTTCCTGAATATATTCAGGAAAAAACGCATACGCCCTTTTTGGCCAAGTGCATCATTGTCGACGTTCTGCCTCTTTTCCTATGCTTTCAGGGCAATTCCAGTCTACCCCCTGCAATCGTTTTCCTGAAATTCTGCCCCGCTTTCAAGTCCCCTTCGCAGGCTTACTTCAATATATTTTTGGAGGAAAGCTGTCATTTATAACTCTGCAGGTTTGTGAATTACAGTGCCCCTGAGCTCCTTTCTTCAACTCGCTTTCTTGTGAGCTGGGCACAAAACCGCAGGATTGCTTCAGGCCCTAATCTGTTTCCAGCAGGGCACACTGAGCCTTTGTTTAATTCCTCTTCCTGGTGGGCAATGAGCGTTACATTTGCCCGTGCAGACACCTACAGCTAGTCTCTCATTGGTTCTCCCTATTCCTGTTCATTTTGCACAGAAATTGCAAGCTGTGCCAAAGAGGAGGTTAAAGGCACTGACTCTCCAAGCGGGGAGAGTGTTAGTAAAGCATCTGGAATGGTGAACCCGAGGACCAGGATACGAAAACTGAGATGCATTTTAAATCATTTCCCAATCACATGGTGGACGATACTCTTGGTTTCCCATGCATGTTTTAGCTGGAGGAAGAATCCCTTGAACCTGGAGAGTTGGGACCCATGGAATGGGTACCATGCAGTATGACTTCAAAGGGTCTGCATTTGCTCACCGAAACTCACCAATGCTATCAGCCTGAAGTGTCCAGCCTTATGTCTCAACCAGCTCTGGGTGTAGATGTGTTAAATCCCGGTTGCATCACATGCCCTGAGTGAATTATTTAAGAATTGCTCTCTATTTCACTGTCTTTATGATTTTTTTTTGAAATTTATTTTGATAATGGGATTTATCGGATTTTCACTGCTGCGTTTATGCCGCTGTACACACGCTTGATTCTCTTACGGAGACATATATATCCATGGGTTTTAAGATTCTTCCTAGTCAGGTATATTCCTAGGCGTTGAATATGTGGTGTTGGGTCCATTTCGTTGAGCAAGGAGTAGGTCTTGTCTATTACATATTTGGCTTATGGAAAGTTATCTGTGCTAATTTCAGTCTCTGGTTTTATGAAGCACCCCAACGCACCTTTCCCCATAAGCAAGCACTAGTTGGTTTTCTAAATTTGAGACCCTGTTCTGTTTTGTAATTCAGTTCATGTGTAGTCAAGTTTACATTCCGTGTATTAGTGATATCTTATGATGTTTCTTTTTCTGTGTGACGTAGTTCACGTAGAATCACCGTACCTGCATCCACTCACTATGCCGCTACGGGCCTGATGACACAGATTTCATTGCTGAGTGATATTGCATTGTACGTACGTGCCACAACTTCTTTATCCATATTTTGCTTTCTGGGATATTTACCTGTTACTGTAGACGAGCTTCTTGTGAACACAGCCGTCCCAAATATTGGGGTGGCTGTCTGTTTTTGATTTTAATTTCCGTAAGCTATAGGACCATAAGTGGAAGTGCCATAGACTGTGTTGCTTTGTTTCTTATGTGTTTCAGGAAACACCATACACTTCTCCAGGCTGGCTGCTGGCAATTTACATCCTGCCAATCAGCATAACAAGGCTCCCTGTTCTCCATATCCTGTCCTACCTTTCTGGATTTTACACTTTTTTCAGATGGCCCTCTTGCCCGGGGGGCAGTGAGACTTCATTGTAGTGCAGATTTCCTTTACAGGCTTGCTTGGTTGGCCAAAAAGGGCGTATGCGTTTTTTCCTGAATATATTCAGGAAAAAACGCATACGCCCTTTTTGGCCAAGTGCATCATTGTCGACGTTCTGCCTCTTTTCCTATGCTTTCAGGGCAATTCCAGTCTACCCCCTGCAATCGTTTTCCTGAAATTCTGCCCCGCTTTCAAGTCCCCTTCGCAGGCTTACTTCAATATATTTTTGGAGGATAGCTGTCATTTATAACTCTGCAGGTTTGTGAATTACAGTGCCCCTGAGCTCCTTTCTTCAACTCGCTTTCTTGTGAACTGGGCACAAAACCGCAGGATTGCTTCAGGCCCTAATCTGTTTCGGGCAGGGCATGCTGAGCCTTTGGTAAATTCCTCTTCCTGGTGGGAAATGAGCGTTACATTTGCCCGTGCAGACACCTACAGCTAGTCTCTCATTGGTTCTCCCTATTCCTGTTCATCTTGCACAGAAATTGCAAGCTGTGCCAAACAGGAGGTTAAAGGCACTGACTCTCCAAGCAGGGAGACTGTTAGTAAATCATCTGGAATGGTGAACCCGAGGACCAGGATACGAAAACTGAGATGCATTTTAAATCATTTCCCCATAACACGGTGGACCATACTGTGGGTTTCACATGCATGTTTTAGCTGGAGGAAGAATCCCTTGAACCTGAAGAGTTGGGACCCATGGAATAGGTACCATACAGTATGACTTCAAAGGGTGTGCATTTGCTCACCTAAACTCACCAATGCTATCAGCCTGAAGTGTCCAGCCTTATGTCTCAACCAGCTCTGGGTGTAGATGTGGTCAATCCCGGTTGCATCACATGCCCTGAGTGAATTATTTAAGAATTGCTCTCTATTTCACTGTCTTTGTGTTTTGTTTTCGAAATTTATTTTGATAATGGGATTTATCGGATTTTCACTGCTGCCTTTCGGCCGCTGTACACACCCTTGATTCTCTTACGGAGACATATATATCCATGGGTTTTAAGATTCTTCCTAGTCAGGTATATTCCTAGGCGTTGAATATGTGGTGTGGGGTCCATTTCGTTGAGCAAGGAGTAGGTCTTGTCTATTACATATTGGGCTTATGGAAAGTTATCTGTGCTAATTTCAGTCTCTGGTTTTATGCAGCACCCCAAGGCACCTTTCCCCATAAGCAAGCACTAGTTGGTTTTCTAAATTTGAGACCCTTTTCTATTTTGTAATTCAGTTCATGTGTAGTCAAGTTTACATTCCGTGTATTCGTGATATCTTATGATGTTTCTTTTTCTGTGTGACGTAGTTCACGTAGAATCACCGTACCTGCATCCACTCACTATGCCGCTATGGGCCTGATGACACAGATTTCATTGCTGAGTGATATTGCATTGTACGTACGTGCCACAAGTTCTTTATCCATTTTTTGCTTTCTGGGATATTTACCTGATACTGTAGACGAGCTTCTTGTGAACACAGCCGTCTCAAATATTGGGGTGGCTGTCTGTTTTTGATTTTAATTTCCGTAAGCTATAGGACCATAAGTGGAAGTGCCATAGGCTGTGTTGCTTTGTTTCTTTCGTGTTTCAGGAAACACCATACACTTCTCCAGGGTGGCTGCTGGCAATTTACATCCTGCCAATCAGCATAACAAGGCTCCCTGTTCTCCATATCCTGTCCTACCTTTCTGGATTTTACACTTTTTTCAGATGGCCCTTTTGCCAGGGGGGCAGTGAGACTTCATTGTAGTGCAGATTTCATTTACAGGCTTGCTTGGTTGGCCAAAAAGGGCGTATGCGTTTTTTCCTGAATATATTCAGGAAAAAACGCATACGCCCTTTTGGGCCAAGTGCATCATTGTCGACGTTCTGCCTCTTTTCCTATGCTTTCAGGGCAATTCCAGTCTACCCCCTGCAATCGTTTTCCTGAAATTCTGCCCCGCTTTCAAGTCCCCTTCGCAGGCTTACTTCAATATATTTTTGGAGGATAGCTGTCATTTATAACTCTGCAGGTTTGTGAATTACAGTGCCCCTGAGCTCCTTTCTTCAACTCGCTTTCTTGTGAGCTGGGCACAAAACCGCAGGATTGCTTCAGGCCCTAATCTGTTTCCAGCAGGGCACACTGAGCCTTTGTTTAATTCCTCTTCCTGGTGGGCAATGAGCGTTACATTTGCCCGTGCAGACACCTACAGCTAGTCTCTCATTGGTTCTCCCTATTCCTGTTCATTTTGCACAGAAATTGCAAGCTGTGCCAAAGAGGAGGTTAAAGGCACTGACTCTCCAAGCGGGGAGAGTGTTAGTAAAGCATCTGGAATGGTGAACCCGAGGACCAGGATACGAAAACTGAGATGCATTTTAAATCATTTCCCAATCACATGGTGGACGATACTCTTGGTTTCCCATGCATGTTTTAGCTGGAGGAAGAATCCCTTGAACCTGGAGAGTTGGGACCCATGGAATGGGTACCATGCAGTATGACTTCAAAGGGTCTGCATTTGCTCACCGAAACTCACCAATGCTATCAGCCTGAAGTGTCCAGCCTTATGTCTCAACCAGCTCTGGGTGTAGATGTGTTAAATCCCGGTTGCATCACATGCCCTGAGTGAATTATTTAAGAATTGCTCTCTATTTCACTGTCTTTATGATTTTTTTTTGAAATTTATTTTGATAATGGGATTTATCGGATTTTCACTGCTGCGTTTATGCCGCTGTACACACGCTTGATTCTCTTACGGAGACATATATATCCATGGGTTTTAAGATTCTTCCTAGTCAGGTATATTCCTAGGCGTTGAATATGTGGTGTTGGGTCCATTTCGTTGAGCAAGGAGTAGGTCTTGTCTATTACATATTTGGCTTATGGAAAGTTATCTGTGCTAATTTCAGTCTCTGGTTTTATGAAGCACCCCAACGCACCTTTCCCCATAAGCAAGCACTAGTTGGTTTTCTAAATTTGAGACCCTGTTCTGTTTTGTAATTCAGTTCATGTGTAGTCAAGTTTACATTCCGTGTATTAGTGATATCTTATGATGTTTCTTTTTCTGTGTGACGTAGTTCACGTAGAATCACCGTACCTGCATCCACTCACTATGCCGCTACGGGCCTGATGACACAGATTTCATTGCTGAGTGATATTGCATTGTACGTACGTGCCACAACTTCTTTATCCATATTTTGCTTTCTGGGATATTTACCTGTTACTGTAGACGAGCTTCTTGTGAACACAGCCGTCCCAAATATTGGGGTGGCTGTCTGTTTTTGATTTTAATTTCCGTAAGCTATAGGAACATAAGTGGAAGTGCCATAGACTGTGTTGCTTTGTTTCTTATGTGTTTCAGGAAACACCATACACTTCTCCAGGCTGGCTGCTGGCAATTTACATCCTGCCAATCAGCATAACAAGGCTCCCTGTTCTCCATATCCTGTCCTACCTTTCTGGATTTTACACTTTTTTCAGATGGCCCTCTTGCCCGGGGGGCAGTGAGACTTCATTGTAGTGCAGATTTCCTTTACAGGCTTGCTTGGTTGGCCAAAAAGGGCGTATGCGTTTTTTCCTGAATATATTCAGGAAAAAACGCATACGCCCTTTTTGGCCAAGTGCATCATTGTCGACGTTCTGCCTCTTTTCCTATGCTTTCAGGGCAATTCCAGTCTACCCCCTGCAATCGTTTTCCTGAAATTCTGCCCCGCTTTCAAGTCCCCTTCGCAGGCTTACTTCAATATATTTTTGGAGGATAGCTGTCATTTATAACTCTGCAGGTTTGTGAATTACAGTGCCCCTGAGCTCCTTTCTTCAACTCGCTTTCTTGTGAACTGGGCACAAAACCGCAGGATTGCTTCAGGCCCTAATCTGTTTCGGGCAGGGCATGCTGAGCCTTTGGTAAATTCCTCTTCCTGGTGGGAAATGAGCGTTACATTTGCCCGTGCAGACACCTACAGCTAGTCTCTCATTGGTTCTCCCTATTCCTGTTCATCTTGCACAGAAATTGCAAGCTGTGCCAAACAGGAGGTTAAAGGCACTGACTCTCCAAGCAGGGAGACTGTTAGTAAATCATCTGGAATGGTGAACCCGAGGACCAGGATACGAAAACTGAGATGCATTTTAAATCATTTCCCCATAACACGGTGGACCATACTGTGGGTTTCACATGCATGTTTTAGCTGGAGGAAGAATCCCTTGAACCTGAAGAGTTGGGACCCATGGAATAGGTACCATACAGTATGACTTCAAAGGGTGTGCATTTGCTCACCTAAACTCACCAATGCTATCAGCCTGAAGTGTCCAGCCTTATGTCTCAACCAGCTCTGGGTGTAGATGTGGTCAATCCCGGTTGCATCACATGCCCTGAGTGAATTATTTAAGAATTGCTCTCTATTTCACTGTCTTTGTGTTTTGTTTTCGAAATTTATTTTGATAATGGGATTTATCGGATTTTCACTGCTGCCTTTCGGCCGCTGTACACACCCTTGATTCTCTTACGGAGACATATATATCCATGGGTTTTAAGATTCTTCCTAGTCAGGTATATTCCTAGGCGTTGAATATGTGGTGTGGGGTCCATTTCGTTGAGCAAGGAGTAGGTCTTGTCTATTACATATTGGGCTTATGGAAAGTTATCTGTGCTAATTTCAGTCTCTGGTTTTATGCAGCACCCCAAGGCACCTTTCCCCATAAGCAAGCACTAGTTGGTTTTCTAAATTTGAGACCCTTTTCTATTTTGTAATTCAGTTCATGTGTAGTCAAGTTTACATTCCGTGTATTCGTGATATCTTATGATGTTTCTTTTTCTGTGTGACGTAGTTCACGTAGAATCACCGTACCTGCATCCACTCACTATGCCGCTATGGGCCTGATGACACAGATTTCATTGCTGAGTGATATTGCATTGTACGTACGTGCCACAACTTCTTTATCCATTTTTTGCTTTCTGGGATATTTACCTGATACTGTAGACGAGCTTCTTGTGAACACAGCCGTCTCAAATATTGGGGTGGCTGTCTGTTTTTGATTTTAATTTCCGTAAGCTATAGGACCATAAGTGGAAGTGCCATAGGCTGTGTTGCTTTGTTTCTTTCGTGTTTCAGGAAACACCATACACTTCTCCAGGGTGGCTGCTGGCAATTTACATCCTGCCAATCAGCATAACAAGGCTCCCTGTTCTCCATATCCTGTCCTACCTTTCTGGATTTTACACTTTTTTCAGATGGCCCTTTTGCCAGGGGGGCAGTGAGACTTCATTGTAGTGCAGATTTCATTTACAGGCTTGCTTGGTTGGCCAAAAAGGGCGTATGCGTTTTTTCCTGAATATATTCAGGAAAAAACGCATACGCCCTTTTTGGCCAAGTGCATCATTGTCGACGTTCTGCCTCTTTTCCTATGCTTTCAGGGCAATTCCAGTCTACCCCCTGCAATCGTTTTCCTGAAATTCTGCCCCGCTTTCAAGTCCCCTTCGCAGGCTTACTTCAATATATTTTTGGAGGATAGCTGTCATTTATAACTCTGCAGGTTTGTGAATTACAGTGCCCCTGAGCTCCTTTCTTCAACTCGCTTTCTGGTGAGCTGAGCCCAAAACCGCAGGATTGCTTCAGGACCTAATCTGTTTCCGGCAGGGCATGCTGAGCCTTTGGTTAATTCCTCTTCCTGGTGGGAAATGAGCGTTACATTTGCCCGTGCAGACACCTACATCTAGTCTCACATTGCTTCTCCTATTCCTGTTCATCTTGCACAGAAATTGCAAGCTGTGCCAAATACGAGGTTAAAGGCACTGACTCTCCAAGCGGGGAGAGTGTTAGTAAAGCATCTGGAATGGTGAACCCGAGGACCAGGATACGAAAACTGAGATGCATTTTAAATCGTTTCCCAATCACACGGTGGACGATAATCTGGGTTTCCCAAGCATGTTTTAGCTGCAGGAAGAATGCCTTGAACCTGGAGAGTTGGGACCCATGGAATGGGTACCATGCAGTATGACTTCAAAGGGTCTGCATTTGCTCACCGAAACTCACCAATGCTATCAGCCTGGAGTGTCCAGCCTTATGTCTCAATCAGCTCTGGGTGTAGATGTGGTCAATCCCGGTTGCATCACATGCCCTGAGTGAATTATTTAAGAACTGCTCTCTATTTCACTGTCTTTGTGTTTTGTTTTCGAAAATTATTTTGATAATGGGATTTATCGGATTTTCACTGCTGCGTTTCGGCCGCTGTACACACGCTTGATTCTCTTACGGAGACATATATATCCATGGGTTTTAAGATTCTTCCTAGTCAGGTATATTCCTAGGCGTTGAATATGTGGTGTTGGGTCCATTTCGATGAGCAAGGAGTAGGACTTGTCTATTACATATTTGGCTTATGGAAAGTTATCTGTGCTAATTTCAGTCTCTGGTTTTATGCAGCACCCCAAGGCACCTTTTCCCATAAGCAAACACTAGTTGGTTTTCTAAATTTGAGACCCTGTTCTGTTTTGTAATTCAGTTCATGTGTAGTCAAGTTTACATTCCGTGTATTAGTGATATCTTATGATGTTTCTTTTTCTGTGTGACGTAGTTCACGTAGAATCACCGTACCTGCATCCACTCACTATGCCGCTACGGGCCTGATGACACAGATTTCATTGCTGAGTGATATTGCATTGTACGTACGTGCCACAACTTCTTTATCCATTTTTTGCTTTCTGGGATATTTACCTGATACTGTAGACGAGCTTCTTGTGAACACAGCCGTCCCAAATATTGGGGTGGCTGTCTGTTTTTGATTTTAATTTCCGTAAGCTATAGGACCATAAGTGGAAGTGCCATAGACTGTGTTGCTTTGTTTCTTATGTGTTTCAGGAAACACCATACACTTCTCCAGGCTGGCTGCTGGCAATTTACATCCTGCCAATCAGCATAACAAGGCTCCCTGTTCTCCATATCCTGTCCTACCTTTCTGGATTTTACACTTTTTTCAGATGTCCCTCTTGCCCGGGGGGCAGTGAGACTTCATTGTAGTGCAGATTTCCTTTACAGGCTTGCTTGGTTGGCCAAAAAGGGCGTATGCGTTTTTTCCTGAATATATTCAGGAAAAAACGCATACGCCCTTTTTGGCCAAGTGCATCATTGTCGACGTTCTGCCTCTTTTCCTATGCTTTCAGGGCAATTCCAGTCTACCCCCTGCAATCGTTTTCCTGAAATTCTGCCCCGCTTTCAAGTCCCCTTCGCAGGCTTACTTCAATATATTTCTGGAGGATAGCTGTCATTTATAACTCTGCAGGTTTGTGAATTACAGTGCCCCTGAGCTCCTTTCTTCAACTCGCTTTCTTGTGAACTGGGCACAAAACCGCAGGATTGCTTCAGGCCCTAATCTGTTTCGGGCAGGGCACGCTGAGCCTTTGGTAAATTCCTCTTCCTGGTGGGAAATGAGCGTTACATTTGCCCGTGCAGACACCTACAGCTAGTCTCTCATTGGTTCTCCCTATTCCTGTTCATCTTGCACAGAAATTGCAAGCTGTGCCAAACAGGAGGTTAAAGGCACTGACTCTCCAAGCAGGGAGACTGTTAGTAAATCATCTGGAATGGTGAACCCGAGGACCAGGATACGAAAACTGAGATGCATTTTAAATCATTTCCCCATAACACGGTGGACGATACTCTTGGTTTCACATGCATGTTTTAGCTGGAGGAAGAATCCCTTGAACCTGAAGAGTTGGGACCCATGGAATAGGTACCATACAGTATGACTTCAAAGGGTGTGCATTTGCTCACCTAAACTCACCAATGCTATCAGCCTGAAGTGTCCAGCCTTATGTCTCAACCAGCTCTGGGTGTAGATGTGGTCAATCCCGGTTGCATCACATGCCCTTAGTGAATTATTTAAGAATTGCTCTCTATTTCACTGTCTTTGTGTTTTGTTTTCGAAATTTATTTTGATAATGGGATTTATCGGATTTTCACTGCTGCCTTTCGGCCGCTGTACACACCCTTGATTCTCTTATGGAGACATATATATCCATGGGTTTTAAGATTCTTCCTAGTCAGGTATATTCCTAGGCGTTGAATATGTGGTGTTGGGTCCATTTCGTTGAGCAAGGAGTAGGTCTTGTCTATTACATATTTGGCTTATGGAAAGTTATCTGTGCTAATTTCAGTCTCTGGTTTTATGCAGCACCCCAAGGCACCTTTCCCCATAAGCAAGCACTAGTTGGTTTTCTAAATTTGAGACCCTTTTCTATTTTGTAATTCAGTTCATGTGTAGTCAAGTTTACATTCCGTGTATTCGTGATATCTTATGATGTTTCTTTTTCTGTGTGACGTAGTTCACGTAGAATCACCGTACCTGCATCCACTCACTATGCCGCTACGGGCCTGATGGCACAGATTTCATTGCTGAGTGATATTGCATTGTACGTACGTGCCACAAGTTCTTTATCCATTTTTTGCTTTCTGGGATATTTACCTGTTACTGTAGACGAGCTTCTTGTGAACACAGCCGTCCCAAATATTGGGGTGGCTGTCTGTTTTTGATTTTAATTTCCGTAAGCTATAGGACCATAAGTGGAAGTGCCATAGACTGTGTTGCTTTGTTTCTTATGTGTTTCAGGAAACACCATACACTTCTCCAGGCTGGCTGCTGGCAATTTACATCCTGCCAATCAGCATAACAAGGCTCCCTGTTCTCCATATCCTGTCCTACCTTTCTGGATTTTACACTTTTTTCAGATGGCCCTCTTGCCCGGGGGGCAGTGAGACTTCATTGTAGTGCAGATTTCCTTTACAGGCTTGCTTGGTTGGCCAAAAAGGGCGTATGCGTTATTTCCTGAATATATTCAGGAAAAAACGCATACGCCCTTTTTGGCCAAGTGCATCATTGTCGACGTTCTGCCTCTTTTCCTATGCTTTCAGGGCAATTCCAGTCTACCCCCTGCAATCGTTTTCCTGAAATTCTGCCCCGCTTTCAAGTCCCCTTCGCAGGCTTACTTCAATATATTTTTGGAGGAAAGCTGTCATTTATAACTCTGCAGGTTTGTGAATTACAGTGCCCCTGAGCTCCTTTCTTCAACTCGCTTTCTTGTGATCTGGGCACAAAACCGCAGGATTGCTTCAGGCCCTAATCTGTTTCCAGCAGGGCACACTGAGCCTTTGTTTAATTCCTCTTCCTGGTGGGCAATGAGCGTTACATTTGCCCGTGCAGACACCTACAGCTAGTCTCTCATTGGTTCTCCTTATTCCTGTTCATCTTGCACAGAAATTGCAAGCTGTGCCAAAGAGGAGGTTAAAGGCACTGACTCTCAAAGCGGGGAGAGTGTTAGTAAAGCATCTGGAATGGTGAACCCGAGGACCAGGATACGAAAACTGAGATGCATTTTAAATCATTTCCCAATCACATGGTGGACGATACTCTTGGTTTCCCATGCATGTTTTAGCTGGAGGAAGAATCCCTTGAACCTGGAGAGTTGGGACCCATGGAATGGGTACCATGCAGTATGACTTCAAAGGGTCTGCATTTGCTCACCGAAACTCACCAATGCTATCAGCCTGAAGTGTCCAGTCTTATGTCTCAACCAGCTCTGGGTGTAGATGTGTTAAATCCCGGTTGCATCACATGCCCTGAGTGAATTATTTAAGAATTGCTCTCTATTTCACTGTCTTTGTGATTTTTTTTTGAAATTTATTTTGATAATGGGATTTATCGGATTTTCACTGCTGCGTTTATGCCGCTGTACACACGCTTGATTCTCTTACGGAGACATATAAATCCATGGGTTTTAAGATTCTTCTTGGTCAGGTATATTCCTAGGCGTTGAATATGTGGTGTTGAATCCATTTCGTTGAGCAAGGAGTAGGTCTTGTCTATTACATATTTGGCTTATGGAATGTTATCTGTGCTAATTTCAGTCTCTGGTTTTATGCAGCACCCCAAGGCACCTTTCCCCATAAGCAAGCACTAGTTGGTTTTCTAAATTTGAGACCCTGTTCTGTTTTGTAATTCAGTTCATATGTAGTCAAGTTTACATTCCGTGTATTAGTGATATCTTATGATGTTTCTTTTTCTGTGTGACGTAGTTCACGTAGAATCACCGTACCTGCATCCACTCACTATGCCGCTACGGGCCTGATGACACAGATTTCATTGCTGAGTGATATTGCATTGCACGTACGTGCCACAATTTCTTTATCCATTTTTTGCTTTCTGGGATATTTACCTGGTACTGTAGACGAGCTTCTTGTGAACACAGCCGTCCCAAACTTTGGGGTGGCTCTCTGTTTTTGATTTTAATTTCCCTAAGCAATAGGAACATAAGTGCAATTGCCATAGGCTGTGTTGCTTTATTTCTTATGTGTTTCAGGAAACACCATACACTGCTCCAGGGTGGCTGTTCACAATTTACATCCTGCCAATCAGCATTAAAAGGCTCCCTGTTCTCCATATCCTGTCCTACCTTTCTGGATTTTACACTTTTTTCAGATGGCCCTTTTGCCCAGGGGCCAGTGAGACTTCATTGTAGTGCAGATTTCCTTTACAGGCTTGCTTGGTTGGCCAAAAAGGGCATATGCGTTTTTTCCTGAATATATTCAGGAAAAAAAGCATACGCCCTTTTTGGCCAAGTGCATCATTGTCGACGTTGTTCCTCTTTTCCTATGCTTTCAGGGCAATTCCAGTCTACCCCCTGCAATCGTTTTCCTGAAATTCTGCCCCACTTTCAAGTCCCCTTCGCAGGCTTACTTCAATATATTTTTGAAGGATAGCTGTCATTTATAACTCTGCAGGTTTGTGAATTACAGTGCCCCTGAGCTCCTTTCTTCAACTCACTTTCTTGTGAGCTGGGCACAAAACCGCAGGATTGCTTCACGCCCTAATCTGTTTCCAGCAGGGCACACTGAGCCTTTGGTTAATTCCTCTTCCTGGTGGGAAATGAGCGTTACATTTGCCCGTGCACACACCTAGAGCTAGTGTCTTATTCGTTCTCCCTATTCCTGTTCATCTTGCACAGAAATTGCAAGCTGCGCCAAAGAGGAGGTTAAAGGCACTGACTCTCCAAGCAGGGAGAGTGTTTGTAAAGCATTTGGAATGGTGAACCCGAGGACCAGGATACGAAAACTGAGATACAATTTAAATCGTTTCCCAATCACACGGTGGACGATACTCTGGGTTTCCCATGCATGTTTTAGCCGGAGGAAGAATCCCTTGAACCTGGAGAGTTGGGACCCATGGAATGGGTACCATGCAGTATGACTTCAAAGGGTCTGCATTTGCTCACCGAAACTCACCAATGCTATCAGCCTGAAGTGTCCAGCCTTATGTCTCAACCAGCTCTGGGTGTAGATGTGTTAAATCCCGGTTGCATCACATGCCCTGAGTGAATTATTTAAGAATTGCTCTCTATTTCACTGTCTTTATGATTTTTTTTTGAAATTTATTTTGATAATGGGATTTATCGGATTTTCACTGCTGCGTTTATGCCGCTGTACACACGCTTGATTCTCTTACGGAGACATATATATCCATGGGTTTTAAGATTCTTCCTAGTCAGGTATATTCCTAGGCGTTGAATATGTGGTGTTGGGTCCATTTCGTTGAGCAAGGAGTAGGTCTTGTCTATTACATATTTGGCTTATGGAAAGTTATCTGTGCTAATTTCAGTCTCTGGTTTTATGAAGCACCCCAATGCACCTTTCCCCATAAGCAAGCACTAGTTGGTTTTCTAAATTTGAGACCCTGTTCTGTTTTGTAATTCAGTTCATGTGTAGTCAAGTTTACATTCCGTGTATTAGTGATATCTTATGATGTTTCTTTTTCTGTGTGACGTAGTTCACGTAGAATCACCGTACCTGCATCCACTCACTATGCTGCTACGGGCCTGATGACACAGATTTCATTGCTGAGTGATATTGCATTGTACGTACGTGCCACAACTTCTTTATCCATATTTTGCTTTCTGGGATATTTACCTGTTACTGTAGATGAGCTTCTTGTGAACACAGCCGTCCCAAATATTGGGGTGGCTGTCTGTTTTTGATTTTAATTTCCGTAAGCTATAGGACCATAAGTGGAAGTGCCATAGACTGTGTTGCTTTGTTTCTTATGTGTTTCAGGAAACACCATACACTTCTCCAGGCTGGCTGCTGGCAATTTACATCCTGCCAATCAGCATAACAAGGCTCCCTGTTCTCCATATCCTGTCCTACCTTTCTGGATTTTACACTTTTTTCAGATGGCGCTCTTGCCCGGGGGGCAGTGAGACTTCATTGTAGTGCAGATTTCCTTTACAGGCTTGCTTGGTTGGCCAAAAAGGGCGTATGCGTTTTTTCCTGAATATATTCAGGAAAAAACGCATACGCCCTTTTTGGCCAAGTGCATCATTGTCGACGTTCTGCCTCTTTTCCTATGCTTTCAGGGCAATTCCAGTCTACCCCCTGCAATCGTTTTCCTGAAATTCTGCCCGCTTTCAAGTCCCCTTCGCAGGCTTACTTCAATATATTTTTGGAGGATAGCTGTCATTTATAACTCTGCAGGTTTGTGAATTACAGTGCCCCTGAGCTCCTTTCTTCAACTCGCTTTCTTGTGAACTGGGCACAAAACCGCAGGATTGCTTCAGGCCCTAATCTGTTTCGGGCAGGGCATGCTGAGCCTTTGGTAAATTCCTCTTCCTGGTGGGAAATGAGCGTTACATTTGCCCGTGCAGACACCTACAGCTAGTCTCTCATTGGTTCTCCCTATTCCTGTTCATCTTGCACAGAAATTGCAAGCTGTGCCAAACAGGAGGTTAAAGGCACTGACTCTCCAAGCAGGGAGACTGTTAGTAAATCATCTGGAATGATGAACCCGAGGACCAGGATACGAAAACTGAGATGCATTTTAAATCATTTCCCCATAACACGGTGGACCATACTGTGGGTTTCACATGCATGTTTTAGCTGGAGGAAGAATCCCTTGAACCTGAAGAGTTGGGACCCATGGAATAGGTACCATACAGTATGACTTCAAAGGGTGTGCATTTGCTCACCTAAACTCACCAATGCTATCAGCCTGAAGTGTCCAGCCTTATGTCTCAACCAGCTCTGGGTGTAGATGTGGTCAATCCCGGTTGCATCACATGCCCTGAGTGAATTATTTAAGAATTGCTCTCTATTTCACGGTCTTTATGATTTTTTTTTGAAATTTATTTTGATAATGGGATTTATCGGATTTTCACTGCTGCGTTTATGCCGCTGTACACACGCTTGATTCTCTTACGGAGACATATATATCCATGGGTTTTAAGATTCTTCCTAGTCAGGTATATTCCTAGGCGTTGAATATGTGGTGTTGGGTCCATTTCGTTGAGCAAGGAGTAGGTCTTGTCTATTACATATTTGGCTTATGGAAAGTTATCTGTGCTAATTTCAGTCTCTGGTTTTATGAAGCACCCCAAGGCACCTTTCCCCATAAGCAAGCACTAGTTGGTTTTCTAAATTTGAGACCCTGTTCTGTTTTGTAATTCAGTTCATGTGTAGTCAAGTTTACATTCCGTGTATTAGTGATATCTTATGATGTTTCTTTTTCTGTGTGACGTAGTTCACGTAGAATCACCGTACCTGCATCCACTCACTATGCCGCTACGGGCCTGATGACACAGATTTCATTGCTGAGTGATATTGCATTGTACGTACGTGCCACAACTTCTTTATCCATATTTTGCTTTCTGGGATATTTACCTGTTACTGTAGACGAGCTTCTTGTGAACACAGCCGTCCCAAATATTGGGGTGGCTGTCTGTTTTTGATTTTAATTTCCGTAAGCTATAGGACCATAAGTGGAAGTGCCATAGACTGTGTTGCTTTGTTTCTTATGTGTTTCAGGAAACACCATACACTTCTCCAGGCTGGCTGCTGGCAATTTACATCCTGCCAATCAGCATAACAAGGCTTCCTGTTCTCCATATCCTGTCCTACCTTTCTGGATTTTACACTTTTTTCAGATGGCCCTCTTGCCCGGGGGGCAGTGAGACTTCATTGTAGTGCAGATTTCCTTTACAGGCTTGCTTGGTTGGCCAAAAAGGGCGTATGCGTTTTTTCCTGAATATATTCAGGAAAAAACGCATACGCACTTTTTGGCCAAGTGCATCATTGTCGACGTTCTCCCTCTTTTCCTATGCTTTCAGGGCAATTCCAGTCTACCCCCTGCAATCGTTTTCCTGAAATTCTGCCCCGCTTTCAAGTCCCCTTCGCAGGCTTACTTCAATATATTTTTGGAGGATAGCTGTCATTTATAACTCTGCAGGTTTGTGAATTACAGTGCCCCTGAGCTCCTTTCTTCAACTCACTTTCTTGTGAGCTGGGCACAAAACCGCAGGATTGCTTCACGCCCTAATCTGTTTCCAGCAGGGCACACTGAGCCTTTGGTTAATTCCTCTTCCTGGTGGGAAATGAGCGTTACATTTGCCCGTGCACACACCTAGAGCTAGTGTCTTATTCGTTCTCCCTATTCCTGTTCATCTTGCACAGAAATTGCAAGCTGCGCCAAAGAGGAGGTTAAAGGCACTGACTCTCCAAGCAGGGAGAGTGTTTGTAAAGCATTTGGAATGGTGAACCCGAGGACCAGGATACGAAAACTGAGATACATTTTAAATCGTTTCCCAATCACACGGTGGACGATACTCTGGGTTTCCCATGCATGTTTTAGCCGGAGGAAGAATCCCTTGAACCTGGAGAGTTGGGACCCATGGAATGGGTACCATGCAGTATGACTTCAAAGGGTCTGCATTTGCTCACCGAAACTCACCAATGCTATCAGCCTGAAGTGTCCAGCCTTATGTCTCAACCAGCTCTGGGTGTAGATGTGTTAAATCCCGGTTGCATCACATGCCCTGAGTGAATTATTTAAGAATTGCTCTCTATTTCACTGTCTTTATGATTTTTTTTTGAAATTTATTTTGATAATGGGATTTATCGGATTTTCACTGCTGCGTTTATGCCGCTGTACACACGCTTGATTCTCTTACGGAGACATATATATCCATGGGTTTTAAGATTCTTCCTAGTCAGGTATATTCCTAGGCGTTGAATATGTGGTGTTGGGTCCATTTCGTTGAGCAAGGAGTAGGTCTTGTCTATTACATATTTGGCTTATGGAAAGTTATCTGTGCTAATTTCAGTCTCTGGTTTTATGAAGCACCCCAACGCACCTTTCCCCATAAGCAAGCACTAGTTGGTTTTCTAAATTTGAGACCCTGTTCTGTTTTGTAATTCAGTTCATGTGTAGTCAAGTTTACATTCCGTGTATTAGTGATATCTTATGATGTTTCTTTTTCTGTGTGACGTAGTTCACGTAGAATCACCGTACCTGCATCCACTCACTATGCTGCTACGGGCCTGATGACACAGATTTCATTGCTGAGTGATATTGCATTGTACGTACGTGCCACAACTTCTTTATCCATATTTTGCTTTCTGGGATATTTACCTGTTACTGTAGACGAGCTTCTTGTGAACACAGCCGTCCCAAATATTGGGGTGGCTGTCTGTTTTTGATTTTAATTTCCGTAAGCTATAGGACCATAAGTGGAAGTGCCATAGACTGTGTTGCTTTGTTTCTTATGTGTTTCAGGAAACACCATACACTTCTCCAGGCTGGCTGCTGGCAATTTACATCCTGCCAATCAGCATAACAAGGCTCCCTGTTCTCCATATCCTGTCCTACCTTTCTGGATTTTACACTTTTTTCAGATGGCGCTCTTGCCCGGGGGGCAGTGAGACTTCATTGTAGTGCAGATTTCCTTTACAGGCTTGCTTGGTTGGCCAAAAAGGGCGTATGCGTTTTTTCCTGAATATATTCAGGAAAAAACGCATACGCCCTTTTTGGCCAAGTGCATCATTGTCGACGTTCTGCCTCTTTTCCTATGCTTTCAGGGCAATTCCAGTCTACCCCCTGCAATCGTTTTCCTGAAATTCTGCCCGCTTTCAAGTCCCCTTCGCAGGCTTACTTCAATATATTTTTGGAGGATAGCTGTCATTTATAACTCTGCAGGTTTGTGAATTACAGTGCCCCTGAGCTCCTTTCTTCAACTCGCTTTCTTGTGAACTGGGCACAAAACCGCAGGATTGCTTCAGGCCCTAATCTGTTTCGGGCAGGGCATGCTGAGCCTTTGGTAAATTCCTCTTCCTGGTGGGAAATGAGCGTTACATTTGCCCGTGCAGACACCTACAGCTAGTCTCTCATTGGTTCTCCCTATTCCTGTTCATCTTGCACAGAAATTGCAAGCTGTGCCAAACAGGAGGTTAAAGGCACTGACTCTCCAAGCAGGGAGACTGTTAGTAAATCATCTGGAATGATGAACCCGAGGACCAGGATACGAAAACTGAGATGCATTTTAAATCATTTCCCCATAACACGGTGGACCATACTGTGGGTTTCACATGCATGTTTTAGCTGGAGGAAGAATCCCTTGAACCTGAAGAGTTGGGACCCATGGAATAGGTACCATACAGTATGACTTCAAAGGGTGTGCATTTGCTCACCTAAACTCACCAATGCTATCAGCCTGAAGTGTCCAGCCTTATGTCTCAACCAGCTCTGGGTGTAGATGTGGTCAATCCCGGTTGCATCACATGCCCTGAGTGAATTATTTAAGAATTGCTCTCTATTTCACTGTCTTTATGATTTTTTTTTGAAATTTATTTTGATAATGGGATTTATCGGATTTTCACTGCTGCGTTTATGCCGCTGTACACACGCTTGATTCTCTTACGGAGACATATATATCCATGGGTTTTAAGATTCTTCCTAGTCAGGTATATTCCTAGGCGTTGAATATGTGGTGTTGGGTCCATTTCGTTGAGCAAGGAGTAGGTCTTGTCTATTACATATTTGGCTTATGGAAAGTTATCTGTGCTAATTTCAGTCTCTGGTTTTATGAAGCACCCCAACGCACCTTTCCCCATAAGCAAGCACTAGTTGGTTTTCTAAATTTGAGACCCTGTTCTGTTTTGTAATTCAGTTCATGTGTAGTCAAGTTTACATTCCGTGTATTAGTGATATCTTATGATGTTTCTTTTTCTGTGTGACGTAGTTCACGTAGAATCACCGTACCTGCATCCACTCACTATGCCGCTACGGGCCTGATGACACAGATTTCATTGCTGAGTGATATTGCATTGTACGTACGTGCCACAACTTCTTTATCCATATTTTGCTTTCTGGGATATTTACCTGTTACTGTAGACGAGCTTCTTGTGAACACAGCCGTCCCAAATATTGGGGTGGCTGTCTGTTTTTGATTTTAATTTCCGTAAGCTATAGGACCATAAGTGGAAGTGCCATAGACTGTGTTGCTTTGTTTCTTATGTGTTTCAGGAAACACCATACACTTCTCCAGGCTGGCTGCTGGCAATTTACATCCTGCCAATCAGCATAACAAGGCTTCCTGTTCTCCATATCCTGTCCTACCTTTCTGGATTTTACACTTTTTTCAGATGGCCCTCTTGCCCGGGGGGCAGTGAGACTTCATTGTAGTGCAGATTTCCTTTACAGGCTTGCTTGGTTGGCCAAAAAGGGCGTATGCGTTTTTTCCTGAATATATTCAGGAAAAAACGCATACGCACTTTTTGGCCAAGTGCATCATTGTCGACGTTCTCCCTCTTTTCCTATGCTTTCAGGGCAATTCCAGTCTACCCCCTGCAATCGTTTTCCTGAAATTCTGCCCCGCTTTCAAGTCCCCTTCGCAGGCTTACTTCAATATATTTTTGGAGGATAGCTGTCATTTATAACTCTGCAGGTTTGTGAATTACAGTGCCCCTGAGCTCCTTTCTTCAACTCGCTTTCTTGTGAACTGGGCACAAAACCGCAGGATTGCTTCAGGCCCTAATCTGTTTCGGGCAGGGCATGCTGAGCCTTTGGTAAATTCCTCTTCCTGGTGGGAAATGAGCGTTACATTTGCCCGTGCAGACACCTACAGCTAGTCTCTCATTGGTTCTCCCTATTCCTGATCATCTTGCACAGAAATTGCAAGCTGTGCCAAACAGGAGGTTAAAGGCACTGACTCTCCAAGCAGGGAGACTGTTAGTAAATCATCTGGAATGGTGAACCCGAGGACCAGGATACGAAAACTGAGATGCATTTTAAATCATTTCCCCATAACACGGTGGACCATACTGTGGGTTTCACATGCATGTTTTAGCTGGAGGAAGAATCCCTTGAACCTGAAGAGTTGGGACCCATGGAATAGGTACCATACAGTATGACTTCAAAGGGTGTGCATTTGCTCACCTAAACTCACCAATGCTATCAGCCTGAAGTGTCCAGCCTTATGTCTCAACCAGCTCTGGGTGTAGATGTGGTCAATCCCGGTTGCATCACATGCCCTGAGTGAATTATTTAAGAATTGCTCTCTATTTCACTGTCTTTATGATTTTTTTTTGAAATTTATTTTGATAATGGGATTTATCGGATTTTCACTGCTGCGTTTATGCCGCTGTACACACGCTTGATTCTCTTACGGAGACATATATATCCATGGGTTTTAAGATTCTTCCTAGTCAGGTATATTCCTAGGCGTTGAATATGTGGTGTTGGGTCCATTTCGTTGAGCAAGGAGTAGGTCTTGTCTATTACATATTGGGCTTATGGAAAGTTATCTGTGCTAATTTCAGTCTCTGGTTTTATGCAGCACCCCAAGGCACCTTTCCCCATAAGCAAGCACTAGTTGGTTTTCTAAATTTGAGACCCTTTTCTATTTTGTAATTCAGTTCATGTGTAGTCAAGTTTACATTCCGTGTATTCGTGATATCTTATGATGTTTCTTTTTCTGTGTGACGTAGTTCACGTAGAATCACCGTACCTGCATCCACTCACTATGCCGCTACGGGCCTGATGACACAGATTTCATTGCTGAGTGATATTGCATTGTACGTACGTGCCACAACTTCTTTATCCATATTTTGCTTTCTGGGATATTTACCTGTTACTGTAGACGAGCTTCTTGTGAACACAGCCGTCCCAAATATTGGGGTGGCTGTCTGTTTTTGATTTTAATTTCCGTAAGCTATAGGACCATAAGTGGAAGTGCCATAGGCTGTGTTGCTTTGTTTCTTATGTGTTTCAGGAAACACCATACACTTCTCCAGGCTGGCTGCTGGCAATTTACATCCTGCCAATCAGCATAACAAGGCTCCCTGTTCTCCATATCCTGTCCTACCTTTCTGGATTTTACACTTTTTTCAGATGGCCCTCTTGCCCGGGGGGCAGTGAGACTTCATTGTAGTGCAGATTTCCTTTACAGGCTTGCTTGGTTGGCCAAAAAGGGCGTATGCTTTTTTTCCTGAATATATTCAGGAAAAAACGCATACGCCCTTTTTGGCCAAGTGCATCATTGTCGACGTTCTGCCTCTTTTCCTATGCTTTCAGGGCAATTCCAGTCTACCCCCTGCAATCGTTTTCCTGAAATTCTGCCCCGCTTTCAAGTCCCCTTCGCAGGCTTACTTCAATATATTTTTGGAGGATAGCTGTCATTTATAACTCTGCAGGTTTGTGAATTACAGTGCCCCTGAGCTCCTTTCTTCAACTCGCTTTCTTGTGAACTGGGCACAAAACCGCAGGATTGCTTCAGGCCCTAATCTGTTTCGGGCAGGGCATGCTGAGCCTTTGGTAAATTCCTCTTCCTGGTGGGAAATGAGCGTTACATTTGCCCGTGCAGACACCTACAGCTAGTCTCTCATTGGTTCTCCCTATTCCTGATCATCTTGCACAGAAATTGCAAGCTGTGCCAAACAGGAGGTTAAAGGCACTGACTCTCCAAGCAGGGAGACTGTTAGTAAATCATCTGGAATGGTGAACCCGAGGACCAGGATACGAAAACTGAGATGCATTTTAAATCATTTCCCCATAACACGGTGGACCATACTGTGGGTTTCACATGCATGTTTTAGCTGGAGGAAGAATCCCTTGAACCTGAAGAGTTGGGACCCATGGAATAGGTACCATACAGTATGACTTCAAAGGGTGTGCATTTGCTCACCTAAACTCACCAATGCTATCAGCCTGAAGTGTCCAGCCTTATGTCTCAACCAGCTCTGGGTGTAGATGTGGTCAATCCCGGTTGCATCACATGCCCTGAGTGAATTATTTAAGAATTGCTCTCTATTTCACTGTCTTTGTGTTTTGTTTTCGAAATTTATTTTGATAATGGGATTTATCGGATTTTCACTGCTGCCTTTCGGCCGCTGTACACACCCTTGATTCTCTTACGGAGACATATATATCCATGGGTTTTAAGATTCTTCCTAGTCAGGTATATTCCTAGGCGTTGAATATGTGGTGTTGGGTCCATTTCGTTGAGCAAGGAGTAGGTCTTGTCTATTACATATTGGGCTTATGGAAAGTTATCTGTGCTAATTTCAGTCTCTGGTTTTATGCAGCACCCCAAGGCACCTTTCCCCATAAGCAAGCACTAGTTGGTTTTCTAAATTTGAGACCCTTTTCTATTTTGTAATTCAGTTCATGTGTAGTCAAGTTTACATTCCGTGTATTCGTGATATCTTATGATGTTTCTTTTTCTGTGTGACGTAGTTCACGTAGAATCACCGTACCTGCATCCACTCACTATGCCGCTATGGGCCTGATGACACAGATTTCATTGCTGAGTGATATTGCATTGTACGTACGTGCCACAAGTTCTTTATCCATTTTTTGCTTTCTGGGATATTTACCTGATACTGTAGACGAGCTTCTTGTGAACACAGCCGTCTCAAATATTGGGGTGGCTGTCTGTTTTTGATTTTAATTTCCGTAAGCTATAGGACCATAAGTGGAAGTGCCATAGGCTGTGTTGCTTTGTTTCTTTCGTGTTTCAGGAAACACCATACACTTCTCCAGGGTGGCTGCTGGCAATTTACATCCTGCCAATCAGCATAACAAGGCTCCCTGTTCTCCATATCCTGTCCTACCTTTCTGGATATTACACTTTTTTCAGATGGCCCTTTTGCCAGGGGGGCAGTGAGACTTCATTGTAGTGCAGATTTCATTTACAGGCTTGCTTGGTTGGCCAAAAAGGGCGTATGCGTTTTTTCCTGAATATATTCAGGAAAAAACGCATATGCCCTTTTTGGCCAAGTGCATCATTGTCGACGTTCTGCCTCTTTTCCTATGCTTTCAGGGCAATTCCAGTCTACCCCCTGCAATCGTTTTCCTGAAATTCTGCCCCGCTTTCAAGTCCCCTTCGCAGGCTTACTTCAATATATTTTTGGAGGAAAGCTGTCATTTATAACTCTGCAGGTTTGTGAATTACAGTGCCCCTGAGCTCCTTTCTTCAACTCGCTTTCTTGTGAGCTGGGCACAAAACCGCAGGATTGCTTCAGGCCCTAATCTGTTTCCAGCAGGGCACACTGAGCCTTTGTTTAATTCCTCTTCCTGGTGGGCAATGAGCGTTACATTTGCCCGTGCAGACACCTACAGCTAGTCTCTCATTGGTTCTCCCTATTCCTGTTCATTTTGCACAGAAATTGCAAGCTGTGCCAAAGAGGAGGTTAAAGGCACTGACTCTCCAAGTGGGGAGAGTGTTAGTAAAGCATCTGGAATGGTGAACCCGAGGACCAGGATACGAAAACTGAGATGCATTTTAAATCATTTCCCAATCACATGGTGGACGATACTCTTGGTTTCCCATGCATGTTTTAGCTGGAGGAAGAATCCCTTGAACCTGGAGAGTTGGGACCCATGGAATGGGTACCATGCAGTATGACTTCAAAGGGTCTGCATTTGCTCACCGAAACTCACCAATGCTATCAGCCTGAAGTGTCCAGCCTTATGTCTCAACCAGCTCTGGGTGTAGATGTGTTAAATCCCGGTTGCATCACATGCCCTGAGTGAATTATTTAAGAATTGCTCTCTATTTCACTGTCTTTATGATTTTTTTTTGAAATTTATTTTGATAATGGGATTTATCGGATTTTCACTGCTGCGTTTATGCCGCTGTACACACGCTTGATTCTCTTACGGAGACATATATATCCATGGGTTTTAAGATTCTTCCTAGTCAGGTATATTCCTAGGCGTTGAATATGTGGTGTTGGGTCCATTTCGTTGAGCAAGGAGTAGGTCTTGTCTATTACATATTTGGCTTATGGAAAGTTATCTGTGCTAATTTCAGTCTCTGGTTTTATGAAGCACCCCAACGCACCTTTCCCCATAAGCAAGCACTAGTTGGTTTTCTAAATTTGAGACCCTGTTCTGTTTTGTAATTCAGTTCATGTGTAGTCAAGTTTACATTCCGTGTATTAGTGATATCTTATGATGTTTCTTTTTCTGTGTGACGTAGTTCACGTAGAATCACCGTACCTGCATCCACTCACTATGCCGCTACGGGCCTGATGACACAGATTTCATTGCTGAGTGATATTGCATTGTACGTACGTGCCACAACTTCTTTATCCATATTTTGCTTTCTGGGATATTTACCTGTTACTGTAGACGAGCTTCTTGTGAACACAGCCGTCCCAAATATTGGGGTGGCTGTCTGTTTTTGATTTTAATTTCCGTAAGCTATAGGACCATAAGTGGAAGTGCCATAGACTGTGTTGCTTTGTTTCTTATGTGTTTCAGGAAACACCATACACTTCTCCAGGCTGGCTGCTGGCAATTTACATCCTGCCAATCAGCATAACAAGGCTTCCTGTTCTCCATATCCTGTCCTACCTTTCTGGATTTTACACTTTTTTCAGATGGCCCTCTTGCCCGGGGGGCAGTGAGACTTCATTGTAGTGCAGATTTCCTTTACAGGCTTGCTTGGTTGGCCAAAAAGGGCGTATGCGTTTTTTCCTGAATATATTCAGGAAAAAACGCATACGCACTTTTTGGCCAAGTGCATCATTGTCGACGTTCTCCCTCTTTTCCTATGCTTTCAGGGCAATTCCAGTCTACCCCCTGCAATCGTTTTCCTGAAATTCTGCCCCGCTTTCAAGTCCCCTTCGCAGGCTTACTTCAATATATTTTTGGAGGATAGCTGTCATTTATAACTCTGCAGGTTTGTGAATTACAGTGCCCCTGAGCTCCTTTCTTCAACTCGCTTTCTTGTGAACTGGGCACAAAACCGCAGGATTGCTTCAGGCCCTAATCTGTTTCGGGCAGGGCATGCTGAGCCTTTGGTAAATTCCTCTTCCTGGTGGGAAATGAGCGTTACATTTGCCCGTGCAGACACCTACAGCTAGTCTCTCATTGGTTCTCCCTATTCCTGATCATCTTGCACAGAAATTGCAAGCTGTGCCAAACAGGAGGTTAAAGGCACTGACTCTCCAAGCAGGGAGACTGTTAGTAAATCATCTGGAATGGTGAACCCGAGGACCAGGATACGAAAACTGAGATGCATTTTAAATCATTTCCCCATAACACGGTGGACCATACTGTGGGTTTCACATGCATGTTTTAGCTGGAGGAAGAATCCCTTGAACCTGAAGAGTTGGGACCCATGGAATAGGTACCATACAGTATGACTTCAAAGGGTGTGCATTTGCTCACCTAAACTCACCAATGCTATCAGCCTGAAGTGTCCAGCCTTATGTCTCAACCAGCTCTGGGTGTAGATGTGGTCAATCCCGGTTGCATCACATGCCCTGAGTGAATTATTTAAGAATTGCTCTCTATTTCACTGTCTTTATGATTTTTTTTTGAAATTTATTTTGATAATGGGATTTATCGGATTTTCACTGCTGCGTTTATGCCGCTGTACACACGCTTGATTCTCTTACGGAGACATATATATCCATGGGTTTTAAGATTCTTCCTAGTCAGGTATATTCCTAGGCGTTGAATATGTGGTGTTGGGTCCATTTCGTTGAGCAAGGAGTAGGTCTTGTCTATTACATATTGGGCTTATGGAAAGTTATCTGTGCTAATTTCAGTCTCTGGTTTTATGCAGCACCCCAAGGCACCTTTCCCCATAAGCAAGCACTAGTTGGTTTTCTAAATTTGAGACCCTTTTCTATTTTGTAATTCAGTTCATGTGTAGTCAAGTTTACATTCCGTGTATTCGTGATATCTTATGATGTTTCTTTTTCTGTGTGACGTAGTTCACGTAGAATCACCGTACCTGCATCCACTCACTATGCCGCTACGGGCCTGATGACACAGATTTCATTGCTGAGTGATATTGCATTGTACGTACGTGCCACAACTTCTTTATCCATATTTTGCTTTCTGGGATATTTACCTGTTACTGTAGACGAGCTTCTTGTGAACACAGCCATCCCAAATATTGGGGTGGCTGTCTGTTTTTGATTTTAATTTCCGTAAGCTATAGGACCATAAGTGGAAGTGCCATAGGCTGTGTTGCTTTGTTTCTTATGTGTTTCAGGAAACACCATACACTTCTCCAGGCTGGCTGCTGGCAATTTACATCCTGCCAATCAGCATAACAAGGCTCCCTGTTCTCCATATCCTGTCCTACCTTTCTGGATTTTACACTTTTTTCAGATGGCCCTCTTGCCCGGGGGGCAGTGAGACTTCATTGTAGTGCAGATTTCCTTTACAGGCTTGCTTGGTTGGCCAAAAAGGGCGTATGCTTTTTTTCCTGAATATATTCAGGAAAAAACGCATACGCCCTTTTTGGCCAAGTGCATCATTGTCGACGTTCTGCCTCTTTTCCTATGCTTTCAGGGCAATTCCAGTCTACCCCCTGCAATCGTTTTCCTGAAATTCTGCCCCGCTTTCAAGTCCCCTTCGCAGGCTTACTTCAATATATTTTTGGAGGATAGCTGTCATTTATAACTCTGCAGGTTTGTGAATTACAGTGCCCCTGAGCTCCTTTCTTCAACTCGCTTTCTTGTGAACTGGGCACAAAACCGCAGGATTGCTTCAGGCCCTAATCTGTTTCGGGCAGGGCATGCTGAGCCTTTGGTAAATTCCTCTTCCTGGTGGGAAATGAGCGTTACATTTGCCCGTGCAGACACCTACAGCTAGTCTCTCATTGGTTCTCCCTATTCCTGATCATCTTGCACAGAAATTGCAAGCTGTGCCAAACAGGAGGTTAAAGGCACTGACTCTCCAAGCAGGGAGACTGTTAGTAAATCATCTGGAATGGTGAACCCGAGGACCAGGATACGAAAACTGAGATGCATTTTAAATCATTTCCCCATAACACGGTGGACCATACTGTGGGTTTCACATGCATGTTTTAGCTGGAGGAAGAATCCCTTGAACCTGAAGAGTTGGGACCCATGGAATAGGTACCATACAGTATGACTTCAAAGGGTGTGCATTTGCTCACCTAAACTCACCAATGCTATCAGCCTGAAGTGTCCAGCCTTATGTCTCAACCAGCTCTGGGTGTAGATGTGGTCAATCCCGGTTGCATCACATGCCCTGAGTGAATTATTTAAGAATTGCTCTCTATTTCACTGTCTTTGTGTTTTGTTTTCGAAATTTATTTTGATAATGGGATTTATCGGATTTTCACTGCTGCCTTTCGGCCGCTGTACACACCCTTGATTCTCTTACGGAGACATATATATCCATGGGTTTTAAGATTCTTCCTAGTCAGGTATATTCCTAGGCGTTGAATATGTGGTGTTGGGTCCATTTCGTTGAGCAAGGAGTAGGTCTTGTCTATTACATATTGGGCTTATGGAAAGTTATCTGTGCTAATTTCAGTCTCTGGTTTTATGCAGCACCCCAAGGCACCTTTCCCCATAAGCAAGCACTAGTTGGTTTTCTAAATTTGAGACCCTTTTCTATTTTGTAATTCAGTTCATGTGTAGTCAAGTTTACATTCCGTGTATTCGTGATATCTTATGATGTTTCTTTTTCTGTGTGACGTAGTTCACGTAGAATCACCGTACCTGCATCCACTCACTATGCCGCTATGGGCCTGATGACACAGATTTCATTGCTGAGTGATATTGCATTGTACGTACGTGCCACAAGTTCTTTATCCATTTTTTGCTTTCTGGGATATTTACCTGATACTGTAGACGAGCTTCTTGTGAACACAGCCGTCTCAAATATTGGGGTGGCTGTCTGTTTTTGATTTTAATTTCCGTAAGCTATAGGACCATAAGTGGAAGTGCCATAGGCTGTGTTGCTTTGTTTCTTTCGTGTTTCAGGAAACACCATACACTTCTCCAGGGTGGCTGCTGGCAATTTACATCCTGCCAATCAGCATAACAAGGCTCCCTGTTCTCCATATCCTGTCCTACCTTTCTGGATATTACACTTTTTTCAGATGGCCCTTTTGCCAGGGGGGCAGTGAGACTTCATTGTAGTGCAGATTTCATTTACAGGCTTGCTTGGTTGGCCAAAAAGGGCGTATGCGTTTTTTCCTGAATATATTCAGGAAAAAACGCATATGCCCTTTTTGGCCAAGTGCATCATTGTCGACGTTCTGCCTCTTTTCCTATGCTTTCAGGGCAATTCCAGTCTACCCCCTGCAATCGTTTTCCTGAAATTCTGCCCCGCTTTCAAGTCCCCTTCGCAGGCTTACTTCAATATATTTTTGGAGGAAAGCTGTCATTTATAACTCTGCAGGTTTGTGAATTACAGTGCCCCTGAGCTCCTTTCTTCAACTCGCTTTCTTGTGAGCTGGGCACAAAACCGCAGGATTGCTTCAGGCCCTAATCTGTTTCCAGCAGGGCACACTGAGCCTTTGTTTAATTCCTCTTCCTGGTGGGCAATGAGCGTTACATTTGCCCGTGCAGACACCTACAGCTAGTCTCTCATTGGTTCTCCCTATTCCTGTTCATTTTGCACAGAAATTGCAAGCTGTGCCAAAGAGGAGGTTAAAGGCACTGACTCTCCAAGTGGGGAGAGTGTTAGTAAAGCATCTGGAATGGTGAACCCGAGGACCAGGATACGAAAACTGAGATGCATTTTAAATCATTTCCCAATCACATGGTGGACGATACTCTTGGTTTCCCATGCATGTTTTAGCTGGAGGAAGAATCCCTTGAACCTGGAGAGTTGGGACCCATGGAATGGGTACCATGCAGTATGACTTCAAAGGGTCTGAATTTGCTCACCGAAACTCACCAATGCTATCAGCCTGAAGTGTCCAGCCTTATGTCTCAACCAGCTCTGGGTGTAGATGTGTTAAATCCCGGTTGCATCACATGCCCTGAGTGAATTATTTAAGAATTGCTCTCTATTTCACTGTCTTTATGATTTTTTTTTGAAATTTATTTTGATAATGGGATTTATCGGATTTTCACTGCTGCGTTTATGCCGCTGTACACACGCTTGATTCTCTTACGGAGACATATATATCCATGGGTTTTAAGATTCTTCCTAGTCAGGTATATTCCTAGGCGTTGAATATGTGGTGTTGGGTCCATTTCGTTGAGCAAGGAGTAGGTCTTGTCTATTACATATTTGGCTTATGGAAAGTTATCTGTGCTAATTTCAGTCTCTGGTTTTATGAAGCACCCCAACGCACCTTTCCCCATAAGCAAGCACTAGTTGGTTTTCTAAATTTGAGACCCTGTTCTGTTTTGTAATTCAGTTCATGTGTAGTCAAGTTTACATTCCGTGTATTAGTGATATCTTATGATGTTTCTTTTTCTGTGTGACGTAGTTCACGTAGAATCACCGTACCTGCATCCACTCACTATGCCGCTACGGGCCTGATGACACAGATTTCATTGCTGAGTGATATTGCATTGTACGTACGTGCCACAACTTCTTTATCCATATTTTGCTTTCTGGGATATTTACCTGTTACTGTAGACGAGCTTCTTGTGAACACAGCCGTCCCAAATATTGGGGTGGCTGTCTGTTTTTGATTTTAATTTCCGTAAGCTATAGGACCATAAGTGGAAGTGCCATAGACTGTGTTGCTTTGTTTCTTATGTGTTTCAGGAAACACCATACACTTCTCCAGGCTGGCTGCTGGCAATTTACATCCTGCCAATCAGCATAACAAGGCTCCCTGTTCTCCATATCCTGTCCTACCTTTCTGGATTTTACACTTTTTTCAGATGGCCCTCTTGCCCGGGGGGCAGTGAGACTTCATTGTAGTGCAGATTTCCTTTACAGGCTTGCTTGGTTGGCCAAAAAGGGCGTATGCGTTTTTTCCTGAATATATTCAGGAAAAAACGCATACGCCCTTTTTGGCCAAGTGCATCATTGTCGACGTTCTGCCTCTTTTCCTATGCTTTCAGGGCAATTCCAGTCTACCCCCTGCAATCCTTTTCCTGAAATTCTGCCCCGCTTTCAAGTCCCCTTCGCAGGCTTACTTCAATATATTTTTGGAGGATAGCTGTCATTTATAACTCTGCAGGTTTGTGAATTACAGTGCCCCTGAGCTCCTTTCTTCAACTCGCTTTCTTGTGAACTGGGCACAAAACCGCAGGATTGCTTCAGGCCCTAATCTGTTTCGGGCAGGGCATGCTGAGCCTTTGGTAAATTCCTCTTCCTGGTGGGAAATGAGTGTTACATTTGCCCGTGCAGACACCTACAGCTAGTCTCTCATTGGTTCTCCCTATTCCTGATCATCTTGCACAGAAATTGCAAGCTGTGCCAAACAGGAGGTTAAAGGCACTGACTCTCCAAGCAGGGAGACTGTTAGTAAATCATCTGGAATGGTGAACCCGAGGACCAGGATACGAAAACTGAGATGCATTTTAAATCATTTCCCCATAACACGGTGGACCATACTGTGGGTTTCACATGCATGTTTTAGCTGGAGGAAGAATCCCTTGAACCTGAAGAGTTGGGACCCATGGAATAGGTACCATACAGTATGACTTCAAAGGGTGTGCATTTGCTCACCTAAACTCACCAATGCTATCAGCCTGAAGTGTCCAGCCTTATGTCTCAACCAGCTCTGGGTGTAGATGTGGTCAATCCCGGTTGCATCACATGCCCTGAGTGAATTATTTAAGAATTGCTCTCTATTTCACTGTCTTTGTGTTTTGTTTTCGAAATTTATTTTGATAATGGGATTTATCGGATTTTCACTGCTGCCTTTCGGCCGCTGTACACACCCTTGATTCTCTTACGGAGACATATATATCCATGGGTTTTAAGATTCTTCCTAGTCAGGTATATTCCTAGGCGTTGAATATGTGGTGTTGGGTCCATTTCGTTGAGCAAGGAGTAGGTCTTGTCTATTACATATTGGGCTTATGGAAAGTTATCTGTGCTAATTTCAGTCTCTGGTTTTATGCAGCACCCCAAGGCACCTTTCCCCATAAGCAAGCACTAGTTGGTTTTCTAAATTTGAGACCCTTTTCTATTTTGTAATTCAGTTCATGTGTAGTCAAGTTTACATTCCGTGTATTCGTGATATCTTATGATGTTTCTTTTTCTGTGTGACGTAGTTCACGTAGAATCACCGTACCTGCATCCACTCACTATGCCGCTATGGGCCTGATGACACAGATTTCATTGCTGAGTGATATTGCATTGTACGTACGTGCCACAAGTTCTTTATCCATTTTTTCCTTTCTGGGATATTTACCTGATACTGTAGACGAGCTTCTTGTGAACACAGCCGTCTCAAATATTGGGGTGGCTGTCTGTTTTTGATTTTAATTTCCGTAAGCTATAGGACCATAAGTGGAAGTGCCATAGGCTGTGTTGCTTTGTTTCTTTCGTGTTTCAGGAAACACCATACACTTCTCCAGGGTGGCTGCTGGCAATTTACATCCTGCCAATCAGCATAACAAGGCTCCCTGTTCTCCATATCCTGTCCTACCTTTCTGGATATTACACTTTTTTCAGATGGCCCTTTTGCCAGGGGGGCAGTGAGACTTCATTGTAGTGCAGATTTCCTTTACAGGCTTGCTTGGTTGGCCAAAAAGGGCGTATGCGTTTTTTCCTGAATATATTCAGGAAAAAACGCATACGCCCTTTTTGGCCAAGTGCATCATTGTCGACGTTCTGCCTCTTTTCCTATGCTTTCAGGGCAATTCCAGTCTACCCCCTGCAATCCTTTTCCTGAAATTCTGCCCCGCTTTCAAGTCCCCTTCGCAGGCTTACTTCAATATATTTTTGGAGGATAGCTGTCATTTATAACTCTGCAGGTTTGTGAATTACAGTGCCCCTGAGCTCCTTTCTTCAACTCGCTTTCTTGTGAACTGGGCACAAAACCGCAGGATTGCTTCAGGCCCTAATCTGTTTCGGGCAGGGCATGCTGAGCCTTTGGTAAATTCCTCTTCCTGGTGGGAAATGAGTGTTACATTTGCCCGTGCAGACACCTACAGCTAGTCTCTCATTGGTTCTCCCTATTCCTGATCATCTTGCACAGAAATTGCAAGCTGTGCCAAACAGGAGGTTAAAGGCACTGACTCTCCAAGCAGGGAGACTGTTAGTAAATCATCTGGAATGGTGAACCCGAGGACCAGGATACGAAAACTGAGATGCATTTTAAATCATTTCCCCATAACACGGTGGACCATACTGTGGGTTTCACATGCATGTTTTAGCTGGAGGAAGAATCCCTTGAACCTGAAGAGTTGGGACCCATGGAATAGGTACCATACAGTATGACTTCAAAGGGTGTGCATTTGCTCACCTAAACTCACCAATGCTATCAGCCTGAAGTGTCCAGCCTTATGTCTCAACCAGCTCTGGGTGTAGATGTGGTCAATCCCGGTTGCATCACATGCCCTGAGTGAATTATTTAAGAATTGCTCTCTATTTCACTGTCTTTGTGTTTTGTTTTCGAAATTTATTTTGATAATGGGATTTATCGGATTTTCACTGCTGCCTTTCGGCCGCTGTACACACCCTTGATTCTCTTACGGAGACATATATATCCATGGGTTTTAAGATTCTTCCTAGTCAGGTATATTCCTAGGCGTTGAATATGTGGTGTTGGGTCCATTTCGTTGAGCAAGGAGTAGGTCTTGTCTATTACATATTGGGCTTATGGAAAGTTATCTGTGCTAATTTCAGTCTCTGGTTTTATGCAGCACCCCAAGGCACCTTTCCCCATAAGCAAGCACTAGTTGGTTTTCTAAATTTGAGACCCTTTTCTATTTTGTAATTCAGTTCATGTGTAGTCAAGTTTACATTCCGTGTATTCGTGATATCTTATGATGTTTCTTTTTCTGTGTGACGTAGTTCACGTAGAATCACCGTACCTGCATCCACTCACTATGCCGCTATGGGCCTGATGACACAGATTTCATTGCTGAGTGATATTGCATTGTACGTACGTGCCACAAGTTCTTTATCCATTTTTTCCTTTCTGGGATATTTACCTGATACTGTAGACGAGCTTCTTGTGAACACAGCCGTCTCAAATATTGGGGTGGCTGTCTGTTTTTGATTTTAATTTCCGTAAGCTATAGGACCATAAGTGGAAGTGCCATAGGCTGTGTTGCTTTGTTTCTTTCGTGTTTCAGGAAACACCATACACTTCTCCAGGGTGGCTGCTGGCAATTTACATCCTGCCAATCAGCATAACAAGGCTCCCTGTTCTCCATATCCTGTCCTACCTTTCTGGATATTACACTTTTTTCAGATGGCCCTTTTGCCAGGGGGGCAGTGAGACTTCATTGTAGTGCAGATTTCATTTACAGGCTTGCTTGGTTGGCCAAATAGGGCGTATGCGTTTTTTCCTGAATATATTCAGGAAAAAACGCATATGCCCTTTTTGGCCAAGTGCATCATTGTCGACGTTCTGCCTCTTTTCCTATGCTTTCAGGGCAATTCCAGTCTACCCCCTGCAATCGTTTTCCTGAAATTCTGCCCCGCTTTCAAGTCCCCTTCGCAGGCTTACTTCAATATATTTTTGGAGGAAAGCTGTCATTTATAACTCTGCAGGTTTGTGAATTACAGTGCCCCTGAGCTCCTTTCTTCAACTCGCTTTCTTGTGAGCTGGGCACAAAACCGCAGGATTGCTTCAGGCCCTAATCTGTTTCCAGCAGGGCACACTGAGCCTTTGTTTAATTCCTCTTCCTGGTGGGCAATGAGCGTTACATTTGCCCGTGCAGACACCTACAGCTAGTCTCTCATTGGTTCTCCCTATTCCTGTTCATTTTGCACAGAAATTGCAAGCTGTGCCAAAGAGGAGGTTAAAGGCACTGACTCTCCAAGTGGGGAGAGTGTTAGTAAAGCATCTGGAATGGTGAACCCGAGGACCAGGATACGAAAACTAAGATGCATTTTAAATCATTTCCCAATCACATGGTGGACGATACTCTTGGTTTCCCATGCATGTTTTAGCTGGAGGAAGAATCCCTTGAACCTGGAGAGTTGGGACCCATGGAATGGGTACCATGCAGTATGACTTCAAAGGGTGTGCATTTGCTCACCGAAACTCACCAATGCTATCAGCCTGAAGTGTCCAGCCTTATGTCTCAACCAGCTCTGGGTGTAGATGTGTTAAATCCCGGTTGCATCACATGCCCTGAGTGAATTATTTAAGAATTGCTCTCTATTTCACTGTCTTTATGATTTTTTTTTGAAATTTATTTTGATAATGGGATTTATCGGATTTTCACTGCTGCGTTTATGCCGCTGTACACATGCTTGATTCTCTTACGGAGACATATATATCCATGGGTTTTAAGATTCTTCCTAGTCAGGTATATTCCTAGGCGTTGAATATGTGGTGTTGGGTCCATTTCGTTGAGCAAGGAGTAGGTCTTGTCTATTACATATTTGGCTTATGGAAAGTTATCTGTGCTAATTTCAGTCTCTGGTTTTATGAAGCACCCCAACGCACCTTTCCCCATAAGCAAGCACTAGTTGGTTTTCTAAATTTGAGACCCTGTTCTGTTTTGTAATTCAGTTCATGTGTAGTCAAGTTTACATTCCGTGTATTAGTGATATCTTATGATGTTTCTTTTTCTGTGTGACGTAGTTCACGTAGAATCACCGTACCTGCATCCACTCACTATGCCGCTACGGGCCTGATGACACAGATTTCATTGCTGAGTGATATTGCATTGTACGTACGTGCCACAACTTCTTTATCCATATTTTGCTTTCTGGGATATTTACCTGTTACTGTAGACGAGCTTCTTGTGAACACAGCCGTCCCAAATATTGGGGTGGCTCTCTGTTTTTGATTTTAATTTCCCTAAGCAATAGGACCACAAGTGCAATTGCCATAGGCTGTGTTGCTTTATTTCTTATGTGTTTCAGGAAACACCATACACTGCTCCAGGGTGGCTCTTCACAATTTACATCCTGCCAATCAGCATTAAAAGGCTCCCTGTTCTCCATATCCTGTCCTACCTTTCTGGATTTTACACTTTTTTCAGATGGCCCTCTTGCCCGGGGGGCAGTGAGACTTCATTGTAGTGCAGATTTCCTTTACAGGCTTGCTTGGTTGGCCAAAAAGGGCGTATGCGTTTTTTCCTGAATATATTCAGGAAAAAACGCATACGCCCTTTTTGGCCAAGTGCATCATTGTCGACGTTCTGCCTCTTTTCCTATGCTTTCAGGGCAATTCCAGTCTACCCCCTGCAATGGTTTTCCAGAAATTCTGCCCCGCTTTCAAGTCCCCTTCGCAGGCTTACTTCAATATATTTTTGGAGGATAGCTGTCATTTATAACTCTGCAGGTTTGTGAATTACAGTGCCCCTGAGCTCCTTTCTTCAACTCGCTTTCTTGTGAACTGGGCACAAAACCGCAGGATTGCTTCAGGCCCTAATCTGTTTCGGGCAGGGCATGCTGAGCCTTTGGTAAATTCCTCTTCCTGGTGGGAAATGAGCGTTACATTTGCCCGTGCAGACACCTACAGCTAGTCTCTCATTGGTTCTCCCTATTCCTGTTCATCTTGCACAGAAATTGCAAGCTGTGCCAAACAGGAGGTTAAAGGCACTGACTGTCCAAGCAGGGAGACTGTTAGTAAATCATCTGGAATGGTGAACCCGAGGACCAGGATACGAAAACTGAGATGCATTTTAAATCATTTCCCCATAACACGGTGGACCATACTGTGGGTTTCACATGCATGTTTTAGCTGGAGGAAGAATCCCTTGAACCTGAAGAGTTGGGACCCATGGAATAGGTACCATACAGTATGACTTCAAAGGGTGTGCATTTGCTCACCTAAACTCACCAATGCTATCAGCCTGAAGTGTCCAGCCTTATGTCTCAACCAGCTCTGGGTGTAGATGTGGTCAATCCCGGTTGCATCACATGCCCTGAGTGAATTATTTAAGAATTGCTCTCTATTTCACTGTCTTTGTGTTTTGTTTTCGAAATTTATTTTGATAATGGGATTTATCGGATTTTCACTGCTGCCTTTCGGCCGCTGTACACACCCTTGATTCTCTTACGGAGACATATATATCCATGGGTTTTAAGATTCTTCCTAGTCAGGTATATTCCTAGGCGTTGAATATGTGGTGTTGGGTCCATTTCGTTGAGCAAGGAGTAGGTCTTGTCTATTACATATTGGGCTTATGGAAAGTTATCTGTGCTAATTTCAGTCTCTGGTTTTATGCAGCACCCCAAGGCACCTTTCCCCATAAGCAAGCACTAGTTGGTTTTCTAAATTTGAGACCCTGTTCTGTTTTGTAATTCAGTTCATGTGTAGTCAAGTTTACATTCCGTGTATTCGTGATATCTTATGATGTTTCTTTTTCTGTGTGACGTAGTTCACGTAGAATCACCGTACCTGCATCCACTCACTATGCCGCTACGGGCCTGATGACACAGATTTCATTGCTGAGTGATATTGCATTGTACGTACGTGCCACAACTTCTTTATCCATATTTTGCTTTCTGGGATATTTACCTGTTACTGTAGACGAGCTTCTTGTGAACACAGCCGTCCCAAATATTGGGGTGGCTGTCTGTTTTTGATTTTAATTTCCGTAAGCTATAGGACCATAAGTGGAAGTGCCATAGACTGTGTTGCTTTGTTTCTTATGTGTTTCAGGAAACACCATACACTTCTCCAGGCTGGCTGCTGGCAATTTACATCCTGCCAATCAGCATAACAAGGCTCCCTGTTCTCCATATCCTGTCCTACCTTTCTGGATTTTACACTTTTTTCAGATGGCCCTCTTGCCCGGGGGGCAGTGAGACTTCATTGTAGTGCAGATTTCCTTTACAGGCTTGCTTGGTTGGCCAAAAAGGGCGTATGCGTTTTTTCCTGAATATATTCAGGAAAAAACGCATACGCACTTTTTGGCCAAGTGCATCATTGTCGACGTTCTGCCTCTTTTCCTATGCTTTCAGGGCAATTCCAGTCTACCCCCTGCAATCGTTTTCCAGAAATTCTGCCCCGCTTTCAAGTCCCCTTCGCAGGCTTACTTCAATATATTTTTGGAGGATAGCTGTCATTTATAACTCTGCAGGTTTGTGAATTACAGTGCCCCTGAGCTCCTTTCTTCAACTCGCTTTCTTGTGAACTGGGCACAAAACCGCAGGATTGCTTCAGGCCCTAATCTGTTTCGGGCAGGGCATGCTGAGCCTTTGGTAAATTCCTCTTCCTGGTGGGAAATGAGCGTTACATTTGCCCGTGCAGACACCTACAGCTAGTCTCTCATTGGTTCTCCCTATTCCTGTTCATCTTGCACAGAAATTGCAAGCTGTGCCAAACAGGAGGTTAAAGACACTGACTCTCCAAGCAGGGAGACTGTTAGTAAATCATCTGGAATGGTGAACCCGAGGACCAGGATACGAAAACTGAGATGCATTTTAAATCATTTCCCCATAACACGGTGGACCATACTGTGGGTTTCACATGCATGTTTTAGCTGGAGGAAGAATCCCTTGAACCTGAAGAGTTGGGACCCATGGAATAGGTACCATACAGTATGACTTCAAAGGGTGTGCATTTGCTCACCTAAACTCACCAATGCTATCAGCCTGAAGTGTCCAGCCTTATGTCTCAACCAGCTCTGGGTGTAGATGTGGTCAATCCCGGTTGCATCACATGCCCTGAGTGAATTATTTAAGAATTGCTCTCTATTTCACTGTCTTTGTGTTTTGTTTTCGAAATTTATTTTGATAATGGGATTTATCGGATTTTCACTGCTGCCTTTCGGCCGCTGTACACACCCTTGATTCTCTTACGGAGACATATATATCCATGGGTTTTAAGATTCTTCCTAGTCAGGTATATTCCTAGGCGTTGAATATGTGGTGTTGGGTCCATTTCGTTGAGCAAGGAGTAGGTCTTGTCTATTACATATTGGGCTTATGGAAAGTTATCTGTGCTAATTTCAGTCTCTGGTTTTATGCAGCACCCCAAGGCACCTTTCCCCATAAGCAAGCACTAGTTGGTTTTCTAAATTTGAGACCCTTTTCTATTTTGTAATTCAGTTCATGTGTAGTCAAGTATACATTCCGTGTATTCGTGATATCTTATGATGTTTCTTTTTCTGTGTGACGTAGTTCACGTAGAATCACCGTACCTGCATCCACTCACTATGCCGCTATGGGCCTGATGACACAGATTTCATTGCTGAGTGATATTGCATTGTACGTACGTGCCACAAGTTCTTTATCCATTTTTTGCTTTCTGGGATATTTACCTGATACTGTAGACGAGCTTCTTGTGAACACAGCCGTCTCAAATATTGGGGTGGCTGTCTGTTTTTGATGTTAATTTCCGTAAGCTATAGGACCATAAGTGGAAGTGCCATAGGCTGTGTTGCTTTGTTTCTTTCGTGTTTCAGGAAACACCATACACTTCTCCAGGGTGGCTGCTGACAATTTACATCCTGCCAATCAGCATAACAAGGCTCCCTGTTCTCCATATCCTGTCCTACCTTTCTGGATTTTACACTTTTTTCAGATGGCCCTTTTGCCAGGGGGGCAGTGAGACTTCATTGTAGTGCAGATTTCATTTACAGGCTTGCTTGGTTGGCCAAAAAGGGCGTATGCGTTTTTTCCTGAATATATTCAGGAAAAAACACATACACCCTTTTTGGCCAAGTGCATCATTGTCGACGTTCTGCCTCTTTTCCTATGCTTTCAGGGCAATTCCAGTCTACCCCCTGCAATCGTTTTCCTGAAATTCTGCCCCGCTTTCAACTCCCCTTCGCAGGCTTACTTCAATATATTTTTGGAGGATAGCTGTCATTTATAACTCTGCAGGTTTGTGAATTACAGTGCCCCTGAGCTCCTTTCTTCAACTCGCTTTCTTGTGAGCTGGGCACAAAACCGCAGGATTGCTTCAGGCCCTAATCTGTTTCCGGCAGGGCACGCTGAGCCTTTGGTTAATTCCTCTTCCTGGTGGGAAATGAGCGTTACATTTGCCCGTGCAGACACCTACAGCTAGTCTCTCATTGGTTCTCCCTATTCCTGTTCATTTTGCACAGAAATTGCAAGCTGTGCCAAAGAGGAGGTTAAAGGCACTGACTCTCCAAGCGGGGAGAGTGTTAGTAAAGCATCTGGAATGGTGAACCCGAGGACCAGGATACGAAAACTGAGATGCATTTTAAATCATTTCCCAATCACATGGTGGACGATACTCTTGGTTTCCCATGCATGTTTTAGCTGGAGGAAGAATCCCTTGAACCTGGAGAGTTGGGACCCATGGAATGGGTACCATGCAGTATGACTTCAAAGGGTCTGCATTTGCTCACCGAAACTCACCAATGCTATCAGCCTGAAGTGTCCAGCCTTATGTCTCAACCAGCTCTGGGTGTAGATGTGTTAAATCCCGGTTGCATCACATGCCCTGAGTGAATTATTTAAGAATTGCTCTCTATTTCACTGTCTTTATGATTTTTTTTTGAAATTTATTTTGATAATGGGATTTATCGGATTTTCACTGCTGCGTTTATGCCGCTGTACACACGCTTGATTCTCTTACGGAGACATATATATCCATGGGTTTTAAGATTCTTCCTAGTCAGGTATATTCCTAGGCGTTGAATATGTGGTGTTGGGTCCATTTCGTTGAGCAAGGAGTAGGTCTTGTCTATTACATATTTGGCTTATGGAAAGTTATCTGTGCTAATTTCAGTCTCTGGTTTTATGAAGCACCCCAACGCACCTTTCCCCATAAGCAAGCACTAGTTGGTTTTCTAAATTTGAGACCCTGTTCTGTTTTGTAATTCAGTTCATGTGTAGTCAAGTTTACATTCCGTGTATTAGTGATATCTTATGATGTTTCTTTTTCTGTGTGACGTAGTTCACGTAGAATCACCGTACCTGCATCCACTCACTATGCCGCTACGGGCCTGATGACACAGATTTCATTGCTGAGTGATATTGCATTGTACGTACGTGCCACAACTTCTTTATCCATATTTTGCTTTCTGGGATATTTACCTGTTACTGTAGACGAGCTTCTTGTGAACACAGCCGTCCCAAATATTGGGGTGGCTGTCTGTTTTTGATTTTAATTTCCGTAAGCTATAGGACCATAAGTGGAAGTGCCATAGACTGTGTTGCTTTGTTTCTTATGTGTTTCAGGAAACACCATACACTTCTCCAGGCTGGCTGCTGGCAATTTACATCCTGCCAATCAGCATAACAAGGCTCCCTGTTCTCCATATCCTGTCCTACCTTTCTGGATTTTACACTTTTTTCAGATGGCCCTCTTGCCCGGGGGGCAGTGAGACTTCATTGTAGTGCAGATTTCCTTTACAGGCTTGCTTGGTTGGCCAAAAAGGGCGTATGCGTTTTTTCCTGAATATATTCAGGAAAAAACGCATACGCCCTTTTTGGCCAAGTGCATCATTGTCGACGTTCTGCCTCTTTTCCTATGCTTTCAGGGCAATTCCAGTCTACCCCCTGCAATCGTTTTCCTGAAATTCTGCCCCGCTTTCAAGTCCCCTTCGCAGGCTTACTTCAATATATTTTTGGAGGATAGCTGTCATTTATAACTCTGCAGGTTTGTGAATTACAGTGCCCCTGAGCTCCTTTCTTCAACTCGCTTTCTTGTGAACTGGGCACAAAACCGCAGGATTGCTTCAGGCCCTAATCTGTTTCGGGCAGGGCATGCTGAGCCTTTGGTAAATTCCTCTTCCTGGTGGGAAATGAGCGTTACATTTGCCCGTGCAGACACCTACAGCTAGTCTCTCATTGGTTCTCCCTATTCCTGTTCATCTTGCACAGAAATTGCAAGCTGTGCCAAACAGGAGGTTAAAGGCACTGACTCTCCAAGCAGGGAGACTGTTAGTAAATCATCTGGAATGGTGAACCCGAGGACCAGGATACGAAAACTGAGATGCATTTTAAATCATTTCCCCATAACACGGTGGACCATACTGTGGGTTTCACATGCATGTTTTAGCTGGAGGAAGAATCCCTTGAACCTGAAGAGTTGGGACCCATGGAATAGGTACCATACAGTATGACTTCAAAGGGTGTGCATTTGCTCACCTAAACTCACCAATGCTATCAGCCTGAAGTGTCCAGCCTTATGTCTCAACCAGCTCTGGGTGTAGATGTGGTCAATCCCGGTTGCATCACATGCCCTGAGTGAATTATTTAAGAATTGCTCTCTATTTCACTGTCTTTGTGTTTTGTTTTCGAAATTTATTTTGATAATGGGATTTATCGGATTTTCACTGCTGCCTTTCGGCCGCTGTACACACCCTTGATTCTCTTACGGAGACATATATATCCATGGGTTTTAAGATTCTTCCTAGTCAGGTATATTCCTAGGCGTTGAATATGTGGTGTGGGGTCCATTTCGTTGAGCAAGGAGTAGGTCTTGTCTATTACATATTGGGCTTATGGAAAGTTATCTGTGCTAATTTCAGTCTCTGGTTTTATGCAGCACCCCAAGGCACCTTTCCCCATAAGCAAGCACTAGTTGGTTTTCTAAATTTGAGACCCTTTTCTATTTTGTAATTCAGTTCATGTGTAGTCAAGTTTACATTCCGTGTATTCGTGATATCTTATGATGTTTCTTTTTCTGTGTGACGTAGTTCACGTAGAATCACCGTACCTGCATCCACTCACTATGCCGCTACGGGCCTGATGACACAGATTTCATTGCTGAGTGATATTGCATTGTACGTACGTGCCACATGTTCTTTATCCATTTTTTGCTTTCTGGGATATTTACCTGATACTGTAGACGAGCTTCTTGTGAACACAGCCGTCTCAAATATTGGGGTGGCTGTCTGTTTTTGATTTTAATTTCCGTAAGCTATAGGACCATAAGTGGAAGTGCCATAGGCTGTGTTGCTTTGTTTCTTTCGTGTTTCAGGAAACACCATACACTTCTCCAGGGTGGCTGCTGGCAATTTACATCCTGCCAATCAGCATAACAATGCTCCCTGTTCTCCATATCCTGTCCTACCTTTCTGGATTTTACACTTTTTTCAGATGGCCCTTTTGCCAGGGGGGCAGTGAGACTTCATTGTAGTGCAGATTTCATTTACAGGCTTGCTTGGTTGGCCAAAAAGGGCGTATGCGTTTTTTCCTGAATATATTCAGGAAAAAACGCATACGCCCTTTTTGGCCAAGTGCATCATTGTCGACGTTCTGCCTCTTTTCCTATGCTTTCAGGGCAATTCCAGTCTACCCCCTGCAATCGTTTTCCTGAAATTCTGCCCCGCTTTCAAGTCCCCTTCGCAGGCTTACTTCAATATATTTTTGGAGGAAAGCTGTCATTTATAACTCTGCAGGTTTGTGAATTACAGTGCCCCTGAGCTCCTTTCTTCAACTCGCTTTCTTGTGAGCTGGGCACAAAACCGCAGGATTGCTTCAGGCCCTAATCTGTTTCCAGCAGGGCACACTGAGCCTTTGTTTAATTCCTCTTCCTGGTGGGCAATGAGCGTTACATTTGCCCGTGCAGACACCTACAGCTAGTCTCTCATTGGTTCTCCCTATTCCTGTTCATTTTGCACAGAAATTGCAAGCTGTGCCAAAGAGGAGGTTAAAGGCACTGACTCTCCAAGCGGGGAGAGTGTTAGTAAAGCATCTGGAATGGTGAACCCGAGGACCAGGATACGAAAACTGAGATGCATTTTAAATCATTTCCCAATCACATGGTGGACGATACTCTTGGTTTCCCATGCATGTTTTAGCTGGAGGAAGAATCCCTTGAACCTGGAGAGTTGGGACCCATGGAATGGGTACCATGCAGTATGACTTCAAAGGGTCTGCATTTGCTCACCGAAACTCACCAATGCTATCAGCCTGAAGTGTCCAGCCTTATGTCTCAACCAGCTCTGGGTGTAGATGTGTTAAATCCCGGTTGCATCACATGCCCTGAGTGAATTATTTAAGAATTGCTCTCTATTTCACTGTCTTTATGATTTTTTTTTGAAATTTATTTTGATAATGGGATTTATCGGATTTTCACTGCTGCGTTTATGCCGCTGTACACACGCTTGATTCTCTTACGGAGACATATATATCCATGGGTTTTAAGATTCTTCCTAGTCAGGTATATTCCTAGGCGTTGAATATGTGGTGTTGGGTCCATTTCGTTGAGCAAGGAGTAGGTCTTGTCTATTACATATTTGGCTTATGGAAAGTTATCTGTGCTAATTTCAGTCTCTGGTTTTATGAAGCACCCCAACGCACCTTTCCCCATAAGCAAGCACTAGTTGGTTTTCTAAATTTGAGACCCTGTTCTGTTTTGTAATTCAGTTCATGTGTAGTCAAGTTTACATTCCGTGTATTAGTGATATCTTATGATGTTTCTTTTTCTGTGTGACGTAGTTCACGTAGAATCACCGTACCTGCATCCACTCACTATGCCGCTACGGGCCTGATGACACAGATTTCATTGCTGAGTGATATTGCATTGTACGTACGTGCCACAACTTCTTTATCCATATTTTGCTTTCTGGGATATTTACCTGTTACTGTAGACGAGCTTCTTGTGAACACAGCCGTCCCAAATATTGGGGTGGCTGTCTGTTTTTGATTTTAATTTCCGTAAGCTATAGGACCATAAGTGGAAGTGCCATAGACTGTGTTGCTTTGTTTCTTATGTGTTTCAGGAAACACCATACACTTCTCCAGGCTGGCTGCTGGCAATTTACATCCTGCCAATCAGCATAACAAGGCTCCCTGTTCTCCATATCCTGTCCTACCTTTCTGGATTTTACACTTTTTTCAGATGGCCCTCTTGCCCGGGGGGCAGTGAGACTTCATTGTAGTGCAGATTTCCTTTACAGGCTTGCTTGGTTGGCCAAAAAGGGCGTATGCGTTTTTTCCTGAATATATTCAGGAAAAAACGCATACGCCCTTTTTGGCCAAGTGCATCATTGTCGACGTTCTGCCTCTTTTCCTATGCTTTCAGGGCAATTCCAGTCTACCCCCTGCAATCGTTTTCCAGAAATTCTGCCCCGCTTTCAAGTCCCCTTCGCAGGCTTACTTCAATATATTTTTGGAGGATAGCTGTCATTTATAACTCTGCAGGTTTGTGAATTACAGTGCCCCTGAGCTCCTTTCTTCAACTCGCTTTCTTGTGAACTGGGCACAAAACCGCAGGATTGCTTCAGGCCCTAATCTGTTTCGGGCAGGGCATGCTGAGCCTTTGGTAAATTCCTCTTCCTGGTGGGAAATGAGCGTTACATTTGCCCGTGCAGACACCTACAGCTAGTCTCTCATTGGTTCTCCCTATTCCTGTTCATCTTGCACAGAAATTGCAAGCTGTGCCAAACAGGAGGTTAAAGGCACTGACTGTCCAAGCAGGGAGACTGTTAGTAAATCATCTGGAATGGTGAACCCGAGGACCAGGATACGAAAACTGAGATGCATTTTAAATCATTTCCCCATAACACGGTGGACCATACTGTGGGTTTCACATGCATGTTTTAGCTGGAGGAAGAATCCCTTGAACCTGAAGAGTTGGGACCCATGGAATAGGTACCATACAGTATGACTTCAAAGGGTGTGCATTTGCTCACCTAAACTCACCAATGCTATCAGCCTGAAGTGTCCAGCCTTATGTCTCAACCAGCTCTGGGTGTAGATGTGGTCAATCCCGGTTGCATCACATGCCCTGAGTGAATTATTTAAGAATTGCTCTCTATTTCACTGTCTTTGTGTTTTGTTTTCGAAATTTATTTTGATAATGGGATTTATCGGATTTTCACTGCTGCCTTTCGGCCGCTGTACACACCCTTGATTCTCTTACGGAGACATATATATCCATGGGTTTTAAGATTCTTCCTAGTCAGGTATATTCCTAGGCGTTGAATATGTGGTGTTGGGTCCATTTCGTTGAGCAAGGAGTAGGTCTTGTCTATTACATATTGGGCTTATGGAAAGTTATCTGTGCTAATTTCAGTCTCTGGTTTTATGCAGCACCCCAAGGCACCTTTCCCCATAAGCAAGCACTAGTTGGTTTTCTAAATTTGAGACCCTTTTCTATTTTGTAATTCAGTTCATGTGTAGTCAAGTTTACATTCCGTGTATTCGTGATATCTTATGATGTTTCTTTTTCTGTGTGACGTAGTTCACGTAGAATCACCGTACCTGCATCCACTCACTATGCCGCTATGGGCCTGATGACACAGATTTCATTGCTGAGTGATATTGCATTGTACGTACGTGCCACAAGTTCTTTATCCATTTTTTGCTTTCTGGGATATTTACCTGATACTGTAGACGAGCTTCTTGTGAACACAGCCGTCTCAAATATTGGGGTGGCTGTCTGTTTTTGATTTTAATTTCCGTAAGCTATAGGACCATAAGTGGAAGTGCCATAGGCTGTGTTGCTTTGTTTCTTTCGTGTTTCAGGAAACACCATACACTTCTCCAGGGTGGCTGCTGGCAATTTACATCCTGCCAATCAGCATAACAAGGCTCCCTGTTCTCCATATCCTGTCCTACCTTTCTGGATTTTACACTTTTTTCAGATGGCCCTTTTGCCAGGGGGGCAGTGAGACTTCATTGTAGTGCAGATTTCATTTACAGGCTTGCTTGGTTGGCCAAAAAGGGCGTATGCGTTTTTTCCTGAATATATTCAGGAAAAAACGCATACGCCCTTTTTGGCCAAGTGCATCATTGTCGACGTTCTGCCTCTTTTCCTATGCTTTCAGGGCAATTCCAGTCTACCCCCTGCAATCGTTTTCCTGAAATTCTGCCCCGCTTTCAAGTCCCCTTCGCAGGCTTACTTCAATATATTTTTGGAGGAAAGCTGTCATTTATAACTCTGCAGGTTTGTGAATTACAGTGCCCCTGAGCTCCTTTCTTCAACTCGCTTTCTTGTGAGCTGGGCACAAAACCGCAGGATTGCTTCAGGCCCTAATCTGTTTCCAGCAGGGCACACTGAGCCTTTGTTTAATTCCTCTTCCTGGTGGGCAATGAGCGTTACATTTGCCCGTGCAGACACCTACAGCTAGTCTCTCATTGGTTCTCCCTATTCCTGTTCATTTTGCACAGAAATTGCAAGCTGTGCCAAAGAGGAGGTTAAAGGCACTGACTCTCCAAGCGGGGAGAGTGTTAGTAAAGCATCTGGAATGGTGAACCCGAGGACCAGGATACGAAAACTGAGATGCATTTTAAATCATTTCCCAATCACATGGTGGACGATACTCTTGGTTTCCCATGCATGTTTTAGCTGGAGGAAGAATCCCTTGAACCTGGAGAGTTGGGACCCATGGAATGGGTACCATGCAGTATGACTTCAAAGGGTCTGCATTTGCTCACCGAAACTCACCAATGCTATCAGCCTGAAGTGTCCAGCCTTATGTCTCAACCAGCTCTGGGTGTAGATGTGTTAAATCCCGGTTGCATCACATGCCCTGAGTGAATTATTTAAGAATTGCTCTCTATTTCACTGTCTTTATGATTTTTTTTTGAAATTTATTTTGATAATGGGATTTATCGGATTTTCACTGCTGCGTTTATGCCGCTGTACACACGCTTGATTCTCTTACGGAGACATATATATCCATGGGTTTTAAGATTCTTCCTAGTCAGGTATATTCCTAGGCGTTGAATATGTGGTGTTGGGTCCATTTCGTTGAGCAAGGAGTAGGTCTTGTCTATTACATATTTGGCTTATGGAAAGTTATCTGTGCTAATTTCAGTCTCTGGTTTTATGAAGCACCCCAACGCACCTTTCCCCATAAGCAAGCACTAGTTGGTTTTCTAAATTTGAGACCCTGTTCTGTTTTGTAATTCAGTTCATGTGTAGTCAAGTTTACATTCCGTGTATTAGTGATATCTTATGATGTTTCTTTTTCTGTGTGACGTAGTTCACGTAGAATCACCGTACCTGCATCCACTCACTATGCCGCTACGGGCCTGATGACACAGATTTCATTGCTGAGTGATATTGCATTGTACGTACGTGCCACAACTTCTTTATCCATATTTTGCTTTCTGGGATATTTACCTGTTACTGTAGACGAGCTTCTTGTGAACACAGCCGTCCCAAATATTGGGGTGGCTGTCTGTTTTTGATTTTAATTTCCGTAAGCTATAGGACCATAAGTGGAAGTGCCATAGACTGTGTTGCTTTGTTTCTTATGTGTTTCAGGAAACACCATACACTTCTCCAGGCTGGCTGCTGGCAATTTACATCCTGCCAATCAGCATAACAAGGCTCCCTGTTCTCCATATCCTGTCCTACCTTTCTGGATTTTACACTTTTTTCAGATGGCCCTCTTGCCCGGTGGGCAGTGAGACTTCATTGTAGTGCAGATTTCCTTTACAGGCTTGCTTGGTTGGCCAAAAAGTGCGTATGCGTTTTTTCCTGAATATATTCAGGAAAAAACGCATACGCCCTTTTTGGCCAAGTGCATCATTGTCGACGTTCTGCCTCTTTTCCTATGCTTTCAGGGCAATTCCAGTCTACCCCCTGCAATCGTTTTCCTGAAATTCTGCCCCGCTTTCAAGTCCCCTTCGCAGGCTTACTTCAATATATTTTTGGAGGATAGCTGTCATTTATAACTCTGCAGGTTTGTGAATTACAGTGCCCCTGAGCTCCTTTCTTCAACTCGCTTTCTTGTGAACTGGGCACAAAACCGCAGGATTGCTTCAGGCCCTAATCTGTTTCGGGCAGGGCATGCTGAGCCTTTGGTAAATTCCTCTTCCTGGTGGGAAATGAGCGTTACATTTGCCCGTGCAGACACCTACAGCTAGTCTCTCATTGGTTCTCCCTATTCCTGTTCATCTTGCACAGAAATTGCAAGCTGTGCCAAACAGGAGGTTAAAGGCACTGACTCTCCAAGCAGGGAGACTGTTAGTAAATCATCTGGAATGGTGAACCCGAGGACCAGGATACGAAAACTGAGATGCATTTTAAATCATTTCCCCATAACACGGTGGACCATACTGTGGGTTTCACATGCATGTTTTAGCTGGAGGAAGAATCCCTTGAACCTGAAGAGTTGGGACCCATGGAATAGGTACCATACAGTATGACTTCAAAGGGTGTGCATTTGCTCACCTAAACTCACCAATGCTATCAGCCTGAAGTGTCCAGCCTTATGTCTCAACCAGCTCTGGGTGTAGATGTGGTCAATCCCGGTTGCATCACATGCCCTGAGTGAATTATTTAAGAATTGCTCTCTATTTCACTGTCTTTGTGTTTTGTTTTCGAAATTTATTTTGATAATGGGATTTATCGGATTTTCACTGCTGCCTTTCGGCCGCTGTACACACCCTTGATTCTCTTACGGAGACATATATATCCATGGGTTTTAAGATTCTTCCTAGTCAGGTATATTCCTAGGCGTTGAATATGTGGTGTTGGGTCCATTTCGTTGAGCAAGGAGTAGGTCTTGTCTATTACATATTGGGCTTATGGAAAGTTATCTGTGCTAATTTCAGTCTCTGGTTTTATGCAGCACCCCAAGGCACCTTTCCCCATAAGCAAGCACTAGTTGGTTTTCTAAATTTGAGACCCTTTTCTATTTTGTAATTCAGTTCATGTGTAGTCAAGTTTACATTCCGTGTATTCGTGATATCTTATGATGTTTCTTTTTCTGTGTGACGTAGTTCACGTAGAATCACCGTACCTGCATCCACTCACTATGCCGCTATGGGCCTGATGACACAGATTTCATTGCTGAGTGATATTGCATTGTACGTACGTGCCACAAGTTCTTTATCCATTTTTTGCTTTCTGGGATATTTACCTGATACTGTAGACGAGCTTCTTGTGAACACAGCCGTCTCAAATATTGGGGTGGCTGTCTGTTTTTGATTTTAATTTCCGTAAGCTATAGGACCATAAGTGGAAGTGCCATAGGCTGTGTTGCTTTGTTTCTTTCGTGTTTCAGGAAACACCATACACTTCTCCAGGGTGGCTGCTGGCAATTTACATCCTGCCAATCAGCATAACAAGGCTCCCTGTTCTCCATATCCTGTCCTACCTTTCTGGATTTTACACTTTTTTCAGATGGCCCTTTTGCCAGGGGGGCAGTGAGACTTCATTGTAGTGCAGATTTCATTTACAGGCTTGCTTGGTTGGCCAAAAAGGGCGTATGCGTTTTTTCCTGAATATATTCAGGAAAAAACGCATACGCCCTTTTTGGCCAAGTGCATCATTGTCGACGTTCTGCCTCTTTTCCTATGCTTTCAGGGCAATTCCAGTCTACCCCCTGCAATCGTTTTCCTGAAATTCTGCCCCGCTTTCAAGTCCCCTTCGCAGGCTTACTTCAATATATTTTTGGAGGAAAGCTGTCATTTATAACTCTGCAGGTTTGTGAATTACAGTGCCCCTGAGCTCCTTTCTTCAACTCGCTTTCTTGTGAGCTGGGCACAAAACCGCAGGATTGCTTCAGGCCCTAATCTGTTTCCGGCAGGGCACGCTGAGCCTTTGGTTAATTCCTCTTCCTGGTGGGAAATGAGCGTTACATTTGCCCGTGCAGACACCTACAGCTAGTCTCTCATTGGTTCTCCCTATTCCTGTTCATTTTGCACAGAAATTGCAAGCTGTGCCAAAGAGGAGGTTAAAGGCACTGACTCTCCAAGCGGGGAGAGTGTTAGTAAAGAATCTGGAATGGTGAACCCGAGGACCAGGATACGAAAACTGAGATGCATTTTAAATCATTTCCCAATCACATGGTGGACGATACTCTTGGTTTCCCATGCATGTTTTAGCTGGAGGAAGAATCCCTTGAACCTGGAGAGTTGGGACCCATGGAATGGGTACCATGCAGTATGACTTCAAAGGGTCTGCATTTGCTCACCGAAACTCACCAATGCTATCAGCCTGAAGTGTCCAGCCTTATGTCTCAACCAGCTCTGGGTGTAGATGTGTTAAATCCCGGTTGCATCACATGCCCTGAGTGAATTATTTAAGAATTGCTCTCTATTTCACTGTCTTTATGATTTTTTTTTGAAATTTATTTTGATAATGGGATTTATCGGATTTTCACTGCTGCGTTTATGCCGCTGTACACACGCTTGATTCTCTTACGGAGACATATATATCCATGGGTTTTAAGATTCTTCCTAGTCAGGTATATTCCTAGGCGTTGAATATGTGGTGTTGGGTCCATTTCGTTGAGCAAGGAGTAGGTCTTGTCTATTACATATTTGGCTTATGGAAAGTTATCTGTGCTAATTTCAGTCTCTGGTTTTATGAAGCACCCCAACGCACCTTTCCCCATAAGCAAGCACTAGTTGGTTTTCTAAATTTGAGACCCTGTTCTGTTTTGTAATTCAGTTCATGTGTAGTCAAGTTTACATTCCGTGTATTAGTGATATCTTATGATGTTTCTTTTTCTGTGTGACGTAGTTCACGTAGAATCACCGTACCTGCATCCACTCACTATGCCGCTATGGGCCTGATGACACAGATTTCATTGCTGAGTGATATTGCATTGTACGTACGTGCCACAACTTCTTTATCCATATTTTGCTTTCTGGGATATTTACCTGTTACTGTAGACGAGCTTCTTGTGAACACAGCCGTCCCAAATATTGGGGTGGCTGTCTGTTTTTGATTTTAATTTCCGTAAGCTATAGGACCATAAGTGGAAGTGCCATAGACTGTGTTGCTTTGTTTCTTATGTGTTTCAGGAAACACCATACACTTCTCCAGGCTGGCTGCTGGCAATTTACATCCTGCCAATCAGCATAACAAGGCTCCCTGTTCTCCATATCCTGTCCTACCTTTCTGGATTTTACACTTTTTTCAGATGGCCCTCTTGCCCGGGGGGCAGTGAGACTTCATTGTAGTGCAGATTTCCTTTACAGGCTTGCTTGGTTGGCCAAAAAGGGCGTATGCGTTTTTTCCTGAATATATTCAGGAAAAAACGCATACGCCCTTTTTGGCCAAGTGCATCATTGTCGACGTTCTGCCTCTTTTCCTATGCTTTCAGGGCAATTCCAGTCTACCCCCTGCAATCGTTTTCCTGAAATTCTGCCCCGCTTTCAAGTCCCCTTCGCAGGCTTGCTTCAATATATTTTTGGAGGATAGCTGTCATTTATAACTCTGCAGGTTTGTGAATTACAGTGCCCCTGAGCTCCTTTCTTCAACTCGCTTTCTTGTGAACTGGGCACAAAACCGCAGGATTGCTTCAGGCCCTAATCTGTTTCGGGCAGGGCATGCTGAGCCTTTGGTAAATTCCTCTTCCTGGTGGGAAATGAGCGTTACATTTGCCCGTGCAGACACCTACAGCTAGTCTCTCATTGGTTCTCCCTATTCCTGTTCATCTTGCACAGAAATTGCAAGCTGTGCCAAACAGGAGGTTAAAGGCACTGACTCTCCAAGCAGGGAGACTGTTAGTAAATCATCTGGAATGGTGAACCCGAGGACCAGGATACGAAAACTGAGATGCATTTTAAATCATTTCCCCATAACACGGTGGACCATACTGTGGGTTTCACATGCATGTTTTAGCTGGAGGAAGAATCCCTTGAACCTGAAGAGTTGGGACCCATGGAATAGGTACCATACAGTATGACTTCAAAGGGTGTGCATTTGCTCACCTAAACTCACCAATGCTATCAGCCTGAAGTGTCCAGCCTTATGTCTCAACCAGCTCTGGGTGTAGATGTGGTCAATCCCGGTTGCATCACATGCCCTGAGTGAATTATTTAAGAATTGCTCTCTATTTCACTGTCTTTGTGTTTTGTTTTCGAAATTTATTTTGATAATGGGATTTATCGGATTTTCACTGCTGCCTTTCGGCCGCTGTACACACCCTTGATTCTCTTACGGAGACATATATATCCATGGGTTTTAAGATTCTTCCTAGTCAGGTATATTCCTAGGCGTTGAATATGTGGTGTTGGGTCCATTTCGTTGAGCAAGGAGTAGGTCTTGTCTATTACATATTGGGCTTATGGAAAGTTATCTGTGCTAATTTCAGTCTCTGGTTTTATGCAGCACCCCAAGGCACCTTTCCCCATAAGCAAGCACTAGTTGGTTTTCTAAATTTGAGACCCTTTTCTATTTTGTAATTCAGTTCATGTGTAGTCAAGTTTACATTCCGTGTATTCGTGATATCTTATGATGTTTCTTTTTCTGTGTGACGTAGTTCACGTAGAATCACCGTACCTGCATCCACTCACTATGCCGCTATGGGCCTGATGACACAGATTTCATTGCTGAGTGATATTGCATTGTACGTACGTGCCACAAGTTCTTTATCCATTTTTTGCTTTCTGGGATATTTACCTGATACTGTAGACGAGCTTCTTGTGAACACAGCCGTCTCAAATATTGGGGTGGCTGTCTGTTTTTGATTTTAATTTCCGTAAGCTATAGGACCATAAGTGGAAGTGCCATAGGCTGTGTTGCTTTGTTTCTTTCGTGTTTCAGGAAACACCATACACTTCTCCAGGGTGGCTGCTGGCAATTTACATCCTGCCAATCAGCATAACAAGGCTCCCTGTTCTCCATATCCTGTCCTACCTTTCTGGATTTTACACTTTTTTCAGATGGCCCTTTTGCCAGGGGGGCAGTGAGACTTCATTGTAGTGCAGATTTCATTTACAGGCTTGCTTGGTTGGCCAAAAAGGGGGTATGCGTTTTTTCCTGAATATATTCAGGAAAAAACGCATACGCCCTTTTTGGCCAAGTGCATCATTGTCGACGTTCTGCCTCTTTTCCTATGCTTTCAGGGCAATTCCAGTCTACCCCCTGCAATCGTTTTCCTGAAATTCTGCCCCGCTTTCAACTCCCCTTCGCAGGCTTACTTCAATATATTTTTGGAGGATAGCTGTCATTTATAACTCTGCAGGTTTGTGAATTACAGTGCCCCTGAGCTCCTTTCTTCAACTCGCTTTCTTGTGAGCTGGGCACAAAACCGCAGGATTGCTTCAGGCCCTAATCTGTTTCCGGCAGGGCACGCTGAGCCTTTGGTTAATTCCTCTTCCTGGTGGGAAATGAGCGTTACATTTGCCCGTGCAGACACCTACAGCTAGTCTCTCATTGGTTCTCCCTATTCCTGTTCATTTTGCACAGAAATTGCAAGCTGTGCCAAAGAGGAGGTTAAAGGCACTGACTCTCCAAGCGGGGAGAGTGTTAGTAAAGAATCTGGAATGGTGAACCCGAGGACCAGGATACGAAAACTGAGATGCATTTTAAATCATTTCCCAATCACATGGTGGACGATACTCTTGGTTTCCCATGCATGTTTTAGCTGGAGGAAGAATCCCTTGAACCTGGAGAGTTGGGACCCATGGAATGGGTACCATGCAGTATGACTTCAAAGGGTCTGCATTTGCTCACCGAAACTCACCAATGCTATCAGCCTGAAGTGTCCAGCCTTATGTCTCAACCAGCTCTGGGTGTAGATGTGTTAAATCCCGGTTGCATCACATGCCCTGAGTGAATTATTTAAGAATTGCTCTCTATTTCACTGTCTTTATGATTTTTTTTTGAAATTTATTTTGATAATGGGATTTATCGGATTTTCACTGCTGCGTTTATGCCGCTGTACACACGCTTGATTCTCTTACGGAGACATATATATCCATGGGTTTTAAGATTCTTCCTAGTCAGGTATATTCCTAGGCGTTGAATATGTGGTGTTGGGTCCATTTCGTTGAGCAAGGAGTAGGTCTTGTCTATTACATATTTGGCTTATGGAAAGTTATCTGTGCTAATTTCAGTCTCTGGTTTTATGAAGCACCCCAACGCACCTTTCCCCATAAGCAAGCACTAGTTGGTTTTCTAAATTTGAGACCCTGTTCTGTTTTGTAATTCAGTTCATGTGTAGTCAAGTTTACATTCCGTGTATTAGTGATATCTTATGATGTTTCTTTTTCTGTGTGACGTAGTTCACGTAGAATCACCGTACCTGCATCCACTCACTATGCCGCTACGGGCCTGATGACACAGATTTCATTGCTGAGTGATATTGCATTGTACGTACGTGCCACAACTTCTTTATCCATATTTTGCTTTCTGGGATATTTACCTGTTACTGTAGACGAGCTTCTTGTGAACACAGCCGTCCCAAATATTGGGGTGGCTGTCTGTTTTTGATTTTAATTTCCGTAAGCTATAGGACCATAAGTGGAAGTGCCATAGACTGTGTTGCTTTGTTTCTTATGTGTTTCAGGAAACACCATACACTTCTCCAGGCTGGCTGCTGGCAATTTACATCCTGCCAATCAGCATAACAAGGCTCCCTGTTCTCCATATCCTGTCCTACCTTTCTGGATTTTACACTTTTTTCAGATGGCCCTCTTGCCCGGGGGGCAGTGAGACTTCATTGTAGTGCAGATTTCCTTTACAGGCTTGCTTGGTTGGCCAAAAAGGGCGTATGCGTTTTTCCCTGAATATATTCAGGAAAAAACGCATACGCCCTTTTTGGCCAAGTGCATCATTGTCGACGTTCTGCCTCTTTTCCTATGCTTTCAGGGCAATTCCAGTCTACCCCCTGCAATCGTTTTCCTGAAATTCTGCCCCGCTTTCAAGTCCCCTTCGCAGGCTTACTTCAATATATTTTTGGAGGATAGCTGTCATTTATAACTCTGCAGGTTTGTGAATTACAGTGCCCCTGAGCTCCTTTCTTCAACTCGCTTTCTTGTGAACTGGGCACAAAACCGCAGGATTGCTTCAGGCCCTAATCTGTTTCGGGCAGGGCATGCTGAGCCTTTGGTAAATTCCTCTTCCTGGTGGGAAATGAGCGTTACATTTGCCCGTGCAGACACCTACAGCTAGTCTCTCATTGGTTCTCCCTATTCCTGATCATCTTGCACAGAAATTGCAAGCTGTGCCAAACAGGAGGTTAAAGGCACTGACTCTCCAAGCAGGGAGACTGTTAGTAAATCATCTGGAATGGTGAACCCGAGGACCAGGATACGAAAACTGAGATGCATTTTAAATCATTTCCCCATAACACGGTGGACCATACTGTGGGTTTCACATGCATGTTTTAGCTGGAGGAAGAATCCCTTGAACCTGAAGAGTTGGGACCCATGGAATAGGTACCATACAGTACGACTTCAAAGGGTGTGCATTTGCTCACCTAAACTCACCAATGCTATCAGCCTGAAGTGTCCAGCCTTATGTCTCAACCAGCTCTGGGTGTAGATGTGGTCAATCCCGGTTGCATCACATGCCCTGAGTGAATTATTTAAGAATTGCTCTCTATTTCACTGTCTTTGTGTTTTGTTTTCGAAATTTATTTTGATAATGGGATTTATCGGATTTTCACTGCTGCCTTTCGGCCGCTGTACACACCCTTGATTCTCTTACGGAGACATATATATCCATGGGTTTTAAGATTCTTCCTAGTCAGGTATATTCCTAGGCGTTGAATATGTGGTGTTGGGTCCATTTCGTTGAGCAAGGAGTAGGTTTTGTCTATTACATATTGGGCTTATGGAAAGTTATCTGTGCTAATTTCAGTCTCTGGTTTTATGCAGCACCCCAAGGCACCTTTCCCCATAAGCAAGCACTAGTTGGTTTTCTAAATTTGAGACCCTTTTCTATTTTGTAATTCAGTTCATGTGTAGTCAAGTTTACATTCCGTGTATTCGTGATATCTTATGATGTTTCTTTTTCTGTGTGACGTAGTTCACGTAGAATCACCGTACCTGCATCCACTCACTATGCCGCTATGGGCCTGATGACACAGATTTCATTGCTGAGTGATATTGCATTGTACGTACGTGCCACAAGTTCTTTATCCATTTTTTGCTTTCTGGGATATTTACCTGATACTGTAGACGAGCTTCTTGTGAACACAGCCGTCTCAAATATTGGGGTGGCTGTCTGTTTTTGATTTTAATTTCCGTAAGCTATAGGACCATAAGTGGAAGTGCCATAGGCTGTGTTGCTTTGTTTCTTTCGTGTTTCAGGAAACACCATACACTTCTCCAGGGTGGCTGCTGGCAATTTACATCCTGCCAATCAGCATAACAAGGCTCCCTGTTCTCCATATCCTGTCCTACCTTTCTGGATTTTACACTTTTTTCAGATGGCCCTTTTGCCAGGGGGGCAGTGAGACTTCATTGTAGTGCAGATTTCATTGACAGGCTTGCTTGGTTGGCCAAAAAGGGCGTATGCGTTTTTTCCTGAATATATTCAGGAAAAAACGCATACGCCCTTTTTGGCCAAGTGCATCATTGTCGACGTTCTGCCTCTTTTCCTATGCTTTCAGGGCAATTCCAGTCTACCCCCTGCAATCGTTTTCCTGAAATTCTGCCCCGCTTTCAAGTCCCCTTCGCAGGCTTACTTCAATATATTTTTGGAGGAAAGCTGTCATTTATAACTCTGCAGGTTTGTGAATTACAGTGCCCCTGAGCTCCTTTCTTCAACTCGCTTTCTTGTGAGCTGGGCACAAAACCGCAGGATTGCTTCAGGCCCTAATCTGTTTCCAGCAGGGCACACTGAGCCTTTGTTTAATTCCTCTTCCTGGTGGGCAATGAGCGTTACATTTGCCCGTGCAGACACCTACAGCTAGTCTCTCATTGGTTCTCCCTATTCCTGTTCATTTTGCACAGAAATTGCAAGCTGTGCCAAAGAGGAGGTTAAAGGCACTGACTCTCCAAGCGGGGAGAGTGTTAGTAAAGCATCTGGAATGGTGAACCCGAGGACCAGGATACGAAAACTGAGATGCATTTTAAATCATTTCCCAATCACATGGTGGACGATACTCTTGGTTTCCCATGCATGTTTTAGCTGGAGGAAGAATCCCTTGAACCTGGAGAGTTGGGACCCATGGAATGGGTACCATGCAGTATGACTTCAAAGGGTCTGCATTTGCTCACCGAAACTCACCAATGCTATCAGCCTGAAGTGTCCAGCCTTATGTCTCAACCAGCTCTGGGTGTAGATGTGTTAAATCCCGGTTGCATCACATGCCCTGAGTGAATTATTTAAGAATTGCTCTCTATTTCACGGTCTTTATGATTTTTTTTTGAAATTTATTTTGATAATGGGATTTATCGGATTTTCACTGCTGCGTTTATGCCGCTGTACACACGCTTGATTCTCTTACGGAGACATATATATCCATGGGTTTTAAGATTCTTCCTAGTCAGGTATATTCCTAGGCGTTGAATATGTGGTGTTGGGTCCATTTCGTTGAGCAAGGAGTAGGTCTTGTCTATTACATATTTGGCTTATGGAAAGTTATCTGTGCTAATTTCAGTCTCTGGTTTTATGAAGCACCCCAACGCACCTTTCCCCATAAGCAAGCACTAGTTGGTTTTCTAAATTTGAGACCCTGTTCTGTTTTGTAATTCAGTTCATGTGTAGTCAAGTTTACATTCCGTGTATTAGTGATATCTTATGATGTTTCTTTTTCTGTGTGACGTAGTTCACGTAGAATCACCGTACCTGCATCCACTCACTATGCCGCTACGGGCCTGATGACACAGATTTCATTGCTGAGTGATATTGCATTGTACGTACGTGCCACAACTTCTTTATCCATATTTTGCTTTCTGGGATATTTACCTGTTACTGTAGACGAGCTTCTTGTGAACACAGCCGTCCCAAATATTGGGGTGGCTGTCTGTTTTTGATTTTAATTTCCGTAAGCTATAGGACCATAAGTGGAAGTGCCATAGACTGTGTTGCTTTGTTTCTTATGTGTTTCAGGAAACACCATACACTTCTCCAGGCTGGCTGCTGGCAATTTACATCCTGCCAATCAGCATAACAAGGCTCCCTGTTCTCCATATCCTGTCCTACCTTTCTGGATTTTACACTTTTTTCAGATGGCCCTCTTGCCCGGGGGGCAGTGAGACTTCATTGTAGTGCAGATTTCCTTTACAGGCTTGCTTGGTTGGCCAAAAAGGGCGTATGCGTTTTTTCCTGAATATATTCAGGAAAAAACGCATACGCCCTTTTTGGCCAAGTGCATCATTGTCGACGTTCTGCCTCTTTTCCTATGCTTTCAGGGCAATTCCAGTCTACCCCCTGCAATCGTTTTCCTGAAATTCTGCCCCGCTTTCAAGTCCCCTTCGCAGGCTTACTTCAATATATTTTTGGAGGATAGCTGTCATTTATAACTCTGCAGGTTTGTGAATTACAGTGCCCCTGAGCTCCTTTCTTCAACTCGCTTTCTTGTGAACTGGGCACAAAACCGCAGGATTGCTTCAGGCCCTAATCTGTTTCGGGCAGGGCATGCTGAGCCTTTGGTAAATTCCTCTTCCTGGTGGGAAATGAGCGTTACATTTGCCCGTGCAGACACCTACAGCTAGTCTCTCATTGGTTCTCCCTATTCCTGTTCATCTTGCACAGAAATTGCAAGCTGTGCCAAACAGGAGGTTAAAGGCACTGACTCTCCAAGCAGGGAGACTGTTAGTAAATCATCTGGAATGGTGAACCCGAGGACCAGGATACGAAAACTGAGATGCATTTTAAATCATTTCCCCATAACACGGTGGACCATACTGTGGGTTTCACATGCATGTTTTAGCTGGAGGAAGAATCCCTTGAACCTGAAGAGTTGGGACCCATGGAATAGGTACCATACAGTACGACTTCAAAGGGTGTGCATTTGCTCACCTAAACTCACCAATGCTATCAGCCTGAAGTGTCCAGCCTTATGTCTCAACCAGCTCTGGGTGTAGATGTGGTCAATCCCGGTTGCATCACATGCCCTGAGTGAATTATTTAAGAATTGCTCTCTATTTCACTGTCTTTGTGTTTTGTTTTCGAAATTTATTTTGATAATGGGATTTATCGGATTTTCACTGCTGCCTTTCGGCCGCTGTACACACCCTTGATTCTCTTACGGAGACATATATATCCATGGGTTTTAAGATTCTTCCTAGTCAGGTATATTCCTAGGCGTTGAATATGTGGTGTTGGGTCCATTTCGTTGAGCAAGGAGTAGGTTTTGTCTATTACATATTGGGCTTATGGAAAGTTATCTGTGCTAATTTCAGTCTCTGGTTTTATGCAGCACCCCAAGGCACCTTTCCCCATAAGCAAGCACTAGTTGGTTTTCTAAATTTGAGACCCTTTTCTATTTTGTAATTCAGTTCATGTGTAGTCAAGTTTACATTCCGTGTATTCGTGATATCTTATGATGTTTCTTTTTCTGTGTGACGTAGTTCACGTAGAATCACCGTACCTGCATCCACTCACTATGCCGCTATGGGCCTGATGACACAGATTTCATTGCTGAGTGATATTGCATTGTACGTACGTGCCACAAGTTCTTTATCCATTTTTTGCTTTCTGGGATATTTACCTGATACTGTAGACGAGCTTCTTGTGAACACAGCCGTCTCAAATATTGGGGTGGCTGTCTGTTTTTGATTTTAATTTCCGTAAGCTATAGGACCATAAGTGGAAGTGCCATAGGCTGTGTTGCTTTGTTTCTTTCGTGTTTCAGGAAACACCATACACTTCTCCAGGGTGGCTGCTGGCAATTTACATCCTGCCAATCAGCATAACAAGGCTCCCTGTTCTCCATATCCTGTCCTACCTTTCTGGATTTTACACTTTTTTCAGATGGCCCTTTTGCCAGGGGGGCAGTGAGACTTCATTGTAGTGCAGATTTCATTTACAGGCTTGCTTGGTTGGCCAAAAAGGGCGTATGCGTTTTTTCCTGAATATATTCAGGAAAAAACGCATACGCCCTTTTTGGCCAAGTGCATCATTGTCGACGTTCTGCCTCTTTTCCTATGCTTTCAGGGCAATTCCAGTCTACCCCCTGCAATCGTTTTCCTGAAATTCTGCCCCGCTTTCAAGTCCCCTTCGCAGGCTTACTTCAATATATTTTTGGAGGAAAGCTGTCATTTATAACTCTGCAGGTTTGTGAATTACAGTGCCCCTGAGCTCCTTTCTTCAACTCGCTTTCTTGTGAGCTGGGCACAAAACCGCAGGATTGCTTCAGGCCCTAATCTGTTTCCAGCAGGGCACACTGAGCCTTTGTTTAATTCCTCTTCCTGGTGGGCAATGAGCGTTACATTTGCCCGTGCAGACACCTACAGCTAGTCTCTCATTGGTTCTCCCTATTCCTGTTCATTTTGCACAGAAATTGCAAGCTGTGCCAAAGAGGAGGTTAAAGGCACTGACTCTCCAAGCGGGGAGAGTGTTAGTAAAGCATCTGGAATGGTGAACCCGAGGACCAGGATACGAAAACTGAGATGCATTTTAAATCATTTCCCAATCACATGGTGGACGATACTCTTGGTTTCCCATGCATGTTTTAGCTGGAGGAAGAATCCCTTGAACCTGGAGAGTTGGGACCCATGGAATGGGTACCATGCAGTATGACTTCAAAGGGTCTGCATTTGCTCACCGAAACTCACCAATGCTATCAGCCTGAAGTGTCCAGCCTTATGTCTCAACCAGCTCTGGGTGTAGATGTGTTAAATCCCGGTTGCATCACATGCCCTGAGTGAATTATTTAAGAATTGCTCTCTATTTCACGGTCTTTATGATTTTTTTTTGAAATTTATTTTGATAATGGGATTTATCGGATTTTCACTGCTGCGTTTATGCCGCTGTACACACGCTTGATTCTCTTACGGAGACATATATATCCATGGGTTTTAAGATTCTTCCTAGTCAGGTATATTCCTAGGCGTTGAATATGTGGTGTTGGGTCCATTTCGTTGAGCAAGGAGTAGGTCTTGTCTATTACATATTTGGCTTATGGAAAGTTATCTGTGCTAATTTCAGTCTCTGGTTTTATGAAGCACCCCAACGCACCTTTCCCCATAAGCAAGCACTAGTTGGTTTTCTAAATTTGAGACCCTGTTCTGTTTTGTAATTCAGTTCATGTGTAGTCAAGTTTACATTCCGTGTATTAGTGATATCTTATGATGTTTCTTTTTCTGTGTGACGTAGTTCACGTAGAATCACCGTACCTGCATCCACTCACTATGCCGCTACGGGCCTGATGACACAGATTTCATTGCTGAGTGATATTGCATTGAACGTACGTGCCACAACTTCTTTATCCATATTTTGCTTTCTGGGATATTTACCTGTTACTGTAGACGAGCTTCTTGTGAACACAGCCGTCCCAAATATTGGGGTGGCTGTCTGTTTTTGATTTTAATTTCCGTAAGCTATAGGACCATAAGTGGAAGTGCCATAGACTGTGTTGCTTTGTTTCTTATGTGTTTCAGGAAACACCATACACTTCTCCAGGCTGGCTGCTGGCAATTTACATCCTGCCAATCAGCATAACAAGGCTCCCTGTTCTCCATATCCTGTCCTACCTTTCTGGATTTTACACTTTTTTCAGATGGCCCTCTTGCCCGGGGGGCAGTGAGACTTCATTGTAGTGCAGATTTCCTTTACAGGCTTGCTTGGTTGGCCAAAAAGGGCGTATGCGTTTTTTCCTGAATATATTCAGGAAAAAACGCATACGCCCTTTTTGGCCAAGTGCATCATTGTCGACGTTCTGCCTCTTTTCCTATGCTTTCAGGGCAATTCCAGTCTACCCCCTGCAATCGTTTTCCTGAAATTCTGCCCCGCTTTCAAGTCCCCTTCGCAGGCTTACTTCAATATATTTTTGGAGGATAGCTGTCATTTATAACTCTGCAGGTTTGTGAATTACAGTGCCCCTGAGCTCCTTTCTTCAACTCGCTTTCTTGTGAACTGGGCACAAAACCGCAGGATTGCTTCAGGCCCTAATCTGTTTCGGGCAGGGCATGCTGAGCCTTTGGTAAATTCCTCTTCCTGGTGGGAAATGAGCGTTACATTTGCCCGTGCAGACACCTACAGCTAGTCTCTCATTGGTTCTCCCTATTCCTGTTCATCTTGCACAGAAATTGCAAGCTGTGCCAAACAGGAGGTTAAAGGCACTGACTCTCCAAGCAGGGAGACTGTTAGTAAATCATCTGGAATGGTGAACCCGAGGACCAGGATACGAAAACTGAGATGCATTTTAAATCATTTCCCCATAACACGGTGGACCATACTGTGGGTTTCACATGCATGTTTTAGCTGGAGGAAGAATCCCTTGAACCTGAAGAGTTGGGACCCATGGAATAGGTACCATACAGTACGACTTCAAAGGGTGTGCATTTGCTCACCTAAACTCACCAATGCTATCAGCCTGAAGTGTCCAGCCTTATGTCTCAACCAGCTCTGGGTGTAGATGTGGTCAATCCCGGTTGCATCACATGCCCTGAGTGAATTATTTAAGAATTGCTCTCTATTTCACTGTCTTTGTGTTTTGTTTTCGAAATTTATTTTGATAATGGGATTTATCGGATTTTCACTGCTGCCTTTCGGCCGCTGTACACACCCTTGATTCTCTTACGGAGACATATATATCCATGGGTTTTAAGATTCTTCCTAGTCAGGTATATTCCTAGGCGTTGAATATGTGGTGTTGGGTCCATTTCGTTGAGCAAGGAGTAGGTTTTGTCTATTACATATTGGGCTTATGGAAAGTTATCTGTGCTAATTTCAGTCTCTGGTTTTATGCAGCACCCCAAGGCACCTTTCCCCATAAGCAAGCACTAGTTGGTTTTCTAAATTTGAGACCCTTTTCTATTTTGTAATTCAGTTCATGTGTAGTCAAGTTTACATTCCGTGTATTCGTGATATCTTATGATGTTTCTTTTTCTGTGTGACGTAGTTCACGTAGAATCACCGTACCTGCATCCACTCACTATGCCGCTATGGGCCTGATGACACAGATTTCATTGCTGAGTGATATTGCATTGTACGTACGTGCCACAAGTTCTTTATCCATTTTTTGCTTTCTGGGATATTTACCTGATACTGTAGACGAGCTTCTTGTGAACACAGCCGTCTCAAATATTGGGGTGGCTGTCTGTTTTTGATTTTAATTTCCGTAAGCTATAGGACCATAAGTGGAAGTGCCATAGGCTGTGTTGCTTTGTTTCTTTCGTGTTTCAGGAAACACCATACACTTCTCCAGGGTGGCTGCTGGCAATTTACATCCTGCCAATCAGCATAACAAGGCTCCCTGTTCTCCATATCCTGTCCTACCTTTCTGGATTTTACACTTTTTTCAGATGGCCCTTTTGCCAGGGGGGCAGTGAGACTTCATTGTAGTGCAGATTTCATTTACAGGCTTGCTTGGTTGGCCAAAAAGGGCGTATGCGTTTTTTCCTGAATATATTCAGGAAAAAACGCATACGCCCTTTTTGGCCAAGTGCATCATTGTCGACGTTCTGCCTCTTTTCCTATGCTTTCAGGGCAATTCCAGTCTACCCCCTGCAATCGTTTTCCTGAAATTCTGCCCCGCTTTCAAGTCCCCTTCGCAGGCTTACTTCAATATATTTTTGGAGGAAAGCTGTCATTTATAACTCTGCAGGTTTGTGAATTACAGTGCCCCTGAGCTCCTTTCTTCAACTCGCTTTCTTGTGAGCTGGGCACAAAACCGCAGGATTGCTTCAGGCCCTAATCTGTTTCCAGCAGGGCACACTGAGCCTTTGTTTAATTCCTCTTCCTGGTGGGCAATGAGCGTTACATTTGCCCGTGCAGACACCTACAGCTAGTCTCTCATTGGTTCTCCCTATTCCTGTTCATTTTGCACAGAAATTGCAAGCTGTGCCAAAGAGGAGGTTAAAGGCACTGACTCTCCAAGCGGGGAGAGTGTTAGTAAAGCATCTGGAATGGTGAACCCGAGGACCAGGATACGAAAACTGAGATGCATTTTAAATCATTTCCCAATCACATGGTGGACGATACTCTTGGTTTCCCATGCATGTTTTAGCTGGAGGAAGAATCCCTTGAACCTGGAGAGTTGGGACCCATGGAATGGGTACCATGCAGTATGACTTCAAAGGGTCTGCATTTGCTCACCGAAACTCACCAATGCTATCAGCCTGAAGTGTCCAGCCTTATGTCTCAACCAGCTCTGGGTGTAGATGTGTTAAATCCCGGTTGCATCACATGCCCTGAGTGAATTATTTAAGAATTGCTCTCTATTTCACGGTCTTTATGATTTTTTTTTGAAATTTATTTTGATAATGGGATTTATCGGATTTTCACTGCTGCGTTTATGCCGCTGTACACACGCTTGATTCTCTTACGGAGACATATATATCCATGGGTTTTAAGATTCTTCCTAGTCAGGTATATTCCTAGGCGTTGAATATGTGGTGTTGGGTCCATTTCGTTGAGCAAGGAGTAGGTCTTGTCTATTACATATTTGGCTTATGGAAAGTTATCTGTGCTAATTTCAGTCTCTGGTTTTATGAAGCACCCCAACGCACCTTTCCCCATAAGCAAGCACTAGTTGGTTTTCTAAATTTGAGACCCTGTTCTGTTTTGTAATTCAGTTCATGTGTAGTCAAGTTTACATTCCGTGTATTAGTGATATCTTATGATGTTTCTTTTTCTGTGTGACGTAGTTCACGTAGAATCACCGTACCTGCATCCACTCACTATGCCGCTACGGGCCTGATGACACAGATTTCATTGCTGAGTGATATTGCATTGTACGTACGTGCCACAACTTCTTTATCCATATTTTGCTTTCTGGGATATTTACCTGTTACTGTAGACGAGCTTCTTGTGAACACAGCCGTCCCAAATATTGGGGTGGCTGTCTGTTTTTGATTTTAATTTCCGTAAGCTATAGGACCATAAGTGGAAGTGCCATAGACTGTGTTGCTTTGTTTCTTATGTGTTTCAGGAAACACCATACACTTCTCCAGGCTGGCTGCTGGCAATTTACATCCTGCCAATCAGCATAACAAGGCTCCCTGTTCTCCATATCCTGTCCTACCTTTCTGGATTTTACACTTTTTTCAGATGGCCCTCTTGCCCGGGGGGCAGTGAGACTTCATTGTAGTGCAGATTTCCTTTACAGGCTTGCTTGGTTGGCCAAAAAGGGCGTATGCGTTTTTTCCTGAATATATTCAGGAAAAAACGCATACGCCCTTTTTGGCCAAGTGCATCATTGTCGACGTTCTGCCTCTTTTCCTATGCTTTCAGGGCAATTCCAGTCTACCCCCTGCAATCGTTTTCCTGAAATTCTGCCCCGCTTTCAAGTCCCCTTCGCAGGCTTACTTCAATATATTTTTGGAGGATAGCTGTCATTTATAACTCTGCAGGTTTGTGAATTACAGTGCCCCTGAGCTCCTTTCTTCAACTCGCTTTCTTGTGAACTGGGCACAAAACCGCAGGATTGCTTCAGGCCCTAATCTGTTTCGGGCAGGGCATGCTGAGCCTTTGGTAAATTCCTCTTCCTGGTGGGAAATGAGCGTTACATTTGCCCGTGCAGACACCTACAGCTAGTCTCTCATTGGTTCTCCCTATTCCTGTTCATCTTGCACAGAAATTGCAAGCTGTGCCAAACAGGAGGTTAAAGGCACTGACTCTCCAAGCAGGGAGACTGTTAGTAAATCATCTGGAATGGTGAACCCGAGGACCAGGATACGAAAACTGAGATGCATTTTAAATCATTTCCCCATAACACGGTGGACCATACTGTGGGTTTCACATGCATGTTTTAGCTGGAGGAAGAATCCCTTGAACCTGAAGAGTTGGGACCCATGGAATAGGTACCATACAGTACGACTTCAAAGGGTGTGCATTTGCTCACCTAAACTCACCAATGCTATCAGCCTGAAGTGTCCAGCCTTATGTCTCAACCAGCTCTGGGTGTAGATGTGGTCAATCCCGGTTGCATCACATGCCCTGAGTGAATTATTTAAGAATTGCTCTCTATTTCACTGTCTTTGTGTTTTGTTTTCGAAATTTATTTTGATAATGGGATTTATCGGATTTTCACTGCTGCCTTTCGGCCGCTGTACACACCCTTGATTCTCTTACGGAGACATATATATCCATGGGTTTTAAGATTCTTCCTAGTCAGGTATATTCCTAGGCGTTGAATATGTGGTGTTGGGTCCATTTCGTTGAGCAAGGAGTAGGTTTTGTCTATTACATATTGGGCTTATGGAAAGTTATCTGTGCTAATTTCAGTCTCTGGTTTTATGCAGCACCCCAAGGCACCTTTCCCCATAAGCAAGCACTAGTTGGTTTTCTAAATTTGAGACCCTTTTCTATTTTGTAATTCAGTTCATGTGTAGTCAAGTTTACATTCCGTGTATTCGTGATATCTTATGATGTTTCTTTTTCTGTGTGACGTAGTTCACGTAGAATCACCGTACCTGCATCCACTCACTATGCCGCTATGGGCCTGATGACACAGATTTCATTGCTGAGTGATATTGCATTGTACGTACGTGCCACAAGTTCTTTATCCATTTTTTGCTTTCTGGGATATTTACCTGATACTGTAGACGAGCTTCTTGTGAACACAGCCGTCTCAAATATTGGGGTGGCTGTCTGTTTTTGATTTTAATTTCCGTAAGCTATAGGACCATAAGTGGAAGTGCCATAGGCTGTGTTGCTTTGTTTCTTTCGTGTTTCAGGAAACACCATACACTTCTCCAGGGTGGCTGCTGGCAATTTACATCCTGCCAATCAGCATAACAAGGCTCCCTGTTCTCCATATCCTGTCCTACCTTTCTGGATTTTACACTTTTTTCAGATGGCCCTTTTGCCAGGGGGGCAGTGAGACTTCATTGTAGTGCAGATTTCATTTACAGGCTTGCTTGGTTGGCCAAAAAGGGCGTATGCGTTTTTTCCTGAATATATTCAGGAAAAAACGCATACGCCCTTTTTGGCCAAGTGCATCATTGTCGACGTTCTGCCTCTTTTCCTATGCTTTCAGGGCAATTCCAGTCTACCCCCTGCAATCGTTTTCCTGAAATTCTGCCCCGCTTTCAAGTCCCCTTCGCAGGCTTACTTCAATATATTTTTGGAGGAAAGCTGTCATTTATAACTCTGCAGGTTTGTGAATTACAGTGCCCCTGAGCTCCTTTCTTCAACTCGCTTTCTTGTGAGCTGGGCACAAAACCGCAGGATTGCTTCAGGCCCTAATCTGTTTCCAGCAGGGCACACTGAGCCTTTGTTTAATTCCTCTTCCTGGTGGGCAATGAGCGTTACATTTGCCCGTGCAGACACCTACAGCTAGTCTCTCATTGGTTCTCCCTATTCCTGTTCATTTTGCACAGAAATTGCAAGCTGTGCCAAAGAGGAGGTTAAAGGCACTGACTCTCCAAGCGGGGAGAGTGTTAGTAAAGCATCTGGAATGGTGAACCCGAGGACCAGGATACGAAAACTGAGATGCATTTTAAATCATTTCCCAATCACATGGTGGACGATACTCTTGGTTTCCCATGCATGTTTTAGCTGGAGGAAGAATCCCTTGAACCTGGAGAGTTGGGACCCATGGAATGGGTACCATGCAGTATGACTTCAAAGGGTCTGCATTTGCTCACCGAAACTCACCAATGCTATCAGCCTGAAGTGTCCAGCCTTATGTCTCAACCAGCTCTGGGTGTAGATGTGTTAAATCCCGGTTGCATCACATGCCCTGAGTGAATTATTTAAGAATTGCTCTCTATTTCACGGTCTTTATGATTTTTTTTTGAAATTTATTTTGATAATGGGATTTATCGGATTTTCACTGCTGCGTTTATGCCGCTGTACACACGCTTGATTCTCTTACGGAGACATATATATCCATGGGTTTTAAGATTCTTCCTAGTCAGGTATATTCCTAGGCGTTGAATATGTGGTGTTGGGTCCATTTCGTTGAGCAAGGAGTAGGTCTTGTCTATTACATATTTGGCTTATGGAAAGTTATCTGTGCTAATTTCAGTCTCTGGTTTTATGAAGCACCCCAACGCACCTTTCCCCATAAGCAAGCACTAGTTGGTTTTCTAAATTTGAGACCCTGTTCTGTTTTGTAATTCAGTTCATGTGTAGTCAAGTTTACATTCCGTGTATTAGTGATATCTTATGATGTTTCTTTTTCTGTGTGACGTAGTTCACGTAGAATCACCGTACCTGCATCCACTCACTATGCCGCTACGGGCCTGATGACACAGATTTCATTGCTGAGTGATATTGCATTGGACGTACGTGCCACAACTTCTTTATCCATATTTTGCTTTCTGGGATATTTACCTGTTACTGTAGACGAGCTTCTTGTGAACACAGCCGTCCCAAATATTGGGGTGGCTGTCTGTTTTTGATTTTAATTTCCGTAAGCTATAGGACCATAAGTGGAAGTGCCATAGACTGTGTTGCTTTGTTTCTTATGTGTTTCAGGAAACACCATACACTTCTCCAGGCTGGCTGCTGGCAATTTACATCCTGCCAATCAGCATAACAAGGCTCCCTGTTCTCCATATCCTGTCCTACCTTTCTGGATTTTACACTTTTTTCAGATGGCCCTCTTGCCCGGGGGGCAGTGAGACTTCATTGTAGTGCAGATTTCCTTTACAGGCTTGCTTGGTTGGCCAAAAAGGGCGTATGCGTTTTTTCCTGAATATATTCAGGAAAAAACGCATACGCCCTTTTTGGCCAAGTGCATCATTGTCGACGTTCTGCCTCTTTTCCTATGCTTTCAGGGCAATTCCAGTCTACCCCCTGCAATCGTTTTCCTGAAATTCTGCCCCGCTTTCAAGTCCCCTTCGCAGGCTTACTTCAATATATTTTTGGAGGATAGCTGTCATTTATAACTCTGCAGGTTTGTGAATTACAGTGCCCCTGAGCTCCTTTCTTCAACTCGCTTTCTTGTGAACTGGGCACCAAACCGCAGGATTGCTTCAGGCCCTAATCTGTTTCGGGCAGGGCATGCTGAGCCTTTGGTAAATTCCTCTTCCTGGTGGGAAATGAGCGTTACATTTGCCCGTGCAGACACCTACAGCTAGTCTCTCATTGGTTCTCCCTATTCCTGTTCATCTTGCACAGAAATTGCAAGCTGTGCCAAACAGGAGGTTAAAGGCACTGACTCTCCAAGCAGGGAGACTGTTAGTAAATCATCTGGAATGGTGAACCCGAGGACCAGGATACGAAAACTGAGATGCATTTTAAATCATTTCCCCATAACACGGTGGACCATACTGTGGGTTTCACATGCATGTTTTAGCTGGAGGAAGAATCCCTTGAACCTGAAGAGTTGGGACCCATGGAATAGGTACCATACAGTATGACTTCAAAGGGTGTGCATTTGCTCACCTAAACTCACCAATGCTATCAGCCTGAAGTGTCCAGCCTTATGTCTCAACCAGCTCTGGGTGTAGATGTGGTCAATCCCGGTTGCATCACATGCCCTGAATGAATTATTTAAGAATTGCTCTCTATTTCACTGTCTTTGTGTTTTGTTTTCGAAATTTATTTTGATAATGGGATTTATCGGATTTTCACTGCTGCCTTTCGGCCGCTGTACACACCCTTGATTCTCTTACGGAGACATATATATCCATGGGTTTTAAGATTCTTCCTAGTCAGGTATATTCCTAGGCGTTGAATATGTGGTGTTGGGTCCATTTCGTTGAGCAAGGAGTAGGTCTTGTCTATTACATATTGGGCTTATGGAAAGTTATCTGTGCTAATTTCAGTCTCTGGTTTTATGCAGGACCCCAAGGCACCTTTCCCCATAAGCAAGCACTAGTTGGTTTTCTAAATTTGAGACCCTTTTCTATTTTGTAATTCAGTTCATGTGTAGTCAAGTTTACATTCCGTGTATTCGTGATATCTTATGATGTTTCTTTTTCTGTGTGACGTAGTTCATGTAGGATCACCGTACCTGCATCCACTCACTATGCCGCTACGGGCCTGATGACACAGATTTCATTGCTGAGTGATATTGAATTGTACGTACGTGCCACAACTTCTTTATCCATTTTTTGCTTTCTGGGATATTTACCTGATACTGTAGACGAGCTTCTTGTGAACACAGCCGTCTCAAATATTGGGGTGGCTGTCTGTTTTTGATTTTAATTTCCGTAAGCTATAGGACCATAAGTGGAAGTGCCATAGGCTGTGTTGCTTTGTTTCTTTCGTGTTTCAGGAAACACCATACACTTCTCCAGGGTGGCTGCTGGCAATTTACATCCTGCCAATCAGCATAACAAGGCTCCCTGTTCTCCATATCCTGTCCTACCTTTCTGGACTTTACACTTTTTTCAGATGGCCCTTTTGCCAGGGGGGCAGTGAGACTTCATTGTAGTGCAGATTTCCTTTACAGGCTTGCTTGGTTGGCCAAAAAGGGCGTATGCGTTTTTTCCTGAATATATTCAGGAAAAAACACATACGCCCTTTTTGGCCAAGTGCATCATTGTCGACGTTCTGCCTCTTTTCCTATGCTTTCAGGGCAATTCCAGTCTACCCCCTGCAATCGTTTTCCTGAAATTCTGCCCCGCTTTCAAGTCCCCTTCGCAGGCTTACTTCAATATATTTTTGGAGGATAGCTGTCATTTATAACTCTGCAGGTTTGTGAATTACAGTGCCCCTGAGCTCCTTTCTTCAACTCGCTTTCTTGTGAACTGGGCACCAAACCGCAGGATTGCTTCAGGCCCTAATCTGTTTCGGGCAGGGCATGCTGAGCCTTTGGTAAATTCCTCTTCCTGGTGGGAAATGAGCGTTACATTTGCCCGTGCAGACACCTACAGCTAGTCTCTCATTGGTTCTCCCTATTCCTGTTCATCTTGCACAGAAATTGCAAGCTGTGCCAAACAGGAGGTTAAAGGCACTGACTCTCCAAGCAGGGAGACTGTTAGTAAATCATCTGGAATGGTGAACCCGAGGACCAGGATACGAAAACTGAGATGCATTTTAAATCATTTCCCCATAACACGGTGGACCATACTGTGGGTTTCACATGCATGTTTTAGCTGGAGGAAGAATCCCTTGAACCTGAAGAGTTGGGACCCATGGAATAGGTACCATACAGTATGACTTCAAAGGGTGTGCATTTGCTCACCTAAACTCACCAATGCTATCAGCCTGAAGTGTCCAGCCTTATGTCTCAACCAGCTCTGGGTGTAGATGTGGTCAATCCCGGTTGCATCACATGCCCTGAGTGAATTATTTAAGAATTGCTCTCTATTTCACTGTCTTTGTGTTTTGTTTTCGAAATTTATTTTGATAATGGGATTTATCGGATTTTCACTGCTGCCTTTCGGCCGCTGTACACACCCTTGATTCTCTTACGGAGACATATATATCCATGGGTTTTAAGATTCTTCCTAGTCAGGTATATTCCTAGGCGTTGAATATGTGGTGTTGGGTCCATTTCGTTGAGCAAGGAGTAGGTCTTGTCTATTACATATTGGGCTTATGGAAAGTTATCTGTGCTAATTTCAGTCTCTGGTTTTATGCAGCACCCCAAGGCACCTTTCCCCATAAGCAAGCACTAGTTGGTTTTCTAAATTTGAGACCCTTTTCTATTTTGTAATTCAGTTCATGTGTAGTCAAGTTTACATTCCGTGTATTCGTGATATCTTATGATGTTTCTTTTTCTGTGTGACGTAGTTCACGTAGAATCACCGTACCTGCATCCACTCACTATGCCGCTATGGGCCTGATGACACAGATTTCATTGCTGAGTGATATTGCATTGTACGTACGTGCCACAAGTTCTTTATCCATTTTTTGCTTTCTGGGATATTTACCTGATACTGTAGACGAGCTTCTTGTGAACACAGCCGTCTCAAATATTGGGGTGGCTGTCTGTTTTTGATTTTAATTTCCGTAAGCTATAGGACCATAAGTGGAAGTGCCATAGGCTGTGTTGCTTTGTTTCTTTCGTGTTTCAGGAAACACCATACACTTCTCCAGGGTGGCTGCTGGCAATTTACATCCTGCCAATCAGCATAACAAGGCTCCCTGTTCTCCATATCCTGTCCTACCTTTCTGGATTTTACACTTTTTTCAGATGGCCCTTTTGCCAGGGGGGCAGTGAGACTTCATTGTAGTGCAGATTTCATTTACAGGCTTGCTTGGTTGGCCAAAAAGGGCGTATGCGTTTTTTCCTGAATATATTCAGGAAAAAACGCATACGCCCTTTTTGGCCAAGTGCATCATTGTCGACGTTCTGCCTCTTTTCCTATGCTTTCAGGGCAATTCCAGTCTACCCCCTGCAATCGTTTTCCTGAAATTCTGCCCCGCTTTCAAGTCCCCTTCGCAGGCTTACTTCAATATATTTTTGGAGGAAAGCTGTCATTTATAACTCTGCAGGTTTGTGAATTACAGTGCCCCTGAGCTCCTTTCTTCAACTCGCTTTCTTGTGAGCTGGGCACAAAACCGCAGGATTGCTTCAGGCCCTAATCTGTTTCCAGCAGGGCACACTGAGCCTTTGTTTAATTCCTCTTCCTGGTGGGCAATGAGCGTTACATTTGCCCGTGCAGACACCTACAGCTAGTCTCTCATTGGTTCTCCCTATTCCTGTTCATTTTGCACAGAAATTGCAAGCTGTGCCAAAGAGGAGGTTAAAGGCACTGACTCTCCAAGCGGGGAGAGTGTTAGTAAAGCATCTGGAATGGTGAACCCGAGGACCAGGATACGAAAACTGAGATGCATTTTAAATCATTTCCCAATCACATGGTGGACGATACTCATGGTTTCCCATGCATGTTTTAGCTGGAGGAAGAATCCCTTGAACCTGGAGAGTTGGGACCCATGGAATGGGTACCATGCAGTATGACTTCAAAGGGTCTGCATTTGCTCACCGAAACTCACCAATGCTATCAGCCTGAAGTGTCCAGCCTTATATCTCAACCAGCTCTGGGTGTAGATGTGTTAAATCCCGGTTGCATCACATGCCCTGAGTGAATTATTTAAGAATTGCTCTCTATTTCACTGTCTTTGTGTTTTGTTTTCGAAATTTATTTTGATAATGGGATTTATCGGATTTTCACTGCTGCGTTTATTCCGCTGTACACACGCTTGATTCTCTTACGGAGACATATATATCCATGGGTTTTAAGATTCTTCCTAGTCAGGTATATTCCTAGGCGTTGAATATGTGGTGTTGGGTCCATTTCGTTGAGCAAGGAGTAGGTCTTGTCTATTACATATTTGGCTTATGGAAAGTTATCTGTGCTAATTTCAGTCTCTGGTTTTATGAAGCACCCCAACGCACCTTTCCCCATAAGCAAGCACTAGTTGGTTTTCTAAATTTGAGACCCTGTTCTGTTTTGTAATTCAGTTCATGTGTAGTCAAGTTTACATTCCGTGTATTAGTGATATCTTATGATGTTTCTTTTTCTGTGTGACGTAGTTCACGTAGAATCACCGTACCTGCATCCACTCACTATGCCGCTACGGGCCTGATGACACAGATTTCATTGCTGAGTGATATTGCATTGTACGTACGTGCCACAACTTCTTTATCCATTTTTTGCTTTCTGGGATATTTACCTGATACTGTAGACGAGCTTCTTGTGAACACAGCCGTCCCAAATATTGGGGTGGCTGTCTGTTTTTGATTTTAATTTCCGTAAGCTATAGGACCATAAGTGGAAGTGCCATAGGCTGTGTTGCTTTGTTTCTTACGTGTTTCAGGAAACACCATACACTTCTCCAGGGTGGCTGCTGGCAATTTACATCCTGCCAATCAGCATAACAAGGCTCCCTGTTCTCCATATCCTGTCCTACCTTTCTGGATTTTACACTTTTTTCAGATGGCCCTTTTGCCCGGTGGGCAGTGAGACTTCATTTTTTTGCAGATTTCCTTTACAGGCTTGCTTGGTTTGCCAAAAAGGGCGTATGCGTTTTTTCCTGAATATATTCAGGAAAAAACGCATACACCATTTTTGGCCAAGTGCATCATTGTCGACGTTGTGCCTCTTTTCCTATGCTTTCAGTGCAATTCCAGTCTACCCCCTGCAATCGTTTTCCTGAAATTCTGCCCCGCTTTCAAGTCCCCTTCGCAGTCTTACTTCAATATATTTTTGGAGGATAGCTGTCAATTATAACTCTGCAGCTTTGTGAATTACAGTGCCCCTGAGCTCCTTTCTTCAACTCGCTTTCTTTTGAGCTGGGCACAAAACCGCAGGATTGCTTCAGGCCCTAATCTGTTTCCAGCAGGGCACACTGAGCCTTTGTTTAATTCCTCTTCCTGGTGGGCAATGAGGGTTACATTTGCCCGTGCAGACACCTAGAGGTAGTTTCTCATTGGTTCTCCCTATTCCTGTTCATCTTGCACAGAAATTGCAAGCAGTGCCAAACAGGAGGTTAAAGGCACTGACTCTCCAAGCGGGGAGACTGTTAGTAAAGCATCTGGAATGGTGAACCCGAGGACCAGGATACGAAAACTGAGATGCATTTTAAATCGTTTCCCAATCACACGGTGGACGATACTCTGGGTTTCCCATGCATGTTTTAGCTGGAGGAAGAATCCCTTGAACCTGGAGAGTTGGGACCCATGGAATGGGTACCATGCAGTATGACTTCAAAGGGTCTGCATTTGCTCACCGAAACTCACCAATGTTATCAGCCTGAAGTGTCCAGCCTTATGTCTCAACCAGCTCTGGGTGTAGATGTGGTCAATCCCGGTTGCATCACATGCCCTGAGTGAATTATTTAAGAATTGCTCTCTATTTCACTGTCTTTGTGTTTTGTTTTTGAAATTTATTTTGAAAGTGCGATTTATCGGATTTTCACTGCTGCGTTTATGCCGCTGTACACACGCTTGATTCTCTTACGGAGACATATAAATCCATGGGTTTTAAGATTCTTCCTAGTCAGGTATATTCCTAGGCGTTGAATATGTGGTGTTGAGTCCATTTCGTTGAGCAAGGAGTAGGTCTTGTCTATTACATATTTGGCTTATGGAATGTTATCTGTGCTAATTTCAGTCTCTGGTTTTATGCAGCACCCCAACGCACCTTTCCCCATAAGCAAGCACTAGTTGGTTTTCTAAATTTGAGACCCTGTTCTGTTTTGTAATTCAGTTCATGTGTAGTCAAGTTTACATTCCGTGTATTAGTGATATCTTATGATGTTTCTTTTTCTGTGTGACGTAGTTCACGTAGAATCACCGTACCTGCATCCACTCACTATGCCGCTACGGGCCTGATGACACAGATTTCATTGCTGAGTGATATTGCATTGTACGTACGTGCCACAACTTCTTTATCCATTTTTTGCTTTCTGGGATATTTACCTGATACTGTAGACGAGCTTCTTGTGAACACAGCCGTCCCAAATATTGGGGTGGCTGTCTGTTTTTGATTTTAATTTCCGTAAGCTATAGGACCATAAGTGGAAGTGCCATAGGCTGTGTTGCTTTGTTTCTTACGTGTTTCAGGAAACACCATACACTTCTCCAGGGTGGCTGCTGGCAATTTACATCCTGCCAATCAGCATAACAAGGCTCCCTGTTCTCCATATCCTGTCCTACCTTTCTGGATTTTACACTTTTTTCAGATGGCCCTTTTGCCCGGTGGGCAGTGAGACTTCATTTTTTTGCAGATTTCCTTTACAGGCTTGCTTGGTTTGCCAAAAAGGGCGTATGCGTTTTTTCCTGAATATATTCAGGAAAAAACGCATACACCATTTTTGGCCAAGTGCATCATTGTCGACGTTGTGCCTCTTTTCCTATGCTTTCAGTGCAATTCCAGTCTACCCCCTGCAATCGTTTTCCTGAAATTCTGCCCCGCTTTCAAGTCCCCTTCGCAGGCTTACTTCAATATATTTTTGGAGGATAGCTGTCAATTATAACTCTGCAGGTTTGTGAATTACAGTGCCCCTGAGCTCCGTTCTTCAACTCGCTTTCTTTTGAGCTGGGCACAAAACCGCAGGATTGCTTCAGGCCCTAATCTGTTTCCAGCAGGGCACACTGAGCCTTTGTTTAATTCCTCTTCCTGGTGGGCAATGAGGGTTACATTTGCCCGTGCAGACACCTAGAGGTAGTTTCTCATTGGTTCTCCCTATTCCTGTTCATCTTGCACAGAAATTGCAAGCAGTGCCAAACAGGAGGTTAAAGGCACTGACTCTCCAAGCGGGGAGACTGTTAGTAAAGCATCTGGAATGGTGAACCCGAGGACCAGGATACGAAAACTGAGATGCATTTTAAATCGTTTCCCAATCACACGGTGGACGATACTCTGGGTTTCCCATGCATGTTTTAGCTGGAGGAAGAATCCCTTGAACCTGGAGAGTTGGGACCCATGGAATGGGTACCATGCAGTATGACTTCAAAGGGTCTGCATTTGCTCACCGAAACTCACCAATGTTATCAGCCTGAAGTGTCCAGCCTTATGTCTCAACCAGCTCTGGGTGTAGATGTGGTCAATCCCGGTTGCATCACATGCCCTGAGTGAATTATTTAAGAATTGCTCTCTATTTCACTGTCTTTGTGTTTTGTTTTTGAAATTTATTTTGAAAGTGCGATTTATCGGATTTTCACTGCTGCGTTTATGCCGCTGTACACACGCTTGATTCTCTTACGGAGACATATAAATCCATGGGTTTTAAGATTCTTCCTAGTCAGGTATATTCCTAGGCGTTGAATATGTGGTGTTGAGTCCATTTCGTTGAGCAAGGAGTAGGTCTTGTCTATTACATATTTGGCTTATGGAATGTTATCTGTGCTAATTTCAGTCTCTGGTTTTATGCAGCACCCCAAGGCACCTTTCCCCATAAGCAAGCACTAGTTGGTTTTCTAAATTTGAGACCCTGTTCTGTTTTGTAATTCAGTTCATGTGTAGTCAAGTTTACATTCCGTGTATTAGTGATATCTTATGATGTTTCTTTTTATGTGTGACGTAGTTCCCGTAGAATCACCATACCTGCATCCACTCACTATGCCGCTACGTGCCAGATAACACAGATTTCATTGCTGAGTGATACTGCATTGCACGTACGTGCCACAACTTCTTTATCCATTTTTTGCTTTCTGGGATATTTACCTGATACTGTAGACGAGCTTCTTGTGAACACAGCCGTCCCAAATATTGGGGTGGCTGTCTGTTTTTGATTTTAATTTCCGTAAGCTATAGGACCATAAGTGGAAGTGCCATAGACTGTGTTGCTTTGTTTCTTATGTGTTTCAGGAAACACCATACACTTCTCCAGGCTGGCTGCTGGCAATTTACATCCTGCCAATCAGCATAACAAGGCTCCCTGTTCTCCATATCCTGTCCTACCTTTCTGGGTTTTACACTTTTTTCAGATGGCCCTCTTGCCCGGGGGGCAGTGAGACTTCATTGTAGTGCAGATTTCCTTTACAGGCTTGCTTGGTTGGCCAAAAAGGGCGTATGCGTTTTTTCCTGAATATATTCAGGAAAAAACGCATACGCCCTTTTTGGCCAAGTGCATCATTGTCGACGTTCTGCCTCTTTTCCTATGCTTTCAGGGCAATTCCAGTCTACCCCCTGCAATCGTTTTCCTGAAATTCTGCCCCGCTTTCAAGTCCCCTTCGCAGGCTTACTTCAATATATTTTTGGAGGATAGCTGTCATTTATAACTCTGCAGGTTTGTGAATTACAGTGCCCCTGAGCTCCTTTCTTCAACTCGCTTTCTTGTGAACTGGGCACAAAACCGCAGGATTGCTTCAGGCCCTAATCTGTTTCGGGCAGGGCATGCTGAGCCTTTGGTAAATTCCTCTTCCTGGTGTGAAATGAGCGTTACATTTGCCCGTGCAGACACCTACAGCTAGTCTCTCATTGGTTCTCCCTATTCCTGTTCATCTTGCACAGAAATTGCAAGCTGTGCCAAACAGGAGGTTAAAGGCACTGACTCTCCAAGCAGGGAGACTGTTAGTAAATCATCTGGAATGGTGAACCCGAGGACCAGGATACGAAAACTGAGATGCATTTTAAATCATTTCCCCATAACACGGTGGACCATACTGTGGGTTTCACATGCATGTTTTAGCTGGAGGAAGAATCCCTTGAACCTGAAGAGTTGGGACCCATGGAATAGGTACCATACAGTATGACTTCAAAGGGTGTGCATTTGCTCACCTAAACTCACCAATGCTATCAGCCTGAAGTGTCCAGCCTTATGTCTCAACCAGCTCTGGGTGTAGATGTGGTCAATCCCGGTTGCATCACATGCCCTGAGTGAATTATTTAAGAATTGCTCTCTATTTCACTGTCTTTGTGTTTTGTTTTCGAAATTTATTTTGATAATGGGATTTATCGGATTTTCACTGCTGCCTTTCGGCCGCTGTACACACCCTTGATTCTCTTACGGAGACATATATATCCATGGGTTTTAAGATTCTTCCTAGTCAGGTATATTCCTAGGCGTTGAATATGTGGTGTTGGGTCCATTTCGTTGAGCAAGGAGTAGGTCTTGTCTATTACATATTGGGCTTATGGAAAGTTATCTGTGCTAATTTCAGTCTCTGGTTTTATGCAGCACCCCAAGGCACCTTTCCCCATAAGCAAGCACTAGTTGGTTTTCTAAATTTGAGACCCTTTTCTATTTTGTAATTCAGTTCATGTGTAGTCAAGTTTACATTCCGTGTATTCGTGATATCTTATGATGTTTCTTTTTCTGTGTGACGTAGTTCACGTAGAATCACCGTACCTGCATCCACTCACTATGCCGCTATGGGCCTGATGACACAGATTTCATTGCTGAGTAATATTGCATTGTACGTACGTGCCACAAGTTCTTTATCCATTTTTTGCTTTCTGGGATATTTACCTGATACTGTAGACGAGCTTCTTGTGAACACAGCCGTCTCAAATATTGGGGTGGCTGTCTGTTTTTGATTTTAATTTCCGTAAGCTATAGGACCATATGTGGAAGTGCCATAGGCTGTGTTGCTTTGTTTCTTTCGTGTTTCAGGAAACACCATACACTTCTCCAGGGTGGCTGCTGGCAATTTACATCCTGCCAATCAGCATAACAAGGCTCCCTGTTCTCCATATCCTGTCCTACCTTTCTGGATTTTACACTTTTTTCAGATGGCCCTTTTGCCAGGGGGGCAGTGAGACTTCATTGTAGTGCAGATTTCATTTACAGGCTTGCTTGGTTGGCCAAAAAGGGCGTATGCGTTTTTTCCTGAATATATTCAGGAAAAAACACATACGCCCTTTTTGGCCAAGTGCATCATTGTCGACGTTCTGCCTCTTTTCCTATGCGTTCAGGGCAATTCCAGTTTACCCCCTGCAATCGTTTTCCTGAAATTCTGCCCCGCTTTCAACTCCCCTTCGCAGGCTTACTTCAATATATTTTTGGAGGATAGCTGTCATTTATAACTCTGCAGGTTTGTGAATTACAGTGCCCCTGAGCTCCTTTCTTCAACTCGCTTTCTTGTGAGCTGGGCACAAAACCGCAGGATTGCTTCAGGCCCTAATCTGTTTCCGGCAGGGCACGCTGAGCCTTTGGTTAATTCCTCTTCCTGGTGGGCAATGAGCGTTACATTTGCCCGTGCAGACACCTACAGCTAGTCTCTCATTGGTTCTCCCTATTCCTGTTCATTTTGCACAGAAATTGCAAGCTGTGCCAAAGAGGAGGTTAAAGGCACTGACTCTCCAAGCGGGGAGAGTGTTAGTAAAGCATCTGGAATGGTGAACCCGAGGACCAGGATACGAAAACTGAGATGCATTTTAAATCATTTCCCAATCACATGGTGGACGATACTCTTGGTTTCCCATGCATGTTTTAGCTGGAGGAAGAATCCCTTGAACCTGGAGAGTTGGGACCCATGGAATGGGTACCATGCAGTATGACTTCAAAGGGTCTGCATTTGCTCCCCGAAACTCACCAATGCTATCAGCCTGAAGTGTCCAGCCTTATGTCTCAACCAGCTCTGGGTGTAGATGTGTTAAATCCCGGTTGCATCACATGCCCTGAGTGAATTATTTAAGAATTGCTCTCTATTTCACTGTCTTTATGATTTTTTTTTGAAATTTATTTTGATAATGGGATTTATCGGATTTACACTGCTGCGTTTATGCCGCTGTACACACGCTTGATTCTCTTACGGAGACATATATATCCATGGGTTTTAAGATTCTTCCTAATCAGGTATATTCCTAGGTGTTGAATATGTGGTGTTGGGTCCATTTCGTTGAGCAAGGAGTAGGTCTTGTCTATTACATATTTGGCTTATGGAAAGTTATCTGTGCTAATTTCAGTCTCTGGTTTTATGAAGCACCCCAACGCACCTTTCCCCATAAGCAAGCACTAGTTGGTTTTCTAAATTTGAGACCCTGTTCTGTTTTGTAATTCAGTTCATGTGTAGTCAAGTTTACATTCCGTGTATTAGTGATATCTTATGATGTTTCTTTTTCTGTGTGACGTAGTTCACGTAGAATCACCGTACCTGCATCCACTCACTATGCCGCTACGTGCCTGATGACACAGATTTCATTGCTGAGTGATACTGCATTGCACGTACGTGCCACAACTTCTTTATCCATTTTTTGCTTTCTGGGATATTTACCTGATACTGTAGACGAGCTTCTTGTGAACACAGCCGTCCCAAATATTGGGGTGGCTGTCTGTTTTTGATTTTAATTTCCGTAAGCTATAGGACCATAAGTGGAAGTGCCATAGACTGTGTTGCTTTGTTTCTTATGTGTTTCAGGAAACACCATACACTTCTCCAGGCTGGCTGCTGGCAATTTACATCCTGCCAATCAGCATAACAAGGCTCCCTGTTCTCCATATCCTGTCCTACCTTTCTGGATTTTACACTTTTTTCAGATGGCCCTCTTGCCCGGGGGGCAGTGAGACTTCATTGTAGTGCAGATTTCCTTTACAGGCTTGCTTGGTTGGCCAAAAAGGGCGTATGCGTTTTTTCCTGAATATATTCAGGAAAAAACGCATACGCCCTTTTTGGCCAAGTGCATCATTGTCGACGTTCTGCCTCTTTTCCTATGCTTTCAGGGCAATTCCAGTCTACCCCCTGCAATCGTTTTCCTGAAATTCTGCCCCGCTTTCAAGTCCCCTTCGCAGGCTTACTTCAATATATTTTTGGAGGATAGCTGTCATTTATAACTCTGCAGGTTTGTGAATTACAGTGCCCCTGAGCTCCTTTCTTCAACTCGCTTTCTTGTGAACTGGGCACAAAACCGCAGGATTGCTTCAGGCCCTAATCTGTTTCGGGCAGGGCATGCTGAGCCTTTGGTAAATTCCTCTTCCTGGTGGGAAATGAGCGTTACATTTGCCCGTGCAGACACCTACAGCTAGTCTCTCATTGGTTCTCCCTATTCCTGTTCATCTTGCACAGAAATTGCAAGCTGTGCCAAACAGGAGGTTAAAGGCACTGACTCTCCAAGCAGGGAGACTGTTAGTAAATCATCTGGAATGGTGAACCCGAGGACCAGGATACGAAAACTGAGATGCATTTTAAATCATTTCCCCATAACACGGTGGACCATACTGTGGGTTTCACATGCATGTTTTAGCTGGAGGAAGAATCCCTTGAACCTGAAGAGTTGGGACCCATGGAATAGGTACCATACAGTATGACTTCAAAGGGTCTGCATTTGCTCACCGAAACTCAACAATGCTATCAGCCTGAAGTGTCCAGCCTTATGTCTCAACCAGCTCTGGGTGTAGATGTGTTAAATCCCGGTTGCATCACATGCCCTGAGTGAATTATTTAAGAATTGCTCTCTATTTCACTGTCTTTATGATTTTTTTTTGAAATTTATTTTGATAATGGGATTTATCGGATTTTCACTGCTGCGTTTATGCCGCTGTACACACGCTTGATTCTCTTACGGAGACATATATATCCATGGGTTTTAAGATTCTTCCTAGTCAGGTATATTCCTAGGCGTTGAATATGTGGTGTTGGGTCCATTTCGTTGAGCAAGGAGTAGGTCTTGTCTATTACATATTTGGCTTATGGAAAGTTATCTGTGCTAATTTCAGTCTCTGGTTTTATGAAGCACCCCAACGCACCTTTCCCCATAAGCAAGCACTAGTTGGTTTTCTAAATTTGAGACCCTGTTCTGTTTTGTAATTCAGTTCATGTGTAGTCAAGTTTACATTCCGTGTATTAGTGATATCTTATGATGTTTCTTTTTCTGTGTGACGTAGTTCACGTAGAATCACCGTACCTGCATCCACTCACTATGCCGCTACGGGCCTGATGACACAGATTTCATTGCTGAGTGATATTGCATTGTACGTACGTGCCACAACTTCTTTATCCATATTTTGCTTTCTGGGATATTTACCTGTTACTGTAGACGAGCTTCTTGTGAACACAGCCGTCCCAAATATTGGGGTGGCTGTCTGTTTTTGATTTTAATTTCCGTAAGCTATAGGACCATAAGTGGAAGTGCCATAGACTGTGTTGCTTTGTTTCTTATGTGTTTCAGGAAACACCATACACTTCTCCAGGCTGGCTGCTGGCAATTTACATCCTGCCAATCAGCATAACAAGGCTCCCTGTTCTCCATATCCTGTCCTACCTTTCTGGATTTTACACTTTTTTCAGATGGCCCTCTTGCCCGGGGGGCAGTGAGACTTCATTGTAGTGCAGATTTCCTTTACAGGCTTGCTTGGTTGGCCAAAAAGGGCGTATGCGTTTTTTCCTGAATATATTCAGGAAAAAACGCATACGCCCTTTTTGGCCAAGTGCATCATTGTCGACGTTCTGCCTCTTTTCCTATGCTTTCAGGGCAATTCCAGTCTACCCCCTGCAATCGTTTTCCTGAAATTCTGCCCCGCTTTCAAGTCCCCTTCGCAGGCTTACTTCAATATATTTTTGGAGGATAGCTGTCATTTATAACTCTGCAGGTTTGTGAATTACAGTGCCCCTGAGCTCCTTTCTTCAACTCGCTTTCTTGTGAACTGGGCACAAAACCGCAGGATTGCTTCAGGCCCTAATCTGTTTCGGGCAGGGCATGCTGAGCCTTTGGTAAATTCCTCTTCCTGGTGGGAAATGAGCGTTACATTTGCCCGTGCAGACACCTACAGCTAGTCTCTCATTGGTTCTCCCTATTCCTGTTCATCTTGCACAGAAATTGCAAGCTGTGCCAAACAGGAGGTTAAAGGCACTGACTCTCCAAGCAGGGAGACTGTTAGTAAATCATCTGGAATGGTGAACCCGAGGACCAGGATACGAAAACTGAGATGCATTTTAAATCATTTCCCCATAACACGGTGGACCATACTGTGGGTTTCACATGCATGTTTTAGCTGGAGGAAGAATCCCTTGAACCTGAAGAGTTGGGACCCATGGAATAGGTACCATACAGTATGACTTCAAAGGGTGTGCATTTGCTCACCTAAACTCACCAATGCTATCAGCCTGAAGTGTCCAGCCTTATGTCTCAACCAGCTCTGGGTGTAGATGTGGTCAATCCCGGTTGCATCACATGCCCTGAGTGAATTATTTAAGAATTGCTCTCTATTTCACTGTCTTTGTGTTTTGTTTTCGAAATTTATTTTGATAATGGGATTTATCGGATTTTCACTGCTGCCTTTCGGCCGCTGTACACACCCTTGATTCTCTTACGGAGACATATATATCCATGGGTTTTAAGATTCTTCCTAGTCAGGTATATTCCTAGGCGTTGAATATGTGGTGTTGGGTCCATTTCGTTGAGCAAGGAGTAGGTCTTGTCTATTACATATTGGGCTTATGGAAAGTTATCTGTGCTAATTTCAGTCTCTGGTTTTATGCAGCACCCCAAGGCACCTTTCCCCATAAGCAAGCACTAGTTGGTTTTCTAAATTTGAGACCCTTTTCTATTTTGTAATTCAGTTCATGTGTAGTCAAGTTTACATTCCGTGTATTCGTGATATCTTATGATGTTTCTTTTTCTGTGTGACGTAGTTCACGTAGAATCACCGTACCTGCATCCACTCACTATGCCGCTATGGGCCTGATGACACAGATTTCATTGCTGAGTGATATTGCATTGTACGTACGTGCCACAAGTTCTTTATCCATTTTTTGCTTTCTGGGATATTTACCTGATACTGTAGACGAGCTTCTTGTGAACACAGCCGTCTCAAATATTGGGGTGGCTGTCTGTTTTTGATTTTAATTTCCGTAAGCTATAGGACCATAAGTGGAAGTGCCATAGACTGTGTTGCTTTGTTTCTTTCGTGTTTCAGGAAACACCATACACTTCTCCAGGGTGGCTGCTGGCAATTTACATCCTGCCAATCAGCATAACAAGGCTCCCTGTTCTCCATATCCTGTCCTACCTTTCTGGATTTTACACTTTTTTCAGATGGCCCTTTTGCCAGGGGGGCAGTGAGACTTCATTGTAGTGCAGATTTCATTTACAGGCTTGCTTGGTTGGCCAAAAAGGGCGTATGCGTTTTTTCCTGAATATATTCAGGAAAAAACGCATACGCCCTTTTTGGCCAAGTGCATCATTGTCGACGTTCTGCCTCTTTTCCTATGCTTTCAGGGCAATTCCAGTCTACCCACTGCAATCGTTTTCCTGAAATTCTGCCCCGCTTTCAACTCCCCTTCGCAGGCTTACTTCAATATATTTTTGGAGGATAGCTGTCATTTATAACTCTGCAGGTTTGTGAATTACAGTGCCCCTGAGCTCCTTTCTTCAACTCGCTTTCTTGTGAGCTGGGCACAAAACCGCAGGATTGCTTCAGGCCCTAATCTGTTTCCGGCAGGGCACGCTGAGCCTTTGGTTAATTCCTCTTCCTGGTGGGCAATGAGCGTTACATTTGCCCGTGCAGACACCTACAGCTAGTCTCTCATTGGTTCTCCCTATTCCTGTTCATTTTGCACAGAAATTGCAAGCTGTGCCAAAGAGGAGGTTAAAGGAACTGACTCTCCAAGCGGGGAGAGTGTTAGTAAAGCATCTGGAATGGTGAACCCGAGGACCAGGATACGAAAACTGAGATACATTTTAAATCATTTCCCAATCACATGGTGGACGATACTCTTGGTTTCCCATGCATGTTTTAGCTGGAGGAAGAATCCCTTGAACCTGGAGAGTTGGGACCCATGGAATGGGTACCATGCAGTATGACTTCAAAGGGTCTGCATTTGCTCACCGAAACTCACCAATGCTATCAGCCTGAAGTGTCCAGCCTTATGTCTCAACCAGCTCTGGGTGTAGATGTGTTAAATCCCGGTTGCATCACATGCCCTGAGTGAATTATTTAAGAATTGCTCTCTATTTCACTGTCTTTATGATTTTTTTTTGAAATTTATTTTGATAATGGGATTTATCGGATTTTCACTGCTGCGTTTATGCCGCTGTACACACGCTTGATTCTCTTACGGAGACATATATATCCATGGGTTTTAAGATTCTTCCTAGTCAGGTATATTCCTAGGCGTTGAATATGTGGTGTTGGGTCCATTTCGTTGAGCAAGGAGTAGGTCTTGTCTATTACATATTTGGCTTATGGAAAGTTATCTGTGCTAATTTCAGTCTCTGGTTTTATGAAGCACCCCAACGCACCTTTCCCCATAAGCAAGCACTAGTTGGTTTTCTAAATTTGAGACCCTGTTCTGTTTTGTAATTCAGTTCATGTGTAGTCAAGTTTACATTCCGTGTATTAGTGATATCTTATGATGTTTCTTTTTCTGTGTGACGTAGTTCACGTAGAATCACCGTACCTGCATCCACTCACTATGCCGCTACGGGCCTGATGACACAGATTTCATTGCTGAGTGATATTGCATTGTACGTACGTGCCACAACTTCTTTATCCATATTTTGCTTTCTGGGATATTTACCTGTTACTGTAGACGAGCTTCTTGTGAACACAGCCGTCCCAAATATTGGGGTGGCTGTCTGTTTTTGATTTTAATTTCCGTAAGCTATAGGACCATAAGTGGAAGTGCCATAGACTGTGTTGCTTTGTTTCTTATGTGTTTCAGGAAACACCATACACTTCTCCAGGCTGGCTGCTGGCAATTTACATCCTGCCAATCAGCATAACAAGGCTCCCTGTTCTCCATATCCTGTCCTACCTTTCTGGATTTTACACTTTTTTCAGATGGCCCTCTTGCCCGGGGGGCAGTGAGACTTCATTGTAGTGCAGATTTCCTTTACAGGCTTGCTTGGTTGGCCAAAAAGGGCGTATGCGTTTTTTCCTGAATATATTCAGGAAAAAACGCATACGCCCTTTTTGGCCAAGTGCATCATTGTCGACGTTCTGCCTCTTTTCCTATGCTTTCAGGGCAATTCCAGTCTACCCCCTGCAATCGTTTTCCTGAAATTCTGCCCCGCTTTCAAGTCCCCTTCGCAGGCTTACTTCAATATATTTTTGGAGGATAGCTGTCATTTATAACTCTGCAGGTTTGTGAATTACAGTGCCCCTGAGCTCCTTTCTTCAACTCGCTTTCTTGTGAACTGGGCACAAAACCGCAGGATTGCTTCAGGCCCTAATCTGTTTCGGGCAGGGCATGCTGAGCCTTTGGTAAATTCCTCTTCCTGGTGGGAAATGAGCGTTACATTTGCCCGTGCAGACACCTACAGCTAGTCTCTCATTGGTTCTCCCTATTCCTGTTCATCTTGCACAGAAATTGCAAGCTGTGCCAAACAGGAGGTTAAAGGCACTGACTCTCCAAGCAGGGAGACTGTTAGTAAATCATCTGGAATGGTGAACCCGAGGACCAGGATACGAAAACTGAGATGCATTTTAAATCATTTCCCCATAACACGGTGGACCATACTGTGGGTTTCACATGCATGTTTTAGCTGGAGGAAGAATCCCTTGAACCTGAAGAGTTGGGACCCATGGAATAGGTACCATACAGTATGACTTCAAAGGGTCTGCATTTGCTCACCGAAACTCAACAATGCTATCAGCCTGAAGTGTCCAGCCTTATGTCTCAACCAGCTCTGGGTGTAGATGTGTTAAATCCCGGTTGCATCACATGCCCTGAGTGAATTATTTAAGAATTGCTCTCTATTTCACTGTCTTTATGATTTTTTTTTGAAATTTATTTTGATAATGGGATTTATCGGATTTTCACTGCTGCGTTTATGCCGCTGTACACACGCTTGATTCTCTTACGGAGACATATATATCCATGGGTTTTAAGATTCTTCCTAGTCAGGTATATTCCTAGGCGTTGAATATGTGGTGTTGGGTCCATTTCGTTGAGCAAGGAGTAGGTCTTGTCTATTACATATTTGGCTTATGGAAAGTTATCTGTGCTAATTTCAGTCTCTGGTTTTATGAAGCACCCCAACGCACCTTTCCCCATAAGCAAGCACTAGTTGGTTTTCTAAATTTGAGACCCTGTTCTGTTTTGTAATTCAGTTCATGTGTAGTCAAGTTTACATTCCGTGTATTAGTGATATCTTATGATGTTTCTTTTTCTGTGTGACGTAGTTCACGTAGAATCACCGTACCTGCATCCACTCACTATGCCGCTACGGGCCTGATGACACAGATTTCATTGCTGAGTGATATTGCATTGTACGTACGTGCCACAACTTCTTTATCCATATTTTGCTTTCTGGGATATTTACCTGTTACTGTAGACGAGCTTCTTGTGAACACAGCCGTCCCAAATATTGGGGTGGCTGTCTGTTTTTGATTTTAATTTCCGTAAGCTATAGGACCATAAGTGGAAGTGCCATAGACTGTGTTGCTTTGTTTCTTATGTGTTTCAGGAAACACCATACACTTCTCCAGGCTGGCTGCTGGCAATTTACATCCTGCCAATCAGCATAACAAGGCTCCCTGTTCTCCATATCCTGTCCTACCTTTCTGGATTTTACACTTTTTTCAGATGGCCCTCTTGCCCGGGGGGCAGTGAGACTTCATTGTAGTGCAGATTTCCTTTACAGGCTTGCTTGGTTGGCCAAAAAGGGCGTATGCGTTTTTTCCTGAATATATTCAGGAAAAAACGCATACGCCCTTTTTGGCCAAGTGCATCATTGTCGACGTTCTGCCTCTTTTCCTATGCTTTCAGGGCAATTCCAGTCTACCCCCTGCAATCGTTTTCCTGAAATTCTGCCCCGCTTTCAAGTCCCCTTCGCAGGCTTACTTCAATATATTTTTGGAGGATAGCTGTCATTTATAACTCTGCAGGTTTGTGAATTACAGTGCCCCTGAGCTCCTTTCTTCAACTCGCTTTCTTGTGAACTGGGCACAAAACCGCAGGATTGCTTCAGGCCCTAATCTGTTTCGGGCAGGGCATGCTGAGCCTTTGGTAAATTCCTCTTCCTGGTGGGAAATGAGCGTTACATTTGCCCGTGCAGACACCTACAGCTAGTCTCTCATTGGTTCTCCCTATTCCTGTTCATCTTGCACAGAAATTGCAAGCTGTGCCAAACAGGAGGTTAAAGGCACTGACTCTCCAAGCAGGGAGACTGTTAGTAAATCATCTGGAATGGTGAACCCGAGGACCAGGATACGAAAACTGAGATGCATTTTAAATCATTTCTCCATAACACGGTGGACCATACTGTGGGTTTCACATGCATGTTTTAGCTGGAGGAAGAATCCCTTGAACCTGAAGAGTTGGGACCCATGGAATAGGTACCATACAGTATGACTTCAAAGGGTGTGCATTTGCTCACCTAAACTCACCAATGCTATCAGCCTGAAGTGTCCAGCCTTATGTCTCAACCAGCTCTGGGTGTAGATGTGGTCAATCCCGGTTGCATCACATGCCCTGAGTGAATTATTTAAGAATTGCTCTCTATTTCACTGTCTTTGTGTTTTGTTTTCGAAATTTATTTTGATAATGGGATTTATCGGATTTTCACTGCTGCCTTTCGGCCGCTGTACACACCCTTGATTCTCTTACGGAGACATATATATCCATGGGTTTTAAGATTCTTCCTAGTCAGGTATATTCCTAGGCGTTGAATATGTGGTGTTGGGTCCATTTCGTTGAGCAAGGAGTAGGTCTTGTCTATTACATATTGGGCTTATGGAAAGTTATCTGTGCTAATTTCAGTCTCTGGTTTTATGCAGCACCCCAAGGCACCTTTCCCCATAAGCAAGCACTAGTTGGTTTTCTAAATTTGAGACCCTTTTCTATTTTGTAATTCAGTTCATGTGTAGTCAAGTTTACATTCCGTGTATTCGTGATATCTTATGATGTTTCTTTTTCTGTGTGACGTAGTTCACGTAGAATCACCGTACCTGCATCCACTCACTATGCCGCTATGGGCCTGATGACACAGATTTCATTGCTGAGTGATATTGCATTGTACGTACGTGCCACAAGTTCTTTATCCATTTTTTGCTTTCTGGGATATTTACCTGATACTGTAGACGAGCTTCTTGTGAACACAGCCGTCTCAAATATTGGGGTGGCTGTCTGTTTTTGATTTTAATTTCCGTAAGCTATAGGACCATAAGTGGAAGTGCCATAGACTGTGTTGGTTTGTTTCTTTCGTGTTTCAGGAAACACCATACACTTCTCCAGGGTGGCTGCTGGCAATTTACATCCTGCCAATCAGCATAACAAGGCTCCCTGTTCTCCATATCCTGTCCTACCTTTCTGGATTTTACACTTTTTTCAGATGGCCCTTTTGCCAGGGGGGCAGTGAGACTTCATTGTAGTGCAGATTTCATTTACAGGCTTGCTTGGTTGGCCAAAAAGGGCGTATGCGTTTTTTCCTGAATATATTCAGGAAAAAACGCATACGCCCTTTTTGGCCAAGTGCATCATTGTCGACGTTCTGCCTCTTTTCCTATGCTTTCAGGGCAATTCCAGTCTACCCCCTGCAATCGTTTTCCTGAAATTCTGCCCCGCTTTCAACTCCCCTTCGCAGGCTTACTTCAATATATTTTTGGAGGATAGCTGTCATTTATAACTCTGCAGGTTTGTGAATTACAGTGCCCCTGAGCTCCTTTCTTCAACTCGCTTTCTTGTGAGCTGGGCACAAAACCGCAGGATTGCTTCAGGCCCTAATCTGTTTCCGGCAGGGCACGCTGAGCCTTTGGTTAATTCCTCTTCCTGGTGGGCAATGAGCGTTACATTTGCCCGTGCAGACACCTACAGCTAGTCTCTCATTGGTTCTCCCTATTCCTGTTCATTTTGCACAGAAATTGCAAGCTGTGCCAAAGAGGAGGTTAAAGGAACTGACTCTCCAAGCGGGGAGAGTGTTAGTAAAGCATCTGGAATGGTGAACCCGAGGACCAGGATACGAAAACTGAGATGCATTTTAAATCATTTCCCAATCACATGGTGGACGATACTCTTGGTTTCCCATGCATGTTTTAGCTGGAGGAAGAATCCCTTGAACCTGGAGAGTTGGGACCCATGGAATGGGTACCATGCAGTATGACTTCAAAGGGTCTGCATTTGCTCACCGAAACTCACCAATGCTATCAGCCTGAAGTGTCCAGCCTTATGTCTCAACCAGCTCTGGGTGTAGATGTGTTAAATCCCGGTTGCATCACATGCCCTGAGTGAATTATTTAAGAATTGCTCTCTATTTCACTGTCTTTATGATTTTTTTTTGAAATTTATTTTGATAATGGGATTTATCGGATTTTCACTGCTGCGTTTATGCCGCTGTACACACGCTTGATTCTCTTACGGAGACATATATATCCATGGGTTTTAAGATTCTTCCTAGTCAGGTATATTCCTAGGCGTTGAATATGTGGTGTTGGGTCCATTTCGTTGAGCAAGGAGTAGGTCTTGTCTATTACATATTTGGCTTATGGAAAGTTATCTGTGCTAATTTCAGTCTCTGGTTTTATGAAGCACCCCAACGCACCTTTCCCCATAAGCAAGCACTAGTTGGTTTTCTAAATTTGAGACCCTGTTCTGTTTTGTAATTCAGTTCATGTGTAGTCAAGTTTACATTCCGTGTATTAGTGATATCTTATGATGTTTCTTTTTCTGTGTGACGTAGTTCACGTAGAATCACCGTACCTGCATCCACTCACTATGCCGCTACGGGCCTGATGACACAGATTTCATTGCTGAGTGATATTGCATTGTACGTACGTGCCACAACTTCTTTATCCATATTTTGCTTTCTGGGATATTTACCTGTTACTGTAGACGAGCTTCTTGTGAACACAGCCGTCCCAAATATTGGGGTGGCTGTCTGTTTTTGATTTTAATTTCCGTAAGCTATAGGACCATAAGTGGAAGTGCCATAGACTGTGTTGCTTTGTTTCTTATGTGTTTCAGGAAACACCATACACTTCTCCAGGCTGGCTGCTGGCAATTTACATCCTGCCAATCAGCATAACAAGGCTCCCTGTTCTCCATATCCTGTCCTACCTTTCTGGATTTTACACTTTTTTCAGATGGCCCTCTTGCCCGGGGGGCAGTGAGACTTCATTGTAGTGCAGATTTCCTTTACAGGCTTGCTTGGTTGGCCAAAAAGGGCGTATGCGTTTTTTCCTGAATATATTCAGGAAAAAACGCATACGCCCTTTTTGGCCAAGTGCATCATTGTCGACGTTCTGCCTCTTTTCCTATGCTTTCAGGGCAATTCCAGTCTACCCCCTGCAATCGTTTTCCTGAAATTCTGCCCCGCTTTCAAGTCCCCTTCGCAGGCTTACTTCAATATATTTTTGGAGGATAGCTGTCATTTATAACTCTGCAGGTTTGTGAATTACAGTGCCCCTGAGCTCCTTTCTTCAACTCGCTTTCTTGTGAACTGGGCACAAAACCGCAGGATTGCTTCAGGCCCTAATCTGTTTCGGGCAGGGCATGCTGAGCCTTTGGTAAATTCCTCTTCCTGGTGGGAAATGAGCGTTACATTTGCCCGTGCAGACACCTACAGCTAGTCTCTCATTGGTTCTCCCTATTCCTGTTCATCTTGCACAGAAATTGCAAGCTGTGCCAAACAGGAGGTTAAAGGCACTGACTCTCAAAGCAGGGAGACTGTTAGTAAATCATCTGGAATGGTGAACCCGAGGACCAGGATACGAAAACTGAGATGCATTTTAAATCATTTCCCCATAACACGGTGGACCATACTGTGGGTTTCACATGCATGTTTTAGCTGGAGGAAGAATTCCTTGAACCTGAAGAGTTGGGACCCATGGAATAGGTACCATACAGTATGACTTCAAAGGGTCTGCATTTGCTCACCGAAACTCACCAATGCTATCAGCCTGAAGTGTCCAGCCTTATATCTCAACCAGCTCTGGGTGTAGATGTGTTAAATCCCGGTTGCATCACATGCCCTGAGTGAATTATTTAAGAATTGCTCTCTATTTCACTGTCTTTGTGTTTTGTTTTCGAAATTTATTTTGATAATGGGATTTATCGGATTTTCACTGCTGCGTTTATGCCGCTGTACACACGCTTGATTCTCTTACGGAGACATATATATCCATGGGTTTTAAGATTCTTCCTAGTCAGGTATATTCCTAGGCGTTGAATATGTGGTGTTGGGTCCATTTCGTTGAGCAAGGAGTAGGTCTTGTCTATTACATATTTGGCTTATGGAAAGTTATCTGTGCTAATTTCAGTCTCTGGTTTTATGAAGCACCCCAACGCACCTTTCCCCATAAGCAAGCACTAGTTGGTTTTCTAAATTTGAGACCCTGTTCTGTTTTGTAATTCAGTTCATGTGTAGTCAAGTTTACATTCCGTGTATTAGTGATATCTTATGATGTTTCTTTTTCTGTGTGACGTAGTTCACGTAGAATCACCGTACCTGCATCCACTCACTATGCCGCTACGGGCCTGATGACACAGATTTCATTGCTGAGTGATATTGCATTGTACGTACGTGCCACAACTTCTTTATCCATTTTTTGCTTTCTGGGATATTTACCTGATACTGTAGACGAGCTTCTTGTGAACACAGCCGTCCCAAATATTGGGGTGGCTGTCTGTTTTTGATTTTAATTTCCGTAAGCTATAGGACCATAAGTGGAAGTGCCATAGGCTGTGTTGCTTTGTTTCTTACGTGTTTCAGGAAACACCATACACTTCTCCAGGGTGGCTGCTGGCAATTTACATCCTGCCAATCAGCATAACAAGGCTCCCTGTTCTCCATATCCTGTCCTACCTTTCTGGATTTTACACTTTTTTCAGATGGCCCTTTTGCCCGGTGGGCAGTGAGACTTCATTTTTTTGCAGATTTCCTTTACAGGCTTGCTTGGTTTGCCAAAAAGGGCGTATGCGTTTTTTCCTGAATATATTCAGGAAAAAACGCATACACCATTTTTGGCCAAGTGCATCATTGTCGACGTTGTGCCTCTTTTCCTATGCTTTCAGTGCAATTCCAGTCTACCCCCTGCAATCGTTTTCCTGAAATTCTGCCCCGCTTTCAAGTCCCCTTCGCAGGCTTACTTCAATATATTTTTGGAGGATAGCTGTCAATTATAACTCTGCAGGTTTGTGAATTACAGTGCCCCTGAGCTCCGTTCTTCAACTCGCTTTCTTTTGAGCTGGGCACAAAACCGCAGGATTGCTTCAGGCCCTAATCTGTTTCGGGCAGGGCATGCTGAGCCTTTGGTAAATTCCTCTTCCTGGTGGGAAATGAGCGTTACATTTGCCCGTGCAGACACCTACAGCTAGTCTCTCATTGGTTCTCCCTATTCCTGTTCATCTTGCACAGAAATTGCAAGCTGTGCCAAACAGGAGGTTAAAGGCACTGACTCTCCAAGCAGGGAGACTGTTAGTAAATCATCTGGAATGGTGAACCCGAGGACCAGGATACGAAAACTGAGATGCATTTTAAATCATTTCCCCATAACACGGTGGACCATACTGTGGGTTTCACATGCATGTTTTAGCTGGAGGAAGAATCCCTTGAACCTGAAGAGTTGGGACCCATGGAATAGGTACCATACAGTATGACTTCAAAGGGTGTGCATTTGCTCACCTAAACTCACCAATGCTATCAGCCTGAAGTGTCCAGCCTTATGTCTCAACCAGCTCTGGGTGTAGATGTGGTCAATCCCGGTTGCATCACATGCCCTGAGTGAATTATTTAAGAATTGCTCTCTATTTCACTGTCTTTGTGTTTTGTTTTCGAAATTTATTTTGATAATGGGATTTATCGGATTTTCACTGCTGCCTTTCGGCCGCTGTACACACCCTTGATTCTCTTACGGAGACATATATATCCATGGGTTTTAAGATTCTTCCTAGTCAGGTATATTCCTAGGCGTTGAATATGTGGTGTTGGGTCCATTTCGTTGAGCAAGGAGTAGGTCTTGTCTATTACATATTGGGCTTATGGAAAGTTATCTGTGCTAATTTCAGTCTCTGGTTTTATGCAGCACCCCAAGGCACCTTTCCCCATAAGCAAGCACTAGTTGGTTTTCTAAATTTGAGACCCTTTTCTATTTTGTAATTCAGTTCATGTGTAGTCAAGTTTACATTCCGTGTATTCGTGATATCTTATGATGTTTCTTTTTCTGTGTGACGTAGTTCACGTAGAATCACCGTACCTGCATCCACTCACTATGCCGCTATGGGCCTGATGACACAGATTTCATTGCTGAGTGATATTGCATTGTACGTACGTGCCACAAGTTCTTTATCCATTTTTTGCTTTCTGGGATATTTACCTGATACTGTAGACGAGCTTCTTGTGAACACAGCCGTCTCAAATATTGGGGTGGCTGTCTGTTTTTGATTTTAATTTCCGTAAGCTATAGGACCATAAGTGGAAGTGCCATAGGCTGTGTTGCTTTGTTTCTTTCGTGTTTCAGGAAACACCATACACTTCTCCAGGGTGGCTGCTGGCAATTTACATCCTGCCAATCAGCATAACAAGGCTCCCTGTTCTCCATATCCTGTCCTACCTTTCTGGATTTTACACTTTTTTCAGATGGCCCTTTTGCCAGGGGGGCAGTGAGACTTCATTGTAGTGCAGATTTCATTTACAGGCTTGCTTGGTTGGCCAAAAAGGGCGTATGCGTTTTTTCCTGAATATATTCAGGAAAAAACGCATACGCCCTTTTTGGCCAAGTGCATCATTGTCGACGTTCTGCCTCTTTTCCTATGCTTTCAGGGCAATTCCAGTCTACCCCCTGCAATCGTTTTCCTGAAATTCTGCCCCGCTTTCAAGTCCCCTTCGCAGGCTTACTTCAATATATTTTTGGAGGAAAGCTGTCATTTATAACTCTGCAGGTTTGTGAATTACAGTGCCCCTGAGCTCCTTTCTTCAACTCGCTTTCTTGTGAGCTGGGCACAAAACCGCAGGATTGCTTCAGGCCCTAATCTGTTTCCAGCAGGGCACACTGAGCCTTTGTTTAATTCCTCTTCCTGGTGGGCAATGAGCGTTACATTTGCCCGTGCAGACACCTACAGCTAGTCTCTCATTGGTTCTCCCTATTCCTGTTCATTTTGCACAGAAATTGCAAGCTGTGCCAAAGAGGAGGTTAAAGGCACTGACTCTCCAAGCGGGGAGAGTGTTAGTAAAGCATCTGGAATGGTGAACCCGAGGACCAGGATACGAAAACTGAGATGCATTTTAAATCATTTCCCAATCACATGGTGGACGATACTCTTGGTTTCCCATGCATGTTTTAGCTGGAGGAAGAATCCCTTGAACCTGGAGAGTTGGGACCCATGGAATGGGTACCATGCAGTATGACTTCAAAGGGTCTGCATTTGCTCACCGAAACTCACCAATGCTATCAGCCTGAAGTGTCCAGCCTTATATCTCAACCAGCTCTGGGTGTAGATGTGTTAAATCCCGGTTGCATCACATGCCCTGAGTGAATTATTTAAGAATTGCTCTCTATTTCACTGTCTTTGTGTTTTGTTTTCGAAATTTATTTTGATAATGGGATTTATCGGATTTTCACTGCTGCGTTTATGCCGCTGTACACACGCTTGATTCTCTTACGGAGACATATATATCCATGGGTTTTAAGATTCTTCCTAGTCAGGTATATTCCTAGGCGTTGAATATGTGGTGTTGGGTCCATTTCGTTGAGCAAGGAGTAGGTCTTGTCTATTACATATTTGGCTTATGGAAAGTTATCTGTGCTAATTTCAGTCTCTGGTTTTATGAAGCACCCCAACGCACCTTTCCCCATAAGCAAGCACTAGTTGGTTTTCTAAATTTGAGACCCTGTTCTGTTTTGTAATTCAGTTCATGTGTAGTCAAGTTTACATTCCGTGTATTAGTGATATCTTATGATGTTTCTTTTTCTGTGTGACGTAGTTCACGTAGAATCACCGTACCTGCATCCACTCACTATGCCGCTACGGGCCTGATGACACAGATTTCATTGCTGAGTGATATTGCATTGTACGTACGTGCCACAACTTCTTTATCCATTTTTTGCTTTCTGGGATATTTACCTGATACTGTAGACGAGCTTCTTGTGAACACAGCCGTCCCAAATATTGGGGTGGCTGTCTGTTTTTGATTTTAATTTCCGTAAGCTATAGGACCATAAGTGGAAGTGCCATAGGCTGTGTTGCTTTGTTTCTTACGTGTTTCAGGAAACACCATACACTTCTCCAGGGTGGCTGCTGGCAATTTACATCCTGCCAATCAGCATAACAAGGCTCCCTGTTCTCCATATCCTGTCCTACCTTTCTGGATTTTACACTTTTTTCAGATGGCCCTTTTGCCCGGTGGGCAGTGAGACTTCATTTTTTTGCAGATTTCCTTTACAGGCTTGCTTGGTTTGCCAAAAAGGGCGTATGCGTTTTTTCCTGAATATATTCAGGAAAAAACGCATACACCATTTTTGGCCAAGTGCATCATTGTCGACGTTGTGCCTCTTTTCCTATGCTTTCAGTGCAATTCCAGTCTACCCCCTGCAATCGTTTTCCTGAAATTCTGCCCCGCTTTCAAGTCCCCTTCGCAGGCTTACTTCAATATATTTTTGGAGGATAGCTGTCAATTATAACTCTGCAGGTTTGTGAATTACAGTGCCCCTGAGCTCCGTTCTTCAACTCGCTTTCTTTTGAGCTGGGCACAAAACCGCAGGATTGCTTCAGGCCCTAATCTGTTTCCAGCAGGGCACACTGAGCCTTTGTTTAATTCCTCTTCCTGGTGGGCAATGAGGGTTACATTTGCCCGTGCAGACACCTAGAGGTAGTTTCTCATTGGTTCTCCCTATTCCTGTTCATCTTGCACAGAAATTGCAAGCAGTGCCAAACAGGAGGTTAAAGGCACTGACTCTCCAAGCGGGGAGACTGTTAGTAAAGCATCTGGAATGGTGAACCCGAGGACCAGGATACGAAAACTGAGATGCATTTTAAATCGTTTCCCAATCACACGTTGGACGATACTCTGGGTTTCCCATGCATGTTTTAGCTGGAGGAAGAATCCCTTGAACCTGGAGAGTTGGGACCCATGGAATGGGTACCATGCAGTATGACTTCAAAGGGTCTGCATTTGCTCACCGAAACTCACCAATGTTATCAGCCTGAAGTGTCCAGCCTTATGTCTCAACCAGCTCTGGGTGTAGATGTGGTCAATCCCGGTTGCATCACATGCCCTGAGTGAATTATTTAAGAATTGCTCTCTATTTCACTGTCTTTGTGTTTTGTTTTTGAAATTTATTTTGAAAGTGCGATTCATCGGATTTTCACTGCTGCGTTTATGCCGCTGTACACACGCTTGATTCTCTTACGGAGACATATAAATCCATGGGTTTTAAGATTCTTCCTAGTCAGGTATATTCCTAGGCGTTGAATATGTGGTGTTGAGTCCATTTCGTTGAGCAAGGAGTAGGTCTTGTCTATTACATATTTGGCTTATGGAATGTTATCTGTGCTAATTTCAGTCTCTGGTTTTATGCAGCACCCCAAGGCACCTTTCCCCATAAGCAAGCACTAGTTGGTTTTCTAAATTTGAGACCCTGTTCTGTTTTGTAATTCAGTTCATGTGTAGTCAAGTTTACATTCCGTGTATTAGTGATATCTTATGATGTTTCTTTTTATGTGTGACGTAGTTCACGTAGAATCACCATACCTGCATCCACTCACTATGCCGCTACGTGCCAGATAACACAGATTTCATTGCTGAGTGATACTGCATTGCACGTACGTGCCACAACTTCTTTATCCATTTTTTGCTTTCTGGGATATTTACCTGATACTGTAGACGAGCTTCTTGTGAACACAGCCGTCCCAAATATTGGGGTGGCTGTCTGTTTTTGATTTTAATTTCCGTAAGCTATAGGACCATAAGTGGAAGTGCCATAGACTGTGTTGCTTTGTTTCTTATGTGTTTCAGGAAACACCATACACTTCTCCAGGCTGGCTGCTGGCAATTTACATCCTGCCAATCAGCATAACAAGGCTCCCTGTTCTCCATATCCTGTCCTACCTTTCTGGGTTTTACACTTTTTTCAGATGGCCCTCTTGCCCGGGGGGCAGTGAGACTTCATTGTAGTGCAGATTTCCTTTACAGGCTTGCTTGGTTGGCCAAAAAGGGCGTATGCGTTTTTTCCTGAATATATTCAGGAAAAAACGCATACGCCCTTTTTGGCCAAGTGCATCATTGTCGACGTTCTGCCTCTTTTCCTATGCTTTCAGGGCAATTCCAGTCTACCCCCTGCAATCGTTTTCCTGAAATTCTGCCCCGCTTTCAAGTCCCCTTCGCAGGCTTACTTCAATATATTTTTGGAGGATAGCTGTCATTTATAACTCTGCAGGTTTGTGAATTACAGTGCCCCTGAGCTCCTTTCTTCAACTCGCTTTCTTGTGAACTGGGCACAAAACCGCAGGATTGCTTCAGGCCCTAATCTGTTTCGGGCAGGGCATGCTGAGCCTTTGGTAAATTCCTCTTCCTGGTGGGAAATGAGCGTTACATTTGCCCGTGCAGACACCTACAGCTAGTCTCTCATTGGTTCTCCCTATTCCTGTTCATCTTGCACAGAAATTGCAAGCTGTGCCAAACAGGAGGTTAAAGGCACTGACTCTCCAAGCAGGGAGACTGTTAGTAAATCATCTGGAATGGTGAACCCGAGGACCAGGATACGAAAACTGAGATGCATTTTAAATCATTTCCCCATAACACGGTGGACCATACTGTGGGTTTCACATGCATGTTTTAGCTGGAGGAAGAATCCCTTGAACCTGAAGAGTTGGGACCCATGGAATAGGTACCATACAGTATGACTTCAAAGGGTGTGCATTTGCTCACCTAAACTCACCAATGCTATCAGCCTGAAGTGTCCAGCCTTATGTCTCAACCAGCTCTGGGTGTAGATGTGGTCAATCCTGGTTGCATCACATGCCCTGAGTGAATTATTTAAGAATTGCTCTCTATTTCACTGTCTTTGTGTTTTGTTTTCGAAATTTATTTTGATAATGGGATTTATCGGATTTTCACTGCTGCCTTTCGGCCGCTGTACACACCCTTGATTCTCTTACGGAGACATATATATCCATGGGTTTTAAGATTCTTCCTAGTCAGGTATATTCCTAGGCGTTGAATATGTGGTGTTGGGTCCATTTCGTTGAGCAAGGAGTAGGTCTTGTCTATTACATATTGGGCTTATGGAAAGTTATCTGTGCTAATTTCAGTCTCTGGTTTTATGCAGCACCCCAAGGCACCTTTCCCCATAAGCAAGCACAAGTTGGTTTTCTAAATTTGAGACCCTTTTCTATTTTGTAATTCAGTTCATGTGTAGTCAAGTTTACATTCCGTGTATTCGTGATATCTTATGATGTTTCTTTTTCTGTGTGACGTAGTTCACGTAGAATCACCGTACCTGCATCCACTCACTATGCCGCTATGGGCCTGATGACACAGATTTCATTGCTGAGTAATATTGCATTGTACGTACGTGCCACAAGTTCTTTATCCATTTTTTGCTTTCTGGGATATTTACCTGATACTGTAGACGAGCTTCTTGTGAACACAGCCGTCTCAAATATTGGGGTGGCTGTCTGTTTTTGATTTTAATTTCCGTAAGCTATAGGACCATATGTGGAAGTGCCATAGGCTGTGTTGCTTTGTTTCTTTCGTGTTTCAGGAAACACCATACACTTCTCCAGGGTGGCTGCTGGCAATTTACATCCTGCCAATCAGCATAACAAGGCTCCCTGTTCTCCATATCCTGTCCTACCTTTCTGGATTTTACACTTTTTTCAGATGGCCCTTTTGCCAGGGGGGCAGTGAGACTTCATTGTAGTGCAGATTTCATTTACAGGCTTGCTTGGTTGGCCAAAAAGGGCGTATGCGTTTTTTCCTGAATATATTCAGGAAAAAACACATACGCCCTTTTTGGCCAAGTGCATCATTGTCGACGTTCTGCCTCTTTTCCTATGCGTTCAGGGCAATTCCAGTTTACCCCCTGCAATCGTTTTCCTGAAATTCTGCCCCGCTTTCAACTCCCCTTCGCAGGCTTACTTCAATATATTTTTGGAGGATAGCTGTCATTTATAACTCTGCAGGTTTGTGAATTACAGTGCCCCTGAGCTCCTTTCTTCAACTCGCTTTCTTGTGAGCTGGGCACAAAACCGCAGGATTGCTTCAGGCCCTAATCTGTTTCCGGCAGGGCACGCTGAGCCTTTGGTTAATTCCTCTTCCTGGTGGGCAATGAGCGTTACATTTGCCCGTGCAGACACCTACAGCTAGTCTCTCATTGGTTCTCCCTATTCCTGTTCATTTTGCACAGAAATTGCAAGCTGTGCCAAAGAGGAGGTTAAAGGCACTGACTCTCCAAGCGGGGAGAGTGTTAGTAAAGCATCTGGAATGGTGAACCCGAGGACCAGGATACGAAAACTGAGATGCATTTTAAATCATTTCCCAATCACATGGTGGACGATACTCTTGGTTTCCCATGCATGTTTTAGCTGGAGGAAGAATCCCTTGAACCTGGAGAGTTGGGACCCATGGAATGGGTACCATGCAGTATGACTTCAAAGGGTCTGCATTTGCTCCCCGAAACTCACCAATGCTATCAGCCTGAAGTGTCCAGCCTTATGTCTCAACCAGCTCTGGGTGTAGATGTGTTAAATCCCGGTTGCATCACATGCCCTGAGTGAATTATTTAAGAATTGCTCTCTATTTCACTGTCTTTATGATTTTTTTTTGAAATTTATTTTGATAATGGGATTTATCGGATTTACACTGCTGCGTTTATGCCGCTGTACACACGCTTGATTCTCTTACGGAGACATATATATCCATGGGTTTTAAGATTCTTCCTAGTCAGGTATATTCCTAGGTGTTGAATATGTGGTGTTGGGTCCATTTCGTTGAGCAAGGAGTAGGTCTTGTCTATTACATATTTGGCTTATGGAAAGTTATCTGTGCTAATTTCAGTCTCTGGTTTTATGAAGCACCCCAACGCACCTTTCCCCATAAGCAAGCACTAGTTGGTTTTCTAAATTTGAGACCCTGTTCTGTTTTGTAATTCAGTTCATGTGTAGTCAAGTTTACATTCCGTGTATTAGTGATATCTTATGATGTTTCTTTTTCTGTGTGACGTAGTTCACGTAGAATCACCGTACCTGCATCCACTCACTATGCCGCTACGTGCCTGATGACACAGATTTCATTGCTGAGTGATACTGCATTGCACGTACGTGCCACAACTTCTTTATCCATTTTTTGCTTTCTGGGATATTTACCTGATACTGTAGACGAGCTTCTTGTGAACACAGCCGTCCCAAATATTGGGGTGGCTGTCTGTTTTTGATTTTAATTTCCGTAAGCTATAGGACCATAAGTGGAAGTGCCATAGACTGTGTTGCTTTGTTTCTTATGTGTTTCAGGAAACACCATACACTTCTCCAGGCTGGCTGCTGGCAATTTACATCCTGCCAATCAGCATAACAAGGCTCCCTGTTCTCCATATCCTGTCCTACCTTTCTGGATTTTACACTTTTTTCAGATGGCCCTCTTGCCCGGGGGGCAGTGAGACTTCATTGTAGTGCAGATTTCCTTTACAGGCTTGCTTGGTTGGCCAAAAAGGGCGTATGCGTTTTTTCCTGAATATATTCAGGAAAAAACGCATACGCCCTTTTTGGCCAAGTGCATCATTGTCGACGTTCTGCCTCTTTTCCTATGCTTTCAGGGCAATTCCAGTCTACCCCCTGCAATCGTTTTCCTGAAATTCTGCCCCGCTTTCAAGTCCCCTTCGCAGGCTTACTTCAATATATTTTTGGAGGATAGCTGTCATTTATAACTCTGCAGGTTTGTGAATTACAGTGCCCCTGAGCTCCTTTCTTCAACTCGCTTTCTTGTGAACTGGGCACAAAACCGCAGGATTGCTTCAGGCCCTAATCTGTTTCGGGCAGGGCATGCTGAGCCTTTGGTAAATTCCTCTTCCTGGTGTGAAATGAGCGTTACATTTGCCCGTGCAGACACCTACAGCTAGTCTCTCATTGGTTCTCCCTATTCCTGTTCATCTTGCACAGAAATTGCAAGCTGTGCCAAACAGGAGGTTAAAGGCACTGACTCTCCAAGCAGGGAGACTGTTAGTAAATCATCTGGAATGGTGAACCCGAGGACCAGGATACGAAAACTGAGATGCATTTTAAATCATTTCCCCATAACACGGTGGACCATACTGTGGGTTTCACATGCATGTTTTAGCTGGAGGAAGAATCCCTTGAACCTGAAGAGTTGGGACCCATGGAATAGGTACCATACAGTATGACTTCAAAGGGTCTGCATTTGCTCACCGAAACTCAACAATGCTATCAGCCTGAAGTGTCCAGCCTTATGTCTCAACCAGCTCTGGGTGTAGATGTGTTAAATCCCGGTTGCATCACATGCCCTGAGTGAATTATTTAAGAATTGCTCTCTATTTCACTGTCTTTATGATTTTTTTTTGAAATTTATTTTGATAATGGGATTTATCGGATTTTCACTGCTGCGTTTATGCCGCTGTACACACGCTTGATTCTCTTACGGAGACATATATATCCATGGGTTTTAAGATTCTTCCTAGTCAGGTATATTCCTAGGCGTTGAATATGTGGTGTTGGGTCCATTTCGTTGAGCAAGGAGTAGGTCTTGTCTATTACATATTTGGCTTATGGAAAGTTATCTGTGCTAATTTCAGTCTCTGGTTTTATGAAGCACCCCAACGCACCTATCCCCATAAGCAAGCACTAGTTGGTTTTCTAAATTTGAGACCCTGTTCTGTTTTGTAATTCAGTTCATGTGTAGTCAAGTTTACATTCCGTGTATTAGTGATATCTTATGATGTTTCTTTTTCTGTGTGACGTAGTTCACGTAGAATCACCGTACCTGCATCCACTCACTATGCCGCTACGGGCCTGATGACACAGATTTCATTGCTGAGTGATATTGCATTGTACGTACGTGCCACAACTTCTTTATCCATATTTTGCTTTCTGGGATATTTACCTGTTACTGTAGACGAGCTTCTTGTGAACACAGCCGTCCCAAATATTGGGGTGGCTGTCTGTTTTTGATTTTAATTTCCGTAAGCTATAGGACCATAAGTGGAAGTGCCATAGACTGTGTTGCTTTGTTTCTTATGTGTTTCAGGAAACACCATACACTTCTCCAGGCTGGCTGCTGGCAATTTACATCCTGCCAATCAGCATAACAAGGCACCCTGTTCTCCATATCCTGTCCTACCTTTCTGGATTTTACACTTTTTTCAGATGGCCCTCTTGCCCGGGGGGCAGTGAGACTTCATTGTAGTGCAGATTTCCTTTACAGGCTTGCTTGGTTGGCCAAAAAGGGCGTATGCGTTTTTTCCTGAATATATTCAGGAAAAAACGCATACGCCCTTTTTGGCCAAGTGCATCATTGTCGACGTTCTGCCTCTTTTCCTATGCTTTCAGGGCAATTCCAGTCTACCCCCTGCAATCGTTTTCCTGAAATTCTGCCCCGCTTTCAAGTCCCCTTCGCAGGCTTACTTCAATATATTTTTGGAGGATAGCTGTCATTTATAACTCTGCAGGTTTGTGAATTACAGTGCCCCTGAGCTCCTTTCTTCAACTCGCTTTCTTGTGAACTGGGCACAAAACCGCAGGATTGCTTCAGGCCCTAATCTGTTTCGGGCAGGGCATGCTGAGCCTTTGGTAAATTCCTCTTCCTGGTGGGAAATGAGCGTTACATTTGCCCGTGCAGACACCTACAGCTAGTCTCTCATTGGTTCTCCCTATTCCTGTTCATCTTGCACAGAAATTGCAAGCTGTGCCAAACAGGAGGTTAAAGGCACTGACTCTCCAAGCAGGGAGACTGTTAGTAAATCATCTGGAATGGTGAACCCGAGGACCAGGATACGAAAACTGAGATGCATTTTAAATCATTTCCCCATAACACGGTGGACCATACTGTGGGTTTCACATGCATGTTTTAGCTGGAGGAAGAATCCCTTGAACCTGAAGAGTTGGGACCCATGGAATAGGTACCATACAGTATGACTTCAAAGGGTGTGCATTTGCTCACCTAAACTCACCAATGCTATCAGCCTGAAGTGTCCAGCCTTATGTCTCAACCAGCTCTGGGTGTAGATGTGGTCAATCCCGGTTGCATCACATGCCCTGAGTGAATTATTTAAGAATTGCTCTCTATTTCACTGTCTTTGTGTTTTGTTTTCGAAATTTATTTTGATAATGGGATTTATCGGATTTTCACTGCTGCCTTTCGGCCGCTGTACACACCCTTGATTCTCTTACGGAGACATATATATCCATGGGTTTTAAGATTCTTCCTAGTCAGGTATATTCCTAGGCCTTGAATATGTGGTGTTGGGTCCATTTCGTTGAGCAAGGAGTAGGTCTTGTCTATTACATATTGGGCTTATGGAAAGTTATCTGTGCTAATTTCAGTCTCTGGTTTTATGCAGCACCCCAAGCCACCTTTCCCCATAAGCAAGCACTAGTTGGTTTTCTAAATTTGAGACCCTTTTCTATTTTGTAATTCAGTTCATGTGTAGTCAAGTTTACATTCCGTGTATTCGTGATATCTTATGATGTTTCTTTTTCTGTGTGACGTAGTTCACGTAGAATCACCGTACCTGCATCCACTCACTATGCCGCTATGGGCCTGATGACACAGATTTCATTGCTGAGTGATATTGCATTGTACGTACGTGCCACAAGTTCTTTATCCATTTTTTGCTTTCTGGGATATTTACCTGATACTGTAGACGAGCTTCTTGTGAACACAGCCGTCTCAAATATTGGGGTGGCTGTCTGTTTTTGATTTTAATTTCCGTAAGCTATAGGACCATAAGTGGAAGTGCCATAGACTGTGTTGCTTTGTTTCTTTCGTGTTTCAGGAAACACCATACACTTCTCCAGGCTGGCTGCTGGCAATTTACATCCTGCCAATCAGCATAACAAGGCTCCCTGTTCTCCATATCCTGTCCTACCTTTCTGGATTTTACACTTTTTTCAGATGGCCCTTTTGCCAGGGGGGCAGTGAGACTTCATTGTAGTGCAGATTTCATTTACAGGCTTGCTTGGTTGGCCAAAAAGGGCGTATGCGTTTTTTCCTGAATATATTCAGGAAAAAACGCATACGCCCTTTTTGGCCAAGTGCATCATTGTCGACGTTCTGCCTCTTTTCCTATGCTTTCAGGGCAATTCCAGTCTACCCACTGCAATCGTTTTCCTGAAATTCTGCCCCGCTTTCAACTCCCCTTCGCAGGCTTACTTCAATATATTTTTGGAGGATAGCTGTCATTTATAACTCTGCAGGTTTGTGAATTACAGTGCCCCTGAGCTCCTTTCTTCAACTCGCTTTCTTGTGAGCTGGGCACAAAACCGCAGGATTGCTTCAGGCCCTAATCTGTTTCCGGCAGGGCACGCTGAGCCTTTGGTTAATTCCTCTTCCTGGTGGTCAATGAGCGTTACATTTGCCCGTGCAGACACCTACAGCTAGTCTCTCATTGGTTCTCCCTATTCCTGTTCATTTTGCACAGAAATTGCAAGCTGTGCCAAAGAGGAGGTTAAAGGAACTGACTCTCCAAGCGGGGAGAGTGTTAGTAAAGCATCTGGAATGGTGAACCCGAGGACCAGGATACGAAAACTGAGATGCATTTTAAATCATTTCCCAATCACATGGTGGACGATACTCTTGGTTTCCCATGCATGTTTTAGCTGGAGGAAGAATCCCTTGAACCTGGAGAGTTGGGACCCATGGAATGGGTACCATGCAGTATGACTTCAAAGGGTCTGCATTTGCTCACCGAAACTCACCAATGCTATCAGCCTGAAGTGTCCAGCCTTATGTCTCAACCAGCTCTGGGTGTAGATGTGTTAAATCCCGGTTGCATCACATGCCCTGAGTGAATTATTTAAGAATTGCTCTCTATTTCACTGTCTTTATGATTTTTTTTTGAAATTTATTTTGATAATGGGATTTATCGGATTTTCACTGCTGCGTTTATGCCGCTGTACACACGCTTGATTCTCTTACGGAGACATATATATCCATGGGTTTTAAGATTCTTCCTAGCCAGGTATATTCCTAGGCGTTGAATATGTGGTGTTGGGTCCATTTCGTTGAGCAAGGAGTAGGTCTTGTCTATTACATATTTGGCTTATGGAAAGTTATCTGTGCTAATTTCAGTCTCTGGTTTTATGAAGCACCCCAACGCACCTTTCCCCATAAGCAAGCACTAGTTGGTTTTCTAAATTTGAGACCCTGTTCTGTTTTGTAATTCAGTTCATGTGTAGTCAAGTTTACATTCCGTGTATTAGTGATATCTTATGATGTTTCTTTTTCTGTGTGACGTAGTTCACGTAGAATCACCGTACCTGCATCCACTCACTATGCCGCTACGGGCCTGATGACACAGATTTCATTGCTGAGTGATATTGCATTGTACGTACGTGCCACAACTTCTTTATCCATATTTTGCTTTCTGGGATATTTACCTGTTACTGTAGACGAGCTTCTTGTGAACACAGCCGTCCCAAATATTGGGGTGGCTGTCTGTTTTTGATTTTAATTTCCGTAAGCTATAGGACCATAAGTGGAAGTGCCATAGACTGTGTTGCTTTGTTTCTTATGTGTTTCAGGAAACACCATACACTTCTCCAGGCTGGCTGCTGGCAATTTACATCCTGCCAATCAGCATAACAAGGCTCCCTGTTCTCCATATCCTGTCCTACCTTTCTGGATTTTACACTTTTTTCAGATGGCCCTCTTGCCCGGGGGGCAGTGAGACTTCATTGTAGTGCAGATTTCCTTTACAGGCTTGCTTGGTTGGCCAAAAAGGGCGTATGCGTTTTTTCCTGAATATATTCAGGAAAAAACGCATACGCCCTTTTTGGCCAAGTGCATCATTGTCGACGTTCTGCCTCTTTTCCTATGCTTTCAGGGCAATTCCAGTCTACCCCCTGCAATCGTTTTCCTGAAATTCTGCCCCGCTTTCAAGTCCCCTTCGCAGGCTTACTTCAATATATTTTTGGAGGATAGCTGTCATTTATAACTCTGCAGGTTTGTGAATTACAGTGCCCCTGAGCTCCTTTCTTCAACTCGCTTTCTTGTGAACTGGGCACAAAACCGCAGGATTGCTTCAGGCCCTAATCTGTTTCGGGCAGGGCATGCTGAGCCTTTGGTAAATTCCTCTTCCTGGTGGGAAATGAGCGTTACATTTGCCCGTGCAGACACCTACAGCTAGTCTCTCATTGGTTCTCCCTATTCCTGTTCATCTTGCACAGAAATTGCAAGCTGTGCCAAACAGGAGGTTAAAGGCACTGACTCTCCAAGCAGGGAGACTGTTAGTAAATCATCTGGAATGGTGAACCCGAGGACCAGGATACGAAAACTGAGATGCATTTTAAATCATTTCCCCATAACACGGTGGACCATACTGTGGGTTTCACATGCATGTTTTAGCTGGAGGAAGAATCCCTTGAACCTGAAGAGTTGGGACCCATGGAATAGGTACCATACAGTATGACTTCAAAGGGTCTGCATTTGCTCACCGAAACTCAACAATGCTATCAGCCTGAAGTGTCCAGCCTTATGTCTCAACCAGCTCTGGGTGTAGATGTGTTAAATCCCGGTTGCATCACATGCCCTGAGTGAATTATTTAAGAATTGCTCTCTATTTCACTGTCTTTATGATTTTTTTTTGAAATTTATTTTGATAATGGGATTTATCGGATTTTCACTGCTGCGTTTATGCCGCTGTACACACGCTTGATTCTCTTACGGAGACATATATATCCATGGGTTTTAAGATTCTTCCTAGTCAGGTATATTCCTAGGCGTTGAATATGTGGTGTTGGGTCCATTTCGTTGAGCAAGGAGTAGGTCTTGTCTATTACATATTTGGCTTATGGAAAGTTATCTGTGCTAATTTCAGTCTCTGGTTTTATGAAGCACCCCAACGCACCTTTCCCCATAAGCAAGCACTAGTTGGTTTTCTAAATTTGAGACCCTGTTCTGTTTTGTAATTCAGTTCATGTGTAGTCAAGTTTACATTCCGTGTATTAGTGATATCTTATGATGTTTCTTTTTCTGTGTGACGTAGTTCACGTAGAATCACCGTACCTGCATCCACTCACTATGCCGCTACGGGCCTGATGACACAGATTTCATTGCTGAGTGATATTGCATTGTACGTACGTGCCACAACTTCTTTATCCATATTTTGCTTTCTGGGATATTTACCTGTTACTGTAGACGAGCTTCTTGTGAACACAGCCGTCCCAAATATTGGGGTGGCTGTCTGTTTTTGATTTTAATTTCCGTAAGCTATAGGACCATAAGTGGAAGTGCCATAGACTGTGTTGCTTTGTTTCTTATGTGTTTCAGGAAACACCATACACTTCTCCAGGCTGGCTGCTGGCAATTTACATCCTGCCAATCAGCATAACAAGGCTCCCTGTTCTCCATATCCTGTCCTACCTTTCTGGATTTTACACTTTTTTCAGATGGCCCTCTTGCCCGGGGGGCAGTGAGACTTCATTGTAGTGCAGATTTCCTTTACAGGCTTGCTTGGTTGGCCAAAAAGGGCGTATGCGTTTTTTCCTGAATATATTCAGGAAAAAACGCATACGCCCTTTTTGGCCAAGTGCATCATTGTCGACGTTCTGCCTCTTTTCCTATGCTTTCAGGGCAATTCCAGTCTACCCCCTGCAATCGTTTTCCTGAAATTCTGCCCCGCTTTCAAGTCCCCTTCGCAGGCTTACTTCAATATATTTTTGGAGGATAGCTGTCATTTATAACTCTGCAGGTTTGTGAATTACAGTGCCCCTGAGCTCCTTTCTTCAACTCGCTTTCTTGTGAACTGGGCACAAAACCGCAGGATTGCTTCAGGCCCTAATCTGTTTCGGGCAGGGCATGCTGAGCCTTTGGTAAATTCCTCTTCCTGGTGGGAAATGAGCGTTACATTTGCCCGTGCAGACACCTACAGCTAGTCTCTCATTGGTTCTCCCTATTCCTGTTCATCTTGCACAGAAATTGCAAGCTGTGCCAAACAGGAGGTTAAAGGCACTGACTCTCCAAGCAGGGAGACTGTTAGTAAATCATCTGGAATGGTGAACCCGAGGACCAGGATACGAAAACTGAGATGCATTTTAAATCATTTCTCCATAACACGGTGGACCATACTGTGGGTTTCACATGCATGTTTTAGCTGGAGGAAGAATCCCTTGAACCTGAAGAGTTGGGACCCATGGAATAGGTACCATACAGTATGACTTCAAAGGGTGTGCATTTGCTCACCTAAACTCACCAATGCTATCAGCCTGAAGTGTCCAGCCTTATGTCTCAACCAGCTCTGGGTGTAGATGTGGTCAATCCCGGTTGCATCACATGCCCTGAGTGAATTATTTAAGAATTGCTCTCTATTTCACTGTCTTTGTGTTTTGTTTTCGAAATTTATTTTGATAATGGGATTTATCGGATTTTCACTGCTGCCTTTCGGCCGCTGTACACACCCTTGATTCTCTTACGGAGACATATATATCCATGGGTTTTAAGATTCTTCCTAGTCAGGTATATTCCTAGGCGTTGAATATGTGGTGTTGGGTCCATTTCGTTGAGCAAGGAGTAGGTCTTGTCTATTACATATTGGGCTTATGGAAAGTTATCTGTGCTAATTTCAGTCTCTGGTTTTATGCAGCACCCCAAGGCACCTTTCCCCATAAGCAAGCACTAGTTGGTTTTCTAAATTTGAGACCCTTTTCTATTTTGTAATTCAGTTCATGTGTAGTCAAGTTTACATTCCGTGTATTCGTGATATCTTATGATGTTTCTTTTTCTGTGTGACGTAGTTCACGTAGAATCACCGTACCTGCATCCACTCACTATGCCGCTATGGGCCTGATGACACAGATTTCATTGCTGAGTGATATTGCATTGTACGTACGTGCCACATGTTCTTTATCCATTTTTTGCTTTCTGGGATATTTACCTGATACTGTAGACGAGCTTCTTGTGAACACAGCCGTCTCAAATATTGGGGTGGCTGTCTGTTTTTGATTTTAATTTCCGTAAGCTATAGGACCATAAGTGGAAGTGCCATAGACTGTGTTGGTTTGTTTCTTTCGTGTTTCAGGAAACACCATACACTTCTCCAGGGTGGCTGCTGGCAATTTACATCCTGCCAATCAGCATAACAAGGCTCCCTGTTCTCCATATCCTGTCCTACCTTTCTGGATTTTACACTTTTTTCAGATGGCCCTTTTGCCAGGGGGGCAGTGAGACTTCATTGTAGTGCAGATTTCATTTACAGGCTTGCTTGGTTGGCCAAAAAGGGCGTATGCGTTTTTTCCTGAATATATTCAGGAAAAAACGCATACGCCCTTTTTGGCCAAGTGCATCATTGTCGACGTTCTGCCTCTTTTCCTATGCTTTCAGGGCAATTCCAGTCTACCCCCTGCAATCGTTTTCCTGAAATTCTGCCCCGCTTTCAAGTCCCCTTCGCAGGCTTACTTCAATATATTTTTGGAGGATAGCTGTCATTTATAACTCTGCAGGTTTGTGAATTACAGTGCCCCTGAGCTCCTTTCTTCAACTCGCTTTCTTGTGAGCTGGGCACAAAACCGCAGGATTGCTTCAGGCCCTAATCTGTTTCCGGCAGGGCACGCTGAGCCTTTGGTTAATTCCTCTTCCTGGTGGGCAATGAGCGTTACATTTGCCCGTGCAGACACCTACAGCTAGTCTCTCATTGGTTCTCCCTATTCCTGTTCATTTTGCACAGAAATTGCAAGCTGTGCCAAAGAGGAGGTTAAAGGAACTGACTCTCCAAGCGGGGAGAGTGTTAGTAAAGCATCTGGAATGGTGAACCCGAGGACCAGGATACGAAAACTGAGATGCATTTTAAATCATTTCCCAATCACATGGTGGACGATACTCTTGGTTTCCCATGCATGTTTTAGCTGGAGGAAGAATCCCTTGAACCTGGAGAGTTGGGACCCATGGAATGGGTACCATGCAGTATGACTTCAAAGGGTCTGCATTTGCTCACCGAAACTCACCAATGCTATCAGCCTGAAGTGTCCAGCCTTATGTCTCAACCAGCTCTGGGTGTAGATGTGTTAAATCCCGGTTGCATCACATGCCCTGAGTGAATTATTTAAGAATTGCTCTCTATTTCACTGTCTTTATGATTTTTTTTTGAAATTTATTTTGATAATGGGATTTATCGGATTTTCACTGCTGCGTTTATGCCGCTGTACACACGCTTGATTCTCTTACGGAGACATATATATCCATGGGTTTTAAGATTCTTCCTAGTCAGGTATATTCCTAGGCGTTGAATATGTGGTGTTGGGTCCATTTCGTTGAGCAAGGAGTAGGTCTTGTCTATTACATATTTGGCTTATGGAAAGTTATCTGTGCTAATTTCAGTCTCTGGTTTTATGAAGCACCCCAACGCACCTTTCCCCATAAGCAAGCACTAGTTGGTTTTCTAAATTTGAGACCCTGTTCTGTTTTGTAATTCAGTTCATGTGTAGTCAAGTTTACATTCCGTGTATTAGTGATATCTTATGATGTTTCTTTTTCTGTGTGACGTAGTTCACGTAGAATCACCGTACCTGCATCCACTCACTATGCCGCTACGGGCCTGATGACACAGATTTCATTGCTGAGTGATATTGCATTGTACGTACGTGCCACAACTTCTTTATCCATATTTTGCTTTCTGGGATATTTACCTGTTACTGTAGACGAGCTTCTTGTGAACACAGCCGTCCCAAATATTGGGGTGGCTGTCTGTTTTTGATTTTAATTTCCGTAAGCTATAGGACCATAAGTGGAAGTGCCATAGACTGTGTTGCTTTGTTTCTTATGTGTTTCAGGAAACACCATACACTTCTCCAGGCTGGCTGCTGGCAATTTACATCCTGCCAATCAGCATAACAAGGCTCCCTGTTCTCCATATCCTGTCCTACCTTTCTGGATTTTACACTTTTTTCAGATGGCCCTCTTGCCCGGGGGGCAGTGAGACTTCATTGTAGTGCAGATTTCCTTTACAGGCTTGCTTGGTTGGCCAAAAAGGGCGTATGCGTTTTTTCCTGAATATATTCAGGAAAAAACGCATACGCCCTTTTTGGCCAAGTGCATCATTGTCGACGTTCTGCCTCTTTTCCTATGCTTTCAGGGCAATTCCAGTCTACCCCCTGCAATCGTTTTCCTGAAATTCTGCCCCGCTTTCAAGTCCCCTTCGCAGGCTTACTTCAATATATTTTTGGAGGATAGCTGTCATTTATAACTCTGCAGGTTTGTGAATTACAGTGCCCCTGAGCTCCTTTCTTCAACTCGCTTTCTTGTGAACTGGGCACAAAACCGCAGGATTGCTTCAGGCCCTAATCTGTTTCGGGCAGGGCATGCTGAGCCTTTGGTAAATTCCTCTTCCTGGTGGGAAATGAGCGTTACATTTGCCCGTGCAGACACCTACAGCTAGTCTCTCATTGGTTCTCCCTATTCCTGTTCATCTTGCACAGAAATTGCAAGCTGTGCCAAACAGGAGGTTAAAGGCACTGACTCTCCAAGCAGGGAGACTGTTAGTAAATCATCTGGAATGGTGAACCCGAGGACCAGGATACGAAAACTGAGATGCATTTTAAATCATTTCCCCATAACACGGTGGACCATACTGTGGGTTTCACATGCATGTTTTAGCTGGAGGAAGAATCCCTTGAACCTGAAGAGTTGGGACCCATGGAATAGGTACCATACAGTATGACTTCAAAGGGTGTGCATTTGCTCACCTAAACTCACCAATGCTATCAGCCTGAAGTGTCCAGCCTTATGTCTCAACCAGCTCTGGGTGTAGATGTGGTCAATCCCGGTTGCATCACATGCCCTGAGTGAATTATTTAAGAATTGCTCTCTATTTCACTGTCTTTGTGTTTTGTTTTCGAAATTTATTTTGATAATGGGATTTATCGGATTTTCACTGCTGCCTTTCGGCCGCTGTACACACCCTTGATTCTCTTACGGAGACATATATATCCATGGGTTTTAAGATTCTTCCTAGTCAGGTATATTCCTAGGCGTTGAATATGTGGTGTTGGGTCCATTTCGTTGAGCAAGGAGTAGGTCTTGTCTATTACATATTGGGCTTATGGAAAGTTATCTGTGCTAATTTCAGTCTCTGGTTTTATGCAGCACCCCAAGGCACCTTTCCCCATAAGCAAACACTAGTTGGTTTTCTAAATTTGAGACCCTTTTCTATTTTGTAATTCAGTTCATGTGTAGTCAAGTTTACATTCCGTGTATTCGTGATATCTTATGATGTTTCTTTTTCTGTGTGACGTAGTTCACGTAGAATCACCGTACCTGCATCCACTCACTATGCCGCTATGGGCCTGATGACACAGATTTCATTGCTGAGTGATATTGCATTGTACGTACGTGCCACAAGTTCTTTATCCATTTTTTGCTTTCTGGGATATTTACCTGATACTGTAGACGAGCTTCTTGTGAACACAGCCGTCTCAAATATTGGGGTGGCTGTCTGTTTTTGATTTTAATTTCCGTAAGCTATAGGACCATAAGTGGAAGTGCCATAGGCTGTGTTGCTTTGTTTCTTTCGTGTTTCAGGAAACACCATACACTTCTCCAGGGTGGCTGCTGGCAATTTACATCCTGCCAATCAGCATAACAAGGCTCCCTGTTCTCCATATCCTGTCCTACCTTTCTGGATTTTACACTTTTTTCAGATGGCCCTTTTGCCAGGGGGGCAGTGAGACTTCATTGTAGTGCAGATTTCATTTACAGGCTTGCTTGGTTGGCCAAAAAGGGCGTATGCGTTTTTTCCTGAATATATTCAGGAAAAAACGCATACGCCCTTTTTGGCCAAGTGCATCATTGTCGACGTTCTGCCTCTTTTCCTATGCTTTCAGGGCAATTCCAGTCTACCCCCTGCAATCGTTTTCCTGAAATTCTGCCCCGCTTTCAAGTCCCCTTCGCAGGCTTACTTCAATATATTTTTGGAGGAAAGCTGTCATTTATAACTCTGCAGGTTTGTGAATTACAGTGCCCCTGGGCTCCTTTCTTCAACTCGCTTTCTTGTGAGCTGGGCACAAAACCGCAGGATTGCTTCAGGCCCTAATCTGTTTCCAGCAGGGCACACTGAGCCTTTGTTTAATTCCTCTTCCTGGTGGGCAATGAGCGTTACATTTGCCCGTGCAGACACCTACAGCTAGTCTCTCATTGGTTCTCCCTATTCCTGTTCATTTTGCACAGAAATTGCAAGCTGTGCCAAAGAGGAGGTTAAAGGCACTGACTCTCCAAGCGGGGAGAGTGTTAGTAAAGCATCTGGAATGGTGAACCCGAGGACCAGGATACGAAAACTGAGATGCATTTTAAATCATTTCCCAATCACATGGTGGACGATACTCTTGGTTTCCCATGCATGTTTTAGCTGGAGGAAGAATCCCTTGAACCTGGAGAGTTGGGACCCATGGAATGGGTACCATGCAGTATGACTTCAAAGGGTCTGCATTTGCTCACCGAAACTCACCAATGCTATCAGCCTGAAGTGTCCAGCCTTATGTCTCAACCAGCTCTGGGTGTAGATGTGTTAAATCCCGGTTGCATCACATGCCCTGAGTGAATTATTTAAGAATTGCTCTCTATTTCACTGTCTTTATGATTTTTTTTTGAAATTTATTTTGATAATGGGATTTATCGGATTTTCACTGCTGCGTTTATGCCGCTGTACACACGCTTGATTCTCTTACAGAGACATATATATCCATGGGTTTTAAGATTCTTCCTAGTCAGGTATATTCCTAGGCGTTGAATATGTGGTGTTGGGTCCATTTCGTTGAGCAAGGAGTAGGTCTTGTCTATTACATATTTGGCTTATGGAAAGTTATCTGTGCTAATTTCAGTCTCTGGTTTTATGAAGCACCCCAACGCACCTTTCCCCATAAGCAAGCACTAGTTGGTTTTCTAAATTTGAGACCCTGTTCTGTTTTGTAATTCAGTTCATGTGTAGTCAAGTTTACATTCCGTGTATTAGTGATATCTTATGATGTTTCTTTTTCTGTGTGACGTAGTTCACGTAGAATCACCGTACCTGCATCCACTCACTATGCCGCTACGGGCCTGATGACACAGATTTCATTGCTGAGTGATATTGCATTGTACGTACGTGCCACAACTTCTTTATCCATATTTTGCTTTCTGGGATATTTACCTGTTACTGTAGACGAGCTTCTTGTGAACACAGCCGTCCCAAATATTGGGGTGGCTGTCTGTTTTTGATTTTAATTTCCGTAAGCTATAGGACCATAAGTGGAAGTGCCATAGACTGTGTTGCTTTGTTTCTTATGTGTTTCAGGAAACACCATACACTTCTCCAGGCTGGCTGCTGGCAATTTACATCCTGCCAATCAGCATAACAAGGCTCCCTGTTCTCCATATCCTGTCCTACCTTTCTGGATTTTACACTTTTTTCAGATGGCCCTCTTGCCCGGGGGGCAGTGAGACTTCATTGTAGTGCAGATTTCCTTTACAGGCTTGCTTGGTTGGCCAAAAAGGGCGTATGCGTTTTTTCCTGAATATATTCAGGAAAAAACGCATACGCCCTTTTTGGCCAAGTGCATCATTGTCGACGTTCTGCCTCTTTTCCTATGCTTTCAGGGCAATTCCAGTCTACCCCCTGCAATCGTTTTCCTGAAATTCTGCCCCGCTTTCAAGTCCCCTTCGCAGGCTTACTTCAATATATTTTTGGAGGAAAGCTGTCATTTATAACTCTGCAGGTTTGTGAATTACAGTGCCCCTGAGCTCCTTTCTTCAACTCGCTTTCTTGTGAACTGGGCACAAAACCGCAGGATTGCTTCAGGCCCTAATCTGTTTCGGGCAGGGCATGCTGAGCCTTTGGTAAATTCCTCTTCCTGGTGGGAAATGAGCGTTACATTTGCCCGTGCAGACACCTACAGCTAGTCTCTCATTGGTTCTCCCTATTCCTGTTCATCTTGCACAGAAATTGCAAGCTGTGCCAAACAGGAGGTTAAAGGCACTGACTCTCAAAGCAGGGAGACTGTTAGTAAATCATCTGGAATGGTGATCCCGAGGACCAGGATACGAAAACTGAGATGCATTTTAAATCATTTCCCCATAACACGGTGGACCATACTGTGGGTTTCACATGCATGTTTTAGCTGGAGGAAGAATTCCTTGAACCTGAAGAGTTGGGACCCATGGAATAGGTACCATACAGTATGACTTCAAAGGGTCTGCATTTGCTCACCGAAACTCACCAATGCTATCAGCCTGAAGTGTCCAGCCTTATATCTCAACCAGCTCTGGGTGTAGATGTGTTAAATCCCGGTTGCATCACATGCCCTGAGTGAATTATTTAAGAATTGCTCTCTATTTCACTGTCTTTGTGTTTTGTTTTCGAAATTTATTTTGATAATGGGATTTATCGGATTTTCACTGCTGCGTTTATGCCGCTGTACACACGCTTGATTCTCTTACGGAGACATATATATCCATGGGTTTTAAGATTCTTCCTAGTCAGGTATATTCCTAGGCGTTGAATATGTGGTGTTGGGTCCATTTCGTTGAGCAAGGAGTAGGTCTTGTCTATTACATATTTGGCTTATGGAAAGTTATCTGTGCTAATTTCAGTCTCTGGTTTTATGAAGCACCCCAACGCACCTTTCCCCATAAGCAAGCACTAGTTGGTTTTCTAAATTTGAGACCCTGTTCTGTTTTGTAATTCAGTTCATGTGTAGTCAAGTTTACATTCCGTGTATTAGTGATATCTTATGATGTTTCTTTTTCTGTGTGACGTAGTTCACGTAGAATCACCGTACCTGCATCCACTCACTATGCCGCTACGGGCCTGATGACACAGATTTCATTGCTGAGTGATATTGCATTGTACGTACGTGCCACAACTTCTTTATCCATTTTTTGCTTTCTGGGATATTTACCTGATACTGTAGACGAGCTTCTTGTGAACACAGCCGTCCCAAATATTGGGGTGGCTGTCTGTTTTTGATTTTAATTTCCGTAAGCTATAGGACCATAAGTGGAAGTGCCATAGGCTGTGTTGCTTTGTTTCTTACGTGTTTCAGGAAACACCATACACTTCTCCAGGGTGGCTGCTGGCAATTTACATCCTGCCAATCAGCATAACAAGGCTCCCTGTTCTCCATATCCTGTCCTACCTTTCTGGATTTTACACTTTTTTCAGATGGCCCTTTTGCCCGGTGGGCAGTGAGACTTCATTTTTTTGCAGATTTCCTTTACAGGCTTGCTTGGTTGGCCAAAAAGGGCGTATGCGTTTTTTCCTGAATATATTCAGGAAAAAACGCATACGCCCTTTTTGGCCAAGTGCATCATTGTCGACGTTCTGCCTCTTTTCCTATGCTTTCAGGGCAATTCCAGTCTACCCCCTGCAATCGTTTTCCTGAAATTCTGCCCCGCTTTCAAGTCCCCTTCGCAGGCTTACTTCAATATATTTTTGGAGGATAGCTGTCATTTATAACTCTGCAGGTTTGTGAATTACAGTGCCCCTGAGCTCCTTTCTTCAACTCGCTTTCTTGTGAACTGGGCACAAAACCGCAGGATTGCTTCAGGCCCTAATCTGTTTCGGGCAGGGCATGCTGAGCCTTTGGTAAATTCCTCTTCCTGGTGGGAAATGAGCGTTACATTTGCCCGTGCAGACACCTACAGCTAGTCTCTCATTGGTTCTCCCTATTCCTGTTCATCTTGCACAGAAATTGCAAGCTGTGCCAAACAGGAGGTTAAAGGCACTGACTCTCCAAGCAGGGAGACTGTTAGTAAATCATCTGGAATGGTGAACCCGAGGACCAGGATACGAAAACTGAGATGCATTTTAAATCATTTCCCCATAACACGGTGGACCATACTGTGGGTTTCACATGCATGTTTTAGCTGGAGGAAGAATCCCTTGAACCTGAAGAGTTGGGACCCATGGAATAGGTACCATACAGTATGACTTCAAAGGGTGTGCATTTGCTCACCTAAACTCACCAATGCTATCAGCCTGAAGTGTCCAGCCTTATGTCTCAACCAGCTCTGGGTGTAGATGTGGTCAATCCCGGTTGCATCACATGCCCTGAGTGAATTATTTAAGAATTGCTCTCTATTTCACTGTCTTTGTGTTTTGTTTTCGAAATTTATTTTGATAATGGGATTTATCGGATTTTCACTGCTGCCTTTCGGCCGCTGTACACACCCTTGATTCTCTTACGGAGACATATATATCCATGGGTTTTAAGATTCTTCCTAGTCAGGTATATTCCTAGGCGTTGAATATGTGGTGTTGGGTCCATTTCGTTGAGCAAGGAGTAGGTCTTGTCTATTACATATTGGGCTTATGGAAAGTTATCTGTGCTAATTTCAGTCTCTGGTTTTATGCAGCACCCCAAGGCACCTTTCCCCATAAGCAAACACTAGTTGGTTTTCTAAATTTGAGACCCTTTTCTATTTTGTAATTCAGTTCATGTGTAGTCAAGTTTACATTCCGTGTATTCGTGATATCTTATGATGTTTCTTTTTCTGTGTGACGTAGTTCACGTAGAATCACCGTACCTGCATCCACTCACTATGCCGCTATGGGCCTGATGACACAGATTTCATTGCTGAGTGATATTGCATTGTACGTACGTGCCACAAGTTCTTTATCCATTTTTTGCTTTCTGGGATATTTACCTGATACTGTAGACGAGCTTCTTGTGAACACAGCCGTCTCAAATATTGGGGTGGCTGTCTGTTTTTGATTTTAATTTCCGTAAGCTATAGGACCATAAGTGGAAGTGCCATAGGCTGTGTTGCTTTGTTTCTTTCGTGTTTCAGGAAACACCATACACTTCTCCAGGGTGGCTGCTGGCAATTTACATCCTGCCAATCAGCATAACAAGGCTCCCTGTTCTCCATATCCTGTCCTACCTTTCTGGATTTTACACTTTTTTCAGATGGCCCTTTTGCCAGGGGGGCAGTGAGACTTCATTGTAGTGCAGATTTCATTTACAGGCTTGCTTGGTTGGCCAAAAAGGGCGTATGCGTTTTTTCCTGAATATATTCAGGAAAAAACGCATACGCCCTTTTTGGCCAAGTGCATCATTGTCGACGTTCTGCCTCTTTTCCTATGCTTTCAGGGCAATTCCAGTCTACCCCCTGCAATCGTTTTCCTGAAATTCTGCCCCGCTTTCAAGTCCCCTTCGCAGGCTTACTTCAATATATTTTTGGAGGAAAGCTGTCATTTATAACTCTGCAGGTTTGTGAATTACAGTGCCCCTGGGCTCCTTTCTTCAACTCGCTTTCTTGTGAGCTGGGCACAAAACCGCAGGATTGCTTCAGGCCCTAATCTGTTTCCAGCAGGGCACACTGAGCCTTTGTTTAATTCCTCTTCCTGGTGGGCAATGAGCGTTACATTTGCCCGTGCAGACACCTACAGCTAGTCTCTCATTGGTTCTCCCTATTCCTGTTCATTTTGCACAGAAATTGCAAGCTGTGCCAAAGAGGAGGTTAAAGGCACTGACTCTCCAAGCGGGGAGAGTGTTAGTAAAGCATCTGGAATGGTGAACCCGAGGACCAGGATACGAAAACTGAGATGCATTTTAAATCATTTCCCAATCACATGGTGGACGATACTCTTGGTTTCCCATGCATGTTTTAGCTGGAGGAAGAATCCCTTGAACCTGGAGAGTTGGGACCCATGGAATGGGTACCATGCAGTATGACTTCAAAGGGTCTGCATTTGCTCACCGAAACTCACCAATGCTATCAGCCTGAAGTGTCCAGCCTTATGTCTCAACCAGCTCTGGGTGTAGATGTGTTAAATCCCGGTTGCATCACATGCCCTGAGTGAATTATTTAAGAATTGCTCTCTATTTCACTGTCTTTATGATTTTTTTTTGAAATTTATTTTGATAATGGGATTTATCGGATTTTCACTGCTGCGTTTATGCCGCTGTACACACGCTTGATTCTCTTACAGAGACATATATATCCATGGGTTTTAAGATTCTTCCTAGTCAGGTATATTCCTAGGCGTTGAATATGTGGTGTTGGGTCCATTTCGTTGAGCAAGGAGTAGGTCTTGTCTATTACATATTTGGCTTATGGAAAGTTATCTGTGCTAATTTCAGTCTCTGGTTTTATGAAGCACCCCAACGCACCTTTCCCCATAAGCAAGCACTAGTTGGTTTTCTAAATTTGAGACCCTGTTCTGTTTTGTAATTCAGTTCATGTGTAGTCAAGTTTACATTCCGTGTATTAGTGATATCTTATGATGTTTCTTTTTCTGTGTGACGTAGTTCACGTAGAATCACCGTACCTGCATCCACTCACTATGCCGCTACGGGCCTGATGACACAGATTTCATTGCTGAGTGATATTGCATTGTACGTACGTGCCACAACTTCTTTATCCATATTTTGCTTTCTGGGATATTTACCTGTTACTGTAGACGAGCTTCTTGTGAACACAGCCGTCCCAAATATTGGGGTGGCTGTCTGTTTTTGATTTTAATTTCCGTAAGCTATAGGACCATAAGTGGAAGTGCCATAGACTGTGTTGCTTTGTTTCTTATGTGTTTCAGGAAACACCATACACTTCTCCAGGCTGGCTGCTGGCAATTTACATCCTGCCAATCAGCATAACAAGGCTCCCTGTTCTCCATATCCTGTCCTACCTTTCTGGATTTTACACTTTTTTCAGATGGCCCTCTTGCCCGGGGGGCAGTGAGACTTCATTGTAGTGCAGATTTCCTTTACAGGCTTGCTTGGTTGGCCAAAAAGGGCGTATGCGTTTTTTCCTGAATATATTCAGGAAAAAACGCATACGCCCTTTTTGGCCAAGTGCATCATTGTCGACGTTCTGCCTCTTTTCCTATGCTTTCAGGGCAATTCCAGTCTACCCCCTGCAATCGTTTTCCTGAAATTCTGCCCCGCTTTCAAGTCCCCTTCGCAGGCTTACTTCAATATATTTTTGGAGGAAAGCTGTCATTTATAACTCTGCAGGTTTGTGAATTACAGTGCCCCTGAGCTCCTTTCTTCAACTCGCTTTCTTGTGAACTGGGCACAAAACCGCAGGATTGCTTCAGGCCCTAATCTGTTTCGGGCAGGGCATGCTGAGCCTTTGGTAAATTCCTCTTCCTGGTGGGAAATGAGCGTTACATTTGCCCGTGCAGACACCTACAGCTAGTCTCTCATTGGTTCTCCCTATTCCTGTTCATCTTGCACAGAAATTGCAAGCTGTGCCAAACAGGAGGTTAAAGGCACTGACTCTCAAAGCAGGGAGACTGTTAGTAAATCATCTGGAATGGTGATCCCGAGGACCAGGATACGAAAACTGAGATGCATTTTAAATCATTTCCCCATAACACGGTGGACCATACTGTGGGTTTCACATGCATGTTTTAGCTGGAGGAAGAATTCCTTGAACCTGAAGAGTTGGGACCCATGGAATAGGTACCATACAGTATGACTTCAAAGGGTCTGCATTTGCTCACCGAAACTCACCAATGCTATCAGCCTGAAGTGTCCAGCCTTATATCTCAACCAGCTCTGGGTGTAGATGTGTTAAATCCCGGTTGCATCACATGCCCTGAGTGAATTATTTAAGAATTGCTCTCTATTTCACTGTCTTTGTGTTTTGTTTTCGAAATTTATTTTGATAATGGGATTTATCGGATTTTCACTGCTGCGTTTATGCCGCTGTACACACGCTTGATTCTCTTACGGAGACATATATATCCATGGGTTTTAAGATTCTTCCTAGTCAGGTATATTCCTAGGCGTTGAATATGTGGTGTTGGGTCCATTTCGTTGAGCAAGGAGTAGGTCTTGTCTATTACATATTTGGCTTATGGAAAGTTATCTGTGCTAATTTCAGTCTCTGGTTTTATGAAGCACCCCAACGCACCTTTCCCCATAAGCAAGCACTAGTTGGTTTTCTAAATTTGAGACCCTGTTCTGTTTTGTAATTCAGTTCATGTGTAGTCAAGTTTACATTCCGTGTATTAGTGATATCTTATGATGTTTCTTTTTCTGTGTGACGTAGTTCACGTAGAATCACCGTACCTGCATCCACTCACTATGCCGCTACGGGCCTGATGACACAGATTTCATTGCTGAGTGATATTGCATTGTACGTACGTGCCACAACTTCTTTATCCATTTTTTGCTTTCTGGGATATTTACCTGATACTGTAGACGAGCTTCTTGTGAACACAGCCGTCCCAAATATTGGGGTGGCTGTCTGTTTTTGATTTTAATTTCCGTAAGCTATAGGACCATAAGTGGAAGTGCCATAGGCTGTGTTGCTTTGTTTCTTACGTGTTTCAGGAAACACCATACACTTCTCCAGGGTGGCTGCTGGCAATTTACATCCTGCCAATCAGCATAACAAGGCTCCCTGTTCTCCATATCCTGTCCTACCTTTCTGGATTTTACACTTTTTTCAGATGGCCCTTTTGCCCGGTGGGCAGTGAGACTTCATTTTTTTGCAGATTTCCTTTACAGGCTTGCTTGGTTTGCCAAAAAGGGCGTATGCGTTTTTTCCTGAATATATTCAGGAAAAAACGCATACACCATTTTTGGCCAAGTGCATCATTGTCGACGTTGTGCCTCTTTTCCTATGCTTTCAGTGCAATTCCAGTCTACCCCCTGCAATCGTTTTCCTGAAATTCTGCCCCGCTTTCAAGTCCCCTTCGCAGGCTTACTTCAATATATTTTTGGAGGATAGCTGTCAATTATAACTCTGCAGGTTTGTGAATTACAGTGCCCCTGAGCTCCGTTCTTTAACTCGCTTTCTTTTGAGCTGGGCACAAAACCGCAGGATTGCTTCAGGCCCTAATCTGTTTCCAGCAGGGCACACTGAGCCTTTGTTTAATTCCTCTTCCTGGTGGGCAATGAGGGTTACATTTGCCCGTGCAGACACCTAGAGGTAGTTTCTCATTGGTTCTCCCTATTCCTGTTCATCTTGCACAGAAATTGCAAGCAGTGCCAAACAGGAGGTTAAAGGCACTGACTCTCCAAGCGGGGAGACTGTTAGTAAAGCATCTGGAATGGTGAACCCGAGGACCAGGATACGAAAACTGAGATGCATTTTAAATCGTTTCCCAATCACACGGTGGACGATACTCTGGGTTTCCCATGCATGTTTTAGCTGGAGGAAGAATCCCTTGAACCTGGAGAGTTGGGACCCATGGAATGGGTACCATGCAGTATGACTTCAAAGGGTCTGCATTTGCTCACCGAAACTCACCAATGTTATCAGCCTGAAGTGTCCAGCCTTATGTCTCAACCAGCTCTGGGTGTAGATGTGGTCAATCCCGGTTGCATCACATGCCCTGAGTGAATTATTTAAGAATTGCTCTCTATTTCACTGTCTTTGTGTTTTGTTTTTGAAATTTATTTTGAAAGTGCGATTTATCGGATTTTCACTGCTGCGTTTATGCCGCTGTACACACGCTTGATTCTCTTACGGAGACATATAAATCCATGGGTTTTAAGATTCTTCCTAGTCAGGTATATTCCTAGGCGTTGAATATGTGGTGTTGAGTCCATTTCGTTGAGCAAGGAGTAGGTCTTGTCTATTACATATTTGGCTTATGGAATGTTATCTGTGCTAATTTCAGTCTCTGGTTTTATGCAGCACCCCAACGCACCTTTCCCCATAAGCAAGCACTAGTTGGTTTTCTAAATTTGAGACCCTGTTCTGTTTTGTAATTCAGTTCATGTGTAGTCAAGTTTACATTCCGTGTATTAGTGATATCTTATGATGTTTCTTTTTCTGTGTGACGTAGTTCACGTAGAATCACCGTACCTGCATCCACTCACTATGCCGCTACGGGCCTGATGACACAGATTTCATTGCTGAGTGATATTGCATTGTACGTACGTGCCACAACTTCTTTATCCATTTTTTGCTTTCTGGGATATTTACCTGATACTGTAGACGAGCTTCTTGTGAACACAGCCGTCCCAAATATTGGGGTGGCTGTCTGTTTTTGATTTTAATTTCCGTAAGCTATAGGACCATAAGTGGAAGTGCCATAGGCTGTGTTGCTTTGTTTCTTACGTGTTTCAGGAAACACCATACACTTCTCCAGGGTGGCTGCTGGCAATTTACATCCTGCCAATCAGCATAACAAGGCTCCCTGTTCTCCATATCCTGTCCTACCTTTCTGGATTTTACACTTTTTTCAGATGGCCCTTTTGCCCGGTGGGCAGTGAGACTTCATTTTTTTGCAGATTTCCTTTACAGGCTTGCTTGGTTTGCCAAAAAGGGCGTATGCGTTTTTTCCTGAATATATTCAGGAAAAAACGCATACACAATTTTTGGCCAAGTGCATCATTGTCGACGTTGTGCCTCTTTTCCTATGCTTTCAGTGCAATTCCAGTCTACCCCCTGCAATCGTTTTCCTGAAATTCTGCCCCGCTTTCAAGTCCCCTTCGCAGGCTTACTTCAATATATTTTTGGAGGATAGCTGTCAATTATAACTCTGCAGGTTTGTGAATTACAGTGCCCCTGAGCTCCGTTCTTCAACTCGCTTTCTTTTGAGCTGGGCACAAAACCGCAGGATTGCTTCAGGCCCTAATCTGTTTCCAGCAGGGCACACTGAGCCTTTGTTTAATTCCTCTTCCTGGTGGGCAATGAGGGTTACATTTGCCCGTGCAGACACCTAGAGGTAGTTTCTCATTGGTTCTCCCTATTCCTGTTCATCTTGCACAGAAATTGCAAGCAGTGCCAAACAGGAGGTTAAAGGCACTGACTCTCCAAGCGGGGAGACTGTTAGTAAAGCATCTGGAATGGTGAACCCGAGGACCAGGATACGAAAACTGAGATGCATTATAAATCGTTTCCCAATCACACGGTGGACGATACTCTGGGTTTCCCATGCATGTTTTAGCTGGAGGAAGAATCCCTTGAACCTGGAGAGTTGGGACCCATGGAATGGGTACCATGCAGTATGACTTCAAAGGGTCTGCATTTGCTCACCGAAACTCACCAATGTTATCAGCCTGAAGTGTCCAGCCTTATGTCTCAACCAGCTCTGGGTGTAGATGTGGTCAATCCCGGTTGCATCACATGCCCTGAGTGAATTATTTAAGAATTGCTCTCTATTTCACTGTCTTTGTGTTTTGTTTTTGAAATTTATTTTGAAAGTGCGATTTATCGGATTTTCACTGCTGCGTTTATGCTGCTGTACACACGCTTGATTCTCTTACGGAGACATATAAATCCATGGGTTTTAAGATTCTTCCTAGTCAGGTATATTCCTAGGCGTTGAATATGTGGTGTTGAGTCCATTTCGTTGAGCAAGGAGTAGGTCTTGTCTATTACATATTTGGCTTATGGAATGTTATCTGTGCTAATTTCAGTCTCTGGTTTTATGCAGCACCCCAAGGCACCTTTCCCCATAAGCAAGCACTAGTTGGTTTTCTAAATTTGAGACCCTGTTCTGTTTTGTAATTCAGTTCATGTGTAGTCAAGTTTACATTCCGTGTATTAGTGATATCTTATGATGTTTCTTTTTATGTGTGACGTAGTTCACGTAGAATCACCATACCTGCATCCACTCACTATGCCGCTACGTGCCAGATAACACAGATTTCATTGCTGAGTGATACTGCATTGCACGTACGTGCCACAACTTCTTTATCCATTTTTTGCTTTCTGGGATATTTACCTGATACTGTAGACGAGCTTCTTGTGAACACAGCCGTCCCAAATATTGGGGTGGCTGTCTGTTTTTGATTTTAATTTCCGTAAGCTATAGGACCATAAGTGGAAGTGCCATAGACTGTGTTGCTTTGTTTCTTATGTGTTTCAGGAAACACCATACACTTCTCCAGGCTGGCTGCTGGCAATTTACATCCTGCCAATCAGCATAACAAGGCTCCCTGTTCTCCATATCCTGTCCTACCTTTCTGGGTTTTACACTTTTTTCAGATGGCCCTCTTGCCCGGGGGGCAGTGAGACTTCATTGTAGTGCAGATTTCCTTTACAGGCTTGCTTGGTTGGCCAAAAAGGGCGTATGCGTTTTTTCCTGAATATATTCAGGAAAAAACGCATACGCCCTTTTTGGCCAAGTGCATCATTGTCGACGTTCTGCCTCTTTTCCTATGCTTTCAGGGCAATTCCAGTCTACCCCCTGCAATCGTTTTCCTGAAATTCTGCCCCGCTTTCAAGTCCCCTTCGCAGGCTTACTTCAATATATTTTTGGAGGATAGCTGTCATTTATAACTCTGCAGGTTTGTGAATTACAGTGCCCCTGAGCTCCTTTCTTCAACTCGCTTTCTTGTGAACTGGGCACAAAACCGCAGGATTGCTTCAGGCCCTAATCTGTTTCGGGCAGGGCATGCTGAGCCTTTGGTAAATTCCTCTTCCTGGTGGGAAATGAGCGTTACATTTGCCCGTGCAGACACCTACAGCTAGTCTCTCATTGGTTCTCCCTATTCCTGTTCATCTTGCACAGAAATTGCAAGCTGTGCCAAACAGGAGGTTAAAGGCACTGACTCTCCAAGGAGGGAGACTGTTAGTAAATCATCTGGAATGGTGAACCCGAGGACCAGGATACGAAAACTGAGATGCATTTTAAATCATTTCCCCATAACACGGTGGACCATACTGTGGGTTTCACATGCATGTTTTAGCTGGAGGAAGAATCCCTTGAACCTGAAGAGTTGGGACCCATGGAATAGGTACCATACAGTATGACTTCAAAGGGTGTGCATTTGCTCACCTAAACTCACCAATGCTATCAGCCTGAAGTGTCCAGCCTTATGTCTCAACCAGCTCTGGGTGTAGATGTGGTCAATCCCGGTTGCATCACATGCCCTGAGTGAATTATTTAAGAATTGCTCTCTATTTCACTGTCTTTGTGTTTTGTTTTCGAAATTTATTTTGATAATGGGATTTATCGGATTTTCACTGCTGCCTTTCGGCCGCTGTACACACCCTTGATTCTCTTACGGAGACATATATATCCATGGGTTTTAAGATTCTTCCTAGTCAGGTATATTCCTAGGTGTTGAATATGTGGTGTTGGGTCCATTTCGTTGAGCAAGGAGTAGGTCTTGTCTATTACATATTTGGCTTATGGAAAGTTATCTGTGCTAATTTCAGTCTCTGGTTTTATGAAGCACCCCAACGCACCTTTCCCCATAAGCAAGCACTAGTTGGTTTTCTAAATTTGAGACCCTGTTCTGTTTTGTAATTCAGTTCATGTGTAGTCAAGTTTACATTCCGTGTATTAGTGATATCTTATGATGTTTCTTTTTCTGTGTGACGTAGTTCACGTAGAATCACCGTACCTGCATCCACTCACTATGCCGCTACGTGCCTGATGACACAGATTTCATTGCTGAGTGATACTGCATTGCACGTACGTGCCACAACTTCTTTATCCATTTTTTGCTTTCTGGGATATTTACCTGATACTGTAGACGAGCTTCTTGTGAACACAGCAGTCCCAAATATTGGGGTGGCTGTCTGTTTTTGATTTTAATTTCCGTAAGCTATAGGACCATAAGTGGAAGTGCCATAGACTGTGTTGCTTTGTTTCTTATGTGTTTCAGGAAACACCATACACTTCTCCAGGCTGGCTGCTGGCAATTTACATCCTGCCAATCAGCATAACAAGGCTCCCTGTTCTCCATATCCTGTCCTACCTTTCTGGATTTTACACTTTTTTCAGATGGCCCTCTTGCCCGGGGGGCAGTGAGACTTCATTGTAGTGCAGATTTCCTTTACAGGCTTGCTTGGTTGGCCAAAAAGGGCGTATGCGTTTTTTCCTGAATATATTCAGGAAAAAACGCATACGCCCTTTTTGGCCAAGTGCATCATTGTCGACGTTCTGCCTCTTTTCCTATGCTTTCAGGGCAATTCCAGTCTACCCCCTGCAATCGTTTTCCTGAAATTCTGCCCCGCTTTCAAGTCCCCTTCACAGGCTTACTTCAATATATTTTTGGAGGATAGCTGTCATTTATAACTCTGCAGGTTTGTGAATTACAGTGCCCCTGAGCTCCTTTCTTCAACTCGCTTTCTTGTGAACTGGGCACAAAACCGCAGGATTGCTTCAGGCCCTAATCTGTTTCGGGCAGGGCATGCTGAGCCTTTGGTAAATTCCTCTTCCTGGTGGGCAATGAGCGTTACATTTGCCCGTGCAGACACCTACAGCTAGTCTCTCATTGGTTCTCCCTATTCCTGTTCATCTTGCACAGAAATTGCAAGCTGTGCCAAACAGGAGGTTAAAGGCACTGACTCTCCAAGCAGGGAGACTGTTAGTAAATCATCTGGAATGGTGAACCCGAGGACCAGGATACGAAAACTGAGATGCATTTTAAATCATTTCCCCATAACACGGTGGACCATACTGTGGGTTTCACATGCATGTTTTAGCTGGAGGAAGAATCCCTTGAACCTGAAGAGTTGGGACCCATGGAATAGGTACCATACAGTATGACTTCAAAGGGTCTGCATTTGCTCACCGAAACTCAACAATGCTATCAGCCTGAAGTGTCCAGCCTTATGTCTCAACCAGCTCTGGGTGTAGATGTGGTCAATCCCGGTTGCATCACATGCCCTGAGTGAATTATTTAAGAATTGCTCTCTATTTCACTGTCTTTATGATTTTTTTTTGAAATTTATTTTGATAATGGGATTTATCGGATTTTCACTGCTGCGTTTATGCCGCTGTACACACGCTTGATTCTCTTACGGAGACATATATATCCATGGGTTTTAAGATTCTTCCTAGTCAGGTATATTCCTAGGCGTTGAATATGTGGTGTTGGGTCCATTTCGTTGAGCAAGGAGTAGGTCTTGTCTATTACATATTTGGCTTATGGAAAGTTATCTGTGCTAATTTCAGTCTCTGGTTTTATGAAGCACCCCAACGCACCTTTCCCCATAAGCAAGCACTAGTTGGTTTTCTAAATTTGAGACCCTGTTCTGTTTTGTAATTCAGTTCATGTGTAGTCAAGTTTACATTCCGTGTATTAGTGATATCTTATGATGTTTCTTTTTCTGTGTGACGTAGTTCACGTAGAATCACCGTACCTGCATCCACTCACTATGCCGCTACGGGCCTGATGACACAGATTTCATTGCTGAGTGATATTGCATTGTACGTACGTGCCACAACTTCTTTATCCATATTTTGCTTTCTGGGATATTTACCTGTTACTGTAGACGAGCTTCTTGTGAACACAGCCGTCCCAAATATTGGGGTGGCTGTCTGTTTTTGATTTTAATTTCCGTAAGCTATAGGACCATAAGTGGAAGTGCCATAGACTGTGTTGCTTTGTTTCTTATGTGTTTCAGGAAACACCATACACTTCTCCAGGCTGGCTGCTGGCAATTTACATCCTGCCAATCAGCATAACAAGGCTCCCTGTTCTCCATATCCTGTCCTACCTTTCTGGATTTTACACTTTTTTCAGATGGCCCTCTTGCCCGGGGGGCAGTGAGACTTCATTGTAGTGCAGATTTCCTTTACAGGCTTGCTTGGTTGGCCAAAAAGGGCGTATGCGTTTTTTCCTGAATATATTCAGGAAAAAACGCATACGCCCTTTTTGGCCAAGTGCATCATTGTCGACGTTCTGCCTCTTTTCCTATGCTTTCAGGGCAATTCCAGTCTACCCCCTGCAATCGTTTTCCTGAAATTCTGCCCCGCTTTCAAGTCCCCTTCGCAGGCTTACTTCAATATATTTTTGGAGGATAGCTGTCATTTATAACTCTGCAGGTTTGTGAATTACAGTGCCCCTGAGCTCCTTTCTTCAACTCGCTTTCTTGTGAACTGGGCACAAAACCGCAGGATTGCTTCAGGCCCTAATCTGTTTCGGGCAGGGCATGCTGAGCCTTTGGTAAATTCCTCTTCCTGGTGGGAAATGAGCGTTACATTTGCCCGTGCAGACACCTACAGCTAGTCTCTCATTGGTTCTCCCTATTCCTGTTCATCTTGCACAGAAATTGCAAGCTGTGCCAAACAGGAGGTTAAAGGCACTGACTCTCCAAGCAGGGAGACTGTTAGTAAATCATCTGGAATGGTGAACCCGAGGACCAGGATACGAAAACTGAGATGCATTTTAAATCATTTCCCCATAACACGGTGGACCATACTGTGGGTTTCACATGCATGTTTTAGCTGGAGGAAGAATCCCTTGAACCTGAAGAGTTGGGACCCATGGAATAGGTACCATACAGTATGACTTCAAAGGGTGTGCATTTGCTCACCTAAACTCACCAATGCTATCAGCCTGAAGTGTCCAGCCTTATGTCTCAACCAGCTCTGGGTGTAGATGTGGTCAATCCCGGTTGCATCACATGCCCTGAGTGAATTATTTAAGAATTGCTCTCTATTTCACTGTCTTTGTGTTTTGTTTTCGAAATTTATTTTGATAATGGGATTTATCGGATTTTCACTGCTGCCTTTCGGCCGCTGTACACACCCTTGATTCTCTTACGGAGACATATATATCCATGGGTTTTAAGATTCTTCCTAGTCAGGTATATTCCTAGGCGTTGAATATGTGGTGTTGGGTCCATTTCGTTGAGCAAGGAGTAGGTCTTGTCTATTACATATTGGGCTTATGGAAAGTTATCTGTGCTAATTTCAGTCTCTGGTTTTATGCAGCACCCCAAGGCACCTTTCCCCATAAGCAAGCACTAGTTGGTTTTCTAAATTTGAGACCCTTTTCTATTTTGTAATTCAGTTCATGTGTAGTCAAGTTTACATTCCGTGTATTCGTGATATCTTATGATGTTTCTTTTTCTGTGTGACGTAGTTCACGTAGAATCACCGTACCTGCATCCACTCACTATGCCGCTATGGGCCTGATGACACAGATTTCATTGCTGAGTGATATTGCATTGTACGTACGTGCCACAAGTTCTTTATCCATTTTTTGCTTTCTGGGATATTTACCTGATACTGTAGACGAGCTTCTTGTGAACACAGCCGTCTCAAATATTGGGGTGGCTGTCTGTTTTTGATTTTAATTTCCGTAAGCTATAGGACCATAAGTGGAAGTGCCATAGACTGTGTTGGTTTGTTTCTTTCGTGTTTCAGGAAACACCATACACTTCTCCAGGCTGGCTGCTGGCAATTTACATCCTGCCAATCAGCATAACAAGGCTCCCTGTTCTCCATATCCTGTCCTACCTTTCTGGATTTTACACTTTTTTCAGATGGCCCTTTTGCCAGGGGGGCAGTGAGACTTCATTGTAGTGCAGATTTCATTTACAGGCTTGCTTGGTTGGCCAAAAAGGGCGTATGCGTTTTTTCCTGAATATATTCAGGAAAAAACGCATACGCACTTTTTGGCCAAGTGCATCATTGTCGACGTTCTGCCTCTTTTCCTATGCTTTCAGGGCAATTCCAGTCTACCCCCTGCAATCGTTTTCCTGAAATTCTGCCCCGCTTTCAACTCCCCTTCGCAGGCTTACTTCAATATATTTTTGGAGGATAGCTGTCATTTATAACTCTGCAGGTTTGTGAATTACAGTGCCCCTGAGCTCCTTTCTTCAACTCGCTTTCTTGTGAGCTGGGCACAAAACCGCAGGATTGCTTCAGGCCCTAATCTGTTTCCGGCAGGGCACGCTGAGCCTTTGGTTAATTCCTCTTCCTGGTGGGCAATGAGCGTTACATTTGCCCGTGCAGACACCTACAGCTAGTCTCTCATTGGTTCTCCCTATTCCTGTTCATTTTGCACAGAAATTGCAAGCTGTGCCAAAGAGGAGGTTAAAGGAACTGACTCTCCAAGCGGGGAGAGTGTTAGTAAAGCATCTGGAATGGTGAACCCGAGGACCAGGATACGAAAACTGAGATGCATTTTAAATCATTTCCCAATCACATGGTGGATGATACTCTTGGTTTCCCATGCATGTTTTAGCTGGAGGAAGAATCCCTTGAACCTGGAGAGTTGGGACCCATGGAATGGGTACCATGCAGTATGACTTCAAAGGGTCTGCATTTGCTCACCGAAACTCACCAATGCTATCAGCCTGAAGTGTCCAGCCTTATGTCTCAACCAGCTCTGGGTGTAGATGTGTTAAATCCCGGTTGCATCACATGCCCTGAGTGAATTATTTAAGAATTGCTCTCTATTTCACTGTCTTTATGATTTTTTTTTGAAATTTATTTTGATAATGGGATTTATCGGATTTTCACTGCTGCGTTTATGCCGCTGTACACACGCTTGATTCTCTTACGGAGACATATATATCCATGGATTTTAAGATTCTTCCTAGTCAGGTATATTCCTAGGCGTTGAATATGTGGTGTTGGGTCCATTTCGTTGAGTAAGGAGTAGGTCTTGTCTATTACATATTTGGCTTATGGAAAGTTATCTGTGCTAATTTCAGTCTCTGGTTTTATGAAGCACCCCAACGCACCTTTCCCCATAAGCAAGCACTAGTTGGTTTTCTAAATTTGAGACCCTGTTCTGTTTTGTAATTCAGTTCATGTGTAGTCAAGTTTACATTCCGTGTATTAGTGATATCTTATGATGTTTCTTTTTCTGTGTGACGTAGTTCACGTAGAATCACCGTACCTGCATCCACTCACTATGCCGCTACGGGCCTGATGACACAGATTTCATTGCTGAGTGATATTGCATTGTACGTACGTGCCACAACTTCTTTATCCATATTTTGCTTTCTGGGATATTTACCTGTTACTGTAGACGAGCTTCTTGTGAACACAGCCGTCCCAAATATTGGGGTGGCTGTCTGTTTTTGATTTTAATTTCCGTAAGCTATAGGACCATAAGTGGAAGTGCCATAGACTGTGTTGCTTTGTTTCTTATGTGTTTCAGGAAACACCATACACTTCTCCAGGCTGGCTGCTGGCAATTTACATCCTGCCAATCAGCATAACAAGGCTCCCTGTTCTCCATATCCTGTCCTACCTTTCTGGATTTTACACTTTTTTCAGATGGCCCTCTTGCCCGGGGGGCAGTGAGACTTCATTGTAGTGCAGATTTCCTTTACAGGCTTGCTTGTTTGGCCAAAAAGGGCGTATGCGTTTTTTCCTGAATATATTCAGGAAAAAACGCATACGCCCTTTTTGGCCAAGTGCATCATTGTCGACGTTCTGCCTCTTTTCCTATGCTTTCAGGGCAATTCCAGTCTACCCCCTGCAATCGTTTTCCTGAAATTCTGCCCCGCTTTCAAGTCCCCTTCGCAGGCTTACTTCAATATATTTTTGGAGGATAGCTGTCATTTATAACTCTGCAGGTTTGTGAATTACAGTGCCCCTGAGCTCCTTTCTTCAACTCGCTTTCTTGTGAACTGGGCACAAAACCGCAGGATTGCTTCAGGCCCTAAACTGTTTCGGGCAGGGCATGCTGAGCCTTTGGTAAATTCCTCTTCCTGGTGGGAAATGAGCGTTACATTTGCCCGTGCAGACACCTACAGCTAGTCTCTCATTGGTTCTCCCTATTCCTGTTCATCTTGCACAGAAATTGCAAGCTGTGCCAAACAGGAGGTTAAAGGCACTGACTCTCCAAGCAGGGAGACTGTTAGTAAATCATCTGGAATGGTGAACCCGAGGACCAGGATACGAAAACTGAGATGCATTTTAAATCATTTCCCCATAACACGGTGGACCATACTGTGGGTTTCACATGCATGTTTTAGCTGGAGGAAGAATCCCTTGAACCTGAAGAGTTGGGACCCATGGAATAGGTACCATACAGTATGACTTCAAAGGGTGTGCATTTGCTCACCTAAACTCACCAATGCTATCAGCCTGAAGTGTCCAGCCTTATGTCTCAACCAGCTCTGGGTGTAGATGTGGTCAATCCCGGTTGCATCACATGCCCTGAGTGAATTATTTAAGAATTGCTCTCTATTTCACTGTCTTTGTGTTTTGTTTTCGAAATTTATTTTGATAATGGGATTTATCGGATTTTCACTGCTGCCTTTCGGCCGCTGTACACACCCTTGATTCTCTTACGGAGACATATATATCCATGGGTTTTAAGATTCTTCCTAGTCAGGTATATTCCTAGGCGTTGAATATGTGGTGTTGGGTCCATTTCGTTGAGCAAGGAGTAGGTCTTGTCTATTACATATTGGGCTTATGGAAAGTTATCTGTGCTAATTTCAGTCTCTGGTTTTATGCAGCACCCCAAGGCACCTTTCCCCATAAGCAAGCACTAGTTGGTTTTCTAAATTTGAGACCCTTTTCTATTTTGTAATTCAGTTCATGTGTAGTCAAGTTTACATTCCGTGTATTCGTGATATCTTATGATGTTTCTTTTTCTGTGTGACGTAGTTCACGTAGAATCACCGTACCTGCATCCACTCACTATGCCGCTATGGGCCTGATGACACAGATTTCATTGCTGAGTGATATTGCATTGTACGTACGTGCCACAAGTTCTTTATCCATTTTTTGCTTTCTGGGATATTTACCTGATACTGTAGACGAGCTTCTTGTGAACACAGCCGTCTCAAATATTGGGGTGGCTGTCTGTTTTTGATTTTAATTTCCGTAAGCTATAGGACCATAAGTGGAAGTGCCATAGGCTGTGTTGCTTTGTTTCTTTCGTGTTTCAGGAAACACCATACACTTCTCCAGGGTGGCTGCTGGCAATTTACATCCTGCCAATCAGCATAACAAGGCTCCCTGTTCTCCATATCCTGTCCTACCTTTCTGGATTTTACACTTTTTTCAGATGGCCCTTTTGCCAGGGGGGCAGTGAGACTTCATTGTAGTGCAGATTTCATTTACAGGCTTGCTTGGTTGGCCAAAAAGGGCGTATGCGTTTTTTCCTGAATATATTCAGGAAAAAACGCATACGCCCTTTTTGGCCAAGTGCATCATTGTCGACGTTCTGCCTCTTTTCCTATGCTTTCAGGGCAATTCCAGTCTACCCCCTGCAATCGTTTTCCTGAAATTCTGCCCCGCTTTCAAGTCCCCTTCGCAGGCTTACTTCAATATATTTTTGGAGGAAAGCTGTCATTTATAACTCTGCAGGTTTGTGAATTACAGTGCCCCTGAGCTCCTTTCTTCAACTCGCTTTCTTGTGAGCTGGGCACAAAACCGCAGGATTGCTTCAGGCCCTAATCTGTTTCCAGCAGGGCACACTGAGCCTTTGTTTAATTCCTCTTCCTGGTGGGCAATGAGCGTTACATTTGCCCGTGCAGACACCTACAGCTAGTCTCTCATTGGTTCTCCCTATTCCTGTTCATTTTGCACAGAAATTGCAAGCTGTGCCAAAGAGGAGGTTAAAGGCACTGACTCTCCAAGCGGGGAGAGTGTTAGTAAAGCATCTGGAATGGTGAACCCGAGGACCAGGATACGAAAACTGAGATGCATTTTAAATCATTTCCCAATCACATGGTGGACGATACTCTTGGTTTCCCATGCATGTTTTAGCTGGAGGAAGAATCCCTTGAACCTGGAGAGTTGGGACCCATGGAATGGGTACCATGCAGTATGACTTCAAAGGGTCTGCATTTGCTCACCGAAACTCACCAATGCTATCAGCCTGAAGTGTCCAGCCTTATGTCTCAACCAGCTCTGGGTGTAGATGTGTTAAATCCCGGTTGCATCACATGCCCTGAGTGAATTATTTAAGAATTGCTCTCTATTTCACTGTCTTTATGATTTTTTTTTGAAATTTATTTTGATAATGGGATTTATCGGATTTTCACTGCTGCGTTTATGCCGCTGTACACACGCTTGATTCTCTTACGGAGACATATATATCCATGGGTTTTAAGATTCTTCCTAGTCAGGTATATTCCTAGGCGTTGAATATGTGGTGTTGGGTCCATTTCGTTGAGCAAGGAGTAGGTCTTGTCTATTACATATTTGGCTTATGGAAAGTTATCTGTGCTAATTTCAGTCTCTGGTTTTATGAAGCACCCCAACGCACCTTTCCCCATAAGCAAGCACTAGTTGGTTTTCTAAATTTGAGACCCTGTTCTGTTTTGTAATTCAGTTCATGTGTAGTCAAGTTTACATTCCGTGTATTAGTGATATCTTATGATGTTTCTTTTTCTGTGTGACGTAGTTCACGTAGAATCACCGTACCTGCATCCACTCACTATGCCGCTACGGGCCTGATGACACAGATTTCATTGCTGAGTGATATTGCATTGTACGTACGTGCCACAACTTCTTTATCCATATTTTGCTTTCTGGGATATTTACCTGTTACTGTAGACGAGCTTCTTGTGAACACAGCCGTCCCAAATATTGGGGTGGCTGTCTGTTTTTGATTTTAATTTCCGTAAGCTATAGGACCATAAGTGGAAGTGCCATAGACTGTGTTGCTTTGTTTCTTATGTGTTTCAGGAAACACCATACACTTCTCCAGGCTGGCTGCTGGCAATTTACATCCTGCCAATCAGCATAACAAGGCTCCCTGTTCTCCATATCCTGTCCTACCTTTCTGGATTTTACACTTTTTTCAGATGGCCCTCTTGCCCGGGGGGCAGTGAGACTTCATTGTAGTGCAGATTTCCTTTACAGGCTTGCTTGGTTGGCCAAAAAGGGCGTATGCGTTTTTTCCTGAATATATTCAGGAAAAAACGCATACGCCCTTTTTGGCCAAGTGCATCATTGTCGACGTTCTGCCTCTTTTCCTATGCTTTCAGGGCAATTCCAGTCTACCCCCTGCAATCGTTTTCCTGAAATTCTGCCCCGCTTTCAAGTCCCCTTCGCAGGCTTACTTCAATATATTTTTGGAGGAAAGCTGTCATTTATAACTCTGCAGGTTTGTGAATTACAGTGCCCCTGAGCTCCTTTCTTCAACTCGCTTTCTTGTGAACTGGGCACAAAACCGCAGGATTGCTTCAGGCCCTAATCTGTTTCGGGCAGGGCATGCTGAGCCTTTGGTAAATTCCTCTTCCTGGTGGGAAATGAGCGTTACATTTGCCCGTGCAGACACCTACAGCTAGTCTCTCATTGGTTCTCCCTATTCCTGTTCATCTTGCACAGAAATTGCAAGCTGTGCCAAACAGGAGGTTAAAGGCACTGACTCTCCAAGCAGGGAGACTGTTAGTAAATCATCTGGAATGGTGATCCCGAGGACCAGGATACGAAAACTGAGATGCATTTTAAATCATTTCCCCATAACACGGTGGACCATACTGTGGGTTTCACATGCATGTTTTAGCTGGAGGAAGAATCCCTTGAACCTGAAGAGTTGGGACCCATGGAATAGGTACCATACAGTATGACTTCAAAGGGTGTGCATTTGCTCACCTAAACTCACCAATGCTATCAGCCTGAAGTGTCCAGCCTTATGTCTCAACCAGCTCTGGGTGTAGATGTGGTCAATCCCGGTTGCATCACATGCCCTGAGTGAATTATTTAAGAATTGCTCTCTATTTCACTGTCTTTGTGTTTTGTTTTCGAAATTTATTTTGATAATGGGATTTATCGGATTTTCACTGCTGCCTTTCGGCCGCTGTACACACCCTTGATTCTCTTACGGAGACATATATATCCATGGGTTTTAAGATTCTTCCTAGTCAGGTATATTCCTAGGCGTTGAATATGTGGTGTTGGGTCCATTTCGTTGAGCAAGGAGTAGGTCTTGTCTATTACATATTGGGCTTATGGAAAGTTATCTGTGCTAATTTCAGTCTCTGGTTTTATGCAGCACCCCAAGGCACCTTTCCCCATAAGCAAGCACTAGTTGGTTTTCTAAATTTGAGGCCCTGTTCTGTTTTGTAATTCAGTTCATGTGTAGTCAAGTTTACATTCCGTGTATTCGTGATATCTTATGATGTTTCTTTTTCTGTGTGACGTAGTTCACGTAGAATCACCGTACCTGCATCCACTCACTATGCCGCTATGGGCCTGATGACACAGATTTCATTGCTGAGTGATATTGCATTGTACGTACGTGCCACAAGTTCTTTATCCATTTTTTGCTTTCTGGGATATTTACCTGATACTGTAGACGAGCTTCTTGTGAACACAGCCGTCTCAAATATTGGGGTGGCTGTCTGTTTTTGATTTTAATTTCCGTAAGCTATAGGACCATAAGTGGAAGTGCCATAGGCTGTGTTGCTTTGTTTCTTTCGTGTTTCAGGAAACACCATACACTTCTCCAGGGTGGCTGCTGGCAATTTACATCCTGCCAATCAGCATAACAAGGCTCCCTGTTCTCCATATCCTGTCCTACCTTTCTGGATTTTACACTTTTTTCAGATGGCCCTTTTGCCAGGGGGGCAGTGAGACTTCATTGTAGTGCAGATTTCATTTACAGGCTTGCTTGGTTGGCCAAAAAGGGCGTATGCGTTTTTTCCTGAATATATTCAGGAAAAAACGCATACGCCCTTTTTGGCCAAGTGCATCATTGTCGACGTTCTGCCTCTTTTCCTATGCTTTCAGGGCAATTCCAGTCTACCCCCTGCAATCGTTTTCCTGAAATTCTGCCCCGCTTTCAAGTCCCCTTCGCAGGCTTACTTCAATATATTTTTGGAGGAAAGCTGTCATTTATAACTCTGCAGGTTTGTGAATTACAGTGCCCCTGAGCTCCTTTCTTCAACTCGCTTTCTTGTGAGCTGGGCACAAAACCGCAGGATTGCTTCAGGCCCTAATCTGTTTCCAGCAGGGCACACTGAGCCTTTGTTTAATTCCTCTTCCTGGTGGGCAATGAGCGTTACATTTGCCCGTGCAGACACCTACAGCTAGTCTCTCATTGGTTCTCCCTATTCCTGTTCATTTTGCACAGAAATTGCAAGCTGTGCCAAAGAGGAGGTTAAAGGCACTGACTCTCCAAGCGGGGAGAGTGTTAGTAAAGCATCTGGAATGGTGAACCCGAGGACCAGGATACGAAAACTGAGATGCATTTTAAATCATTTCCCAATCACATGGTGGACGATACTCTTGGTTTCCCATGCATGTTTTAGCTGGAGGAAGAATCCCTTGAACCTGGAGAGTTGGGACCCATGGAATGGGTACCATGCAGTATGACTTCAAAGGGTCTGCATTTGCTCACCGAAACTCACCAATGCTATCAGCCTGAAGTGTCCAGCCTTATGTCTCAACCAGCTCTGGGTGTAGATGTGTTAAATCCCGGTTGCATCACATGCCCTGAGTGAATTATTTAAGAATTGCTCTCTATTTCACTGTCTTTATGATTTTTTTTTGAAATTTATTTTGATAATGGGATTTATCGGATTTTCACTGCTGCGTTTATGCCGCTGTACACACGCTTGATTCTCTTACGGAGACATATATATCCATGGGTTTTAAGATTCTTCCTAGTCAGGTATATTCCTAGGCGTTGAATATGTGGTGTTGGGTCCATTTCGTTGAGCAAGGAGTAGGTCTTGTCTATTACATATTTGGCTTATGGAAAGTTATCTGTGCTAATTTCAGTCTCTGGTTTTATGAAGCACCCCAACGCACCTTTCCCCATAAGCAAGCACTAGTTGGTTTTCTAAATTTGAGACCCTGTTCTGTTTTGTAATTCAGTTCATGTGTAGTCAAGTTTACATTCCGTGTATTAGTGATATCTTATGATGTTTCTTTTTCTGTGTGATGTAGTTCACGTAGAATCACCGTACCTGCATCCACTCACTATGCCGCTACGGGCCTGATGACACAGATTTCATTGCTGAGTGATATTGCATTGTACGTACGTGCCACAACTTCTTTATCCATATTTTGCTTTCTGGGATATTTACCTGTTACTGTAGACGAGCTTCTTGTGAACACAGCCGTCCCAAATATTGGGGTGGCTGTCTGTTTTTGATTTTAATTTCCGTAAGCTATAGGACCATAAGTGGAAGTGCCATAGACTGTGTTGCTTTGTTTCTTATGTGTTTCAGGAAACACCATACACTTCTCCAGGCTGGCTGCTGGCAATTTACATCCTGCCAATCAGCATAACAAGGCTCCCTGTTCTCCATATCCTGTCCTACCTTTCTGGATTTTACACTTTTTTCAGATGGCCCTCTTGCCCGGGGGGCAGTGAGACTTCATTGTAGTGCAGATTTCCTTTACAGGCTTGCTTGGTTGGCCAAAAAGGGCGTATGCGTTTTTTCCTGAATATATTCAGGAAAAAACGCATACGCCCTTTTTGGCCAAGTGCATCATTGTCGACGTTCTGCCTCTTTTCCTATGCTTTCAGGGCAATTCCAGTCTACCCCCTGCAATCGTTTTCCTGAAATTCTGCCCCGCTTTCAAGTCCCCTTCGCAGGCTTACTTCAATATATTTTTGGAGGAAAGCTGTCATTTATAACTCTGCAGGTTTGTGAATTACAGTGCCCCTGAGCTCCTTTCTTCAACTCGCTTTCTTGTGAACTGGGCACAAAACCGCAGGATTGCTTCAGGCCCTAATCTGTTTCGGGCAGGGCATGCTGAGCCTTTGGTAAATTCCTCTTCCTGGTGGGAAATGAGCGTTACATTTGCCCGTGCAGACACCTACAGCTAGTCTCTCATTGGTTCTCCCTATTCCTGTTCATCTTGCACAGAAATTGCAAGCTGTGCCAAACAGGAGGTTAAAGGCACTGACTCTCCAAGCAGGGAGACTGTTAGTAAATCATCTGGAATGGTGAACCCGAGGACCAGGATACGAAAACTGAGATGCATTTTAAATCATTTCCCCATAACACGGTGGACCATACTGTGGGTTTCACATGCATGTTTTAGCTGGAGGAAGAATCCCTTGAACCTGAAGAGTTGGGACCCATGGAATAGGTACCATACAGTATGACTTCAAAGGGTGTGCATTTGCTCACCTAAACTCACCAATGCTATCAGCCTGAAGTGTCCAGCCTTATGTCTCAACCAGCTCTGGGTGTAGATGTGGTCAATCCCGGTTGCATCACATGCCCTGAGTGAATTATTTAAGAATTGCTCTCTATTTCACTGTCTTTGTGTTTTGTTTTCGAAATTTATTTTGATAATGGGATTTATCGGATTTTCACTGCTGCCTTTCGGCCGCTGTACACACCCTTGATTCTCTTACGGAGACATATATATCCATGGGTTTTAAGATTCTTCCTAGTCAGGTATATTCCTAGGCGTTGAATATGTGGTGTTGGGTCCATTTCGTTGAGCAAGGAGTAGGTCTTGTCTATTACATATTGGGCTTATGGAAAGTTATCTGTGCTAATTTCAGTCTCTGGTTTTATGCAGCACCCCAAGGCACCTTTCCCCATAAGCAAGCACTAGTTGGTTTTCTAAATTTGAGACCCTTTTCTATTTTGTAATTCAGTTCATGTGTAGTCAAGTTTACATTCCGTGTATTCGTGATATCTTATGATGTTTCTTTTTCTGTGTGACGTAGTTCACGTAGAATCACCGTACCTGCATCCACTCACTATGCCGCTATGGGCCTGATGACACAGATTTCATTGCTGAGTGATATTGCATTGTACGTACGTGCCACAAGTTCTTTATCCATTTTTTGCTTTCTGGGATATTTACCTGATACTGTAGACGAGCTTCTTGTGAACACAGCCGTCTCAAATATTGGGGTGGCTGTCTGTTTTTGATTTTAATTTCCGTAAGCTATAGGACCATAAGTGGAAGTGCCATAGGCTGTGTTGCTTTGTTTCTTTCGTGTTTCAGGAAACACCATACACTTCTCCAGGGTGGCTGCTGGCAATTTACATCCTGCCAATCAGCATAACAAGGCTCCCTGTTCTCCATATCCTGTCCTACCTTTCTGGATTCTACACTTTTTTCAGATGGCCCTTTTGCCAGGGGGGCAGTGAGACTTCATTGTAGTGCAGATTTCATTTACAGGCTTGCTTGGTTGGCCAAAAAGGGCGTATGCGTTTTTTCCTGAATATATTCAGGAAAAAACGCATACGCCCTTTTTGGCCAAGTGCATCATTGTCGACGTTCTGCCTCTTTTCCTATGCTTTCAGGGCAATTCCAGTCTACCCCCTGCAATCGTTTTCCTGAAATTCTGCCCCGCTTTCAAGTCCCCTTCGCAGGCTTACTTCAATATATTTTTGGAGGAAAGCTGTCATTTATAACTCTGCAGGTTTGTGAATTACAGTGCCCCTGAGCTCCTTTCTTCAACTCGCTTTCTTGTGAGCTGGGCACAAAACCGCAGGATTGCTTCAGGCCCTAATCTGTTTCCAGCAGGGCACACTGAGCCTTTGTTTAATTCCTCTTCCTGGTGGGCAATGAGCGTTTCATTTGCCCGTGCAGACACCTACAGCTAGTCTCTCATTGGTTCTCCCTATTCCTGTTCATTTTGCACAGAAATTGCAAGCTGTGCCAAAGAGGAGGTTAAAGGCACTGACTCTCCAAGCGGGGAGAGTGTTAGTAAAGCATCTGGAATGGTGAACCCGAGGACCAGGATACGAAAACTGAGATGCATTTTAAATCATTTCCCAATCACATGGTGGACGATACTCTTGGTTTCCCATGCATGTTTTAGCTGGAGGAAGAATCCCTTGAACCTGGAGAGTTGGGACCCATGGAATGGGTACCATGCAGTATGACTTCAAAGGGTCTGCATTTGCTCACCGAAACTCACCAATGCTATCAGCCTGAAGTGTCCAGCCTTATGTCTCAACCAGCTCTGGGTGTAGATGTGTTAAATCCCGGTTGCATCACATGCCCTGAGTGAATTATTTAAGAATTGCTCTCTATTTCACTGTCTTTATGATTTTTTTTTGAAATTTATTTTGATAATGGGATTTATCGGATTTTCACTGCTGCGTTTATGCCGCTGTACACACGCTTGATTCTCTTACGGAGACATATATATCCATGGGTTTTAAGATTCTTCCTAGTCAGGTATATTCCTAGGCGTTGAATATGTGGTGTTGGGTCCATTTCGTTGAGCAAGGAGTAGGTCTTGTCTATTACATATTTGGCTTATGGAAAGTTATCTGTGCTAATTTCAGTCTCTGGTTTTATGAAGCACCCCAACGCACCTTTCCCCATAAGCAAGCACTAGTTGGTTTTCTAAATTTGAGACCCTGTTCTGTTTTGTAATTCAGTTCATGTGTAGTCAAGTTTACATTCCGTGTATTAGTGATATCTTATGATGTTTCTTTTTCTGTGTGACGTAGTTCACGTAGAATCACCGTACCTGCATCCACTCACTATGCCGCTACGGGCCTGATGACACAGATTTCATTGCTGAGTGATATTGCATTGTACGTACGTGCCACAACTTCTTTATCCATATTTTGCTTTCTGGGATATTTACCTGTTACTGTAGGCGAGCTTCTTGTGAACACAGCCGTCCCAAATATTGGGGTGGCTGTCTGTTTTTGATTTTAATTTCCGTAAGCTATAGGACCATAAGTGGAAGTGCCATAGACTGTGTTGCTTTGTTTCTTATGTGTTTCAGGAAACACCATACACTTCTCCAGGCTGGCTGCTGGCAATTTACATCCTGCCAATCAGCATAACAAGGCTCCCTGTTCTCCATATCCTGTCCTACCTTTCTGGATTTTACACTTTTTTCAGATGGCCCTCTTGCCCGGGGGGCAATGAGACTTCATTGTAGTGCAGATTTCCTTTACAGGCTTGCTTGGTTGGCCAAAAAGGGCGTATGCTTTTTTTCCTGAATATATTCAGGAAAAAACGCATACGCCCTTTTTGGCCAAGTGCATCATTGTCGACGTTCTGCCTCTTTTCCTATGCTTTCAGGGCAATTCCAGTCTACCCCCTGCAATCGTTTTCCTGAAATTCTGCCCCGCTTTCAAGTCCCCTTCGCAGGCTTACTTCAATATATTTTTGGAGGAAAGCTGTCATTTATAACTCTGCAGGTTTGTGAATTACAGTGCCCCTGAGCTCCTTTCTTCAACTCGCTTTCTTGTGAACTGGGCACAAAACCGCAGGATTGCTTCAGGCCCTAATCTGTTTCGGGCAGGGCATGATGAGCCTTTGGTAAATTCCTCTTCCTGGTGGGAAATGAGCGTTACATTTGCCCGTGCAGACACCTACAGCTAGTCTCTCATTGGTTCTCCCTATTCCTGTTCATCTTGCACAGAAATTGCAAGCTGTGCCAAACAGGAGGTTAAAGGCACTGACTCTCCAAGCAGGGAGACTGTTAGTAAATCATCTGGAATGGTGAACCCGAGGACCAGGATACGAAAACTGAGATGCATTTTAAATCATTTCCCCATAACACGGTGGACCATACTGTGGGTTTCACATGCATGTTTTAGCTGGAGGAAGAATCCCTTGAACCTGAAGAGTTGGGACCCATGGAATAGGTACCATACAGTATGACTTCAAAGGGTGTGCATTTGCTCACCTAAACTCACCAATGCTATCAGCCTGAAGTGTCCAGCCTTATGTCTCAACCAGCTCTGGGTGTACATGTGGTCAATCCCGGTTGCATCACATGCCCTGAGTGAATTATTTAAGAATTGCTCTCTATTTCACTGTCTTTGTGTTTTGTTTTCGAAATTTATTTTGATAATGGGATTTATCGGATTTTCACTGCTGCCTTTCGGCCGCTGTACACACCCTTGATTCTCTTACGGAGACATATATATCCATGGGTTTTAAGATTCTTCCTAGTCAGGTATATTCCTAGGCGTTGAATATGTGGTGTTGGGTCCATTTCGTTGAGCAAGGAGTAGGTCTTGTCTATTACATATTGGGCTTATGGAAAGTTATCTGTGCTAATTTCAGTCTCTGGTTTTATGCAGCACCCCAAGGCACCTTTCCCCATAAGCAAGCACTAGTTGGTTTTCTAAATTTGAGGCCCTTTTCTATTTTGTAATTCAGTTCATGTGTAGTCAAGTTTACATTCCGTGTATTCGTGATATCTTATGATGTTTCTTTTTCTGTGTGACGTAGTTCACGTAGAATCACCGTACCTGCATCCACTCACTATGCCGCTATGGGCCTGATGACACAGATTTCATTGCTGAGTGATATTGCATTGTACGTACGTGCCACAAGTTCTTTATCCATTTTTTGCTTTCTGGGATATTTACCTGATACTGTAGACGAGCTTCTTGTGAACACAGCCGTCTCAAATATTGGGGTGGCTGTCTGTTTTTGATTTTAATTTCCGTAAGCTATAGGACCATAAGTGGAAGTGCCATAGGCTGTGTTGCTTTGTTTCTTTCGTGTTTCAGGAAACACCATACACTTCTCCAGGGTGGCTGCTGGCAATTTACATCCTGCCAATCAGCATAACAAGGCTCCCTGTTCTCCATATCCTGTCCTACCTTTCTGGATTTTACACTTTTTTCAGATGGCCCTTTTGCCCGGGGGGCAGTGAGACTTCATTGTAGTGCAGATTTCATTTACAGGCTTGCTTGGTTGGCCAAAAAGGGCGTATGCGTTTTTTCCTGAATATATTCAGGAAAAAACGCATACGCCCTTTTTGGCCAAGTGCATCATTGTCGACGTTCTGCCTCTTTTCCTATGCTTTCAGGGCAATTCCAGTCTACCCCCTGCAATCGTTTTCCTGAAATTCTGCCCCGCTTTCAAGTCCCCTTCGCAGGCTTACTTCAATATATTTTTGGAGGAAAGCTGTCATTTATAACTCTGCAGGTTTGTGAAATACAGTGCCCCTGAGCTCCTTTCTTCAACTCGCTTTCTTGTGAGCTGGGCACAAAACCGCAGGATTGCTTCAGGCCCTAATCTGTTTCCAGCAGGGCACACTGAGCCTTTGTTTAATTCCTCTTCCTGGTGGGCAATGAGCGTTACATTTGCCCGTGCAGACACCTACAGCTAGTCTCTCATTGGTTCTCCCTATTCCTGTTCATTTTGCACAGAAATTGCAAGCTGTGCCAAAGAGGAGGTTAAAGGCACTGACTCTCCAAGCGGGGAGAGTGTTAGTAAAGCATCTGGAATGGTGAACCCGAGGACCAGGATACGAAAACTGAGATGCATTTTAAATCATTTCCCAATCACATGGTGGACGATACTCTTGGTTTCCCATGCATGTTTTAGCTGGAGGAAGAATCCCTTGAACCTGGAGAGTTGGGACCCATGGAATGGGTACCATGCAGTATGACTTCAAAGGGTCTGCATTTGCTCACCGAAACTCACCAATGCTATCAGCCTGAAGTGTCCAGCCTTATGTCTCAACCAGCTCTGGGTGTAGATGTGTTAAATCCCGGTTGCATCACATGCCCTGAGTGAATTATTTAAGAATTGCTCTCTATTTCACTGTCTTTATGATTTTTTTTTGAAATTTATTTTGATAATGGGATTTATCGGATTTTCACTGCTGCGTTTATGCCGCTGTACACACGCTTGATTCTCTTACGGAGACATATATATCCATGGGTTTTAAGATTCTTCCTAGTCAGGTATATTCCTAGGCGTTGAATATGTGGTGTTGGGTCCATTTCGTTGAGCAAGGAGTAGGTCTTGTCTATTACATATTTGGCTTATGGAAAGTTATCTGTGCTAATTTCAGTCTCTGGTTTTATGAAGCACCCCAACGCACCTTTCCCCATAAGCAAGCACTAGTTGGTTTTCTAAATTTGAGACCCTGTTCTGTTTTGTAATTCAGTTCATGTGTAGTCAAGTTTACATTCCGTGTATTAGTGATATCTTATGATGTTTCTTTTTCTGTGTGATGTAGTTCACGTAGAATCACCGTACCTGCATCCACTCACTATGCCGCTACGGGCCTGATGACACAGATTTCATTGCTGAGTGATATTGCATTGTACGTACGTGCCACAACTTCTTTATCCATATTTTGCTTTCTGGGATATTTACCTGTTACTGTAGACGAGCTTCTTGTGAACACAGCCGTCCCAAATATTGGGGTGGCTGTCTGTTTTTGATTTTAATTTCCGTAAGCTATAGGACCATAAGTGGAAGTGCCATAGACTGTGTTGCTTTGTTTCTTATGTGTTTCAGGAAACACCATACACTTCTCCAGGCTGGCTGCTGGCAATTTACATCCTGCCAATCAGCATAACAAGGCTCCCTGTTCTCCATATCCTGTCCTACCTTTCTGGATTTTACACTTTTTTCAGATGGCCCTCTTGCCCGGGGGGCAGTGAGACTTCATTGTAGTGCAGATTTCCTTTACAGGCTTGCTTGGTTGGCCAAAAAGGGCGTATGCGTTTTTTCCTGAATATATTCAGGAAAAAACGCATACGCCCTTTTTGGCCAAGTGCATCATTGTCGACGTTCTGCCTCTTTTCCTATGCTTTCAGGGCAATTCCAGTCTACCCCCTGCAATCGTTTTCCTGAAATTCTGCCCCGCTTTCAAGTCCCCTTCGCAGGCTTACTTCAATATATTTTTGGAGGAAAGCTGTCATTTATAACTCTGCAGGTTTGTGAATTACAGTGCCCCTGAGCTCCTTTCTTCAACTCGCTTTCTTGTGAACTGGGCACAAAACCGCAGGATTGCTTCAGGCCCTAATCTGTTTCGGGCAGGGCATGCTGAGCCTTTGGTAAATTCCTCTTCCTGGTGGGAAATGAGCGTTACATTTGCCCGTGCAGACACCTACAGCTAGTCTCTCATTGGTTCTCCCTATTCCTGTTCATCTTGCACAGAAATTGCAAGCTGTGCCAAACAGGAGGTTAAAGGCACTGACTCTCCAAGCAGGGAGACTGTTAGTAAATCATCTGGAATGGTGAACCCGAGGACCAGGATACGAAAACTGAGATGCATTTTAAATCATTTCCCCATAACACGGTGGACCATACTGTGGGTTTCACATGCATGTTTTAGCTGGAGGAAGAATCCCTTGAACCTGAAGAGTTGGGACCCATGGAATAGGTACCATACAGTATGACTTCAAAGGGTGTGCATTTGCTCACCTAAACTCACCAATGCTATCAGCCTGAAGTGTCCAGCCTTATGTCTCAACCAGCTCTGGGTGTAGATGTGGTCAATCCCGGTTGCATCACATGCCCTGAGTGAATTATTTAAGAATTGCTCTCTATTTCACTGTCTTTGTGTTTTGTTTTCGAAATTTATTTTGATAATGGGATTTATCGGATTTTCACTGCTGCCTTTCGGCCGCTGTACACACCCTTGATTCTCTTACGGAGACATATATATCCATGGGTTTTAAGATTCTTCCTAGTCAGGTATATTCCTAGGCGTTGAATATGTGGTGTTGGGTCCATTTCGTTGAGCAAGGAGTAGGTCTTGTCTATTACATATTGGGCTTATGGAAAGTTATCTGTGCTAATTTCAGTCTCTGGTTTTATGCAGCACCCCAAGGCACCTTTCCCCATAAGCAAGCACTAGTTGGTTTTCTAAATTTGAGACCCTTTTCTATTTTGTAATTCAGTTCATGTGTAGTCAAGTTTACATTCCGTGTATTCGTGATATCTTATGATGTTTCTTTTTCTGTGTGACGTAGTTCACGTAGAATCACCGTACCTGCATCCACTCACTATGCCGCTATGGGCCTGATGACACAGATTTCATTGCTGAGTGATATTGCATTGTACGTACGTGCCACAAGTTCTTTATCCATTTTTTGCTTTCTGGGATATTTACCTGATACTGTAGACGAGCTTCTTGTGAACACAGCCGTCTCAAATATTGGGGTGGCTGTCTGTTTTTGATTTTAATTTCCGTAAGCTATAGGACCATAAGTGGAAGTGCCATAGGCTGTGTTGCTTTGTTTCTTTCGTGTTTCAGGAAACACCATACACTTCTCCAGGGTGGCTGCTGGCAATTTACATCCTGCCAATCAGCATAACAAGGCTCCCTGTTCTCCATATCCTGTCCTACCTTTCTGGATTTTACACTTTTTTCAGATGGCCCTTTTGCCAGGGGGGCAGTGAGACTTCATTGTAGTGCAGATTTCATTTACAGGCTTGCTTGGTTGGCCAAAAAGGGCGTATGCGTTTTTTCCTGAATATATTCAGGAAAAAACGCATACGCCCTTTTTGGCCAAGTGCATCATTGTCGACGTTCTGCCTCTTTTCCTATGCTTTCAGGGCAATTCCAGTCTACCCCCTGCAATCGTTTTCCTGAAATTCTGCCCCGCTTTCAAGTCCCCTTCGCAGGCTTACTTCAATATATTTTTGGAGGAAAGCTGTCATTTATAACTCTGCAGGTTTGTGAATTACAGTGCCCCTGAGCTCCTTTCTTCAACTCGCTTTCTTGTGAGCTGGGCACAAAACCGCAGGATTGCTTCAGGCCCTAATCTGTTTCCAGCAGGGCACACTGAGCCTTTGTTTAATTCCTCTTCCTGGTGGGCAATGAGCATTTCATTTGCCCGTGCAGACACCTACAGCTAGTCTCTCATTGGTTCTCCCTATTCCTGTTCATTTTGCACAGAAATTGCAAGCTGTGCCAAAGAGGAGGTTAAAGGCACTGACTCTCCAAGCGGGGAGAGTGTTAGTAAAGCATCTGGAATGGTGAACCCGAGGACCAGGATACGAAAACTGAGATGCATTTTAAATCATTTCCCAATCACATGGTGGACGATACTCTTGGTTTCCCATGCATGTTTTAGCTGGAGGAAGAATCCCTTGAACCTGGAGAGTTGGGACCCATGGAATGGGTACCATGCAGTATGACTTCAAAGGGTCTGCATTTGCTCACCGAAACTCACCAATGCTATCAGCCTGAAGTGTCCAGCCTTATGTCTCAACCAGCTCTGGGTGTAGATGTGTTAAATCCCGGTTGCATCACATGCCCTGAGTGAATTATTTAAGAATTGCTCTCTATTTCACTGTCTTTATGATTTTTTTTTGAAATTTATTTTGATAATGGGATTTATCGGATTTTCACTGCTGCGTTTATGCCGCTGTACACACGCTTGATTCTCTTACGGAGACATATATATCCATGGGTTTTAAGATTCTTCCTAGTCAGGTATATTCCTAGGCGTTGAATATGTGGTGTTGGGTCCATTTCGTTGAGCAAGGAGTAGGTCTTGTCTATTACATATTTGGCTTATGGAAAGTTATCTGTGCTAATTTCAGTCTCTGGTTTTATGAAGCACCCCAACGCACCTTTCCCCATAAGCAAGCACTAGTTGGTTTTCTAAATTTGAGACCCTGTTCTGTTTTGTAATTCAGTTCATGTGTAGTCAAGTTTACATTCCGTGTATTAGTGATATCTTATGATGTTTCTTTTTCTGTGTGACGTAGTTCACGTAGAATCACCGTACCTGCATCCACTCACTATGCCGCTACGGGCCTGATGACACAGATTTCATTGCTGAGTGATATTGCATTGTACGTACGTGCCACAACTTCTTTATCCATATTGTGCTTTCTGGGATATTTACCTGTTACTGTAGACGAGCTTCTTGTGAACACAGCCGTCCCAAATATTGGGGTGGCTGTCTGTTTTTGATTTTAATTTCCGTAAGCTATAGGACCATAAGTGGAAGTGCCATAGACTGTGTTGCTTTGTTTCTTATGTGTTTCAGGAAACACCATACACTTCTCCAGGCTGGCTGCTGGCAATTTACATCCTGCCAATCAGCATAACAAGGCTCCCTGTTCTCCATATCCTGTCCTACCTTTCTGGATTTTACACTTTTTTCAGATGGCCCTCTTGCCCGGGGGGCAATAAGACTTCATTGTAGTGCAGATTTCCTTTACAGGCTTGCTTGGTTGGCCAAAAAGGGCGTATGCTTTTTTTCCTGAATATATTCAGGAAAAAACGCATACGCCCTTTTTGGCCAAGTGCATCATTGTCGACGTTCTGCCTCTTTTCCTATGCTTTCAGGGCAATTCCAGTCTACCCCCTGCAATCGTTTTCCTGAAATTCTGCCCCGCTTTCAAGTCCCCTTCGCAGGCTTACTTCAATATATTTTTGGAGGAAAGCTGTCATTTATAACTCTGCAGGTTTGTGAATTACAGTGCCCCTGAGCTCCTTTCTTCAACTCGCTTTCTTGTGAACTGGGCACAAAACCGCAGGATTGCTTCAGGCCCTAATCTGTTTCGGGCAGGGCATGCTGAGCCTTTGGTAAATTCCTCTTCCTGGTGGGAAATGAGCGTTACATTTGCCCGTGCAGACACCTACAGCTAGTCTCTCATTGGTTCTCCCTATTCCTGTTCATCTTGCACAGAAATTGCAAGCTGTGCCAAACAGGAGGTTAAAGGCACTGACTCTCCAAGCAGGGAGACTGTTAGTAAATCATCTGGAATGGTGAACCCGAGGACCAGGATACGAAAACTGAGATGCATTTTAAATCATTTCCCCATAACACGGTGGACCATACTGTGGGTTTCACATGCATGTTTTAGCTGGAGGAAGAATCCCTTGAACCTGAAGAGTTGGGACCCATGGAATAGGTACCATACAGTATGACTTCAAAGGGTGTGCATTTGCTCACCTAAACTCACCAATGCTATCAGCCTGAAGTGTCCAGCCTTATGTCTCAACCAGCTCTGGGTGTAGATGTGGTCAATCCCGGTTGCATCACATGCCCTGAGTGAATTATTTAAGAATTGCTCTCTATTTCACTGTCTTTGTGTTTTGTTTTCGAAATTTATTTTGATAATGGGATTTATCGGATTTTCACTGCTGCCTTTCGGCCGCTGTACACACCCTTGATTCTCTTACGGAGACATATATATCCATGGGTTTTAAGATTCTTCCTAGTCAGGTATATTCCTAGGCGTTGAATATGTGGTGTTGGGTCCATTTCGTTGAGCAAGGAGTAGGTCTTGTCTATTACATATTGGGCTTATGGAAAGTTATCTGTGCTAATTTCAGTCTCTGGTTTTATGCAGCACCCCAAGGCACCTTTCCCCATAAGCAAGCACTAGTTGGTTTTCTAAATTTGAGACCCTTTTCTATTTTGTAATTCAGTTCATGTGTAGTCAAGTTTACATTCCGTGTATTCGTGATATCTTATGATGTTTCTTTTTCTGTGTGACGTAGTTCACGTAGAATCACCGTACCTGCATCCACTCACTATGCCGCTATGGGCCTGATGACACAGATTTCATTGCTGAGTGATATTGCATTGTACGTACGTGCCACAAGTTCTTTATCCATTTTTTGCTTTCTGGGATATTTACCTGATACTGTAGACGAGCTTCTTGTGAACACAGCCGTCTCAAATATTGGGGTGGCTGTCTGTTTTTGATTTTAATTTCCGTAAGCTATAGGACCATAAGTGGAAGTGCCATAGGCTGTGTTGCTTTGTTTCTTTCGTGTTTCAGGAAACACCATACACTTCTCCAGGGTGGCTGCTGGCAATTTACATCCTGCCAATCAGCATAACAAGGCTCCCTGTTCTCCATATCCTGTCCTACCTTTCTGGATTTTACACTTTTTTCAGATGGCCCTTTTGCCAGGGGGGCAGTGAGACTTCATTGTAGTGCAGATTTCATTTACAGGCTTGCTTGGTTGGCCAAAAAGGGCGTATGCGTTTTTTCCTGAATATATTCAGGAAAAAACGCATACGCCCTTTTTGGCCAAGTGCATCATTGTCGACGTTCTGCCTCTTTTCCTATGCTTTCAGGGCAATTCCAGTCTACCCCCTGCAATCGTTTTCCTGAAATTCTGCCCCGCTTTCAAGTCCCCTTCGCAGGCTTACTTCAATATATTTTTGGAGGAAAGCTGTCATTTATAACTCTGCAGGTTTGTGAATTACAGTGCCCCTGAGCTCCTTTCTTCAACTCGCTTTCTTGTGAGCTGGGCACAAAACCGCAGGATTGCTTCAGGCCCTAATCTGTTTCCAGCAGGGCACACTGAGCCTTTGTTTAATTCCTCTTCCTGGTGGGCAATGAGCGTTACATTTGCCCGTGCAGACACCTACAGCTAGTCTCTCATTGGTTCTCCCTATTCCTGTTCATTTTGCACAGAAATTGCAAGCTGTGCCAAAGAGGAGGTTAAAGGCACTGACTCTCCAAGCGGGGAGAGTGTTAGTAAAGCATCTGGAATGGTGAACCCGAGGACCAGGATACGAAAACTGAGATGCATTTTAAATCATTTCCCAATCACATGGTGGACGATACTCTTGGTTTCCCATGCATGTTTTAGCTGGAGGAAGAATCCCTTGAACCTGGAGAGTTGGGACCCATGGAATGGGTACCATGCAGTATGACTTCAAAGGGTCTGCATTTGCTCACCAAAACTCACCAATGCTATCAGCCTGAAGTGTCCAGCCTTATGTCTCAACCAGCTCTGGGTGTAGATGTGTTAAATCCCGGTTGCATCACATGCCCTGAGTGAATTATTTAAGAATTGCTCTCTATTTCACTGTCTTTATGATTTTTTTTTGAAATTTATTTTGATAATGGGATTTATCGGATTTTCACTGCTGCGTTTATGCCGCTGTACACACGCTTGATTCTCTTACGGAGACATATATATCCATGGGTTTTAAGATTCTTCCGAGTCAGGTATATTCCTAGGCGTTGAATATGTGGTGTTGGGTCCATTTCGTTGAGCAAGGAGTAGGTCTTGTCTATTACATATTTGGCTTATGGAAAGTTATCTGTGCTAATTTCAGTCTCTGGTTTATGAAGCACCCCAACGCACCTTTCCCCATAAGCAAGCACTAGTTGGTTTTCTAAATTTGAGACCCTGTTCTGTTTTGTAATTCAGTTCATGTGTAGTCAAGTTTACATTCCGTGTATTAGTGATATCTTATGATGTTTCTTTTTCTGTGTGACGTAGTTCACGTAGAATCACCGTACCTGCATCCACTCACTATGCCGCTACGGGCCTGATGACACAGATTTCATTGCTGAGTGATATTGCATTGTACGTACGTGCCACAACTTCTTTATCCATATTTTGCTTTCTGGGATATTTACCTGTTACTGTAGACGAGCTTCTTGTGAACACAGCCGTCCCAAATATTGGGGTGGCTGTCTGTTTTTGATTTTAATTTCCGTAAGCTATAGGACCATAAGTGGAAGTGCCATAGACTGTGTTGCTTTGTTTCTTATGTGTTTCAGGAAACACCATACACTTCTCCAGGCTGGCTGCTGGCAATTTACATCCTGCCAATCAGCATAACAAGGCTCCCTGTTCTCCATATCCTGTCCTACCTTTCTGGATTTTACACTTTTTTCAGATGGCCCTCTTGCCTGGGGGGCAGTGAGACTTCATTGTAGTGCAGATTTCCTTTACAGGCTTGCTTGGTTGGCCAAAAAGGGCGTATGCGTTTTTTCCTGAATATATTCAGGAAAAAACGCATACGCCCTTTTTGGCCAAGTGCATCATTGTCGACGTTCTGCCTCTTTTCCTATGCTTTCAGGGCAATTCCAGTCTACCCCCTGCAATCGTTTTCCTGAAATTCTGCCCCGCTTTCAAGTCCCCTTCGCAGGCTTACTTCAATATATTTTTGGAGGATAGCTGTCATTTATAACTCTGCAGGTTTGTGAATTACAGTGCCCCTGAGCTCCTTTCTTCAACTCGCTTTCTTGTGAACTGGGCACAAAACCGCAGGATTGCTTCAGGCCCTAATCTGTTTCGGGCAGGGCATGCTGAGCCTTTGGTAAATTCCTCTTCCTGGTGGGAAATGAGCGTTACATTTGCCCGTGCAGACACCTACAGCTAGTCTCTCATTGGTTCTCCCTATTCCTGTTCATCTTGCACAGAAATTGCAAGCTGTGCCAAACAGGAGGTTAAAGGCACTGACTCTCCAAGCAGGGAGACTGTTAGTAAATCATCTGGAATGGTGAACCCGAGGACCAGGATACGAAAACTGAGATGCATTTTAAATCATTTCCCCATAACACGGTGGACCATACTGTGGGTTTCACATGCATGTTTTAGCTGGAGGAAGAATCCCTTGAACCTGAAGAGTTGGGACCCATGGAATAGGTACCATACAGTATGACTTCAAAGGGTGTGCATTTGCTCACCTAAACTCACCAATGCTATCAGCCTGAAGTGTCCAGCCTTATGTCTCAACCAGCTCTGGGTGTAGATGTGGTCAATCCCGGTTGCATCACATGCCCTGAGTGAATTATTTAAGAATTGCTCTCTATTTCACTGTCTTTGTGTTTTGTTTTCGAAATTTATTTTGATAATGGGATTTATCGGATTTTCACTGCTGCCTTTCGGCCGCTGTACACACCCTTGATTCTCTTACGGAGACATATATATCCATGGGTTTTAAGATTCTTCCTAGTCAGGTATATTCCTAGGCGTTGAATATGTGGTGTTGGGTCCATTTCGTTGAGCAAGGAGTAGGACTTGTCTATTACATATTGGGCTTATGGAAAGTTATCTGTGCTAATTTCAGTCTCTGGTTTTATGCAGCACCCCAAGGCACCTTTCCCCATAAGCAAGCACTAGTTGGTTTTCTAAATTTGAGACCCTTTTCTATTTTGTAATTCAGTTCATGTGTAGTCAAGTTTACATTCCGTGTATTCGTGATATCTTATGATGTTTCTTTTTCTGTGTGACGTAGTTCACGTAGAATCACCGTACCTGCATCCACTCACTATGCCGCTACGGGCCTGATGACACAGATTTCATTGCTGAGTGATATTGCATTGTACGTACGTGCCACAAGTTCTTTATCCATTTTTTGCTTTCTGGGATATTTACCTGATACTGTAGACGAGCTTCTTGTGAACACAGCCGTCTCAAATATTGGGGTGGCTGTCTGTTTTTGATTTTAATTTCCGTAAGCTATAGGACCATAAGTGGAAGTGCCATAGGCTGTGTTGCTTTGTTTCTTTCGTGTTTCAGGAAACACCATACACTTCTCCAGGGTGGCTGCTGGCAATTTACATCCTGCCAATCAGCATAACAAGGCTCCCTGTTCTCCATATCCTGTCCTACCTTTCTGGATTTTACACTTTTTTCAGATGGCCCTTTTGCCAGGGGGGCAGTGAGACTTCATTGTAGTGCAGATTTCATTTACAGGCTTGCTTGGTTGGCCAAAAAGGGCGTATGCGTTTTTTCCTGAATATATTCAGGAAAAAACGCATACGCCCTTTTTGGCCAAGTGCATCATTGTCGACGTTCTGCCTCTTTTCCTATGCTTTCAGGGCAATTCCAGTCTACCCCCTGCAATCGTTTTCCTGAAATTCTGCCCCGCTTTCAAGTCCCCTTCGCAGGCTTACTTCAATATATTTTTGGAGGAAAGCTGTCATTTATAACTCTGCAGGTTTGTGAATTACAGTGCCCCTGAGCTCCTTTCTTCAACTCGCTTTCTTGTGAGCTGGGCACAAAACCGCAGGATTGCTTCAGGCCCTAATCTGTTTCCAGCAGGGCACACTGAGCCTTTGTTTAATTCCTCTTCCTGGTGGGCAATGAGTGTTACATTTGCCCGTGCAGACACCTACAGCTAGTCTCTCATTGGTTCTCCCTATTCCTGTTCATTTTGCACAGAAATTGCAAGTTGTGCCAAAGAGGAGGTTAAAGGCACTGACTCTCCAAGCGGGGAGAGTGTTAGTAAAGCATCTGGAATGGTGAACCCGAGGACCAGGATACGAAAACTGAGATGCATTTTAAATCATTTCCCAATCACATGGTGGACGATACTCTTGGTTTCCCATGCATGTTTTAGCTGGAGGAAGAATCCCTTGAACCTGGAGAGTTGGGACCCATGGAATGGGTACCATGCAGTATGACTTCAAAGGGTCTGCATTTGCTCACCGAAACTCACCAATGCTATCAGCCTGAAGTGTCCAGCCTTATGTCTCAACCAGCTCTGGGTGTAGATGTGTTAAATCCCGGTTGCATCACATGCCCTGAGTGAATTATTTAAGAATTGCTCTCTATTTCACTGTCTTTATGATTTTTTTTTGAAATTTATTTTGATAATGGGATTTATCGGATTTTCACTGCTGCGTTTATGCCGCTGTACACACGCTTGATTCTCTTACGGAGACATATATATCCATGGGTTTTAAGATTCTTCCTAGTCAGGTATATTCCTAGGCGTTGAATATGTGGTGTTGGGTCCATTTCGTTGAGCAAGGAGTAGGTCTTGTCTATTATATATTTGGCTTATGGAAAGTTATCTGTGCTAATTTCAGTCTCTGGTTTATGAAGCACCCCAACGCACCTTTCCCCATAAGCAAGCACTAGTTGGTTTTCTAAATTTGAGACCCTGTTCTGTTTTGTAATTCAGTTCATGTGTAGTCAAGTTTACATTCCGTGTATTAGTGATATCTTATGATGTTTCTTTTTCTGTGTGACGTAGTTCACATAGAATCACCGTACCTGCATCCACTCAATATGCCGCTACGGGCCTGATGACACAGATTTCATTGCTGAGTGATATTGCATTGTACGTACGTGCCACAACTTCTTTATCCATATTTTGCTTTCTGGGATATTTACCTGTTACTGTAGACGAGCTTCTTGTGAACACAGCCGTCCCAAATATTGGGGTGGCTGTCTGTTTTTGATTTTAATTTCCGTAAGCTATAGGACCATAAGTGGAAGTGCCATAGACTGTGTTGCTTTGTTTCTTATGTGTTTCAGGAAACACCATACACTTCTCCAGGCAGGCTGCTGGCAATTTACATCCTGCCAATCAGCATAACAAGGCTCCCAGTTCTCCATATACTGTCCTACCTTTCTGGATTTTACACTTTTTTCAGATGGCCCTCTTGCCCGGGGGGCAGTGAGACTTCATTGTAGTGCAGATTTCCTTTACAGGCTTTCTTGGTTGGCCAAAAAGGGCGTATGCGTTTTTTCCTGAATATATTCAGGAAAAAACGCATACGCCCTTTTTGGCCAAGTGCATCATTGTCGACGTTCTGCCTCTTTTCCTATGCTTTCAGGGCAATTCCAGTCTACCCCCTGCAATCGTTTTCCTGAAATTCTGCCCCGCTTTCAACTCCCCTTCGCAGGCTTACTTCAATATATTTTTGGAGGATAGCTGTCATTTATAACTCTGCAGGTTTGTGAATTACAGTGCCCCTGAGCTCCTTTCTTCAACTCGCTTTCTTGTGAACTGGGCACAAAACCGCAGGATTGCTTCAGGCCCTAATCTGTTTCGGGCAGGGCATGCTGAGCCTTTGGTAAATTCCTCTTCCTGGTGGGAAATGAGCGTTACATTTGCCCGTGCAGACACCTACAGCTAGTCTCTCATTGGTTCTCCCTATTCCTGTTCATCTTGCACAGAAATTGCAAGCTGTGCCAAACAGGAGGTTAAAGGCACTGACTCTCCAAGCAGGGAGACTGTTAGTAAATCATCTGGAATGGTGAACCCGAGGACCAGGATACGAAAACTGAGATGCATTTTAAATCATTTCCCCATAACACGGTGGACCATACTGTGGGTTTCACATGCATGTTTTAGCTGGAGGAAGAATCCCTTGAACCTGAAGAGTTGGGACCCATGGAATAGGTACCATACAGTATGACTTCAAAGGGTGTGCATTTGCTCACCTAAACTCACCAATGCTATCAGCCTGAAGTGTCCAGCCTTATGTCTCAACCAGCTCTGGGTGTACATGTGGTCAATCCCGGTTGCATCACATGCCCTGAGTGAATTATTTAAGAATTGCTCTCTATTTCACTGTCTTTGTGTTTTGTTTTCGAAATTTATTTTGATAATGGGATTTATCGGATTTTCACTGCTGCCTTTCGGCCGCTGTACACACCCTTGATTCTCTTACGGAGACATATATATCCATGGGTTTTAAGATTCTTCCTAGTCAGGTATATTCCTAGGCGTTGAATATGTGGTGTTGGGTCCATTTCGTTGAGCAAGGAGTAGGTCTTGTCTATTACATATTGGGCTTATGGAAAGTTATCTGTGCTAATTTCAGTCTCTGGTTTTATGCAGCACCCCAAGGCACCTTTCCCCATAAGCAAGCACTAGTTGGTTTTCTAAATTTGAGACCCTTTTCTATTTTGTAATTCAGTTCATGTGTAGTCAAGTTTACATTCCGTGTATTCGTGATATCTTATGATGTTTCTTTTTCTGTGTGACGTAGTTCACGTAGAATCACCGTACCTGCATCCACTCACTATGCCGCTATGGGCCTGATGACACAGATTTCATTGCTGAGTGATATTGCATTGTACGTACGTGCCACAAGTTCTTTATCCATTTTTTGCTTTCTGGGATATTTACCTGATACTGTAGACGAGCTTCTTGTGAACACAGCCGTCTCAAATATTGGGGTGGCTGTCTGTTTTTGATGTTAATTTCCGTAAGCTATAGGACCAAAAGTGGAAGTGCCATAGGCTGTGTTGCTTTGTTTCTTTCGTGTTTCAGGAAACACCATACAATTCTCGAGGCTGGCTGCTGGCAATTTACATCCTGCCAATCAGCATAACAAGGCTCCCTGTTCTCCATATCCTGTCCTACCTTTCTGGATTTTACACTTTTTTCAGATGGCCCTCTTGCCCGGGGGGCAGTGAGACTTCATTGTAGTGCAGATTTCCTTTACAGGCTTTCTTGGTTGGCCAAAAAGGGCGTATGCGTTTTTTCCTGAATATATTCAGGAAAAAACGCATACGCCCTTTTTGGCCAAGTGCATCATTGTCGACGTTCTGCCTCTTTTCCTATGCTTTCAGGGCAATTCCAGTCTACCCCCTGCAATCGTTTTCCTGAAATTCTGCCCCGCTTTCAAGTCCCCTTCGCAGGCTTACTTCAATATATTTTTGGAGGAAAGCTGTCATTTATAACTCTGCAGGTTTGTGAATTACAGTGCCCCTGAGCTCCTTATTTCAACTCGCTTTCTTGTGAGCTGGGCACAAAACCGCAGGATTGCTTCAGGCCCTAATCTGTTTCCAGCAGGGCACACTGAGCCTTTGTTTAATTCCTCTTCCTGGTGGGCAATGAGCGTTACATTTGCCCGTGCAGACACCTACAGCTAGTCTCTCATTGGTTCTCCCTATTCCTGTTCATTTTGCACAGAAATTGCAAGCTGTGCCAAAGAGGAGGTTAAAGGCACTGACTCTCCAAGCAGGGAGAGTGTTAGTAAAGCATCTGGAATGGTGAACCCGAGGACCAGGATACGAAAACTGAGATGCATTTTAAATCATTTCCCAATCACATGGTGGACGATACTCTTGGTTTCCCATGCATGTTTTAGCTGGAGGAAGAATCCCTTGAACCTGGAGAGTTGGGACCCATGGAATGGGTACCATGCAGTATGACTTCAAAGGGTCTGCATTTGCTCACCGAAACTCACCAATGCTATCAGCCTGAAGTGTCCAGCCTTATGTCTCAACCAGCTCTGGGTGTAGATGTGTTAAATCCCGGTTGCATCACATGCACTGAGTGAATTATTTAAGAATTGCTCTCTATTTCACTGTCTTTATGATTTTTTTTTGAAATTTATTTTGATAATGGGATTTATCGGATTTTCACTGCTGCGTTTATGCCGCTGTACACACGCTTGATTCTCTTACGGAGACATATATATCCATGGGTTTTAAGATTCTTCCTAGTCAGGTATATTCCTAGGCGTTGAATATGTGGTGTTGGGTCCATTTCGTTGAGCAAGGAGTAGGTCTTGTCTATTACATATTTGGCTTATGGAAAGTTATCTGTGCTAATTTCAGTCTCTGGTTTTATGCAGCACCCCAAGGCACCTTTCCCCATAAGCAAGCACTAGTTGGTTTTCTAAATTTGAGACCCTGTTCTGTTTTGTAATTCAGTTCATGTGTAGTCAAGTTTACATTCCGTGTATTAGTGATATCTTATGATGTTTCTTTTTCTGTGTGACGTAGTTCACGTAGAATCACCGTACCTGCATCCACTCACTATGCCGCTACGGGCCTGATGACACAGATTTCATTGCTGAGTGATATTGCATTGTACGTACGTGCCACAACTTCTTTATCCATATTTTGCTTTCTGGGATATTTACCTGTTACTGTAGACGAGCTTCTTGTGAACACAGCCGTCCCAAATATTGGGGTGGCTGTCTGTTTTTGATTTTAATTTCCGTAAGCTATAGGACCATAAGTGGAAGTGCCATAGACTGTGTTGCTTTGTTTCTTATGTGTTTCAGGAAACACCATACACTTCTCCAGGCTGGCTGCTGGCAATTTACATCCTGCCAATCAGCATAACAAGGCTCCCTGTTCTCCATATCCTGTCCTACCTTTCTGGATTTTACACTTTTTTCAGATGGCCCTCTTGCCCGGGGGGCAGTGAGACTTCATTGTAGTGCAGATTTCCTTTACAGGCTTGCTTGGTTGGCCAAAAAGGGCGTATGCGTTTTTTCCTGAATATATTCAGGAAAAAACGCATACGCCCTTTTTGGCCAAGTGCATCATTGTCGACGTTCTGCCTCTTTTCCTATGCTTTCAGGGCAATTCCAGTCTACCCCCTGCAATCGTTTTCCTGAAATTCTGCCCCGCTTTCAAGTCCCCTTCGCAGGCTTACTTCAATATATTTTTGGAGGATAGCTGTCATTTATAACTCTGCAGGTTTGTGAATTACAGTGCCCCTGAGCTCCTTTCTTCAACTCGCTTTCTTGTGAACTGGGCACAAAACCGCAGGATTGCTTCAGGCCCTAATCTGTTTCGGGCAGGGCATGCTGAGCCTTTGGTAAATTCCTCTTCCTGGTGGGAAATGAGCGTTACATTTGCCCGTGCATACACCTACAGCTAGTCTCTCATTGGTTCTCCCTATTCCTGTTCATCTTGCACAGAAATTGCAAGCTGTGCCAAACAGGAGGTTAAAGGCACTGACTCTCCAAGCAGGGAGACTGTTAGTAAATCATCTGGAATGGTGAACCCGAGGACCAGGATACGAAAACTGAGATGCATTTTAAATCATTTCCCCATAACACGGTGGACCATACTGTGGGTTTCACATGCATGTTTTAGCTGGAGGAAGAATCCCTTGAACCTGAAGAGTTGGGACCCATGGAATAGGTACCATACAGTATGACTTCAAAGGGTGTGCATTTGCTCACCGAAACTCACCAATGCTATCAGCCTGAAGTGTCCAGCCTTATGTCTCAACCAGCTCTGGGTGTAGATGTGGTCAATCCCGGTTGCATCACATGCCCTGAGTGAATTATTTAAGAATTGCTCTCTATTTCACTGTCTTTGTGTTTTGTTTTCGAAATTTATTTTGATAATGGGATTTATCGGATTTTCACTGCTGCCTTTCGGCCGCTGTACACACCCTTGATTCTCTTATGGAGACATATATATCCATGGGTTTTAAGATTCTTCCTAGTCAGGTATATTCCTAGGCGTTGAATATGTGGTGTTGGGTCCATTTCGTTGAGCAAGGAGTAGGTCTTGTCTATTACATATTGGGCTTATGGAAAGTTATCTGTGCTAATTTCAGTCTCTGGTTTTATGCAGCACCCCAAGGCACCTTTCCCCATAAGCAAGCACTAGTTGGTTTTCTAAATTTGAGACCCTGTTCTATTTTGTAATTCAGTTCATGTGTAGTCAAGTTTACATTCCGTGTATTCGTGATATCTTATGATGTTTCTTTTTCTGTGTGACGTAGTTCACGTAGAATCACCGTACCTGCATCCACTCACTATGCCGCTATGGGCCTGATGACACAGATTTCATTGCTGAGTGATATTGCATTGTACGTACGTGCCACAAGTTCTTTATCCATTTTTTGCTTTCTGGGATATTTACCTGTTACTGTAGACGAGCTTCTTGTGAACACAGCCGTCCCAAATATTGGGGTGGCTGTCTGTTTTTGATTTTAATTTCCGTAAGCTATAGGAACATAAGTGGAAGTGCCATAGACTGTGTTGCTTTGTTTCTTATGTGTTTCAGGAAACACCATACACTTCTCCAGGCTGGCTGCTGGCAATTTACATCCTGCCAATCAGCATAACAAGGCTCCCTGTTCTCCATATCCTGTCCTACCTTTCTGGATTTTACACTTTTTTCAGATGGCCCTCTTGCCCGGGGGGCAGTGAGACTTCATTGTAGTGCAGATTTCCTTTACAGGCTTGCTTGGTTGGCCAAAAAGGGCGTATGCGTTTTTTCCTGAATATATTCAGGAAAAAACGCATACGCCCTTTTTGGCCAAGTGCATCATTGTCGACGTTCTGCCTCTTTTCCTATGCTTTCAGGGCAATTCCAGTCTACCCCCTGCAATCGTTTTCCTGAAATTCTGCCCCGCTTTCAAGTCCCCTTCGCAGGCTTACTTCAATATATTTTTGGAGGATAGCTGTCATTTATAACTCTGCAGGTTTGTGAATTACAGTGCCCCTGAGCTCCTTTCTTCAACTCGCTTTCTTGTGAACTGGGCACAAAACCGCAGGATTGCTTCAGGCCCTAATCTGTTTCGGGCAGGGCATGCTGAGCCTTTGGTAAATTCCTCTTCCTGGTGGGAAATGAGCGTTACATTTGCCCGTGCAGACACCTACAGCTAGTCTCTCATTGGTTCTCCCTATTCCTGTTCATCTTGCACAGAAATTGCAAGCTGTGCCAAACAGGAGTTTAAAGGCACTGACTCTCCAAGCAGGGAGACTGTTAGTAAATCATCTGGAATGGTGATCCCGAGGACCAGGATACGAAAACTGAGATGCATTTTAAATCATTTCCCCATAACACGGTGGACCATACTGTGGGTTTCACATGCATGTTTTAGCTGGAGGAAGAATTCCTTGAACCTGAAGAGTTGGGACCCATGGAATAGGTACCATACAGTATGACTTCAAAGGGTGTGCATTTGCTCACCTAAACTCACCAATGCTATCAGCCTGAAGTGTCCAGCCTTATGTCTCAACCAGCTCTGGGTGTAGATGTGGTCAATCCCGGTTGCATCACATGCCCTGAGTGAATTATTTAAGAATTGCTCTCTATTTCACTGTCTTTGTGTTTTGTTTTCGAAATTTATTTTGATAATGGGATTTATCGGATTTTCACTGCTGCCTTTCGGCCGCTGTACACACCCTTGATTCTCTTACGGAGACATATATATCCATGGGTTTTAAGATTCTTCCTAGTCAGGTATATTCCTAGGCGTTGAATATGTGGTGTTGGGTCCATTTCGTTGAGCAAGGAGTAGGTCTTGTCTATTACATATTGGGCTTATGGAAAGTTATCTGTGCTAATTTCAGTCTCTGGTTTTATGCAGCACCCCAAGGCACCTTTCCCCATAAGCAAGCACTAGTTGGTTTTCTAAATTTGAGGCCCTGTTCTGTTTTGTAATTCAGTTCATGTGTAGTCAAGTTTACATTCCGTGTATTCGTGATATCTTATGATGTTTCTTTTTCTGTGTGACGTAGTTCACGTAGAATCACCGTACCTGCATCCACTCACTATGCCGCTATGGGCCTGATGACACAGATTTCATTGCTGAGTGATATTGCATTGTACGTACGTGCCACAAGTTCTTTATCCATTTTTTGCTTTCTGGGATATTTACCTGATACTGTAGACGAGCTTCTTGTGAACACAGCCGTCTCAAATATTGGGGTGGCTGTCTGTTTTTGATTTTAATTTCCGTAAGCTATAGGACCATAAGTGGAAGTGCCATAGGCTGTGTTGCTTTGTTTCTTTCGTGTTTCAGGAAACACCATACACTTCTCCAGGGTGGCTGCTGGCAATTTACATCCTGCCAATCAGCATAACAAGGCTCCCTGTTCTCCATATCCTGTCCTACCTTTCTGGATTTTACACTTTTTTCAGATGGCCCTTTTGCCAGGGGGGCAGTGAGACTTCATTGTAGTGCAGATTTCATTTACAGGCTTGCTTGGTTGGCCAAAAAGGGCGTATGCGTTTTTTCCTGAATATATTCAGGAAAAAACGCATACGCCCTTTTTGGCCAAGTGCATCATTGTCGACGTTCTGCCTCTTTTCCTATGCTTTCCGGGCAATTCCAGTCTACCCCCTGCAATCGTTTTCCTGAAATTCTGCCCCGCTTTCAAGTCCCCTTCGCAGGCTTACTTCAATATATTTTTGGAGGAAAGCTGTCATTTATAACTCTGCAGGTTTGTGAATTACAGTGCCCCTGAGCTCCTTTCTTCAACTCGCTTTCTTGTGAGCTGGGCACAAAACCGCAGGATTGCTTCAGGCCCTAATCTGTTTCCAGCAGGGCACACTGAGCCTTTGTTTAATTCCTCTTCCTGGTGGGCAATGAGCGTTACATTTGCCCGTGCAGACACCTACAGCTAGTCTCTCATTGGTTCTCCCTATTCCTGTTCATTTTGCACAGAAATTGCAAGCTGTGCCAAAGTGGAGGTTAAAGGCACTGACTCTCCAAGCGGGGAGAGTGTTAGTAAAGCATCTGGAATGGTGAACCCGAGGACCAGGATACGAAAACTGAGATGCATTTTAAATCATTTCCCAATCACATGGTGGACGATACTCTTGGTTTCCCATGCATGTTTTAGCTGGAGGAAGAATCCCTTGAACCTGGAGAGTTGGGACCCATGGAATGGGTACCATGCAGTATGACTTCAAAGGGTCTGCATTTGCTCACCGAAACTCACCAATGCTATCAGCCTGAAGTGTCCAGCCTTATGTCTCAACCAGCTCTGGGTGTAGATGTGTTAAATCCCGGTTGCATCACATGCCCTGAGTGAATTATTTAAGAATTGCTCTCTATTTCACTGTCTTTATGATTTTTTTTTGAAATTTATTTTGATAATGGGATTTATCGGATTTTCACTGCTGCGTTTATGCCGCTGTACACACGCTTGATTCTCTTACGGAGACATATATATCCATGGGTTTTAAGATTCTTCCTAGTCAGGTATATTCCTAGGCGTTGAATATGTGGTGTTGGGTCCATTTCGTTGAGCAAGGAGTAGGTCTTGTCTATTACATATTTGGCTTATGGAAAGTTATCTGTGCTAATTTCAGTCTCTGGTTTTATGAAGCACCCCAACGCACCTTTCCCCATAAGCAAGCACTAGTTGGTTTTCTAAATTTGAGACCCTGTTCTGTTTTGTAATTCAGTTCATGTGTAGTCAAGTTTACATTCCGTGTATTAGTGATATCTTATGATGTTTCTTTTTCTGTGTGATGTAGTTCACGTAGAATCACCGTACCTGCATCCACTCACTATGCCGCTACGGGCCTGATGACACAGATTTCATTGCTGAGTGATATTGCATTGTACGTACGTGCCACAACTTCTTTATCCATATTTTGCTTTCTGGGATATTTACCTGTTACTGTAGACGAGCTTCTTGTGAACACAGCCGTCCCAAATATTGGGGTGGCTGTCTGTTTTTGATTTTAATTTCCGTAAGCTATAGGACCATAAGTGGAAGTGCCATAGACTGTGTTGCTTTGTTTCTTATGTGTTTCAGGAAACACCATACACTTCTCCAGGCTGGCTGCTGGCAATTTACATCCTGCCAATCAGCATAACAAGGCTCCCTGTTCTCCATATCCTGTCCTACCTTTCTGGATTTTACACTTTTTTCAGATGGCCCTCTTGCCCGGGGGGCAGTGAGACTTCATTGTAGTGCAGATTTCCTTTACAGGCTTGCTTGGTTGGCCAAAAAGGGCGTATGCGTTTTTTCCTGAATATATTCAGGAAAAAACGCATACGCCCTTTTTGGCCAAGTGCATCATTGTCGACGTTCTGCCTCTTTTCCTATGCTTTCAGGGCAATTCCAGTCTACCCCCTGCAATCGTTTTCCTGAAATTCTGCCCCGCTTTCAAGTCCCCTTCGCAGGCTTACTTCAATATATTTTTGGAGGAAAGCTGTCATTTATAACTCTGCAGGTTTGTGAATTACAGTGCCCCTGAGCTCCTTTCTTCAACTCGCTTTCTTGTGAACTGGGCACAAAACCGCAGGATTGCTTCAGGCCCTAATCTGTTTCGGGCAGGGCATGCTGAGCCTTTGGTAAATTCCTCTTCCTGGTGGGAAATGAGCGTTACATTTGCCCGTGCAGACACCTACAGCTAGTCTCTCATTGGTTCTCCCTATTCCTGTTCATCTTGCACAGAAATTGCAAGCTGTGCCAAACAGGAGGTTAAAGGCACTGACTCTCCAAGCAGGGAGACTGTTAGTAAATCATCTGGAATGGTGAACCCGAGGACCAGGATACGAAAACTGAGATGCATTTTAAATCATTTCCCCATAACACGGTGGACCATACTGTGGGTTTCACATGCATGTTTTAGCTGGAGGAAGAATCCCTTGAACCTGAAGAGTTGGGACCCATGGAATAGGTACCATACAGTATGACTTCAAAGGGTGTGCATTTGCTCACCTAAACTCACCAATGCTATCAGCCTGAAGTGTCCAGCCTTATGTCTCAACCAGCTCTGGGTGTAGATGTGGTCAATCCCGGTTGCATCACATGCCCTGAGTGAATTATTTAAGAATTGCTCTCTATTTCACTGTCTTTGTGTTTTGTTTTCGAAATTTATTTTGATAATGGGATTTATCGGATTTTCACTGCTGCCTTTCGGCCGCTGTACACACCCTTGATTCTCTTACGGAGACATATATATCCATGGGTTTTAAGATTCTTCCTAGTCAGGTATATTCCTAGGCGTTGAATATGTGGTGTTGGGTCCATTTCGTTGAGCAAGGAGTAGGTCTTGTCTATTACATATTGGGCTTATGGAAAGTTATCTGTGCTAATTTCAGTCTCTGGTTTTATGCAGCACCCCAAGGCACCTTTCCCCATAAGCAAGCACTAGTTGGTTTTCTAAATTTGAGACCCTTTTCTATTTTGTAATTCAGTTCATGTGTAGTCAAGTTTACATTCCGTGTATTCGTGATATCTTATGATGTTTCTTTTTCTGTGTGACGTAGTTCACGTAGAATCACCGTACCTGCATCCACTCACTATGCCGCTATGGGCCTGATGACACAGATTTCATTGCTGAGTGATATTGCATTGTACGTACGTGCCACAAGTTCTTTATCCATTTTTTGCTTTCTGGGATATTTACCTGATACTGTAGACGAGCTTCTTGTGAACACAGCCGTCTCAAATATTGGGGTGGCTGTCTGTTTTTGATTTTAATTTCCGTAAGCTATAGGACCATAAGTGGAAGTGCCATAGGCTGTGTTGCTTTGTTTCTTTCGTGTTTCAGGAAACACCATACACTTCTCCAGGGTGGCTGCTGGCAATTTACATCCTGCCAATCAGCATAACAAGGCTCCCTGTTCTCCATATCCTGTCCTACCTTTCTGGATTTTACACTTTTTTCAGATGGCCCTTTTGCCAGGGGGGCAGTGAGACTTCATTGTAGTGCAGATTTCATTTACAGGCTTTCTTGGTTGGCCAAAAAGGGCGTATGCGTTTTTTCCTGAATATATTCAGGAAAAAACGCATACGCCCTTTTTGGCCAAGTGCATCATTGTCGACGTTCTGCCTCTTTTCCTATGCTTTCAGGGCAATTCCAGTCTACCCCCTGCAATCGTTTTCCTGAAATTCTGCCCCGCTTTCAAGTCCCCTTCGCAGGCTTACTTCAATATATTTTTGGAGGAAAGCTGTCATTTATAACTCTGCAGGTTTGTGAATTACAGTGCCCCTGAGCTCCTTTCTTCAACTCGCTTTCTTGTGAACTGGGCACAAAACCGCAGGATTGCTTCAGGCCCTAATCTGTTTCGGGCAGGGCATGCTGAGCCTTTGGTAAATTCCTCTTCCTGGTGGGAAATGAGCGTTACATTTGCCCGTGCAGACACCTACAGCTAGTCTCTCATTGGTTCTCCCTATTCCTGTTCATCTTGCACAGAAATTGCAAGCTGTGCCAAACAGGAGGTTAAAGGCACTGACTCTCCAAGCAGGGAGACTGTTAGTAAATCATCTGGAATGGTGAACCCGAGGACCAGGATACGAAAACTGAGATGCATTTTAAATCATTTCCCCATAACACGGTGGACCATACTGTGGGTTTCACATGCATGTTTTAGCTGGAGGAAGAATCCCTTGAACCTGAAGAGTTGGGACCCATGGAATAGGTACCATACAGTATGACTTCAAAGGGTGTGCATTTGCTCACCTAAACTCACCAATGCTATCAGCCTGAAGTGTCCAGCCTTATGTCTCAACCAGCTCTGGGTGTAGATGTGGTCAATCCCGGTTGCATCACATGCCCTGAGTGAATTATTTAAGAATTGCTCTCTATTTCACTGTCTTTGTGTTTTGTTTTCGAAATTTATTTTGATAATGGGATTTATCGGATTTTCACTGCTGCCTTTCGGCCGCTGTACACACCCTTGATTCTCTTACGGAGACATATATATCCATGGGTTTTAAGATTCTTCCTAGTCAGGTATATTCCTAGGCGTTGAATATGTGGTGTTGGGTCCATTTCGTTGAGCAAGGAGTAGGTCTTGTCTATTACATATTGGGCTTATGGAAAGTTATCTGTGCTAATTTCAGTCTCTGGTTTTATGCAGCACCCCAAGGCACCTTTCCCCATAAGCAAGCACTAGTTGGTTTTCTAAATTTGAGACCCTTTTCTATTTTGTAATTCAGTTCATGTGTAGTCAAGTTTACATTCCGTGTATTCGTGATATCTTATGATGTTTCTTTTTCTGTGTGACGTAGTTCACGTAGAATCACCGTACCTGCATCCACTCACTATGCCGCTATGGGCCTGATGACACAGATTTCATTGCTGAGTGATATTGCATTGTACGTACGTGCCACAAGTTCTTTATCCATTTTTTGCTTTCTGGGATATTTACCTGATACTGTAGACGAGCTTCTTGTGAACACAGCCGTCTCAAATATTGGGGTGGCTGTCTGTTTTTGATTTTAATTTCCGTAAGCTATAGGACCATAAGTGGAAGTGCCATAGGCTGTGTTGCTTTGTTTCTTTCGTGTTTCAGGAAACACCATACACTTCTCCAGGGTGGCTGCTGGCAATTTACATCCTGCCAATCAGCATAACAAGGCTCCCTGTTCTCCATATCCTGTCCTACCTTTCTGGATTTTACACTTTTTTCAGATGGCCCTTTTGCCAGGGGGGCAGTGAGACTTCATTGTAGTGCAGATTTCATTTACAGGCTTGCTTGGTTGGCCAAAAAGGGCGTATGCGTTTTTTCCTGAATATATTCAGGAAAAAACGCATACGCCCTTTTTGGCCAAGTGCATCATTGTCGACGTTCTGCCTCTTTTCCTATGCTTTCAGGGCAATTCCAGTCTACCCCCTGCAATCGTTTTCCTGAAATTCTGCCCCGCTTTCAACTCCCCTTCGCAGGCTTACTTCAATATATTTTTGGAGGATAGCTGTCATTTATAACTCTGCAGGTTTGTGAATTACAGTGCCCCTGAGCTCCTTTCTTCAACTCGCTTTCTTGTGAGCTGGGCACAAAACCGCAGGATTGCTTCAGGCCCTAATCTGTTTCCGGCAGGGCACGCTGAGCCTTTGGTTAATTCCTCTTCCTGGTGGGCAATGAGCGTTACATTTGCCCGTGCAGACACCTACAGCTAGTCTCTCATTGGTTCTCCCTATTCCTGTTCATTTTGCACAGAAATTGCAAGCTGTGCCAAAGAGGAGGTTAAAGGAACTGACTCTCCAAGCGGGGAGAGTGTTAGTAAAGCATCTGGAATGGTGAACCCGAGGACCAGGATACGAAAACTGAGATGCATTTTAAATCATTTCCCAATCACATGGTGGACGATACTCTTGGTTTCCCATGCATGTTTTAGCTGGAGGAAGAATCCCTTGAACCTGGAGAGTTGGGACCCATGGAATGGGTACCATGCAGTATGACTTCAAAGGGTCTGCATTTGCTCACCGAAACTCACCAATGCTATCAGCCTGAAGTGTCCAGCCTTATGTCTCAACCAGCTCTGGGTGTAGATGTGTTAAATCCCGGTTGCATCACATGCCCTGAGTGAATTATTTAAGAATTGCTCTCTATTTCACTGTCTTTATGATTTTTTTTTGAAATTTATTTTGATAATGGGATTTATCGGATTTTCACTGCTGCGTTTATGCCGCTGTACACACGCTTGATTCTCTTACGGAGACATATATATCCATGGGTTTTAAGATTCTTCCTAGTCAGGTATATTCCTAGGCGTTGAATATGTGGTGTTGGGTCCATTTCGTTGAGCAAGGAGTAGGTCTTGTCTATTACATATTTGGCTTATGGAAAGTTATCTGTGCTAATTTCAGTCTCTGGTTTTATGAAGCACCCCAACGCACCTTTCCCCATAAGCAAGCACTAGTTGGTTTTCTAAATTTGAGACCCTGTTCTGTTTTGTAATTCAGTTCATGTGTAGTCAAGTTTACATTCCGTGTATTAGTGATATCTTATGATGTTTCTTTTTCTGTGTGACGTAGTTCACGTAGAATCACCGTACCTGCATCCACTCACTATGCCGCTACGGGCCTGATGACACAGATTTCATTGCTGAGTGATATTGCATTGTACGTACGTGCCACAACTTCTTTATCCATATTTTGCTTTCTGGGATATTTACCTGTTACTGTAGACGAGCTTCTTGTGAACACAGCCGTCCCAAATATTGGGGTGGCTGTCTGTTTTTGATTTTAATTTCCGTAAGCTATAGGACCATAAGTGGAAGTGCCATAGACTGTGTTGCTTTGTTTCTTATGTGTTTCAGGAAACACCATACACTTCTCCAGGCTGGCTGCTGGCAATTTACATCCTGCCAATCAGCATAACAAGGCTCCCTGTTCTCCATATCCTGTCCTACCTTTCTGGATTTTACACTTTTTTCAGATGGCCCTCTTGCCCGGGGGGCAATGAGACTTCATTGTAGTGCAGATTTCCTTTACAGGCTTGCTTGGTTGGCCAAAAAGGGCGTATGCGTTTTTTCCTGAATATATTCAGGAAAAAACGCATACGCCCTTTTTGGCCAAGTGCATCATTGTCGACGTTCTGCCTCTTTTCCTATGCTTTCAGGGCAATTCCAGTCTACCCCCTGCAATCGTTTTCCTGAAATTCTGCCCCGCTTTCAAGTCCCCTTCGCAGGCTTACTTCAATATATTTTTGGAGGAAAGCTGTCATTTATAACTCTGCAGGTTTGTGAATTACAGTGCCCCTGAGCTCCTTTCTTCAACTCGCTTTCTTGTGAACTGGGCACAAAACCGCAGGATTGCTTCAGGCCCTAATCTGTTTCGGGCAGGGCATGCTGAGCCTTTGGTAAATTCCTCTTCCTGGTGGGAAATGAGCGTTACATTTGCCCGTGCAGACACCTACAGCTAGTCTCTCATTGGTTCTCCCTATTCCTGTTCATCTTGCACAGAAATTGCAAGCTGTGCCAAACAGGAGGTTAAAGGCACTGACTCTCCAAGCAGGGAGACTGTTAGTAAATCATCTGGAATGGTGAACCCGAGGACCAGGATACGAAAACTGAGATGCATTTTAAATCATTTCCCCATAACACGGTGGACCATACTGTGGGTTTCACATGCATGTTTTAGCTGGAGGAAGAATCCCTTGAACCTGAAGAGTTGGGACCCATGGAATAGGTACCATACAGTATGACTTCAAAGGGTGTGCATTTGCTCACCTAAACTCACCAATGCTATCAGCCTGAAGTGTCCAGCCTTATGTCTCAACCAGCTCTGGGTGTAGATGTGGTCAATCCCGGTTGCATCACATGCCCTGAGTGAATTATTTAAGAATTGCTCTCTATTTCACTGTCTTTGTGTTTTGTTTTCGAAATTTATTTTGATAATGGGATTTATCGGATTTTCACTGCTGCCTTTCGGCCGCTGTACACACCCTTGATTCTCTTACGGAGACATATATATCCATGGGTTTTAAGATTCTTCCTAGTCAGGTATATTCCTAGGCGTTGAATATGTGGTGTTGGGTCCATTTCGTTGAGCAAGGAGTAGGTCTTGTCTATTACATATTGGGCTTATGGAAAGTTATCTGTGCTAATTTCAGTCTCTGGTTTTATGCAGCACCCCAAGGCACCTTTCCCCATAAGCAAGCACTAGTTGGTTTTCTAAATTTGAGACCCTTTTCTATTTTGTAATTCAGTTCATGTGTAGTCAAGTTTACATTCCGTGTATTCGTGATATCTTATGATGTTTCTTTTTCTGTGTGACGTAGTTCACGTAGAATCACCGTACCTGCATCCACTCACTATGCCGCTATGGGCCTGATGACACAGATTTCATTGCTGAGTGATATTGCATTGTACGTACGTGCCACAAGTTCTTTATCCATTTTTTGCTTTCTGGGATATTTACCTGATACTGTAGACGAGCTTCTTGTGAACACAGCCGTCTCAAATATTGGGGTGGCTGTCTGTTTTTGATTTTAATTTCCGTAAGCTATAGGACCATAAGTGGAAGTGCCATAGGCTGTGTTGCTTTGTTTCTTTCGTGTTTCAGGAAACACCATACACTTCTCCAGGGTGGCTGCTGGCAATTTACATCCTGCCAATCAGCATAACAAGGCTCCCTGTTCTCCATATCCTGTCCTACCTTTCTGGATTTTACACTTTTTTCAGATGGCCCTTTTGCCAGGGGGGCAGTGAGACTTCATTGTAGTGCAGATTTCATTTACAGGCTTGCTTGGTTGGCCAAAAAGGGCGTATGCGTTTTTTCCTGAATATATTCAGGAAAAAACGCATACGCCCTTTTTGGCCAAGTGCATCATTGTCGACGTTCTGCCTCTTTTCCTATGCTTTCAGGGCAATTCCAGTCTACCCCCTGCAATCGTTTTCCTGAAATTCTGCCCCGCTTTCAAGTCCCCTTCGCAGGCTTACTTCAATATATTTTTGGAGGAAAGCTGTCATTTATAACTCTGCAGGTTTGTGAATTACAGTGCCCCTGAGCTCCTTTCTTCAACTCGCTTTCTTGTGAGCTGGGCACAAAACCGCAGGATTGCTTCAGGCCCTAATCTGTTTCCAGCAGGGCACACTGAGCCTTTGTTTAATTCCTCTTCCTGGTGGGCAATGAGCGTTACATTTGCCCGTGCAGACACCTACAGATAGTCTCTCATTGGTTCTCCCTATTCCTGTTCATTTTGCACAGAAATTGCAAGCTGTGCCAAAGAGGAGGTTAAAGGCACTGACTCTCCAAGCGGGGAGAGTGTTAGTAAAGCATCTGGAATGGTGAACCCGAGGACCAGGATACGAAAACTGAGATGCATTTTAAATCATTTCCCAATCACATGGTGGACGATACTCTTGGTTTCCCATGCATGTTTTAGCTGGAGGAAGAATCCCTTGAACCTGGAGAGTTGGGACCCATGGAATGGGTACCATGCAGTATGACTTCAAAGGGTCTGCATTTGCTCACCGAAACTCACCAATGCTATCAGCCTGAAGTGTCCAGCCTTATGTCTCAACCAGCTCTGGGTGTAGATGTGTTAAATCCCGGTTGCATCACATGCCCTGAGTGAATTATTTAAGAATTGCTCTCTATTTCACTGTCTTTATGATTTTTTTTTGAAATTTATTTTGATAATGGGATTTATCGGATTTTCACTGCTGCGTTTATGCCGCTGTACACACGCTTGATTCTCTTACGGAGACATATATATCCATGGGTTTTAAGATTCTTCCGAGTCAGGTATATTCCTAGGCGTTGAATATGTGGTGTTGGGTCCATTTCGTTGAGCAAGGAGTAGGTCTTGTCTATTACATATTTGGCTTATGGAAAGTTATCTGTGCTAATTTCAGTCTCTGGTTTATGAAGCACCCCAACGCACCTTTCCCCATAAGCAAGCACTAGTTGGTTTTCTAAATTTGAGACCCTGTTGTGTTTTGTAATTCAGTTCATGTGTAGTCAAGTTTACATTCCGTGTATTAGTGATATCTTATGATGTTTCTTTTTCTGTGTGACGTAGTTCACGTAGAATCACCGTACCTGCATCCACTCACTATGCCGCTACGGGCCTGATGACACAGATTTCATTGCTGAGTGATATTGCATTGTACGTACGTGCCACAACTTCTTTATCCATATTTTGCTTTCTGGGATATTTACCTGTTACTGTAGACGAGCTTCTTGTGAACACAGCCGTCCCAAATATTGGGGTGGCTGTCTGTTTTTGATTTTAATTTCCGTAAGCTATAGGACCATAAGTGGAAGTGCCATAGACTGTGTTGCTTTGTTTCTTATGTGTTTCAGGAAACACCATACACTTCTCCAGGCTGGCTGCTGGCAATTTACATCCTGCCAATCAGCATAACAAGGCTCCCTGTTCTCCATATCCTGTCCTACCTTTCTGGATTTTACACTTTTTTCAGATGGCCCTCTTGCCTGGGGGGCAGTGAGACTTCATTGTAGTGCAGATTTCCTTTACAGGCTTGCTTGGTTGGCCAAAAAGGGCGTATGCGTTTTTTCCTGAATATATTCAGGAAAAAACGCATACGCCCTTTTTGGCCAAGTGCATCATTGTCGACGTTCTGCCTCTTTTCCTATGCTTTCAGGGCAATTCCAGTCTACCCCCTGCAATCGTTTTCCTGAAATTCTGCCCCGCTTTCAAGTCCCCTTCGCAGGCTTACTTCAATATATTTTTGGAGGATAGCTGTCATTTATAACTCTGCAGGTTTGTGAATTACAGTGCCCCTGAGCTCCTTTCTTCAACTCGCTTTCTTGTGAACTGGGCACAAAACCGCAGGATTGCTTCAGGCCCTAATCTGTTTCGGGCAGGGCATGCTGAGCCTTTGGTAAATTCCTCTTCCTGGTGGGAAATGAGCGTTACATTTGCCCGTGCAGACACCTACAGCTAGTCTCTCATTGGTTCTCCCTATTCCTGTTCATCTTGCACAGAAATTGCAAGCTGTGCCAAACAGGAGGTTAAAGGCACTGACTCTCCAAGCAGGGAGACTGTTAGTAAATCATCTGGAATGGTGAACCCGAGGACCAGGATACGAAAACTGAGATGCATTTTAAATCATTTCCCCATAACACGGTGGACCATACTGTGGGTTTCACATGCATGTTTTAGCTGGAGGAAGAATCCCTTGAACCTGAAGAGTTGGGACCCATGGAATAGGTACCATACAGTATGACTTCAAAGGGTGTGCATTTGCTCACCTAAACTCACCAATGCTATCAGCCTGAAGTGTCCAGCCTTATGTCTCAACCAGCTCTGGGTGTACATGTGGTCAATCCCGGTTGCATCACATGCCCTGAGTGAATTATTTAAGAATTGCTCTCTATTTCACTGTCTTTGTGTTTTGTTTTCGAAATTTATTTTGATAATGGGATTTATCGGATTTTCACTGCTGCCTTTCGGCCGCTGTACACACCCTTGATTCTCTTACGGAGACATATATATCCATGGGTTTTAAGATTCTTCCTAGTCAGGTATATTCCTAGGCGTTGAATATGTGGTGTTGGGTCCATTTCGTTGAGCAAGGAGTAGGACTTGTCTATTACATATTGGGCTTATGGAAAGTTATCTGTGCTAATTTCAGTCTCTGGTTTTATGCAGCACCCCAAGGCACCTTTCCCCATAAGCAAGCACTAGTTGGTTTTCTAAATTTGAGACCCTTTTCTATTTTGTAATTCAGTTCATGTGTAGTCAAGTTTACATTCCGTGTATTCGTGATATCTTATGATGTTTCTTTTTCTGTGTGACGTAGTTCACGTAGAATCACCGTACCTGCATCCACTCACTATGCCGCTACGGGCCTGATGACACAGATTTCATTGCTGAGTGATATTGCATTGTACGTACGTGCCACAAGTTCTTTATCCATTTTTTGCTTTCTGGGATATTTACCTGATACTGTAGACGAGCTTCTTGTGAACACAGCCGTCTCAAATATTGGGGTGGCTGTCTGTTTTTGATTTTAATTTCCGTAAGCTATAGGACCATAAGTGGAAGTGCCATAGGCTGTGTTGCTTTGTTTCTTTCGTGTTTCAGGAAACACCATACACTTCTCCAGGCTGGCTGCTGGCAATTTACATCCTGCCAATCAGCATAACAAGGCTCCCTGTTCTCCATATCCTGTCCTACCTTTCTGGATTTTACACTTTTTTCAGATGGCCCTTTTGCCAGGGGGGCAGTGAGACTTCATTGTAGTGCAGATTTCATTTACAGGCTTGCTTGGTTGGCCAAAAAGGGCGTATGCGTTTTTTCCTGAATATATTCAGGAAAAAACGCATACGCCCTTTTTGGCCAAGTGCATCATTGTCGACGTTCTGCCTCTTTTCCTATGCTTTCAGGGCAATTCCAGTCTACCCCCTGCAATCGTTTTCCTGAAATTCTGCCCCGCTTTCAAGTCCCCTTCGCAGGCTTACTTCAATATATTTTTGGAGGAAAGCTGTCATTTATAACTCTGCAGGTTTGTGAATTACAGTGCCCCTGAGCTCCTTTCTTCAACTCGCTTTCTTGTGAGCTGGGCACAAAACCGCAGGATTGCTTCAGGCCCTAATCTGTTTCCAGCAGGGCACACTGAGCCTTTGTTTAATTCCTCTTCCTGGTGGGCAATGAGTGTTACATTTGCCCGTGCAGACACCTACAGCTAGTCTCTCATTGGTTCTCCCTATTCCTGTTCATTTTGCACAGAAATTGCAAGTTGTGCCAAAGAGTAGGTTAAAGGCACTGACTCTCCAAGCGGGGAGAGTGTTAGTAAAGCATCTGGAATGGTGAACCCGAGGACCAGGATACGAAAACTGAGATGCATTTTAAATCATTTCCCAATCGCATGGTGGACGATACTCTTGGTTTCCCATGCATGTTTTAGCTGGAGGAAGAATCCCTTGAACCTGGAGAGTTGGGACCCATGGAATGGGTACCATGCAGTATGACTTCAAAGGGTCTGCATTTGCTCACCGAAACTCACCAATGCTATCAGCCTGAAGTGTCCAGCCTTATGTCTCAACCAGCTCTGGGTGTAGATGGGTTAAATCCCGGTTGCATCACATGCCCTGAGTGAATTATTTAAGAATTGCTCTCTATTTCACGGTCTTTATGATTTTTTTTTGAAATTTATTTTGATAATGGGATTTATCGGATTTTCACTGCTGCGTTTATGCCGCTGTACACACGCTTGATTCTCTTACGGAGACATATATATCCATGGGTTTTAAGATTCTTCCTAGTCAGGTATATTCCTAGGCGTTGAATATGTGGTGTTGGGTCCATTTCGTTGAGCAAGGAGTAGGTCTTGTCTATTACATATTTGGCTTATGGAAAGTTATCTGTGCTAATTTCAGTCTCTGGTTTATGAAGCACCCCAACGCACCTTTCCCCATAAGCAAGCACTAGTTGGTTTTCTAAATTTGAGACCCTGTTCTGTTTTGTAATTCAGTTCATGTGTAGTCAAGTTTACATTCCGTGTATTAGTGATATCTTATGATGTTTCTTTTTCTGTGTGACGTAGTTCACGTAGAATCACCGTACCTGCATCCACTCACTATGCCGCTACGGGCCTGATGACACAGATTTCATTGCTGAGTGATATTGCATTGTACGTACGTGCCACAACTTCTTTATCCATATTTTGCTTTCTGGGATATTTACCTGTTACTGTAGACGAGCTTCTTGTGAACACAGCCGTCCCAAATATTGGGGTGGCTGTCTGTTTTTGATTTTAATTTCCGTAAGCTATAGGACCATAAGTGGAAGTGCCATAGACTGTGTTGCTTTGTTTCTTATGTGTTTCAGGAAACACCATACACTTCTCCAGGCAGGCTGCTGGCAATTTACATCCTGCCAATCAGCATAACAAGGCTCCCTGTTCTCCATATACTGTCCTACCTTTCTGGATTTTACACTTTTTTCAGATGGCCCTCTTGCCCGGGGGGCAGTGAGACTTCATTGTAGTGCAGATTTCATTTACAGGCTTGCTTGGTTGGCCAAAAAGGGCGTATGCGTTTTTTCCTGAATATATTCAGGAAAAAACGCATACGCCCTTTTTGGCCAAGTGCATCATTGTCGACGTTCTGCCTCTTTTCCTATGCTTTCAGGGCAATTCCAGTCTACCCCCTGCAATCGTTTTCCTGAAATTCTGCCCCGCTTTCAAGTCCCCTTCGCAGGCTTACTTCAATATATTTTTGGAGGATAGCTGTCATTTATAACTCTGCAGGTTTGTGAATTACAGTGCCCCTGAGCTCCTTTCTTCAACTCGCTTTCTTGTGAACTGGGCACAAAACCGCAGGATTGCTTCAGGCCCTAATCTGTTTCGGGCAGGGCATGCTGAGCCTTTGGTAAATTCCTCTTCCTGGTGGGAAATGAGCGTTACATTTGCCCGTGCAGACACCTACAGCTAGTCTCTCATTGGTTCTCCCTATTCCTGTTCATCTTGCACAGAAATTGCAAGCTGTGCCAAACAGGAGGTTAAAGGCACTGACTCTCCAAGCAGGGAGACTGTTAGTAAATCATCTGGAATGGTGAACCCGAGGACCAGGATACGAAAACTGAGATGCATTTTAAATCATTTCCCCATAACACGGTGGACCATACTGTGGGTTTCACATGCATGTTTTAGCTGGAGGAAGAATCCCTTGAACCTGAAGAGTTGGGACCCATGGAATAGGTACCATACAGTATGACTTCAAAGGGTGTGCATTTGCTCACCTAAACTCACCAATGCTATCAGCCTGAAGTGTCCAGCCTTATGTCTCAACCAGCTCTGGGTGTAGATGTGGTCAATCCCGGTTGCATCACATGCCCTGAGTGAATTATTTAAGAATTGCTCTCTATTTCACTGTCTTTGTGTTTTGTTTTCGAAATTTATTTTGATAATGGGATTTATCGGATTTTCACTGCTGCCTTTCGGCCACTGTACACACCCTTGATTCTCTTACGGCGACATATATATCCATGGGTTTTAAGATTCTTCCTAGTCAGGTATATTCCTAGGCGTTGAATATGTGGTGTGGGGTCCATTTCGTTGAGCAAGGAGTAGGTCTTGTCTATTACATATTGGGCTTATGGAAAGTTATCTGTGCTAATTTCAGTCTCTGGTTTTATGCAGCACCCCAAGGCACCTTTCCCCATAAGCAAGCACTAGTTGGTTTTCTAAATTTGAGACCCTTTTCTATTTTGTAATTCAGTTCATGTGTAGTCAAGTTTACATTCCGTGTATTCGTGATATCTTATGATGTTTCTTTTTCTGTGTGACGTAGTTCACGTAGAATCACCGTACCTGCATCCACTCACTATGCCGCTATGGGCCTGATGACACAGATTTCATTGCTGAGTGATATTGCATTGTACGTACGTGCCACAAGTTCTTTATCCATTTTTTGCTTTCTGGGATATTTACCTGATACTGTAGACGAGCTTCTTGTGAACACAGCCGTCTCAAATATTGGGGTGGCTGTCTGTTTTTGATGTTAATTTCCGTAAGCTATAGGACCAAAAGTGGAAGTGCCATAGGCTGTGTTGCTTTGTTTCTTTCGTGTTTCAGGAAACACCATACAATTCTCCAGGCTGGCTGCTGGCAATTTACATCCTGCCAATCAGCATAACAAGGCTCCCTGTTCTCCATATCCTGTCCTACCTTTCTGGATTTTACACTTTTTTCAGATGGCCCTCTTGCCCGGGGGGCAGTGAGACTTCATTGTAGTGCAGATTTCCTTTACAGGCTTTCTTGGTTGGCCAAAAAGGGCGTATGCGTTTTTTCCTGAATATATTCAGGAAAAAACGCATACGCACTTTTTGGCCAAGTGCATCATTGTCGACGTTCTGCCTCTTTTCCTATGCTTTCAGGGCAATTCCAGTCTACCCCCTGCAATCGTTTTCCTGAAATTCTGCCCCGCTTTCAAGTCCCCTTCGCAGGCTTACTTCAATATATTTTTGGAGGAAAGCTGTCATTTATAACTCTGCAGGTTTGTGAATTACAGTGCCCCTGAGCTCCTTATTTCAACTCGCTTTCTTGTGAGCTGGGCACAAAACCGCAGGATTGCTTCAGGCCCTAATCTGTTTCCAGCAGGGCACACTGAGCCTTTGTTTAATTCCTCTTCCTGGTGGGCAATGAGCGTTACATTTGCCCGTGCAGACACCTACAGCTAGTCTCTCATTGGTTCTCCCTATTCCTGTTCATTTTGCACAGAAATTGCAAGCTGTGCCAAAGAGGAGGTTAAAGGCACTGTCTCTCCAAGCAGGGAGAGTGTTAGTAAAGCATCTGGAATGGTGAACCCGAGGACCAGGATACGAAAACTGAGATGCATTTTAAATCATTTCCCAATCACATGGTGGACGATACTCTTGGTTTCCCATGCATGTTTTAGCTGGAGGAAGAATCCCTTGAACCTGGAGAGTTGGGACCCACGGAATGGGTACCATGCAGTATGACTTCAAAGGGTCTGCATTTGCTCACCGAAACTCACCAATGCTATCAGCCTGAAGTGTCCAGCCTTATGTCTCAACCAGCTCTGGGTGTAGATGTGGTCAATCCCGGTTGCATCACATGCACTGAGTGAATTATTTAAGAATTGCTCTCTATTTCACTGTCTTTATGATTTTTTTTTGAAATTTATTTTGATAATGGGATTTATCGGATTTTCACTGCTGCGTTTATGCCGCTGTACACACGCTTGATTCTCTTACGGAGACATATATATCCATGGGTTTTAAGATTCTTCCTAGTCAGGTATATTCCTAGGCGTTGAATATGTGGTGTTGGGTCCATTTCGTTGAGCAAGGAGTAGGTCTTGTCTATTACATATTTGGCTTATGGAAAGTTATCTGTGCTAATTTCAGTCTCTGGTTTTATGAAGCACCCCAACGCACCTTTCCCCATAAGCAAGCACTAGTTGGTTTTCTAAATTTGAGACCCTGTTCTGTTTTGTAATTCAGTTCATGTGTAGTCAAGTTTACATTCCGTGTATTAGTGATATCTTATGATGTTTCTTTTTCTGTGTGACGTAGTTCACGTAGAATCACCGTACCTGCATCCACTCACTATGCCGCTACGGGCCTGATGACACAGATTTCATTGCTGAGTGATATTGCATTGTACGTACGTGCCACAACTTCTTTATCCATATTTTGCTTTCTGGGATATTTACCTGTTACTGTAGACGAGCTTCTTGTGAACACAGCCGTCCCAAATATTGGGGTGGCTGTCTGTTTTTGATTTTAATTTCCGTAAGCTATAGGACCATAAGTGGAAGTGCCATAGACTGTGTTGCTTTGTTTCTTATGTGTTTCAGGAAACACCATACACTTCTCCAGGCTGGCTGCTGGCAATTTACATCCTGCCAATCAGCATAACAAGGCTCCCTGTTCTCCATATCCTGTCCTACCTTTCTGGATTTTACTCTTTTTTCAGATGGCCCTCTTGCCCGGGGGGCAGTGAGACTTCATTGTAGTGCAGATTTCCTTTTCAGGCTTGCTTGGTTGGCCAAAAAGGGCGTATGCGTTTTTTCCTGAATATATTCAGGAAAAAACGCATACGCCGTTTTTGGCCAAGTGCATCATTGTCGACGTTCTGCCTCTTTTCCTATGCTTTCAGGGCAATTCCAGTCTACCCCCTGCAATCGTTTTCCTGAAATTTTGCCCCGCTTTCAAGTCCCCTTCGCAGGCTTACTTCAATATATTTTTGGAGGATAGCTGTCATTTATAACTCTGCAGGTTTGTGAATTACAGTGCCCCTGAGCTCCTTTCTTCAACTCGCTTTCTTGTGAACTGGGCACAAAACCGCAGGATTGCTTCAGGCCCTAATCTGTTTCGGGCAGGGCATGCTGAGCCTTTGGTAAATTCCTCTTCCTGGTGGGAAATGAGCGTTACATTTGCCCGTGCATACACCTACAGCTAGTCTCTCATTGGTTCTCCCTATTCCTGTTCATCTTGCACAGAAATTGCAAGCTGTGCCAAACAGGAGGTTAAAGGCACTGACTCTCCAAGCAGGGAGACTGTTAGTAAATCATCTGGAATGGTGAACCCGAGGACCAGGATACGAAAACTGAGATGCATTTTAAATCATTTCCCCATAACACGGTGGACCATACTGTGGGTTTCACATGCATGTTTTAGCTGGAGGAAGAATCCCTTGAACCTGAAGAGTTGGGACCCATGGAATAGGTACCATACAGTATGACTTCAAAGGGTGTGCATTTGCTCACCGAAACTCACCAATGCTATCAGCCTGAAGTGTCCAGCCTTATGTCTCAACCAGCTCTGGGTGTAGATGTGGTCAATCCCGGTTGCATCACATGCCCTGAGTGAATTATTTAAGAATTGCTCTCTATTTCACTGTCTTTGTGTTTTGTTTTCGAAATTTATTTTGATAATGGGATTTATCGGATTTTCACTGCTGCCTTTCGGCCGCTGTACACACCCTTGATTCTCTTATGGAGACATATATATCCATGGGTTTTAAGATTCTTCCTAGTCAGGTATATTCCTAGGCGTTGAATATGTGGTGTTGGGTCCATTTCGTTGAGCAAGGAGTAGGTCTTGTCTATTACATATTGGGCTTATGGAAAGTTATCTGTGCTAATTTCAGTCTCTGGTTTTATGCAGCACCCCAAGGCACCTTTCCCCATAAGCAAGCACTAGTTGGTTTTCTAAATTTGAGACCCTGTTCTATTTTGTAATTCAGTTCATGTGTAGTCAAGTTTACATTCCGTGTATTTGTGATATCTTATGATGTTTCTTTTTCTGTGTGACGTAGTTCACGTAGAATCACCGTACCTGCATCCACTCACTATGCCGCTATGGGCCTGATGACACAGATTTCATTGCTGAGTGATATTGCATTGTACGTACGTGCCACAAGTTCTTTATCCATTTTTTGCTTTCTGGGATATTTACCTGATACTGTAGACGAGCTTCTTGTGAACACAGCCGTCTCAAATATTGGGGTGGCTGTCTGTTTTTGATTTTAATTTCCGTAAGCTATAGGACCATAAGTGGAAGTGCCATAGGCTGTGTTGCTTTGTTTCTTTCATGTTTAAGGAAACACCATACACTTCTCCAGGGTGGCTGCTGGCAATTTACATCCTGCCAATCAGCATAACAAGGCTCCCTGTTCTCCATATCCTGTCCTACCTTTCTGGATTTTACACTTTTTTCAGATGGCCCTTTTGCCAGGGGGGCAGTGAGACTTCATTGTAGTGCAGATTTCATTTACAGGCTTGCTTGGTTGGCCAAAAAGGGCGTATGCGTTTTTTCCTGAATATATTCAGGAAAAAACGCATACGCCCTTTTTGGCCAAGTGCATCATTGTCGACGTTCTGCCTCTTTTCCTATGCTTTCAGGGCAATTCCAGTCTACCCCCTGCAATCGTTTTCCTGAAATTCTGCCCCGCTTTCAAGTCCCCTTCGCAGGCTTACTTCAATATATATTTGGAGGAAAGCTGTCATTTATAACTCTGCAGGTTTGTGAATTACAGTGCCCCTGAGCTCCTTTCTTCAACTCGCTTTCTTGTGAGCTGGGCACAAAACCGCAGGATTGCTTCAGGCCCTAATCTGTTTCCAGCAGGGCACACTGAGCCTTTGTTTAATTCCTCTTCCTGGTGGGCAATGAGCGTTACATTTGCCCGTGCAGACACCTACAGCTAGTCTCTCATTGGTTCTCCCTATTCCTGTTCATTTTGCACAGAAATTGCAAGCTGTGCCAAAGAGGAGGTTAAAGGCACTGACTCTCCAAGCGGGGAGAGTGTTAGTAAAGCATCTGGAATGGTGAACCCGAGGACCAGGATACGAAAACTGAGATGCATTTTAAATCATTTCCCAATCACATGGTGGACGATACTCTTGGTTTCCCATGCATGTTTTAGCTGGAGGAAGAATCCCTTGAACCTGGAGAGTTGGGACCCATGGAATGGGTACCATGCAGTATGACTTCAAAGGGTCTGCATTTGCTCACCGAAACTCACCAATGCTATCAGCCTGAAGTGTCCAGCCTTATGTCTCAACCAGCTCTGGGTGTAGATGTGTTAAATCCCGGTTGCATCACATGCCCTGAGTGAATTATTTAAGAATTGCTCTCTATTTCACTGTCTTTATGATTTTTTTTTGAAATTTATTTTGATAATGGGATTTATCGGATTTTCACTGCTGCGTTTATGCCGCTGTACACACGCTTGATTCTCTTACGGAGACATATATATCCATGGGTTTTAAGATTCTTCCTAGTCAGGTATATTCCTAGGCGTTGAATATGTGGTGTTGGGTCCATTTCGTTGAGCAAGGAGTAGGTCTTGTCTATTACATATTTGGCTTATGGAAAGTTATCTGTGCTAATTTCAGTCTCTGGTTTTATGAAGCACCCCAACGCACCTTTCCCCATATGCAAGCACTAGTTTGTTTTCTAAATTTGAGACCCTGTTCTGTTTTGTAATTCAGTTCATGTGTAGTCAAGTTTACATTCCGTGTATTAGTGATATCTTATGATGTTTCTTTTTCTGTGTGACGTAGTTCACGTAGAATCACCGTACCTGCATCCACTCACTATGCCGCTACGGGCCTGATGACACAGATTTCATTGCTGAGTGATATTGCATTGTACGTACGTGCCACAACTTCTTTATCCATATTTTGCTTTCTGGGATATTTACCTGTTACTGTAGACGAGCTTCTTGTGAACACAGCCGTCCCAAATATTGGGGTGGCTGTCTGTTTTTGATTTTAATTTCCGTAAGCTATAGGACCATAAGTGGAAGTGCCATAGACTGTGTTGCTTTGTTTCTTATGTGTTTCAGGAAACACCATACACTTCTCCAGGCTGGCTGCTGGCAATTTACATCCTGCCAATCAGCATAACAAGGCTCCCTGTTCTCCATATCCTGTCCTACCTTTCTGGATTTTACACTTTTTTCAGATGGCCCTCTTGCCCGGGGGGCAGTGAGACTTCATTGTAGTGCAGATTTCCTTTACAGGCTTGCTTGGTTGGCCAAAAAGGGCGTATGCGTTTTTTCCTGAATATATTCAGGAAAAAACGCATACGCCCTTTTTGGCCAAGTGCATCATTGTCGACGTTCTGCCTCTTTTCCTATGCTTTCAGGGCAATTCCAGTCTACCCCCTGCAATCGTTTTCCTGAAATTCTGCCCCGCTTTCAAGTCCCCTTCGCAGGCTTACTTCAATATATTTTTGGAGGATAGCTGTCATTTATAACTCTGCAGGTTTGTGAATTACAGTGCCCCTGAGCTCCTTTCTTCAACTCGCTTTCTTGTGAACTGGGCACAAAACCGCAGGATTGCTTCAGGCCCTAATCTGTTTTGGGCAGGGCATGCTGAGCCTTTGGTAAATTCCTCTTCCTGGTGGGAAATGAGCGTTACATTTGCCCGTGCAGACACCTACAGCTAGTCTCTCATTGGTTCTCCCTATTCCTGTTCATCTTGCACAGAAATTGCAAGCTGTGCCAAACAGGAGGTTAAAGGCACTGACTCTCCAAGCAGGGAGACTGTTAGTAAATCATCTGGAATGGTGAACCCGAGGACCAGGATACGAAAACTGAGATGCATTTTAAATCATTTCCCCATAACACGGTGGACCATACTGTGGGTTTCACATGCATGTTTTAGCTGGAGGAAGAATCCCTTGAACCTGAAGAGTTGGGACCCATGGAATAGGTACCATACAGTATGACTTCAAAGGGTGTGCATTTGCTCACCGAAACTCACCAATGCTATCAGCCTGAAGTGTCCAGCCTTATGTCTCAACCAGCTCTGGGTGTAGATGTGGTCAATCCCGGTTGCATCACATGCCCTGAGTGAATTATTTAAGAATTGCTCTCTATTTCACTGTCTTTGTGTTTTGTTTTCGAAATTTATTTTGATAATGGGATTTATCGGATTTTCACTGCTGCCTTTCGGCCGCTGTACACACCCTTGATTCTCTTACGGAGACATATATATCCATGGGTTTTAAGATTCTTCCTAGTCAGGTATATTCCTAGGCGTTGAATATGTGGTGTTGGGTCCATTTCGTTGAGCAAGGAGTAGGTCTTGTCTATTACATATTGGGCTTATGGAAAGTTATCTGTGCTAATTTCAGTCTCTGGTTTTATGCAGCACCCCAAGGCACCTTTCCCCATAAGCAAGCACTAGTTGGTTTTCTAAATTTGAGACCCTTTTCTATTTTGTAATTCAGTTCATGTGTAGTCAAGTTTACATTCCGTGTATTCGTGATATCTTATGATGTTTCTTTTTCTGTGTGACGTAGTTCACGTAGAATCACCGTACCTGCATCCACTCACTATGCCGCTATGGGCCTGATGACACAGATTTCATTGCTGAGTGATATTGCATTGTACGTACGTGCCACAAGTTCTTTATCCATTTTTTGCTTTCTGGGATATTTACCTGATACTGTAGACGAGCTTCTTGTGAACACAGCCGTCTCAAATATTGGGGTGGCTGTCTGTTTTTGATTTTAATTTCCGTAAGCTATAGGACCATAAGTGGAAGTGCCATAGGCTGTGTTGCTTTGTTTCTTTCGTGTTTCAGGAAACACCATACACTTCTCCAGGGTGGCTGCTGGCAATTTACATCCTGCCAATCAGCATAACAAGGCTCCCTGTTCTCCATATCCTGTCCTACCTTTCTGGATTTTACACTTTTTTCAGATGGCCCTTTTGCCAGGGGGGCAGTGAGACTTCATTGTAGTGCAGATTTCATTTACAGGCTTGCTTGGTTGGCCAAAAAGGGCGTATGCGTTTTTTCCTGAATATATTCAGGAAAAAACGCATACGCCCTTTTTGGCCAAGTGCATCATTGTCGACGTTCTGCCTCTTTTCCTATGCTTTCAGGGCAATTCCAGTCTACCCCCTGCAATCGTTTTCCTGAAATTCTGCCCCTCTTTCAAGTCCCCTTCGCAGGCTTACTTCAATATATTTTTGGAGGATAGCTGTCATTTATAACTCTGCAGGTTTGTGAATTACAGTGCCCCTGAGCTCCTTTCTTCAACTCGCTTTCTTGTGAACTGGGCACAAAACCGCAGGATTGCTTCAGGCCCTAATCTGTTTTGGGCAGGGCATGCTGAGCCTTTGGTAAATTCCTCTTCCTGGTGGGAAATGAGCGTTACATTTGCCCGTGCAGACACCTACAGCTAGTCTCTCATTGGTTCTCCCTATTCCTGTTCATCTTGCACAGAAATTGCAAGCTGTGCCAAACAGGAGGTTAAAGGCACTGACTCTCCAAGCAGGGAGACTGTTAGTAAATCATCTGGAATGGTGAACCCGAGGACCAGGATACGAAAACTGAGATGCATTTTAAATCATTTCCCCATAACACGGTGGACCATACTGTGGGTTTCACATGCATGTTTTAGCTGGAGGAAGAATCCCTTGAACCTGAAGAGTTGGGACCCATGGAATAGGTACCATACAGTATGACTTCAAAGGGTGTGCATTTGCTCACCGAAACTCACCAATGCTATCAGCCTGAAGTGTCCAGCCTTATGTCTCAACCAGCTCTGGGTGTAGATGTGGTCAATCCCGGTTGCATCACATGCCCTGAGTGAATTATTTAAGAATTGCTCTCTATTTCACTGTCTTTGTGTTTTGTTTTCGAAATTTATTTTGATAATGGGATTTATCGGATTTTCACTGCTGCCTTTCGGCCGCTGTACACACCCTTGATTCTCTTACGGAGACATATATATCCATGGGTTTTAAGATTCTTCCTAGTCAGGTATATTCCTAGGCGTTGAATATGTGGTGTTGGGTCCATTTCGTTGAGCAAGGAGTAGGTCTTGTCTATTACATATTGGGCTTATGGAAAGTTATCTGTGCTAATTTCAGTCTCTGGTTTTATGCAGCACCCCAAGGCACCTTTCCCCATAAGCAAGCACTAGTTGGTTTTCTAAATTTGAGACCCTTTTCTATTTTGTAATTCAGTTCATGTGTAGTCAAGTTTACATTCCGTGTATTCGTGATATCTTATGATGTTTCTTTTTCTGTGTGACGTAGTTCACGTAGAATCACCGTACCTGCATCCACTCACTATGCCGCTATGGGCCTGATGACACAGATTTCATTGCTGAGTGATATTGCATTGTACGTACGTGCCACAAGTTCTTTATCCATTTTTTGCTTTCTGGGATATTTACCTGATACTGTAGACGAGCTTCTTGTGAACACAGCCGTCTCAAATATTGGGGTGGCTGTCTGTTTTTGATTTTAATTTCCGTAAGCTATAGGACCATAAGTGGAAGTGCCATAGGCTGTGTTGCTTTGTTTCTTTCGTGTTTCAGGAAACACCATACACTTCTCCAGGGTGGCTGCTGGCAATTTACATCCTGCCAATCAGCATAACAAGGCTCCCTGTTCTCCATATCCTGTCCTACCTTTCTGGATTTTACACTTTTTTCAGATGGCCCTTTTGCCAGGGGGGCAGTGAGACTTCATTGTAGTGCAGATTTCATTTACAGGCTTGCTTGGTTGGCCAAAAAGGGCGTATGCGTTTTTTCCTGAATATATTCAGGAAAAAACGCATACGCCCTTTTTGGCCAAGTGCATCATTGTCGACGTTCTGCCTCTTTTCCTATGCTTTCAGGGCAATTCCAGTCTACCCCCTGCAATCGTTTTCCTGAAATTCTGCCCCGCTTTCAAGTCCCCTTCGCAGGCTTACTTCAATATATTTTTGGAGGAAAGCTGTCATTTATAACTCTGCAGGTTTGTGAATTACAGTGCCCCTGAGCTCCTTTCTTCAACTCGCTTTCTTGTGAGCTGGGCACAAAACCGCAGGATTGCTTCAGGCCCTAATCTGTTTCCAGCAGGGCACACTGAGCCTTTGTTTAATTCCTCTTCCTGGTGGGCAATGAGCGTTACATTTGCCCGTGCAGACACCTACAGCTAGTCTCTCATTGGTTCTCCCTATTCCTGTTCATTTTGCACAGAAATTGCAAGCTGTGCCAAAGAGGAGGTTAAAGGCACTGACTCTCCAAGCGGGGAGAGTGTTAGTAAAGCATCTGGAATGGTGAACCCGAGGACCAGGATACGAAAACTGAGATGCATTTTAAATCATTTCCCAATCACATGGTGGACGATACTCTTGGTTTCCCATGCATGTTTTAGCTGGAGGAAGAATCCCTTGAGCCTGGAGAGTTGGGACCCATGGAATGGGTACCATGCAGTATGACTTCAAAGGGTCTGCATTTGCTCACCGAAACTCACCAATGCTATCAGCCTGAAGTGTCCAGCCTTATGTCTCAACCAGCTCTAGGTGTAGATGTGTTAAATCCCGGTTGCATCACATGCCCTGAGTGAATTATTTAAGAAGTGCTCTCTATTTCACTGTCTTTATGATTTTTTTTTGAAATTTATTTTGATAATGGGATTTATCGGATTTTCACTGCTGCGTTTATGCCGCTGTACACACGCTTGATTCTCTTACGGAGACATATATATCCATGGGTTTTAAGATTCTTCCTAGTCAGGTATATTCCTAGGCGTTGAATATGTGGTGTTGGGTCCATTTCGTTGAACAAGGAGTAGGTCTTGTCTATTACATATTTGGCTTATGGAAAGTTATCTGTGCTAATTTCAGTCTCTGGTTTTATGAAGCACCCCAACGCACCTTTCCCCATAAGAAAGCACTAGTTGGTTTTCTAAATTTGAGACCCTGTTCTGTTTTGTAATTCAGTTCATGTGTAGTCAAGTTTACATTCCGTGTATTAGTGATATCTTATGATGTTTCTTTTTCTGTGTGACGTAGTTCATGTAGAATCACCGTACCTGCATCCACTCACTATGCCGCTACGGGCCTGATGACACAGATTTCATTGCTGAGTGATATTGCATTGTACGTACGTGCCACAACTTCTTTATCCATATTTTGCTTTCTGGGATATTTACCTGTTACTGTAGACGAGCTTCTTGTGAACACAGCCGTCCCAAATATTGGGGTGGCTGTCTGTTTTTGATTTTAATTTCCGTAAGCTATAGGACCATAAGTGGAAGTGCCATAGACTGTGTTGCTTTGTTTCTTATGTGTTTCAGGAAACACCATACACTTCTCCAGGCTGGCTGCTGGCAATTTACATCCTGCCAATCAGCATAACAAGGCTCCCTGTTCTCCATATCCTGTCCTACCTTTCTGGATTTTACACTTTTTTCAGATGGCCCTCTTGCCCGGGGGGCAGTGAGACTTCATTGTAGTGCAGATTTCCTTTACAGGCTTGCTTGGTTGGCCAAAAAGGGCGTATGCGTTTTTTCCTGAATATATTCAGGAAAAAACGCATACGCCCTTTTTGGCCAAGTGCATCATTGTCGACGTTCTGCCTCTTTTCCTATGCTTTCAGGGCAATTCCAGTCTACCCCCTGCAATCGTTTTCCTGAAATTCTGCCCCGCTTTCAAGTCCCCTTCGCAGGCTTACTTCAATATATTTTTGGAGGATAGCTGTCATTTATAACTCTGCAGGTTTGTGAATTACAGTGCCCCTGAGCTCCTTTCTTCAACTCGCTTTCTTGTGAACTGGGCACAAAACCGCAGGATTGCTTCAGGCCCTAATCTGTTTCGGGCAGGGCATGCTGAGCCTTTGGTAAATTCCTCTTCCTGGTGGGAAATGAGCGTTACATTTGCCCGTGCAGACACCTACAGCTAGTCTCTCATTGGTTCTCCCTATTCCTGTTCATCTTGCACAGAAATTGCAAGCTGTGCCAAACAGGAGGTTAAAGGCACTGACTCTCCAAGCAGGGAGACTGTTAGTAAATCATCTGGAATGGTGAACCCGAGGACCAGGATACGAAAACTGAGATGCATTTTAAATCATTTCCCCATAACACGGTGGACCATACTGTGGGTTTCACATGCATGTTTTAGCTGGAGGAAGAATCCCTTGAACCTGAAGAGTTGGGACCCATGGAATAGGTACCATACAGTATGACTTCAAAGGGTGTGCATTTGCTCACCTAAACTCACCAATGCTATCAGCCTGAAGTGTCCAGCCTTATGTCTCAACCAGCTCTGGGTGTAGATGTGGTCAATCCCGGTTGCATCACATGCCCTGAGTGAATTATTTAAGAATTGCTCTCTATTTCACTGTCTTTGTGTTTTGTTTTCGAAATTTATTTTGATAATGGGATTTATCGGATTTTCACTGCTGCCTTTCGGCCGCTGTACACACCCTTGATTCTCTTACGGAGACATATATATCCATGGGTTTTAAGATTCTTCCTAGTCAGGTATATTCCTAGGCGTTGAATATGTGGTGTTGGGTCCATTTCGTTGAGCAAGGAGTAGGTCTTGTCTATTACATATTGGGCTTATGGAAAGTTATCTGTGCTAATTTCAGTCTCTGGTTTTATGCAGCACCCCAAGGCACCTTTCCCCATAAGCAAGCACTAGTTGGTTTTCTAAATTTGAGACCCTTTTCTATTTTGTAATTCAGTTCATGTGTAGTCAAGTTTACATTCCGTGTATTCGTGATATCTTATGATGTTTCTTTTTCTGTGTGACGTAGTTCACGTAGAATCACCGTACCTGCATCCACTCACTATGCCGCTATGGGCCTGATGACACAGATTTCATTGCTGAGTGATATTGCATTGTACGTACGTGCCACAAGTTCTTTATCCATTTTTTGCTTTCTGGGATATTTACCTGATACTGTAGACGAGCTTCTTGTGAACACAGCCGTCTCAAATATTGGGGTGGCTGTCTGTTTTTGATTTTAATTTCCGTAAGCTATAGGACCATAAGTGGAAGTGCCATAGGCTGTGTTGCTTTGTTTCTTTCGTGTTTCAGGAAACACCATACACTTCTCCAGGGTGGCTGCTGGCAATTTACATCCTGCCAATCAGCATAACAAGGCTCCCTGTTCTCCATATCCTGTCCTACCTTTCTGGATTTTACACTTTTTTCAGATGGCCCTTTTGCCAGGGGGGCAGTGAGACTTCATTGTAGTGCAGATTTCATTGACAGGCTTGCTTGGTTGGCCAAAAAGGGCGTATGCGTTTTTTCCTGAATATATTCAGGAAAAAACGCATACGCCCTTTTTGGCCAAGTGCATCATTGTCGACGTTCTGCCTCTTTTCCTATGCTTTCAGGGCAATTCCAGTCTACCCCCTGCAATCGTTTTCCTGAAATTCTGCCCCGCTTTCAAGTCCCCTTCGCAGGCTTACTTCAATATATTTTTGGAGGAAAGCTGTCATTTATAACTCTGCAGGTTTGTGAATTACAGTGCCCCTGAGCTCCTTTCTTCAACTCGCTTTCTTGTGAGCTGGGCACAAAACCGCAGGATTGCTTCAGGCCCTAATCTGTTTCCAGCAGGGCACACTGAGCCTTTGTTTAATTCCTCTTCCTGGTGGGCAATGAGCGTTACATTTGCCCGTGCAGACACCTACAGCTAGTCTCTCATTGGTTCTCCCTATTCCTGTTCATTTTGCACAGAAATTGCAAGCTGTGCCAAAGAGGAGGTTAAAGGCACTGACTCTCCAAGCGGGGAGAGTGTTAGTAAAGCATCTGGAATGGTGAACCCGAGGACCAGGATACGAAAACTGAGATGCATTTTAAATCATTTCCCAATCACATGGTGGACGATACTCTTGGTTTCCCATGCATGTTTTAGCTGGAGGAAGAATCCCTTGAGCCTGGAGAGTTGGGACCCATGGAATGGGTACCATGCAGTATGACTTCAAAGGGTCTGCATTTGCTCACCGAAACTCACCAATGCTATCAGCCTGAAGTGTCCAGCCTTATGTCTCAACCAGCTCTGGGTGTAGATGTGTTAAATCCCTGTTGCATCACATGCCCTGAGTGAATTATTTAAGAAGTGCTCTCTATTTCACTGTCTTTATGATTTTTTTTGAAATTTATTTTGATAATGGGATTTATCGGATTTTCACTGCTGCGTTTATGCCGCTGTACACACGCTTGATTCTCTTACAGAGACATATATATCCATGGGTTTTAAGATTCTTCCTAGTCAGGTATATTCCTAGGCGTTGAATATGTGGTGTTGGGTCCATTTCGTTGAGCAAGGAGTAGGTCTTGTCTATTACATATTTGGCTTATGGAAAGTTATCTGTGCTAATTTCAGTCTCTGGTTTTATGAAGCACCCCAACGCACCTTTCCCCATAAGCAAGCACTAGTTGGTTTTCTAAATTTGAGACCCTGTTCTGTTTTGTAATTCAGTTCATGTGTAGTCAAGTTTACATTCCGTGTATTAGTGATATCTTATGATGTTTCTTTTTCTGTGTGACGTAGTTCACGTAGAATCACCGTACCTGCATCCACTCACTATGCCGCTACGGGCCTGATGACACAGATTTCATTGCTGAGTGATATTGCATTGTACGTACGTGCCACAACTTCTTTATCCATATTTTGCTTTCTGGGATATTTACCTGTTACTGTAGACGAGCTTCTTGTGAACACAGCCGTCCCAAATATTGGGGTGGCTGTCTGTTTTTGATTTTAATTTCCGTAAGCTATAGGACCATAAGTGGAAGTGCCATAGACTGTGTTGCTTTGTTTCTTATGTGTTTCAGGAAACACCATACACTTCTCCAGGCTGGCTGCTGGCAATTTACATCCTGCCAATCAGCATAACAAGGCTCCCTGTTCTCCATATCCTGTCCTACCTTTCTGGATTTTACACTTTTTTCAGATGGCCCTCTTGCCCGGGGGGCAGTGAGACTTCATTGTAGTGCAGATTTCCTTTACAGGCTTGCTTGGTTGGCCAAAAAGGGCGTATGCGTTTTTTCCTGAATATATTCAGGAAAAAACGCATACGCCCTTTTTGGCCAAGTGCATCATTGTCGACGTTCTGCCTCTTTTCCTATGCTTTCAGGGCAATTCCAGTCTACCCCCTGCAATCGTTTTCCTGAAATTCTGCCCCGCTTTCAAGTCCCCTTCGCAGGCTTACTTCAATATATTTTTGGAGGATAGCTGTCATTTATAACTCTGCAGGTTTGTGAATTACAGTGCCCCTGAGCTCCTTTCTTCAACTCGCTTTCTTGTGAACTGGGCACAAAACCGCAGGATTGCTTCAGGCCCTAATCTGTTTCGGGCAGGGCATGCTGAGCCTTTGGTAAATTCCTCTTCCTGGTGGGAAATGAGCGTTACATTTGCCCGTGCAGACACCTACAGCTAGTCTCTCATTGGTTCTCCCTATTCCTGTTCATCTTGCACAGAAATTGCAAGCTGTGCCAAACAGGAGGTTAAAGGCACTGACTCTCCAAGCAGGGAGACTGTTAGTAAATCATCTGGAATGGTGAACCCGAGGACCAGGATACGAAAACTGAGATGCATTTTAAATCATTTCCCCATAACACGGTGGACCATACTGTGGGTTTCACATGCATGTTTTAGCTGGAGGAAGAATCCCTTGAACCTGAAGAGTTGGGACCCATGGAATAGGTACCATACAGTACGACTTCAAAGGGTGTGCATTTGCTCACCTAAACTCACCAATGCTATCAGCCTGAAGTGTCCAGCCTTATGTCTCAACCAGCTCTGGGTGTAGATGTGGTCAATCCCGGTTGCATCACATGCCCTGAGTGAATTATTTAAGAATTGCTCTCTATTTCACTGTCTTTGTGTTTTGTTTTCGAAATTTATTTTGATAATGGGATTTATCGGATTTTCACTGCTGCCTTTCGGCCGCTGTACACACCCTTGATTCTCTTACGGAGACATATATATCCATGGGTTTTAAGATTCTTCCTAGTCAGGTATATTCCTAGGCGTTGAATATGTGGTGTTGGGTCCATTTCGTTGAGCAAGGAGTAGGTCTTGTCTATTACATATTGGGCTTATGGAAAGTTATCTGTGCTAATTTCAGGCTCTGGTTTTATGCAGCACCCCAAGGCACCTTTCCCCATAAGCAAGCACTAGTTGGTTTTCTAAATTTGAGACCCTTTTCTATTTTGTAATTCAGTTCATGTGTAGTCAAGTTTACATTCCGTGTATTCGTGATATCTTATGATGTTTCTTTTTCTGTGTGACGTAGTTCACGTAGAATCACCGTACCTGCATCCACTCACTATGCCGCTATGGGCCTGATGACACAGATTTCATTGCTGAGTGATATTGCATTGTACGTACGTGCCACAAGTTCTTTATCCATTTTTTGCTTTCTGGGATATTTACCTGATACTGTAGACGAGCTTCTTGTGAACACAGCCGTCTCAAATATTGGGGTGGCTGTCTGTTTTTGATTTTAATTTCCGTAAGCTATAGGACCATAAGTGGAAGTGCCATAGGCTGTGTTGCTTTGTTTCTTTCGTGTTTCAGGAAACACCATACACTTCTCCAGGGTGGCTGCTGGCAATTTACATCCTGCCAATCAGCATAACAAGGCTCCCTGTTCTCCATATCCTGTCCTACCTTTCTGGATTTTACACTTTTTTCAGATGGCCCTTTTGCCAGGGGGCAGTGAGACTTCATTGTAGTGCAGATTTCATTGACAGGCTTGCTTGGTTGGCCAAAAAGGGCGTATGCGTTTTATCCTGAATATATTCAGGAAAAAACGCATACGCCCTTTTTGGCCAAGTGCATCATTGTCGACGTTCTGCCTCTTTTCCTATGCTTTCAGGGCAATTCCAGTCTACCCCCTGCAATCGTTTTCCTGAAATTCTGCCCCGCTTTCAAGTCCCCTTCGCAGGCTTACTTCAATATATTTTTGGAGGATAGCTGTCATTTATAACTCTGCAGGTTTGTGAATTACAGTGCCCCTGAGCTCCTTTCTTCAACTCGCTTTCTTGTGAGCTGGGCACAAAACCGCAGGATTGCTTCAGGCCCTAATCTGTTTCCAGCAGGGCACACTGAGCCTTTGTTTAATTCCTCTTCCTGGTGGGCAATGAGCGTTACATTTGCCCGTGCAGACACCTACAGCTAGTCTCTCATTGGTTCTCCCTATTCCTGTTCATTTTGCACAGAAATTGCAAGCTGTGCCAAAGAGGAGGTTAAAGGCACTGACTCTCCAAGCGGGGAGAGTGTTAGTAAAGCATCTGGAATGGTGAACCCGAGGACCAGGATACGAAAACTGAGATGCATTTTAAATCATTTCCCAATCACATGGTGGACGATACTCTTGGTTTCCCATGCATGTTTTAGCTGGAGGAAGAATCCCTTGAGCCTGGAGAGTTGGGACCCATGGAATGGGTACCATGCAGTATGACTTCAAAGGGTCTGCATTTGCTCACCGAAACTCACCAATGCTATCAGCCTGAAGTGTCCAGCCTTATGTCTCAACCAGCTCTAGGTGTAGATGTGTTAAATCCCTGTTGCATCACATGCCCTGAGTGAATTATTTAAGAAGTGCTCTCTATTTCACTGTCTTTATGATTTTTTTTTGAAATTTATTTTGATAATGGGATTTATCGGATTTTCACTGCTGCGTTTATGCCGCTGTACACACGCTTGATTCTCTTACGGAGACATATATATCCATGGGTTTTAAGATTCTTCCTAGTCAGGTATATTCCTAGGCGTTGAATATGTGGTGTTGGGTCCATTTCGTTGAGCAAGGAGTAGGTCTTGTCTATTACATATTTGGCTTATGGAAAGTTATCTGTGCTAATTTCAGTCTCTGGTTTTATGAAGCACCCCAACGCACCTTTCCCCATAAGCAAGCACTAGTTGGTTTTCTAAATTTGAGACCCTGTTCTGTTTTGTAATTCAGTTCATGTGTAGTCAAGTTTACATTCCGTGTATTAGTGATATCTTATGATGTTTCTTTTTCTGTGTGACGTAGTTCACGTAGAATCACCGTACCTGCATCCACTCACTATGCCGCTACGGGCCTGATGACACAGATTTCATTGCTGAGTGATATTGCATTGTACGTACGTGCCACAACTTCTTTATCCATATTTTGCTTTCTGGGATATTTACCTGTTACTGTAGACGAGCTTCTTGTGAACACAGCCGTCCCAAATATTGGGGTGGCTGTCTGTTTTTGATTTTAATTTCCGTAAGCTATAGGACCATAAGTGGAAGTGCCATAGACTGTGTTGCTTTGTTTCTTATGTGTTTCAGGAAACACCATACACTTCTCCAGGCTGGCTGCTGGCAATTTACATCCTGCCAATCAGCATAACAAGGCTCCCTGTTCTCCATATCCTGTCCTACCTTTCTGGATTTTACACTTTTTTCAGATGGCCCTCTTGCCCGGGGGGCAGTGAGACTTCATTGTAGTGCAGATTTCCTTTACAGGCTTGCTTGGTTGGCCAAAAAGGGCGTATGCGTTTTTTCCTGAATATATTCAGGAAAAAACGCATACGCCCTTTTTGGCCAAGTGCATCATTGTCGACGTTCTGCCTCTTTTCCTATGCTTTCAGGGCAATTCCAGTCTACCCCCTGCAATCGTTTTCCTGAAATTCTGCCCCGCTTTCAAGTCCCCTTCGCAGGCTTACTTCAATATATTTTTGGAGGATAGCTGTCATTTATAACTCTGCAGGTTTGTGAATTACAGTGCCCCTGAGCTCCTTTCTTCAACTCGCTTTCTTGTGAACTGGGCACAAAACCGCAGGATTGCTTCAGGCCCTAATCTGTTTCGGGCAGGGCATGCTGAGCCTTTGGTAAATTCCTCTTCCTGGTGGGAAATGAGCGTTACATTTGCCCGTGCAGACACCTACAGCTAGTCTCTCATTGGTTCTCCCTATTCCTGTTCATCTTGCACAGAAATTGCAAGCTGTGCCAAACAGGAGGTTAAAGGCACTGACTCTCCAAGCAGGGAGACTGTTAGTAAATCATCTGGAATGGTGAACCCGAGGACCAGGATACGAAAACTGAGATGCATTTTAAATCATTTCCCCATAACACGGTGGACCATACTGTGGGTTTCACATGCATGTTTTAGCTGGAGGAAGAATCCCTTGAACCTGAAGAGTTGGGACCCATGGAATAGGTACCATACAGTACGACTTCAAAGGGTGTGCATTTGCTCACCTAAACTCACCAATGCTATCAGCCTGAAGTGTCCAGCCTTATGTCTCAACCAGCTCTGGGTGTAGATGTGGTCAATCCCGGTTGCATCACATGCCCTGAGTGAATTATTTAAGAATTGCTCTCTATTTCACTGTCTTTGTGTTTTGTTTTCGAAATTTATTTTGATAATGGGATTTATCGGATTTTCACTGCTGCCTTTCGGCCGCTGTACACACCCTTGATTCTCTTACGGAGACATATATATCCATGGGTTTTAAGATTCTTCCTAGTCAGGTATATTCCTAGGCGTTGAATATGTGGTGTTGGGTCCATTTCGTTGAGCAAGGAGTAGGTCTTGTCTATTACATATTGGGCTTATGGAAAGTTATCTGTGCTAATTTCAGTCTCTGGTTTTATGCAGCACCCCAAGGCACCTTTCCCCATAAGCAAGCACTAGTTGGTTTTCTAAATTTGAGACCCTTTTCTATTTTGTAATTCAGTTCATGTGTAGTCAAGTTTACATTCCGTGTATTCGTGATATCTTATGATGTTTCTTTTTCTGTGTGACGTAGTTCACGTAGAATCACCGTACCTGCATCCACTCACTATGCCGCTATGGGCCTGATGACACAGATTTCATTGCTGAGTGATATTGCATTGTACGTACGTGCCACAAGTTCTTTATCCATTTTTTGCTTTCTGGGATATTTACCTGATACTGTAGACGAGCTTCTTGTGAACACAGCCGTCTCAAATATTGGGGTGGCTGTCTGTTTTTGATTTTAATTTCCGTAAGCTATAGGACCATAAGTGGAAGTGCCATAGGCTGTGTTGCTTTGTTTCTTTCGTGTTTCAGGAAACACCATACACTTCTCCAGGGTGGCTGCTGGCAATTTACATCCTGCCAATCAGCATAACAAGGCTCCCTGTTCTCCATATCCTGTCCTACCTTTCTGGATTTTACACTTTTTTCAGATGGCCCTTTTGCCAGGGGGGCAATGAGACTTCATTGTAGTGCAGATTTCATTTACAGGCTTGCTTGGTTGGCCAAAAAGGGCGTATGCGTTTTTTCCTGAATATATTCAGGAAAAAACGCATACGCCCTTTTTGGCCAAGTGCATCATTGTCGACGTTCTGCCTCTTTTCCTATGCTTTCAGGGCAATTCCAGTCTACCCCCTGCAATCGTTTTCCTGAAATTCTGCCCCGCTTTCAAGTCCCCTTCGCAGGCTTACTTCAATATATTTTTGGAGGAAAGCTGTCATTTATAACTCTGCAGGTTTGTGAATTACAGTGCCCCTGAGCTCCTTTCTTCAACTCGCTTTCTTGTGAGCTGGGCACAAAACCGCAGGATTGCTTCAGGCCCTAATCTGTTTCCAGCAGGGCACACTGAGCCTTTGTTTAATTCCTCTTCCTGGTGGGCAATGAGCGTTACATTTGCCCGTGCAGACACCTACAGCTAGTCTCTCATTGGTTCTCCCTATTCCTGTTCATTTTGCACAGAAATTGCAAGCTGTGCCAAAGAGGAGGTTAAAGGCACTGACTCTCCAAGCGGGGAGAGTGTTAGTAAAGCATCTGGAATGGTGAACCCGAGGACCAGGATACGAAAACTGAGATGCATTTTAAATCATTTCCCAATCACATGGTGGACGATACTCTTGTTTTCCCATGCATGTTTTAGCTGGAGGAAGAATCCCTTGAACCTGGAGAGTTGGGACCCATGGAATGGGTACCATGCAGTATGACTTCAAAGGGTCTGCATTTGCTCACCGAAACTCACCAATGCTATCAGCCTGAAGTGTCCAGCCTTATGTCTCAACCAGCTCTGGGTGTAGATGTGTTAAATCCCGGTTGCATCACATGCCCTGAGTGAATTATTTAAGAATTGCTCTCTATTTCACTGTCTTTATGATTTTTTTTTGAAATTTATTTTGATAATGGGATTTATCGGATTTTCACTGCTGCGTTTATGCCGCTGTACACACGCTTGATTCTCTTACGGAGACATATATATCCATGGGTTTTAAGATTCTTCCTAGTCAGGTATATTCCTAGGCGTTGAATATGTGGTGTTGGGTCCATTTCGTTGAGCAAGGAGTAGGTCTTGTCTATTACATATTTGGCTTATGGAAAGTTATCTGTGCTAATTTCAGTCTCTGGTTTTATGAAGCACCCCAACGCACCTTTCCCCATAAGCAAGCACTAGTTGGTTTTCTAAATTTGAGACCCTGTTCTGTTTTGTAATTCAGTTCATGTGTAGTCAAGTTTACATTCCGTGTATTAGTGATATCTTATGATGTTTCTTTTTCTGTGTGACGTAGTTCACGTAGAATCACCGTACCTGCATCCACTCACTATGCCGCTACGGGCCTGATGACACAGATTTCATTGCTGAGTGATATTGCATTGTACGTACGTGCCACAACTTCTTTATCCATATTTTGCTTTCTGGGATATTTACCTGTTACTGTAGACGAGCTTCTTGTGAACACAGCCGTCCCAAATATTGGAGTGGCTGTCTGTTTTTGATTTTAATTTCCGTAAGCTATAGGACCATAAGTGGAAGTGCCATAGACTGTGTTGCTTTGTTTCTTATGTGTTTCAGGAAACACCATACACTTCTCCAGGCTGGCTGCTGGCAATTTACATCCTGCCAATCAGCATAACAAGGCTCCCTGTTCTCCATATCCTGTCCTACCTTTCTGGATTTTACACTTTTTTCAGATGGCCCTCTTGCCCGGGGGGCAGTGAGACTTCATTGTAGTGCAGATTTCCTTTACAGGCTTGCTTGGTTGGCCAAAAAGGGCGTATGCGTTTTTTCCTGAATATATTTGGCCAAGTGCATCATTGTCGACGTTCTGCCTCTTTTCCTATGCTTTCAGGGCAATTCCAGTCTACCCCCTGCAATCGTTTTCCTGAAATTCTGCCCCGCTTTCAAGTCCCCTTCGCAGGCTTACTTCAATATATTTTTGGAGGATAGCTGTCATTTATAACTCTGCAGGTTTGTGAATTACAGTGCCCCTGAGCTCCTTTCTTCAACTCGCTTTCTTGTGAACTGGGCACAAAACCGCAGGATTGCTTCAGGCCCTAATCTGTTTCGGGCAGGGCATGCTGAGCCTTTGGTAAATTCCTCTTCCTGGTGGGAAATGAGCGTTACATTTGCCCGTGCAGACACCTACAGCTAGTCTCTCATTGGTTCTCCCTATTCCTGTTCATCTTGCACAGAAATTGCAAGCTGTGCCAAACAGGAGGTTAAAGGCACTGACTCTCCAAGCAGGGAGACTGTTAGTAAATCATCTGGAATGGTGAACCCGAGGACCAGGATACGAAAACTGAGATGCATTTTAAATCATTTCCCCATAACACGGTGGACCATACTGTGGGTTTCACATGCATGTTTTAGCTGGAGGAAGAATCCCTTGAACCTGAAGAGTTGGGACCCATGGAATAGGTACCATACAGTATGACTTCAAAGGGTGTGCATTTGCTCACCTAAACTCACCAATGCTATCAGCCTGAAGTGTCCAGCCTTATGTCTCAACCAGCTCTGGGTGTAGATGTGGTCAATCCCGGTTGCATCACATGCCCTGAGTGAATTATTTAAGAATTGCTCTCTATTTCACTGTCTTTGTGTTTTGTTTTCGAAATTTATTTTGATAATGGGATTTATCGGATTTTCACTGCTGCCTTTCGGCCGCTGTACACACCCTTGATTCTCTTACGGAGACATATATATCCATGGGTTTTAAGATTCTTCCTAGTCAGGTATATTCCTAGGCGTTGAATATGTGGTGTGGGGTCCATTTCGTTGAGCAAGGAGTAGGTCTTGTCTATTACATATTGGGCTTATGGAAAGTTATCTGTGCTAATTTCAGTCTCTGGTTTTATGCAGCACCCCAAGGCACCTTTCCCCATAAGCAAGCACTAGTTGGTTTTCTAAATTTGAGACCCTTTTCTATTTTGTAATTCAGTTCATGTGTAGTCAAGTTTACATTCCGTGTATTCGTGATATCTTATGATGTTTCTTTTTCTGTGTGACGTAGTTCACGTAGAATCACCGTACCTGCATCCACTCACTATGCCGCTATGGGCCTGATGACACAGATTTCATTGCTGAGTGATATTGCATTGTACGTACGTGCCACAAGTTCTTTATCCATTTTTTGCTTTCTGGGATATTTACCTGATACTGTAGACGAGCTTCTTGTGAACACAGCCGTCTCAAATATTGGGGTGGCTGTCTGTTTTTGATTTTAATTTCCGTAAGCTATAGGACCATAAGTGGAAGTGCCATAGGCTGTGTTGCTTTCTTTCTTTCGTGTTTCAGGAAACACCATACACTTCTCCAGGGTGGCTGCTGGCAATTTACATCCTGCCAATCAGCATAACAAGGCTCCCTGTTCTCCATATCCTGTCCTACCTTTCTGGATTTTACACTTTTTTCAGATGGCCCTTTTGCCAGGGGGGCAGTGAGACTTCATTGTAGTGCAGATTTCACTTACAGGCTTGCTTGGTTGGCCAAAAAGGGCGTATGCGTTTTTTCCTGAATATATTCAGGAAAAAACGCATACGCCCTTTTTGGCCAAGTGCATCATTGTCGACGTTCTGCCTCTTTTCCTATGCTTTCAGGGCAATTCCAGTCTACCCCCTGCAATCGTTTTCCTGAAATTCTGCCCCGCTTTCAAGTCCCCTTCGCAGGCTTACTTCAATATATTTTTGGAGGATAGCTGTCATTTATAACTCTGCAGGTTTGTGAATTACAGTGCCCCTGAGCTCCTTTCTTCAACTCGCTTTCTTGTGAACTGGGCACAAAACCGCAGGATTGCTTCAGGCCCTAATCTGTTTCGGGCAGGGCATGCTGAGCCTTTGGTAAATTCCTCTTCCTGGTGGGAAATGAGCGTTACATTTGCCCGTGCAGACACCTACAGCTAGTCTCTCATTGGTTCTCCCTATTCCTGTTCATCTTGCACAGAAATTGCAAGCTGTGCCAAACAGGAGGTTAAAGGCACTGACTCTCCAAGCAGGGAGACTGTTAGTAAATCATCTGGAATGGTGAACCCGAGGACCAGGATACGAAAACTGAGATGCATTTTAAATCATTTCCCCATAACACGGTGGACCATACTGTGGGTTTCACATGCATGTTTTAGCTGGAGGAAGAATCCCTTGAACCTGAAGAGTTGGGACCCATGGAATAGGTACCATACAGTATGACTTCAAAGGGTGTGCATTTGCTCACCTAAACTCACCAATGCTATCAGCCTGAAGTGTCCAGCCTTATGTCTCAACCAGCTCTGGGTGTAGATGTGGTCAATCCCGGTTGCATCACATGCCCTGAGTGAATTATTTAAGAATTGCTCTCTATTTCACTGTCTTTGTGTTTTGTTTTCGAAATTTATTTTGATAATGGGATTTATCGGATTTTCACTGCTGCCTTTCGGCCGCTGTACACACCCTTGATTCTCTTACGGAGACATATATATCCATGGGTTTTAAGATTCTTCCTAGTCAGGTATATTCCTAGGCGTTGAATATGTGGTGTTGGGTCCATTTCGTTGAGCAAGGAGTAGGTCTTGTCTATTACATATTGGGCTTATGGAAAGTTATCTGTGCTAATTTCAGTCTCTGGTTTTATGCAGCACCCCAAGGCACCTTTCCCCATAAGCAAGCACTAGTTGGTTTTCTAAATTTGAGACCCTTTTCTATTTTGTAATTCAGTTCATGTGTAGTCAAGTTTACATTCCGTGTATTCGTGATATCTTATGATGTTTCTTTTTCTGTGTGACGTAGTTCACGTAGAATCACCGTACCTGCATCCACTCACTATGCCGCTATGGGCCTGATGACACAGATTTCATTGCTGAGTGATATTGCATTGTACGTACGTGCCACAAGTTCTTTATCAATTTTTTGCTTTCTGGGATATTTACCTGATACTGTAGACGAGCTTCTTGTGAACACAGCCGTCTCAAATATTGGGGTGGCTGTCTGTTTTTGATTTTAATTTCCGTAAGCTATAGGACCATAAGTGGAAGTGCCATAGGCTGTGTTGCTTTGTTTCTTTCGTGTTTCAGGAAACACCATACACTTCTCCAGGGTGGCTGCTGGCAATTTACATCCTGCCAATCAGCATAACAAGGCTCCCTGTTCTCCATATCCTGTCCTACCTTTCTGGATTTTACACTTTTTTCAGATGGCCCTTTTGCCAGGGGGGCAGTGAGACTTCATTGTAGTGCAGATTTCATTTACAGGCTTGCTTGGTTGGCCAAAAAGGGCGTATGCGTTTTTTCCTGAATATATTCAGGAAAAAACGCATACGCCCTTTTTGGCCAAGTGCATCATTGTCGACGTTCTGCCTCTTTTCCTATGCTTTCAGGGCAATTCCAGTCTACCCCCTGCAATCGTTTTCCTGAAATTCTGCCCCGCTTTCAAGTCCCCTTCGCAGGCTTACTTCAATATATTTTTGGAGGAAAGCTGTCATTTATAACTCTGCAGGTTTGTGAATTACAGTGCCCCTGAGCTCCTTTCTTCAACTTGCTTTCTTGTGAGCTGGGCACAAAACCGCAGGATTGCTTCAGGCCCTAATCTGTTTCCAGCAGGGCACACTGAGCCTTTGTTTAATTCCTCTTCCTGGTGGGCAATGAGCGTTACATTTGCCCGTGCAGACACTTACAGATAGTCTCTCATTGGTTCTCCCTATTCCTGTTCATTTTGCACAGAAATTGCAAGCTGTGCCAAAGAGGAGGTTAAAGGCACTGACTCTCCAAGCGGGGAGAGTGTTAGTAAAGCATCTGGAATGGTGAACCCGAGGACCAGGATACGAAAACTGAGATGCATTTTAAATCATTTCCCAATCACATGGTGGACGATACTCTTGGTTTCCCATGCATGTTTTAGCTGGAGGAAGAATCCCTTGAACCTGGAGAGTTGGGACCCATGGAATGGGTACCATGCAGTATGACTTCAAAGGGTCTGCATTTGCTCACCGAAACTCACCAATGCTATCAGCCTGAAGTGTCCAGCCTTATGTCTCAACCAGCTCTGGGTGTAGATGTGTTAAATCCCGGTTGCATCACATGCCCTGAGTGAATTATTTAAGAATTGCTCTCTATTTCACTGTCTTTATGATTTTTTTTTGAAATTTATTTTGATAATGGGATTTATCGGATTTTCACTGCTGCGTTTATGCCGCTGTACACATGCTTGATTCTCTTACGGAGACATATATATCCATGGGTTTTAAGATTCTTCCTAGTCAGGTATATTCCTAGGCGTTGAATATGTGGTGTTGGGTCCATTTCGTTGAGCAAGGAGTAGGTCTTGTCTATTACATATTTGGCTTATGGAAAGTTATCTGTGCTAATTTCAGTCTCTGGTTTTATGAAGCACCCCAACGCACCTTTCCCCATAAGCAAGCACTAGTTGGTTTTCTAAATTTGAGACCCTGTTCTGTTTTGTAATTCAGTTCATGTGTAGTCAAGTTTACATTCCGTGTATTAGTGATATCTTATGATGTTTCTTTTTCTGTGTGACGTAGTTCACGTAGAATCACCGTACCTGCATCCACTCACTATGCCGCTACGGGCCTGATGACACAGATTTCATTGCTGAGTGATATTGCATTGTACGTACGTGCCACATCTTCTTTATCCATATTTTGCTTTCTGGGATATTTACCTGTTACTGTAGACGAGCTTCTTGTGAACACAGCCGTCCCAAATATTGGGGTGGCTGTCTGTTTTTGATTTTAATTTCCGTAAGCTATAGGACCATAAGTGGAAGTGCCATAGACTGTGTTGCTTTGTTTCTTATGTGTTTCAGGAAACACCATACACTTCTCCAGGCTGGCTGCTGGCAATTTACATCCTGCCAATCAGCATAACAAGGCTCCCTGTTCTCCATATCCTGTCCTACCTTTCTGGATTTTACACTTTTTTCAGATGGCCCTCTTGCCCGGGGGGCAGTGAGACTTCATTGTAGTGCAGATTTCCTTTACAGGCTTGCTTGGTTGGCCAAAAAGGGCGTATGCGTTTTTTCCTGAATATATTCAGGAAAAAACGCATACGCCCTTTTTGGCCAAGTGCATCATTGTCGACGTTCTGCCTCTTTTCCTATGCTTTCAGGGCAATTCCAGTCTACCCCCTGCAATCGTTTTCCTGAAATTCTGCCCCGCTTTCAAGTCCCCTTCGCAGGCTTACTTCAATATATTTTTGGAGGATAGCTGTCATTTATAACTCTGCAGGTTTGTGAATTACAGTGCCCCTGAGCTCCTTTCTTCAACTCGCTTTCTTGTGAACTGGGCACAAAACCGCAGGATTGCTTCAGGCCCTAATCTGTTTCGGGCAGGGCATGCTGAGCCTTTGGTAAATTCCTCTTCCTGGTGGGAAATGAGCGTTACATTTGCCCGTGCAGACACCTACAGCTAGTCTCTCATTGGTTCTCCCTATTCCTGTTCATCTTGCACAGAAATTGCAAGCTGTGCCAAACAGGAGGTTAAAGGCACTGACTCTCCAAGCAGGGAGACTGTTAGTAAATCATCTGGAATGGTGAACCCGAGGACCAGGATACGAAAACTGAGATGCATTTTAAATCATTTCCCCATAACACGGTGGACCATACTGTGGGTTTCACATGCATGTTTTAGCTGGAGGAAGAATCCCTTGAACCTGAAGAGTTGGGACCCATGGAATAGGTACCATACAGTATGACTTCAAAGGGTGTGCATTTGCTCACCTAAACTCACCAATGCTATCAGCCTGAAGTGTCCAGCCTTATGTCTCAACCAGCTCTGGGTGTAGATGTGGTCAATCCCGGTTGCATCACATGCCCTGAGTGAATTATTTAAGAATTGCTCTCTATTTCACTGTCTTTGTGTTTTGTTTTCGAAATTTATTTTGATAATGGGATTTATCGGATTTTCACTGCTGCCTTTCGGCCGCTGTACACACCCTTGATTCTCTTACGGAGACATATATATCCATGGGTTTTAAGATTCTTCCTAGTCAGGTATATTCCTAGGCGTTGAATATGTGGTGTTGGGTCCATTTCGTTGAGCAAGGAGTAGGTCTTGTCTATTACATATTGGGCTTATGGAAAGTTATCTGTGCTAATTTCAGTCTCTGGTTTTATGCAGCACCCCAAGGCACCTTTCCCCATAAGCAAGCACTAGTTGGTTTTCTAAATTTGAGACCCTTTTCTATTTTGTAATTCAGTTCATGTGTAGTCAAGTTTACATTCCGTGTATTCGTGATATCTTATGATGTTTCTTTTTCTGTGTGACGTAGTTCACGTAGAATCACCGTACCTGCATCCACTCACTATGCCGCTATGGGCCTGATGACACAGATTTCATTGCTGAGTGATATTGCATTGTACGTACGTGCCACAAGTTCTTTATCCATTTTTTGCTTTCTGGGATATTTACCTGATACTGTAGACGAGCTTCTTGTGAACACAGCCGTCTCAAATATTGGGGTGGCTGTCTGTTTTTGATTTTAATTTCCGTAAGCTATAGGACCATAAGTGGAAGTGCCATAGGCTGTGTTGCTTTGTTTCTTTCGTGTTTCAGGAAACACCATACACTTCTCCAGGGTGGCTGCTGGCAATTTACATCCTGCCAATCAGCATAACAAGGCTCCCTGTTCTCCATATCCTGTCCTACCTTTCTGGATTTTACACTTTTTTCAGATGGCCCTTTTGCCAGGGGGGCAGTGAGACTTCATTGTAGTGCAGATTTCATTGACAGGCTTGCTTGGTTGGCCAAAAAGGGCGTATGCGTTTTTTCCTGAATATATTCAGGAAAAAACGCATACGCCCTTTTTGGCCAAGTGCATCATTGTCGACGTTCTGCCTCTTTTCCTATGCTTTCAGGGCAATTCCAGTCTACCCCCTGCAATCGTTTTCCTGAAATTCTGCCCCGCTTTCAAGTCCCCTTCGCAGGCTTACTTCAATATATTTTTGGAGGAAAGCTGTCATTTATAACTCTGCAGGTTTGTGAATTACAGTGCCCCTGAGCTCCTTTCTTCAACTCGCTTTCTTGTGAGCTGGGCACAAAACCGCAGGATTGCTTCAGGCCCTAATCTGTTTCCGGCAGGGCACACTGAGCCTTTGTTTAATTCCTCTTCCTGGTGGGCAATGAGCGTTACATTTGCCCGTGCAGACACCTACAGCTAGTCTCTCATTGGTTCTCCCTATTCCTGTTCATTTTGCACAGAAATTGCAAGCTGTGCCAAAGAGGAGGTTAAAGGCACTGACTCTCCAAGCGGGGAGAGTGTTAGTAAAGCATCTGGAATGGTGAACCCGAGGACCAGGATACGAAAACTGAGATGCATTTTAAATCATTTCCCAATCACATGGTGGACGATACTCTTGGTTTCCCATGCATGTTTTAGCTGGAGGAAGAATCCCTTGAACCTGGAGAGTTGGGACCCATGGAATGGGTACCATGCAGTATGACTTCAAAGGGTCTGCATTTGCTCACCGAAACTCACCAATGCTATCAGCCTGAAGTGTCCAGCCTTATGTCTCAACCAGCTCTGGGTGTAGATGTGTTAAATCCCGGTTGCATCACATGCCCTGAGTGAATTATTTAAGAATTGCTCTCTATTTCACTGTCTTTATGATTTTTTTTTGAAATTTATTTTGATAATGGGATTTATCGGATTTTCACTGCTGCGTTTATGCCGCTGTACACATGCTTGATTCTCTTACGGAGACATATATATCCATGGGTTTTAAGATTCTTCCTAGTCAGGTATATTCCTAGGCGTTGAATATGTGGTGTTGGGTCCATTTCGTTGAGCAAGGAGTAGGTCTTGTCTATTACATATTTGGCTTATGGAAAGTTATCTGTGCTAATTTCAGTCTCTGGTTTTATGAAGCACCCCAACGCACCTTTCCCCATAAGCAAGCACTAGTTGGTTTTCTAAATTTGAGACCCTGTTCTGTTTTGTAATTCAGTTCATGTGTAGTCAAGTTTACATTCCGTGTATTAGTGATATCTTATGATGTTTCTTTTTCTGTGTGACGTAGTTCACGTAGAATCACCGTACCTGCATCCACTCACTATGCCGCTACGGGCCTGATGACACAGATTTCATTGCTGAGTGATATTGCATTGTACGTACGTGCCACATCTTCTTTATCCATATTTTGCTTTCTGGGATATTTACCTGTTACTGTAGACGAGCTTCTTGTGAACACAGCCGTCCCAAATATTGGGGTGGCTGTCTGTTTTTGATTTTAATTTCCGTAAGCTATAGGACCATAAGTGGAAGTGCCATAGACTGTGTTGCTTTGTTTCTTATGTGTTTCAGGAAACACCATACACTTCTCCAGGCTGGCTGCTGGCAATTTACATCCTGCCAATCAGCATAACAAGGCTCCCTGTTCTCCATATCCTGTCCTACCTTTCTGGATTTTACACTTTTTTCAGATGGCCCTCTTGCCCGGGGGGCAGTGAGACTTCATTGTAGTGCAGATTTCCTTTACAGGCTTGCTTGGTTGGCCAAAAAGGGCGTATGCGTTTTTTCCTGAATATATTCAGGAAAAAACGCATACGCCCTTTTTGGCCAAGTGCATCATTGTCGACGTTCTGCCTCTTTTCCTATGCTTTCAGGGCAATTCCAGTCTACCCCCTGCAATCGTTTTCCTGAAATTCTGCCCCGCTTTCAAGTCCCCTTCGCAGGCTTACTTCAATATATTTTTGGAGGATAGCTGTCATTTATAACTCTGCAGGTTTGTGAATTACAGTGCCCCTGAGCTCCTTTCTTCAACTCGCTTTCTTGTGAACTGGGCACAAAACCGCAGGATTGCTTCAGGCCCTAATCTGTTTCGGGCAGGGCATGCTGAGCCTTTGGTAAATTCCTCTTCCTGGTGGGAAATGAGCGTTACATTTGCCCGTGCAGACACCTACAGCTAGTCTCTCATTGGTTCTCCCTATTCCTGTTCATCTTGCACAGAAATTGCAAGCTGTGCCAAACAGGAGGTTAAAGGCACTGACTCTCCAAGCAGGGAGACTGTTAGTAAATCATCTGGAATGGTGAACCCGAGGACCAGGATACGAAAACTGAGATGCATTTTAAATCATTTCCCCATAACACGGTGGACCATACTGTGGGTTTCACATGCATGTTTTAGCTGGAGGAAGAATCCCTTGAACCTGAAGAGTTGGGACCCATGGAATAGGTACCATACAGTATGACTTCAAAGGGTGTGCATTTGCTCACCTAAACTCACCAATGCTATCAGCCTGAAGTGTCCAGCCTTATGTCTCAACCAGCTCTGGGTGTAGATGTGGTCAATCCCGGTTGCATCACATGCCCTGAGTGAATTATTTAAGAATTGCTCTCTATTTCACTGTCTTTGTGTTTTGTTTTCGAAATTTATTTTGATAATGGGATTTATCGGATTTTCACTGCTGCCTTTCGGCCGCTGTACACACCCTTGATTCTCTTACGGAGACATATATATCCATGGGTTTTAAGATTCTTCCTAGTCAGGTATATTCCTAGGCGTTGAATATGTGGTGTTGGGTCCATTTCGTTGAGCAAGGAGTAGGTCTTGTCTATTACATATTGGGCTTATGGAAAGTTATCTGTGCTAATTTCAGTCTCTGGTTTTATGCAGCACCCCAAGGCACCTTTCCCCATAAGCAAGCACTAGTTGGTTTTCTAAATTTGAGACCCTTTTCTATTTTGTAATTCAGTTCATGTGTAGTCAAGTTTACATTCCGTGTATTCGTGATATCTTATGATGTTTCTTTTTCTGTGTGACGTAGTTCACGTAGAATCACCGTACCTGCATCCACTCACTATGCCGCTATGGGCCTGATGACACAGATTTCATTGCTGAGTGATATTGCATTGTACGTACGTGCCACAAGTTCTTTATCCATTTTTTGCTTTCTGGGATATTTACCTGATACTGTAGACGAGCTTCTTGTGAACACAGCCGTCTCAAATATTGGGGTGGCTGTCTGTTTTTGATTTTAATTTCCGTAAGCTATAGGACCATAAGTGGAAGTGCCATAGGCTGTGTTGCTTTGTTTCTTTCGTGTTTCAGGAAACACCATACACTTCTCCAGGGTGGCTGCTGGCAATTTACATCCTGCCAATCAGCATAACAAGGCTCCCTGTTCTCCATATCCTGTCCTACCTTTCTGGATTTTACACTTTTTTCAGATGGCCCTTTTGCCAGGGGGGCAGTGAGACTTCATTGTAGTGCAGATTTCATTGACAGGCTTGCTTGGTTGGCCAAAAAGGGCGTATGCGTTTTTTCCTGAATATATTCAGGAAAAAACGCATACGCCCTTTTTGGCCAAGTGCATCATTGTCGACGTTCTGCCTCTTTTCCTATGCTTTCAGGGCAATTCCAGTCTACCCCCTGCAATCGTTTTCCTGAAATTCTGCCCCGCTTTCAAGTCCCCTTCGCAGGCTTACTTCAATATATTTTTGAAGGAAAGCTGTCATTTATAACTCTGCAGGTTTGTGAATTACAGTGCCCCTGAGCTCCTTTCTTCAACTCGCTTTCTTGTGAGCTGGGCACAAAACCGCAGGATTGCTTCAGGCCCTAATCTGTTTCCGGCAGGGCACACTGAGCCTTTGTTTAATTCCTCTTCCTGGTGGGCAATGAGCGTTACATTTGCCCGTGCAGACACCTACAGCTAGTCTCTCATTGGTTCTCCCTATTCCTGTTCATTTTGCACAGAAATTGCAAGCTGTGCCAAAGAGGAGGTTAAAGGCACTGACTCTCCAAGCGGGGAGAGTGTTAGTAAAGCATCTGGAATGGTGAACCCGAGGACCAGGATACGAAAACTGAGATGCATTTTAAATCATTTCCCAATCACATGGTGGACGATACTCTTGGTTTCCCATGCATGTTTTAGCTGGAGGAAGAATCCCTTGAGCCTGGAGAGTTGGGACCCATGGAATGGGTACCATGCAGTATGACTTCAAAGGGTCTGCATTTGCTCACCGAAACTCACCAATGCTATCAGCCTGAAGTGTCCAGCCTTATGTCTCAACCAGCTCTGGGTGTAGATGTGGTCAATCCCGGTTGCATCACATGCCCTGAGTGAATTATTTAAGAATTGCTCTCTATTTCACTGTCTTTGTGTTTTGTTTTCGAAATTTATTTTGATAATGGGATTTATCGGATTTTCACTGCTGCCTTTCGGCCGCTGTACACACCCTTGATTCTCTTACGGAGACATATATATCCATGGGTTTTAAGATTCTTCCTAGTCAGGTATATTCCTAGGCGTTGAATATGTGGTGTTGGGTCCATTTCGTTGAGCAAGGAGTAGGTCTTGTCTATTACATATTGGGCTTATGGAAAGTTATCTGTGCTAATTTCAGTCTCTGGTTTTATGCAGCACCCCAAGGCACCTTTCCCCATAAGCAAGCACTAGTTGGTTTTCTAAATTTGAGACCCTTTTCTATTTTGTAATTCAGTTCATGTGTAGTCAAGTTTACATTCCGTGTATTCGTGATATCTTATGATGTTTCTTTTTCTGTGTGACGTAGTTCACGTAGAATCACCGTACCTGCATCCACTCACTATGCCGCTATGGGCCTGATGACACAGATTTCATTGCTGAGTGATATTGCATTGTACGTACGTGCCACAAGTTCTTTATCCATTTTTTGCTTTCTGGGATATTTACCTGATACTGTAGACGAGCTTCTTGTGAACACAGCCGTCTCAAATATTGGGGTGGCTGTCTGTTTTTGATTTTAATTTCCGTAAGCTATAGGACCATAAGTGGAAGTGCCATAGGCTGTGTTGCTTTGTTTCTTTCGTGTTTCAGGAAACACCATACACTTCTCCAGGGTGGCTGCTGGCAATTTACATCCTGCCAATCAGCATAACAAGGCTCCCTGTTCTCCATATCCTGTCCTACCTTTCTGGATTTTTCACTTTTTTCAGATGGCCCTTTTGCCCGGGGGGCAGTGAGACTGCATTGTAGTTCAGATTTCCTTTACAGGCTTGCTTGGTTGGCCAAAAAGGGCGTATGCGTTTTTTCCTGAATATATTCAGGAAAAAACGCATACGCCCTTTTGGCCAAGTGCATCATTGTCGACGTTCTGCCTCTTTTCCTATGCTTTCAGGGCAATTCCTGGCTACCCCCTGCAATCGTTTTCCTGAAATTCTGCCCCGATTTCAAGTCCCCTTCGCAGGCTTACTTCAATATATTTTTGGAGGATAGCTGTCATTTATAACTCTGCAGGTTTGTGAATTACAGTGCCCATGAGCTCCTTTCTTCAACTCGCTTTCTTGTGAGCTGGGCACAAAACCGCAGGATTGCTTCAGGCCCTAATCTGTTTCCGGCAGGGCATGCTGAGCCTTTGGTTAATTCCTCTTCCTGGTGGGAAATGAGCATTACATTTGCCCGTGCAGACACCTACAGCTAGTCTCTCTTTGGTTCTCCCTATTCCTGTTCATCTTGCACAGAAATTGCAAGCTGTGCCAAATAGGAGGTTAAGGGCACTGACTCTCCAAGTGGGGAGAGTGTTAGTAAAGCATCTGGAATGGTGAACCCGAGGACCAGGATACGAAAACTGAGATGCATTTTAAATCGTTTCCCAATCACACGGTGGACGATACTCTGGGTTTCCCATGCATGTTTTAGCTGGAGGAAGAATCCCTTGCACCTGGAGAGTTGGGAACCATGGAGTGAGTACCATGCAGTATGACTTCAAAGGGTCTGCATTTGCCCACCGAAACTCACCCATGCTATCAGCCTGAAGTGTCCAGCCTTATGTCTCAACCAGCTCTGGGTGTAGATGTGTTAAATCCTGGTTGCATCACATGCCCTGAGTGAATTATTTAAGAATTGCTCTCTATTTCACTGTCTTTGTGTTTTGTTTTCGAAATTTATTTTGATAATGGGATTTATCGGATTTTCACTGCTGCGTTTCGGCCGCTGTACACACGCTTGATTCTCTTACGGAGACATATATATCCATGGGTTTTAAGATTCTTCCTAGTCAGGTATATTCCTAGGCGTTGAATATGTGGTGTTGAGTCCATTTGGTTGAGCAAGGAGTAGGTCTTGTCTATTACATATTTGGCTTATGGAATGTTATCTGTGCTAATTTCAGTCTCTGGTTTTATGCAGCACCCCAAGGCACCTTTCCCCATAAGCAAGCACTAGTTGGTTTTCTAAATTTGAGACCCTGTTCTGTTTTGTAATTCAGTTCATGTGTAGTCAAGTTTACATTCCGTGTATTAGTGATATCTTATGATGTTTCTTTTTCTGTGTGACGTAGTTCACGTAGAATCACCGTACCTGCATCCACTCACTATGCCGCTACGGGCCTGATGACACAGATTCATTGCTGAGTGTTATTGCATTGTACGTACGTGCCACAACTTCTTTATCCATTTTTTGCTTTCTGGGATATTTACCTGATACTGTAGACGAGCTTCTTGTGAACACAGCCGTCCCAAATATTGGGGTGGCTCTCTGTTTTTGATTTTAATTTCCTTAAGCTTTAGGACCATAAGTGGAAGTGCCATAGGCTGTGTTGCTTTGTTTCTTACGTGTTTCAGGAAACACCATACACTTCTCCAGGGTGGCTGCTGGCAATTTACATCCTGCCAATCAGCATAACAAGGCACCCTAATCTCCATATCCTGTCCTACCTTTCTGGATTTTACACTTTTTTCAGATGGCCCTTTTGTCCGGGGGGCAGTGAGACTTCATTGTAGTGCAGATTTCCTTTACAGGCTTGCTTGGTTGGCCAAAAAGGGCATATGCGTTTTTTCCTGAATATATTCAGGAAAAAACGCGTACGCCCTTTTTGGCCAAGTGCATCATTGTCGACGTTGTGCCTCTTTTCCTATGCTTTCAGGGCAATTCCAGTCTACCCCCTGCAATCGTTTTCCTGAAATTCTGCCCCGCTTTCAAGTCCCCTTCGCAGGCTTACTTCAATATATTTTTGGAGGATAGCTGTCAATTATAACTCTGCAGGTTTTTGAATTACAGTGCCCCTGAGCTCCTTTCTACAACTCGCTTTCTTGTGAGCTGGGCACAAAACCGCAGGATTGCTTCAGGCCCTAATCTGTTTCCCGCAGGGCACACTGAGCCTTTGTTTAATTCCTCTTCCTGGTGTGCAATGAGCGTTACATTTGCCCGTGTAGACACCTACAGCTAGTCTCTCATTGGTTCTCCCTATTCCTGTTCATCTTGCGCAGAATTTGCAAGCTGTGACAAAGAGGAGGTTAAAGGCACTGACTCTCCAAGCGGGGAGAGTGTTAGTAAAGCATCTGGAATGGTGAACCCGAGGACCGGGATACGAAAACTGAGATGCATTTTAAATCGTTTCCCAATCACACGGTGGACGATACTCTGGGTTTCCCATGCATGTTTTAGCTGGAGGAAGAATCCCTTGAACCTGGAGAGTTGGGACCCATGGAATGGGTACCATGCAGTATGACTTCAAAGGGTCTGCATTTGCTCACCGAAACTCACCAATGCTATCAGCCTGAAGTGTCCAGCCTTATGTCTCAACCAGCTCTGGGTGTAGATGTGGTCAATCCCGGTTGCATCACATGCCCTGAGTGAATTATTTAAGAATTGCTCTCTATTTCACTGTCTTTGTGTTTTGTTTTCGAAATTTATTTTGATAATGGGATTTATCGGATTTTCACTGCTGCGTTTCGGCCGCTGTACACACGCTTGATTCTCTTACAGAGACATATATATGCATGGGTTTTAAGTTTCTTCCTAGTCAGGTATATTCCTAGGTGTTGAATATGTGGTGTTGGGTCCATTTCGTTGAGCAAGGAGTAGGTCTTGTCTATTACATATTTGGCTTATGGAATGTTATCTGTGCTAATTTCAGTCTCTGGTTTTATGCAGCACCCCAAGGCACCTTTTCCCATAAGCAAGCACTAGTTGGTTTTCTAAATTTGAGACCCTGTTCTGTTTTGTAATTCAGTTCATGTGTAGTCAAGTTTACATTCCGTGTATTAGTGATATCTTATGATGTTTCTTTTTCTGTGTGACGTAGTTCACCTAGAATCACCGTACCTGCATCCACTCAGTAGGCCGCTACGGGCCTGATGACACAGATTTCATTGCTGAGTGATATTGCATTGTCCGTACGTGCCACAACTTCTTTATCCATTTTTTGCTTTCTGGGATATTTACCTGATACTGTAGACGAGCTTCTTGTGAACACAGCCGTCCCAAATATTGGGGTGGCTGTCTGTTTTTGATTTTAATTTCCGTAAGCTATAGGACCATAAGTGGAAGTGCCATAGGCTGTGTTGCTTTGTTTCTTACGTGTTTCAGGAAACACCATACACTTCTCCAGGGTGGCTGCTGGCAATTGACATCCTGCCAATCAGCATAACAAGGCTCCCCGTTCTCCATATCCTGTCCTACCTTTCTGGATTTTACACTTTTTTCAGATGGCCCTTTTGCCCGGGGGGCAGTCAGACTTCATTGTAGTGCAGATTTCCTTTACAGGCTTGCTTGGTTGGCCAAAAAGGGCGTATGCGTTTTTTCCTGAATATATTCAGGAAAAAACGCATACGCCCTTTTTGGCCAAGTGCATCATTGTCGACGTTGTGTCTCTTTTCATATGCTTTCAGGGCAATTCCAGTCTACCCCCTGCAATCGTTTTCCTGAAATTCTGCCCCGCTTTCAAGTCCCCTTCGCAGGCTTACTTCAATATATTTTTGGAGGATAGCTGCCATTTATAACTCTGCAGGTTTGTGAATTACAGTGCCCCTGAGCTCCTTTCTTCAACTCGCTTTCTTGTGAGCTGGGCACAAAACCGCAGGATTGCTTCAGGCCCTAATCTGTTTCCGGCAGGGCATGCTGAGCCTTTGGTTAATTCCTCTTCCTGGTGGGAAATGTGCGTTACATTTTCCCGTGCAGACACCTACAGCTAGTCTCTCATTGGTTCTCCCTATTCCTGTTCATCTTGCACAGAAATTGCAAGCTGTGCTTAAAAGGAGGTTAAAGGCACTGACTCTCCAAGCAGGGAGAGTGTTAGTAAAGCATCTGGAATGGTGAAACTGAGGACCAGGATACGAAAACTGAGATGCATTTTAAATCGTTTCCCAGTCAAACGGTGGACCCTACTGTGGGTTTCCCATGCATGTTTTAGCTGGAGGAAGAATCCCTTCAACCTGAAGAGTTGGGTCCCATGGAATAGGTACCATGCAGAATGACTTGAAAGGGTCTGCATTTGCTCACCGAAACTCACCAATGCTATCAACCTGAAGTGTCCAGCCTTATGTCTCAACCAGCTCTGGGTGTAGATGTGGTCAATCCCGGTTGCATCACATGCCCTGAGTGAATTATTTAAGAATTGCTCTCTATTTCACTGTCTTTGTGTTTTGTGTTCGAAATTTATTTTGATAATGGGATTTATCGGATTTTCACTGCTGCGTTTCGGCCGCTGTACACATGCTTGATTCTCTTACGGAGACATATATATCCATGGGTTTTAAGATTCTTCCTAGTCAGGTATATTACTAGGCGTTGAATATGTGGTGTTGGGTCCATTTCGTTGAGCAAGGAGTAGGTCTTGTCTATTACATATTTGGCTTATGGAATGTTATCTGTGCTAATTTCAGTCTCTGGTTTTATGCAGCACCCCAAGGCACCTTTCCCCATAAGCAAGCACTAGTTGGTTTTCTAAATTTGAGACCCTGTTCTGTTTTGTAATTCAGTTCATGTGTAGTCAAGTTTACATTCCGTGTATTAGTGATATCTTATGATGTTTCTTTTTCTGTGTGACGTAGTTCACGTAGAATCACCGTACCTGCATCCACTCACTATGCCGCTACGGGCCTGATGACACAGATATCATTGCTGAGTGCTACTGCATTGCATGTACGTGCCACAACTTCTTTATCCGTTTTTTGCTTTCTGGGATATTTACCTGGTACTGTAGACGAGCTTCTTGGGAACACAGCCGTCCCAAATTTTGGGGTGGCTCTCTGTTTTTGATTTTAATTTCCCTAAGGAATAGGACCATAAGTGCAATTGCCATAGGCTGTGTTGCTTTATTTCTTACGTGTTTCAGGAAACACCATACACTTCTCCAGGGTGGCTGTTGGCAATTTACATCCTGCCAATCAGCATAACAAGGCTCCCTGTTCTCCATATCCTGTCCTAACTTTCTGGATTTAACAATTTTTTCAGATTGCCCTTTTGTCCGGGGGGCAGTGAGACTTCATTGTAGTGCAGATTTCCTTTACAGGCTTGCTTGGTTGGCCAAAAAGGGCATATGCGTTTTTTCCTGAATATATTCAGGAAAAAACGCATACGCCCTTTTTGGCCAAGTGCATCATTGTCGACGTTCTGCCTCTTTTCCTATGCTTTCAGGGCAATTCCAGTCTACCCCCTGCAATCGTTTTCCTAAAATTCTGCCCCGCTTTCAAGTCCCCTTCGCAGGCTTACTTCAATATATTTTTGGAGGATAGCTGTCATTTATAACTCTGCAGGTTTGTGAATTACAGTGCCCCTGAGCTCCTTTCTTCAACTCGCTTTCTTGTGAGCTGGGCACAAAACCGCAGGATTGCTTCAGGCCCTAATCTGTTTCCGGCAGGGCATGCTGACCCTTTGGTTAATTCCTCTTCCTGGTGGGAAATGAGCGTTACATTTGCCCGTGCAGACACCTACAGCTAGTCTCTCATTGGTTCTCCCTATTCCTGTTCATCTTGCACAGAAATTGCAAGCTGTGCCAAACAGGAGGTTAAAGTCACTGACTCTCCAAGCAGGGAGAGTGTTAGTAAAGAATCTGGAATGGTGAACCTGAGGACCAGGATACGAAAACTGAGATGCATTTTAAATCGTTTCCCAATCACATGGTGGACCATAATGTGGGTTTCCCATGCATGTTTTAGCTGGAGGAAGAATCCCTTGAACCTGAAGAGTTGGGACCCTTGGAATAGGTACCATGCAGTATGACTTCAAAGGGTCTGTATTTGCTCAGCGAAACTCACCAATGCTATCAACCTGAAGTGTCCAGCCTTATGTCTCAACCAGCTCTGGGTGTAGATGTGGTCAATCCCGGTTGCATCCCATGCCCTGAGTGAAGTATTTAAGAATTGCTGTCTATTTCACTGTCTTTGTGTTTTGTTTTCGAAATTTATTTTGATAATGGGATTTATCAGATTTTCACTGCTGCGTTTCGGCCGCTGTACACATGCTTGATTCTCTTACGGAGACATATATATCCATGGGTTTTAAGATTCTTCCTAGTCAGGTATATTCCTAGGCGTTGAATATGTGGTGTTGAGTCCATTTCGTTGAGCAAGGAGTAGGTCTTGTCTATTACATATTTGGCTTATGGAATGTTATCTGTGCTAATTTCAGTCTCTGGTTTTATGCAGCACCCCAACGCACCTTTCCCCATAAGCAAGCACTAGTTGCTTTTCTAAATTTGAGACCCTGTTCTGTTTTGTAATTCAGTTCATGTGTAGTCAAGTTTACATTCCGTGTATTAGTGATATCTTATGATGTTTCTTTTTCTGTGTGACGTAGTTCACGTAGAATCACCGTACCTGCATCCACTCACTATGCCGCTACGGGCTTGATGACATAGATTTCATTGCTGAGTGATATTGCATTGTACGTACGTGCCACAACTTCTTTATCCATTTTTTGCTTTCTGGGATATTTACCTGATACTGTAGACGAGCTTCTTGTGAACACAGCCGTCCCAAATATTGGGGTGGCTGTCTGTTTTTGATTTTAATTTCCGTAAGCTATAGGACCATAAGTGGAAGTGCCATAGGCTGTGTTGCTTTGTTTCTTACGTGTTTCAGGAAACACCATACACTTCTCCAGGGTGGCTGCTGGCAATTTACATCCTGCCAATCAGCATAACAAGGCTCCCTGTTCTCCATATCCTGTCCTTCCTTTCTGGATTTTACACTTTTTTCAGATGACCCTTTTGCCCGGGGGGCAGTGAGACTTCATTGTAGTGCAGATTTCCTTTACAGGCTTGCTTGGTTGGCCAAAAAGGGCGTATGCGTTTTTTCCTGAATATATTCAGGAAAAAACGCATACGCCCTTTTTGGCCAAGTGCATCATTGTTGACGTTGTGCCTCTTTTCCTATGCTTTCAGGGCAATTGCAGTCTACCCCCTGCAATCGTTTTCCTGAAATTCTGCCCCGCTTTCAAGTCCCCTTCGCAGGCTTACTTCAATATATATTTGGAGGATAGCTGTCAATTATAACTCTGCAGGTTTGTGAATTACAGTGCCCCTAGCTCCTTTCTTCAACTCGCTTTCTTGTGAGCTGGGCACAAAACCGCAGGATTGCTTCAGGCCCTAATCTGTTTCCAGCAGGGCACGCTGAGCCTTTGTTTAATTCGTCTTCCTGGTGGGCAATGAGTGTTACATTTGACCGTGCAGACACCTACAGCTAGTCTCTCATTGGTTCTCCCTATTCCTGTTCATCTTGCACAGAAATTGCAAGCTGTGCCAAATAGGAGGTTAAAGGCACTGACTCTCCAAGTGGGGAGAGTGTTAGTAAAGCATCTGGAATGGTGAACCCGAGGACCAGGATACGAAAACTGAGATGCATTTTAAATCGTTTCCCAATCACACGGTGGACGATACTCTGGGTTTCCCATGCATGTTTTAGCTGGAGGAAGAATGCCTTGAACCTGGAGAGTTGGGACCCATGGAATGGGTACCATGCAGTATGACTTCAAAGGGTCTGCATTTGCTCACCGAAACTCACCAATGCTATCAGCCTGAAGTGTCCAGCCTTATGTCTCAACCAGCTCTGGGTGTAGATGTGGTCAATCCCGGTTGCATCACATGCCCTGAGTGAATTATTTAAGAATTGCTCTCTATTTCACTGTCTTTGTGTTTTGTTTTCGAAATTTATTTTGATAATGGGATTTATCGGATTTCCACTGCTGCGTTTCGGCCGCTGTACACACGCTTGATTATCTTACGGAGACATATATATCCATGGGTTTTAAGATTCTTCCTAGTCAGGTATATTCCTAGGCGTTGAATATGTGGTGTTGGGTCCATTTGGTTGAGCAAGGAGTAGGTCTTGTCTATTACATATTTGGCTTAATGAAAGTTATCTGTGCTAATTTCAGTCTCTGGTTTTATGCAGCATCCCAAGGCACCTTTCCCCATAACCAAGCACTGGTTGGTTTTCTAAATTTGAGACCCTGTTCTGTTTTGTAATTCAGTTCATGTGTAGTCAAGTTTACATTCCGTGTATTAGTGATATCTTATGATGTTTCTTTTTCTGTGTGACGTAGTTCACTTAGAATCACCGTACCTGCATCCACTCACTATGCCGCTACGGGCCTGATGACACAGATTTCATTGCTGAGTGATATTGCATTGCACGTACGTGCCACAACTTCTTTATCCATTTTTTGCTTTCTGGGATATTTACCTGGTACTGTAGACGAGCTTCTTGGGAACACAGCCGTCCCAAATATTGGGGTGGCTGTCTGTTTTTGATTTTAATTTCCGTAAGCTATAGGACCATATGTGGAAGTGCCATAGGCTGTGTTGCTTTGTTTCTTACGTGTTTCAGGAAACACCATACACTTCTCCAGGGTGGCAGCTGGCAATTTACATCCTGCCAATCAGCATAACAAGGCTCCCTGTTCTCCATATCATGTCCTACCTTTCTGGATTTTACACTTTTTTCAGATGGCCCTTTTGCCCGGGGGGCAGTGAGACTTCATTGCAGTGCAGATTTCCTTTACAGGCTTGCTTGGTTGGCCAAAAAGGGCGTATGCGTTTTTTCCTGAATATATTCAGGAAAAAACGCATACGCACTTTTTGGCCAAGTGCATCATTGTCGACGTTCTGCCTCTTTTCCTATGCTTTCAGGGCAATTCCAGTCTACCCCCTGAAATCGTTTTCCTGAAATTCTGCCCCGCTTTCAAGTCCCCTTCGCAGGCTTACTTCAATATATTTTTGGAGGATAGCTGTCATTTATAACTCTGCAGGTTTGTGAATTACAGTGACCCTGAGCTCCTTTCTTCAACTCGCTTTCTTGTGAGCTGGGCACAAAACCGCAGGATTGCTTCAGGCCCTAATCTGTTTCCGGCAGGGCATGCTGTTCCTTTGGTTAATTCCTCTTCCTGGTGGGAAATGAGCGTTACATTTGCCCGTGCAGACACCTACAGCTAGTCTCTCATTGGTTCTCCCTATTCCTGTTCATCTTGCACAGAAATTGCAAGCTGTGCCAAACAGGAGGTTAAAGGCACTGACTCTCCAAGCAGGGAGAGTGTTAGTAAAGCATCTGGAATGGCGAACCCGAGGACCAGGATACGAAAACTGAGATGCATTTTAAATCGTTTCCCAATCACACGGTGGACCATACTGTGGGTTTCCCATGCATGTTTTAGCTGGAGGAAGAATCCCTTGAACCGGAAGAGTTGGGACCCATGGAATGGGTACCATGCAGTATGACTTCAAAGGGTCTGCATTTGCTCACCGAAACTCACCAATGCTATCAGCCTGAAGTGTCCAGCCTTATGTCTCAACCAGCTATGGGTGTAGATGTGGTCAATCCCGGTTGCATCACATGCCCTGAGTGAATTATTTAAGAATTGCTCTCTATTTCACTCTCTTTGTGTTTTGTTTTCGAAATTTATTTTGATTATGGGATTTATCGGATTTTCACTGCTGCGTTTATGCCGCTGTACACACGCTTGATTCTCTTACGGAGACATATATATCCATGGGTTTTAAGATTCTTCCTAGTCAGGTATATTCCTAGGCGTTGAATATGTGGTGTTGGGTCCATTTCGTTGAGCAAGGAGTAGGTCTTGTCTATTACATATTTGGCTTATGGAAAGTTATCTGTGCTAATTTCAGTCTCTGGTTTTATGCAGCACCCCAACGCACCTTTCCCCATAAGCAAGCACTAGTTGGTTTTCTAAATTTGAGACCCTGTTCTGTTTTGTAATTCAGTTCATGTGTAGTCAAGTTTACATTCCGTGTATTAGTGATATCTTATGATGTCTCTTTTTCTGTGTGACGTAGTTCACGTAGAATCACCGTACCTGCATCCACTGACTATGCCGGTACGCGCCTGATGACACAGATTTCATTGTTGAGTGATATTGCATTGTACGTACGTGCCACAACTTCTTTATCCATTTGTTGCTTTCTGGGATATTTACCTGGTACTGTAGACGAGCTTCTTGGGAACACAGCCGTCCCAAATATTGGGGTGGCTGTCTGTTTTTGATTTTAATTTCCGTATGCTATAGGACCATAAGTGGAAGTGCCATAGGCTGTGTTGCTTGGTTTCTTACGTGTTTCAGGAAACACCATACACTTCTCCAGGGTGGCTGCTGGCAATTTACATCCTGCCAATCAGCATAACAAGGCTCCCTGTTCTCCATATCCTGTCCTACCTTTCTGGATTTTACACTTTTTTCAGATGGCCCATTTGCCTGGGGGGCAGTGAGACTTCATTGTAGTGCAGATTTCCTTTACAGGCTTGCTTGGTTGGCCAAAAAGAGCGGATGTGTTTTTTCCTGTATATATTCTGGAAAAAACGCATACGCATTTTTTGGCCAAGTGCATCATTGTCGACGTTGTGCCTCTTTTCCTATGCTTTCAGGGCAATTCCAGTCTACCCCCTGCAATCGTTTTCCTGAAATTCTGCCCCGCTTTCAAGTCCCCTTCGCAGGCTTACTTCAATATATTTTTGGAGGATAGCTGTCATTTATAACTCTGCAGGTTTGTGAATTACAGTGCCCCTGAGCTCCTTTCTTCAACTCGCTTTCTTGTGAGCTGGGCACAAAACCGCAGGATTGCTTCAGGCCCTAATCTGTTTCCAGCAAGGCACACTGAGCCTTTGTTTAATTCCTCTTCCTGGTGGGCAATGAGCGTTACATGTGCCCGTGCAGACCCCTACAGCTAGTCTCTCATTGGTTCTCCCTATTCCTGTTCATCTTGCACAGAAATTGCAAGCTGTGCCAAAGAGGAGGTTAAAGGCACTGACTCTCCAGGCGGGGAGAGTGTTAGTAAAGCATCTGGAATGGTGAACCCGAGGACCAGGATACGAAAACTGAGATGCATTTTAAATTGTTTCCCAATCACACGGTGGACGATACTCTGGGTTTCCCATGCATGTTTTAGCTGGAGGAAGAATCCCTTGAACCTGGAGAGTTGGGACCCATGGAATGGGTACCATGCAGTATGACTTCAAAGGGTCTGCATTTGCTCACCGAAACTCACCAATGCTATCAGCCTGAAGTGTCCAGCCTTATGTCTCAACCAGCTCTGGGTGTAGATGTGGTCAATCCCGGTTGCATCACATGCTCTGAGTGAATTATTTAAGAATTGCTCTCTATTTCACTGTTTTGTGTTTTGTTTTCGAAATTTATTTTGATTATGGGATTTATCGGATTTTCACTGCTGTGTTTCGGCCGCTGTACACACGCTTGATTCTCTTACGGAGACATATATATCCATGGGTTTTAAGATTCTTCCTAGTCAGGTATATTCCTAGGCGTTGAATATATGGTGTTGGGTCCATTTCGTTGAGCAAGGAGTAGGTCTTGTCTATTACATATTTGGCTTATGGAAAGTTATCTGTGCTAATTTCAGTCTCTGGTTTTATGCAGCACCCCAAGGCACCTTTCCCCATAAGCAAGCACGAGTTGGTTTTCTAAATTTGAAACCCTGTTCTGTTTTGTAATTCAGTCCATGTGTAGTCAAGTTTACATTCCGTGTATTAGTGATATCTTATGATGTTTCTTTTTCTGTGTGACGTAGTTCACGTAGAATCACTGTACCTGCATCCACTCACTATGCCGCTACGGGCCTGACACAGATTTCATTGCTGAGCGATATTGCATTGTACGTACGTCCCACAACTTCTTTATCCATTTTTTGCTTTCTGGGATATTTACCTGATACTGTAGACGAGCTTCTTGTGAACACAGCCGTCCCAAATATTGGGGTGGCTGTCTGTTTTTGATTTTAATTTCCGTAAGCTATAGGACCATAAGTGGAAGTGCCATAGGCTGTGTTGCTTTGTTTCTTACGTGTTTCAGGAAACACCATACACTTCTCCAGGGTGGCTGCTGGCAATTTACATCCTGCCAATCAGCATAACAAGGCTCCCTGTTCTCCATATCCTGTCCTAACTTTCTGGATTTTAAACATTTTTCAGATGGCCCTTTTGCCCAGGGGGCAGTGAGACTTCATTGTAGTGTAGATTTCCTTTACAGGCTTGCTTGGTTTGGGAAAAAGGGCGTATGCGTTTTTTCCTGAATATATTCAGGAAAAAATGCATACGCACTTTCGGCCAAGTGCACCATTGTCGACGTTCTGCCTCTTTTCCTATGCTTTCTGGGCAATTCCAGTCTACCCCCTGCAATCGTTTTCCTGAAATTCTGCCCCGCTTTCTAGTCCCCTTCGCAGGCTTACTTCAATATATTTTTGGAGGATAGCTGTCATTTATAACTCTGCAGGTTTGTGAATTACAGTGCCCCTGAGCTCCTTTCTTCAACTCGCTTTCTTGTGAGCTGGGCACAAAACCGCAGGATTTCTTCAGGCCCTAATCTGTTTCCGGCTGGGCACGCTTAGCCTTTGGTTACATCCTCTTCCTGGTGGGAAATGAGCCTTACATTTGCCTGTGCAGACACCTATAGCTAGTCTCTCATTGGTTCTCCATATTCCTGTTCATCTTGCGCAGAAATTGCAAGCTGTGCCAAACAGCAGGTTAAAGGCACTGACTCTCCAAGCGGGGAGAGTTTTAGTAAAGCATCTGGAATGGTGAACCCGAGGACCAGGATACGAAAACTGAGATGCATTTTAAATCGTTTCCCAATCACACGGTGGACGATACTCTGGGTTTCCCATGCATGTTTTAGCTGGAGGAAGAATCCCTTGAACCTGGACAGTTGGGACCCATGGAATGGGTACCATGCAGTATGACTTCAAAAGGTCTGCATTTGCTCACCGAAACTCACCAATGCTATCAGCCTGAAGTGTCCAGCCTTATGTCTCAACCAGCTCTGGGTGTAGATGTGGTCAATCCCGGTTGCATCACATGCCCTGAGTGAATTATTTAAGAATTGCTCTCTATTTCACTGTCTTTGTGTTTTGTGTTCGAAATTTATTTTGATAATGGGATTTATCGGATTTTCACTGCTGCGTTTCGGCCGCTGTACACACGCTTGATTCTCTTACGGAGACATATATATCCATGGGTTTTAAGATTCTTTTTAGTCAGGTATATAACAAGGCGTTGAATATGTGGTGTTGAGTCCATTTCGTTGAGCAAGGAGTAGGTCTTGTCTATTACATATTTGGCTTATGAAAAGTTATCTGTGCTAATTTCAGTCTCTGGTTTTATGCAGCACCCCAAGGCACCTTTCCCCATAAGCAAGCACTAGTTGGTTTTCTAAATTTGAGACCCTGTTTTGTTTTGTAATTCAGTTCATGTGTAGTCAAGTTTACATTCCGTGTATTAGTGATATCTTATGATGTCTCTTTTTCTGTGTGACGTAGTTCACGTAGAATCACCGTACCTGCATCCACTGACTATGCCGGTACGCGCCTGATGACACAGATTTCATTGCTGAGTGATATTGCATTGTACGTACGTGCCACAACTTCTTTATCCATTTGTTGCTTTCTGGGATATTTACCTGGTACTGTAGACGAGCTTCTTGGGAACACAGCCGTCCCAAATATTGGGGTGGCTGTCTGTTTTTGATTTTAATTTCCGTATGCTATAGGACCATAAGTGGAAGTGCCATAGGCTGTGTTGCTTGGTTTCTTACGTGTTTCAGGAAACACCATACACTTCTCCAGGGTGGCTGCTGGCAATTTACATCCTGCCAATCAGCATAACAAGGCTCCCTGTTCTCCATATCCTGTCCTACCTTTCTGGATTTTACACTTTTTTCAGATGGCCCTTTTGCCCAGGGGGCAGTGAGACTTCATTGTAGTGCAGATTTCCTTTACAGGCTTGCATGGTTGGCCAAAAAGGGCGTATGCGTTTTTTCCTGAATATATTCAGGAAAAAACGCATACGCCCTTTTTGGCCAAGTGCATCATTGTCGACGTTGTGCCTCTTTTCCTATGCTTTCAGGGCAATTCCAGTCTACCCCCTGCAATCGTTTTCCTGAAATTCTGCCCCGCTTTCAAGTCCCCTTCGCAGGCTTACTTCAATATATTTTTGGAGGATAGCTGTCATTTATAACTCTGCAGGTTTGTGAATTACAGTGTCCCTGAGCTCCTTTCTTCAACTCGCTTTCTTGTGAGCTGGGCACAAAACCGCAGGATTGCTTCAGGCCCTAATCTGTTTCCGGCAGGGCACGCTGAGCCTTTGGTTAATTCCTCTTCCTGGTGGGAAATGAGCGTTACATTTGCCCGTGAAGACACCTACAGCTAGTCTCTCATTGGTTCTCCCTATTCCTGTTCATCTTGCACAGAAATTGCAAGCTGTGCCAAACAGGAGGTTAAAGGCACTGACTCTCCAAGCAGGGAGAGTGTTAGTAAAGCATCTGGAATGGTGAACCCGAGGACCAGGATACGAAAACTGAGATGCATTTTAAATCGTTTCCCAATCACACGGTGGACCATACTGTGGGTTTCCCTTGCATGTTTTAGCTGGAGGAAGAATCCCTTGAACCGGAAGAGTTGGGACCCATGGAATAGGTACCATGCAGTATGACTTCAAAGGGTCTGCATTTGCTCACTGAAACTCACCAATGCTATCAGCCTGAAGTGTCCAGCCTTATGTCTCAACCAGCTCTGGGTGTAGATGTGGTCAATCCCGGTTGCATCACATGCCCTGAGTGAATTATTTAAGAATTGCTCTCTATTTCACTGTCTTTGTGTTTTGTGTTCAAAATTTATTTTGATAATGGGATTTATCGGATTTTTACTGCTGCGTTTCGGCCGCTGTACACACGCTTGTTTCTCTTACGGAGACATATATATCCATGGGTTTTAAGATTCTTCCGAGTCAGGTATATTCCTAGGCGTTGAATATGTGGTGTTGGGTCCATTTCGTTGAGCAAGGAGTAGGTCTTGTCTATTACATATTTGGCTTATGGAAAGTTATCTGTGCTAATTTCAGTCTCTGGTTTTATGCAGCACCCCAAGGCACCTTTCCCCATAAGCAAGCACTGGTTGGTTTTCTAAATTTGAGACCCTGTTCTGTTTTGTAATTCAGTTCATGTGTAGTCAAGTTTACATTCCGTGTATTAGTGATATCTTATGATGTTTCTTTTTCTGTGTGACGTAGTTCACGTAGAATCACCGTACCTGCATCCACTCACTATGCCGCTACGGGCCTGATGACACAGATTTCATTGCTGAGTGATATTGCATTGTACATACGTGCCACAACTTCTTTATCCATATTTTGCTTTCTGGGATATTTACCTGATACTGTAGACGAGCTTCTTGTGAACACAGCCGTCCCAAATATTGGGGTGGCTGTCTGTTTTTGATTTTAATTTCCGTAAGCTATAGGACCATAAGTGGAAGTGCCATAGACTGTGTTGCTTTGTTTCTTCCGTGTTTCAGGAAACACCATACACTTCTCCAGGGTGGCTGCTGGCAATTTACATCCTGCCAATCAGCATAACAAGGCTCCCTGTTCTCCATATCCTGTCCTACCTTTCTGGATTTTACACTTTTTTCAGATGGCCCATTTGCCTGGGGGGCAGTGAGACTTCATTGTAGTGCAGATTTCCTTTACAGGCTTGCTTGGTTGGCCAAAAAGGGCGGATGTGTTTTTTCCTTTATATATTCTGGAAAAAACGCATACGCATTTTTTGGCCAAGTGCATCATTGTCGACGTTGTGCCTCTTTTCCTATGCTTTCAGGGCAATTCCAGTCTACCCCCTGCAATCGTTTTCCTGAAATTCTGCCCCGCTTTCAAGTCCCCTTCGCAGGCTTACTTCAATATATTTTTGGAGGATAGCTGTCATTTATAACTCTGCAGGTTTGTGAATTACAGTGCCCCTGAGCTCCTTTCTTCAACTCGCTTTCTTGTGAGCTGGGCACAAAACTGCAGGATTGCTTCAGGCCCTAATCTGTTTCCAGCAGGGCACACTGAGCCTTTGTTTAATTCCTCTTCCTGGTGGGCAATGAGCGTTACATGTGCCCGTGCAGAGACCTACAGCTAGTCTCTCATTGGTTCTCCCTATTCCTGTTCATCTTGCACAGAAATTGCAAGCTGTGCCAAACAGGAGGTTAAAGGCACTGACTCTCCAGGCGGGGAGAGTGTTAGTAAAGCATCTGGAATGGTGAACCCGAGGACCAGGATACGAAAACTGAGATGCATTTTAAATTGTTTCCCAATCACACGGTGGACGATACTCTGGGTTTCCCATGCATGTTTTAGCTGGAGGAAGAATCCCTTGAACCTGGAGAGTTGGGACCCATGGAATGGGTACCATGCAGTATGACTTCAAAGGGTCTGCATTTGCTCACCGAAACTCACCAATGCTATCAGCCTGAAGTGTCCAGCCTTATGTCTCAACCAGCTCTGGGTGTAGATGTGGTCAATCCCGGTTGCATCACATGCTCTGAGTGAATTATTTAAGAATTGCTCTCTATTTCACTGTCTTTGTGTTTTGTTTTCGAAATTTATTTTGATAATGGGATTTATCGGATATTCACTGCTGCGTTTCGGCCGCTGTACACACCCTTGATTCTCTTACGGAGACATATATATCCACGGGTTTTAAGATTCTTCCAGTTAGGTATATTCCTAGGCGTTGAATATGTGGTGTTGTGTCCATTTCGTTGAACAAGGAGTAGGTCTTGTCTATTACATATTTGGCTTATGGAAAGTTATCTGTGCTAATTTCAGTCTCTGGTTTTATGCAGCACCCCAAGGCACCTTTCCCCATAAGCAAGCACTAGTTGGTTTTCTAAATTTGAGACCCTGTTCTGTTTTGTAATTCAGTTCATGTGTAGTCAAGTTTACATTCCGTGTATTAGTGATATCTTATGATGTTTCTTTTTCTGTGTGACGTAGTTCACGTAGAATCACCGTACCTGCATCCACTCACTATGCCGCTACGGGCCTGATGACACAGATTTCATTGCTGAGTGATATTGCATTGAGCGTACGTGCCACAACTTCTTTATCCATTTTTTGCTTTCTGGGATATTTACCTGGTACTCTAGACGAGCTTCTTGGGAACACAGCCGTCCCAAACTTTGGGGTGGCTCTCTGTTTTTCATTTTAATTTCCCTAAGCAATAGGACCATAAGTGCAATTGCCATAGGCTGTGTTGCTTTATTTCTTACGTGTTTCAGGAAACACCATACACTTCTCCAGGGTGGCTGCTGGCAATTTACATCCTGCCAATCAGCATAACAAGGCTCCCTGTTCTCCATATCCTGTCCTACCTTTCTGGATTTTACACTTTTTTCAGATGGCCCTTTTGCCCGGGGGGCAGTGAGATTTCATTGTAGTGCAGATTTCCTTTACAGGCTTGCTTGGTTGGCCAAAAAGGGCGTATGCGTTTTTTCCTGAATATATTCAGGAAAAAACGCATACGCCCTTTTTGGCCAAGTGCATCATTGTCGACGTTCTGCCTCTTTTCCTATGCTTTCAAGGCAATTCTAGTCTACCCCCTGCAATCGTTTTCCTGAAATTCTGCCCCGCTTTCAAGTCCCCTTCGCAGGCTTACTTCAATATATTTTTGGAGGATAGCTGTCATTTATAACACTGCAGGTTTGTGAATTACAGTGCCCCTGAGCTCGTTTCTTCAACTTGCTTTCTTGTGAGCTGGGCACAAAACCGCAGGATTGCTTCAGGCCCTAATCTGTTTCCGGCAGGGCACGCTGAGCCTTTGGTTAATTCCTCTTCCTGGTGGGAAATGAGCCTTACATTTGCCCGTGCAGACACCTATAGCTAGTCTCTCATTGGTTCTCCCTATTCCTGTTCATCTTGCGCAGAAATTGCAAGCTGTGCCAAAGAGGAGGTTAAAGGCACTGACTCTCCAAGCGGGGAGAGTGTTAGTAAACCGTCTGGAATGGTGAACCCGAGGACCAGGATACGAAAACTGAGATGCATTTTAAATCGTTTCCTAATCACACGGTGGACCATACTCGGCCTTTCCCTCGCATGTTTTAGCTGAGGAAAGAATCCCTTGAACCTGGAGAGTTGGGACCCTTGGAATGGGTACCATGCAGTATGACTTCAAAGGATCTGCATTTGTTCACCGAAACTCACCAATGCTATCAGCCTGAAGTGTCCAGCCTTATGTCTCAACCAGCTCTGGGTGTAGATGTGGTAAATCCAGGTTGCATCACATGCCCTGAGTGAATTATTTAAGAATTGCTACCTATTTCACTGTCATTGTGTTTTGTTTTTGAAATTTATTTTAATAATGGGATTTATCGGATTTTCACTGCTTCATTTATGCCGCTGTACATGCGCTTGATTCTCTTACGGAGACATATAAGTCCATGGGTTTTAAGATTTTTACTAATCCGGTATATTCTTAGGCATTGAATATGGCGTGTTGAGTCCATTTCGTTGAGCAAGGAGTAGGTCTTGACTACTACATATTTGGCTTATGGAAGGGTATCTGTGCTAATTTCAATCTCTGGTTTTATGCAGCACCCCAACTCACCTTTCCCCTTAAGGAAGCATAAGTTGGTTTTCTTAATTTGAAACCCTCTTCTCTTTTGTAATTCAATTCATGTGTAGCCATGTTAACATTCCATGTGTTAGTGATATCTTATGTCTTTTTCTTTTTGAATTATGTGACTTCGAATGATCACACGTAACTCCTCTGGAGTTGTTATAACTGGCCGTATTTCATTGATTTCCAGGCTGAGTAATATTCCACTCTACATAAGCACCACATCTCTGTCCGTTTTTTCTCTGCAGATACATTTAAGTTATATCCTAGTCGAGGATCTTTTAAACAGAGAGGTGGTAAACATTGGGGTGCCTGTGTCCTCTCGATTTTTGTTTTTCCCAAGATATACGTCCATGAGTGCAAGTGCCCTGTGCTCGGTAGCTCATTTTTTAGATGCTTTAGTAAACACTATAGACTTATCCAGAGTGACCGTTGGCAATATACATTCCCACTATAAGACTCACAGGGCTCCCTTTTCTCCTTGCCCTGTCCTGCATTTCTGGTGTTTACACTTTATGAGGACGGCTCTTCTGACTGATGCAAAGTGATATGTTTTGTAGTATTGATTTCCAGTGCCCACCTGTTTGGTTGGCTAAAATAGTGTATGCCCTTTTCTTGAATATATACAGAAAAAGACGCATACACCCTTTTTGGCCAACTGCAATGTTGGCAATGTTCAGCCCCTTTTCTTGTGCTTAATGGCGAGTCCTTTCTACCTCTTCCAATCCCTTTCCTGCCATTCTCCGTTGCTTACAAGTCCTTTTCTCTGACTTTCCTCAAGACATTTTTCAGTGATAGATATTTTCAATTCTGCAGTTTCGTGAATTATAGTGCCCCTGATTTCCATTTTCCAACTTGTGTTTATGGGAACTGGCCACAAAGCATCAGGATTCCTCAAGCCCTATTCTGTTTCCATGGGCAACCCTAGCCTTTGGTCAATTCGTCTTCCTGATTGGAAATTAGAGTGGCATGTGCCTGTCCGAACACCTAGGACTTGTCTCTCATTGTTCCTCCTCCTTCTGCTTCATCCTCTGGACAAATTCCAAACTGTATGCAACAGGATGTTGACAGTGCTGACATCTCCAAGTGGGGAGACTGTTAGTAAAGACGCTGGAGTGGTGAACCCTAGCACCAAGAGATGAGGAGATGAGATGCCTTTTCCAAACTTTTCCCGATCAGACGGTATACCATCCTCTGGGTGTGACAGGCATGTTTTAGGTGTAGGAAGGGTCCCATTCATGTGAGGAGAACACCAGGGGATTTTAAATATCAGTGTCTCTCCGCAACCCAAACTGGGGAATTTTTTAAGCTACGGCTACACATATGTTCATTAAGGGCCTTGGGAAGTAGGCAGAGTCCAAACTTTAGATGATTGAAGTCTTCAGGGTCAGAAGCACTCACCACTGTCTTCCCTTAGATTCCATTTTTACTGTCATTGATGGATGATGTCAATAAAAATATCTATTCTTTTTCAGATCATTTCCCCTTATAGGTTATTGCAAAATATTGAGTGTAGTTCCCTGTGCTATACAGTAGTTCCTTGCTGATGATTTCATACATAGCAGTGTGTATGTGTTAATCCCAAACTGTTAATTTATCCCTCCTCCTACCATTTCCCTTTGGTAATAATAAATTATAAGATTTTATGCTTCTCAGAAATGGGGGAGCTGAAAGAGAGGTATCATTTTAAATGCAAAAGCATTTAAAACAAGATTGAAGCTTTAACCAAGATTATTAGATGTACATCCTTGGAAAGAAATCACTTTGTTTCTCTAATATTGACCTGACAAAGAAGACAAACCTTTTCACTGAACTTGCTTATAAGAAAGTGATGGAAATATCAAATGGAAGTGTTAGAAACATCTTATTTTACCCGAGCCTTATACACTGTTCTATGTTAATTACAGTTTGGCTCACACATCTGTTCATTGAAGTTACAATGTTCTCAATTTCTGTTACTGATCCTCCAGAGTGGACGCCAACAAGTGTCCCCCTGCCCAGTGTCATTGGAGCCAATAGATCGAGACTGAGTTTGGTTCAAAAGCAAAGGAAACTTTATATTTTGATCAGAGAATGGAGAGGTGAGAGCATGTGGGCTGTGGGCTGGGCTGCTGTGTAGAGATCCTGTCAGAGTCACTGGGAGGGAGGGGGCTGAGCTCTCGAGGACCTGGTTGGCTGCAGCTCAGGCTCTATGTCACGGAGTCTGAACTGGGCCCCAGGAGCTGAAGTGTCATCGAGCCATTCTGCTCTAGGAAATCTGGTCTGAAGTGCCGGGTGTGGAACCTCTGTATGCGGGACACTAGGAGCACCTGAAATTAGACAAAGCACAAAGGATAAAAATGGTTAGACTTTATTTTATTGCCCAGATTCTATTTTTATCTCCCAGGCATTTTTAAGGGGCTTTGCCTGGGACAAACTTCTCTTCTGCCTTTTGTCCCTTTCCTCATTCTTGGAGTGCTGCGGGTGCAGACCCTTCTTCTGTAACTGCTGAGTGCTGAGTTAGGAGGCTTCATACCCGTGGGCGAGGGTCAGAACTTCTCCCCAGCAGCCTCCAGGTGACGTTGATTGTCCCCAGGCCTCCTGCCTCCCTGCTCGTCCACCTGAGCACCAGTATTGGAAGTGTTATAGATTCTAATGACCTTTAAGGGTCCAGAAAGGAGATGTGCAGTGGCGCTGTGAGGTCCAGTTTCACTCCGCCCCACATTTGTTCGGCCACCTTAGGCTGACCGTTTCTGCCAGCCTAGATGCTCTGACTGACCGTTTCTGCCAGCCTAGATGCTCTGACCAACAGTCTGCGCTTTCTTCCATTAGGCCCCTGAATTAACGTAAAAACAGCACCAGGTGTCAGGATCCTGCCCGCTCAGCTCCCAGACAGTCCAGGGTCAGTGGTGATGAAGGATCATGATGGTCACTGAGTCAAGAGCCTTTGGAAGTAAACAGGAGTCCAGCCGGTCTTATTGGCCACCATCATCAGGGTGTCTGTAGGCTTTTCTATGGTGACAGCATGATATACGGTTCCCCCGCCAAGATTATTAGCTCCCCTCTGGGTACAGTAAGTACTGCAAGCAGTAGTCTACTCTTTTGGGACACACTCTTGTTGTTTTATGAGAGAAACTCCAGGTCAAGTGATGGTCACACGGGTCGTCATGGTGCCCCGTTGCCCCCGGTTATCTCTCTGGAGGTTGGAGTTGGAGGGCCTCCTCAATCGAGGTCAGTGTGCCCACGGAGCAAACCCTGCAACTTCAGGGCATGGTTGGGGGTTAGGATCACCACGTGGGGTCCGTTTCCCTTAGAAGGGAGGTGGCCTTTTGGGCTGCTGATTTCCAGGTTTTCAGATACCACCAGTATCTTGGCCAGATGTGGCGGTGGGCCAAGCCCCTTGGTGACCATAGTTTATCCTACCTGGATGGCATTCTTGCATTGTTCCATTTCAAGTGGTCCCAGTTTTTGCACTAATACTCCAATGGCGATTCACCTTTCACCAGGAATGTAAAGGTCAAAGGGTTTAGCTAAATTAGGGAGTCCCAGGGCAAGGGTCTGAATTGACTGCTCTTTCCATTCTTGAAAGGCCACTTCTGGATTCTATTCAAAAGGATCATCATCTTTTCCTTTCAGTGTTTCATATAGAGGCCCAGCTAGTAGACTGTAGTTAGGGATCCAGAGGCAGGAAACCCTGGCTTCCCCAGGAACCCCTAAGCTGTCTTCTAGTTTCAGAAAGGGGTAAGGCTGTAAATTGTTTCTTCCCTTTCCTGGGATGGGCTTCTCCGACCTTCTGTGAGAATGAAGCCCAGGCAGGTCACCGTAGTCTGTGATACTTGAGCTTTTTCGTGGACAACTTCTATCCTTTATTGGCTTGGTAGTTCTGAGGCCTCCTTAGTAGGGCTGGAGATCAGAATGTCGTCTGAATATTGAAGGAGTGTTTCCTTTTCCAGAGGTAGAACTTTTAGGTCTTTAGCTGAGCTTTCCCCAAAGATGGTGTGGGAATTTTTGAACCCTTGGGGCAAGACAGCCTGGAAGTATTGTTTTAGTTGTATGTTGAGTCCTGTCACTCACAAGCCAAAATTTCTTGTGACTCTGGGACTAATGGAATACAAAAGAAGGCATCAGTGAAGACTAATACAGAATACCAAGTCCTGGTGGTTGGTAGAATGACCAGCAGGGTGTAGGATTTAGGAACTACTGGAGGTATATCCTCAGTGGCTTCACTGACTGTCCTGACATCCTTTACCAGGACTCCAGCAGCCCATGGGGCTCTCGAGGTCAGGCCAATCCCAGGATATGGAGCTCACCTGGGCAGGTACCCTACCCCCACCCCAGCCCACGGGGCTCTCGTGTTCAGGCCCCTCCCAGGATATGGGATTCCCTGGGCAGGTCCTCTGCAGTCCATGGGGCTCCCGTGGTCAGGCCCCTCCCAGGATACAGAGCTACCCTTGCAGGTACCTTGGCAGGGCTGGGCACACAGGAACCGTGCACATAGCCCTCATTGCAGAGCACTCCCAGCTCACCTGTCGCTCAGATCTGACACAGAGCACCTCAGAGCAGGACTTGAACTAACAAACAGCAGCTCTGACAGGTCTGTGACCCTGGGCATCACTCTGTGCGGCCTCCTCCACCTGGTCTTCCAGAGACTTCCACTGCACCCGGGGCACCAGGCCTCTGTCTCCAACCACCACCCACCCCTCCTCTCCCTGACTCCTGGGTTCCTCTCATTAGGAGAGGGTTTTCTTGAAGTTGTCTCCCACTCATGGGCCAGATAATATAATTAGAAAACAAGCCAGAGCTGCAGCCCCTTGTCTATCCTGACTCTCAGGAGCCCACACCTGTTCCTTGGACCTGGCCAATTCAGCAAGTTCCATTTTCAGCAACTGTGAGCCCCTGAGGGGTGATTATTGGCTGGCTTGGGAAGCCTGACCGTGCCGGCCAGCCCTCCCCAGGTGTGCCTGGGTTGAGATCAATATAAACACCGCCCCAGGCAGCAAGAGCCCCTGCAGCTGTGCCTGACGCCATTTTCTCTGCCCTGTCAGCAGTCTCGGGGCTGGGCTGGTGGGAGGGAGTGAGAGGCCACGGCTTTGTGGGTGTCCCAGTGTGAGTGGGGCTCTGCTGGACTTTCTGCAGCAGTTGCCAAGATGCTACCTGCTAAAGAAGAGGATGTGTCACCCACACCTGCCGCTGGAATTTCTCCCTGGGCACAGGTGAGGAAGGAAGAAAGCAGTGGGGGCCGGGACAGCAGGGGTATCTCAGGCAGGGAAATGGAGAGCTTCCAGAAGAGCACCCAGGGCCAGGACCATCCTGGCTGGCCTGCAGGCACCAAGTCGGCTGGCATGCTGTCCCTCATGTGGCTCCATGGCCCTTCCTCTAGGTTTTCAAGTCCTTGTACATATTCAGGTGTTTAGCCTTGGAAGGGTGGGAACATTTCAGCAGCAGCTGGCCTGGGGCTCGGCCCACGTTTACTCACAGATACCTCGGCACGGTCCCCCAGCTTTGCAGTGAGGACGCTTGTTGCGAGGAGCATGCTGGCTGAGTGGGAGATGATTCCCCACCACTGACCAACTTCAGAATTGTTTGCAATTGGAGCAAGTGCCCTGAAACGGTTTTCCTCTGTGTAACTGGTGGGTTCTGTTCTTTTTTATCTTTTTTTCGTTTTTGGTTCAAGGTAGATTTTATTCCTCTTTTGTGTATTTACAGATATAAGCATGGAAATAATTTATTCATATAAATACATGTATGTGAAGGGAAGAATATTTTTTCTGTTTTACTTTTTTTAATTTTATTTTTTTATTTTGAATTTAATTTTATATTTTTATACAGCAGGTTGTTTTTGGTTATCTACTTTATACATATAAATGTATACATACCAATCCCAATATCTCAACTCCTCCCACCACCATCCCCAACAGCTTTCCCCCCTTGTTGTCCATACGTTTGTTGTATACATGTATTGCTCTATTTCTGCCTTGCAAAACGGTTCATCTGTACAATTTTTCTAGGTTCCACATATATGCATTAATATACAAGATTTGTTTTTCTCTTTCTGACTTACTTCAGTCTGTATGACAGTCTCTAGATCCATCAACGTCTCTACAAATGTCCCAATTTCATTCCTTTTTATGGCTTAGTAATATTCCATTTTATATATGTACCACATCTTTATGCATTCGTCTGTCTGTGGGCATTTAGGTTGCTTCCATTTCCTGGATAGTGTAAATAATGATGCAATGAACATTGTGGTGAATGTCTCTTTTTGATTTATGGTTTTGTCTGGGTATATGCCCAGTAGAGGGATTGCTGTATCATATGGTAATTCTATTCTTAGTTTTATAAGAAACTCCATAATGTTCTCCACAGTGACTGTATCAATTTACGTTCCCAACAATAGTGGAAGAGGATTCCTTATCTCCACACCGTTTCCAGCATTTGTTGTTTGTAGATTTTCTGATGATGCCCATTCTAATAGGTGTGAGGTGATACACCATGGATGAGTCTATTTCGTTGAGCAAAGAGTAGGTCTTGTTTATTACGTATTTGGCTTATGGAATGGTATGTGTGCTAATTTCAATCTGTTTTTATACAGCAGCCCAACTCAACTTTCCCCTTAAGCAAGCATAAGGTTTTTATCTAAATGTGAGACTCTGTTCGGTTTTGTAATTCAGTTTATGTGTAGCCAAGTTTACACTCCCTCTATTAGTGATATCTTATGATAATTATCTTTCTTTGTGTGACATATTTCTCTTAGAATCATCATAATTAAATCCACTCAATTTGCTGCTACAGGCCTGATGACATTGATTTCACTGCTGAGTGATATTCCGTTGTACGTAAGTAGCACAACTTCTTTATCCATTTTTTTCTTTCTGGGATACTTAATTTGTACTGGACTCGAGGTTCTTGTAAACACAGCAGCCCTAAATTTTGTGTTGGCTGTGTCTTGTTGATTTTAATTTTCCTAAGCTATAGGGCCAAAAGTGGAAGTGCCCTAGGCTCTGTAGCTTTGTTTTTTAGATGTTTCAGGATACACCATGAACATCTCCAGAGTGTCTGTTGGCAATTTACATCCCGCCCATCAGCATAACACGGCTCCCTGTTCTCCATGGCCTGACCTGTGTTTCTGGTTTTTACACTATATTCAGATGGCCTTTTTGACGAATGGGAAATGTGACTTCATTGTAGTGTGGATTTCCATTGCTGGAGTGCTTGGTTGGCCAAAATGTTCATATGCGTTTTTTCCTGAATATATTCAGGAAAAATGTATACGCACTTTTTGTCCATGTGCATCACTGTCAAAGATCTGCCGCTTTTCATATGCTTTAAATGCAATTCCAATCTACCTCTTGAAATATGATTCCTGCAATTCTGCCTCGTTTTCAAGTCCTCTTTGCAGACTTACTTCGATATATTTTTGCCAATAGCTGTCATTTATCTCTGCAGGTTTGTGAATTACAGTGCCCCTGAGCTCCTTTCTTAACTCGCTTCCTTGTAAGCTGGCCACAAAACTGCAGGTTTGCTTCAGGCCATAATCAGGGTCCGGCACGGCACTCTGAGCCTTTGGTTAATTCCTCTTCCTGGTGGGAAATTAGAGTTAAATGTGCCCCTCCAGATACCTGCCTCACTCCCAGCCACATGGTGATGTATGTCCTCAGGTTTGAGGCCATATGTGATGGGTTCCTCATCTTTTGATGATGTGGCCCCACTGGTGTGTGGACACTCCTGCCTGGTTCCCATCCCCTTGGTGATGTGGGCCCTCTGGTGAGACTCTGATCCTGGTTGGGTTCCTCACACATCCGTGAGGTGAGCCCTCTTCTCTGAGGTCACTCCTGCCTGGCTGGCACAACCCGCCTTGTTGACTTCGGCACCCTGGTGGCAGTTGGAGCCTGCTGGGAGCCTCCTTCCCGCGGTGATGAGGCCCTCTGGCGTCAGACCCTAATGGCGGGGTTCCCACATTTTCTGATACGTGCTAAGTGGTACGAGGGCACTCCTGCCAGGTTCCCATCCTCATGAGCGTGTGGGCCTTCTGTTCTGAGGTCCTAACGGCTGGGTTGCTCACACTTTCATGATGTGGGCCCTCTGCTGTGAGGTCAATCCTGCCTGGCTGGCGCACGTCGCCTTGGCGACGTGGATCCTCTGGTGGCAGTTGGAGCGTGCTGGGGCCTCCTCCCCTCAGTGATGAGGGCCTTCTGGTGTCAGGCCCTAAGTGCTGGGCTCCACACATTTTCTGATGTGTGCCCAGTGGTGCGAGTCACTCCTGCCAGGTTCCCATCCCCATGGGCATGTGGGACTTCTGTTCTGTGGTCCCAACTGCTGGGTTGCTCACAGTTTCATGATGTGGGCCCTTTGCTGTGTGTTCACTCTGGCCTGTATCCCATAGTGTCAGTGCTCTGGGCCTCCAGCTTGGAGTTTCCAACTTCTCGATTCCTCACCTTTTTTATTCTATGGGCCCTCGGTTGTGCGTCTCCTCCTGCATGCCTCACTCCCAGCCCCTTCGTGATGTGTGTCCCCTTGTTTGAGGCCACATGTGCTGTGTTCCTCACCTTTCTATAATGTGGCCACACTGGTGTGAGGACACTCTTGCCTGGTTCCCATTCCCTTGGTGATGTTGGCCCCACTGCTGTTAGGACAGTCTTGCCTGGTTCCCATCACCTTGGTGATGTTGGCCCTCTGGTGAGAGTCTGATCCTGGTTAGGTTCCTCACCCTTCTGTGAGGTGGGCCCTCTGCTCTGAGGTCACTCCTGCCTGGCTGGCACACCCCGCCTTGGCAACGTCGGCCATATGGTGGCAGTTGGAGTCTGCTGGGAGCCTCCTCCCCTCGGTGATGAGGACCCTCTGGCCTCAGGCCCTAACTGCTGGGTTCCCACATTTTCTGATTCGTGCTAAGTGGTGCAAGGACACTCCTGCCAGGTTCCCATCCCCATGGGGATGTGAGGCTTCTGCTCTGAGGTCCCAACGGCTGTGTTGCTCACAGTTTCATGATGAGGGCCCTCTGGTGTGAGTTCACTCCTGCCTAGATCCCATAGCCTCGCTGCTCCTGGCTGCCTGCCGGAGGTTCCAACTGTGGGATTCCTCACCTTTTTTATTCTATGGTCCCTCTGTTTTGAGGATCCTCTGGCCTGCCTCACTCCCAGCCCCTTGGTGATGTGTGTCCTCAGGTTTGAGGCCACGTGTGCTGGGTCCCTCAAATTATGGTGATGTAGCCCCACTGGTGTGAGGACACTCCTGCCTGGTTCCCATTCCCTTGGTGATGTTGGCCCTCTGGTGACAGTCTGATCCTTGTTGGGTTCCTCACACTTCTGTGAGGTGGGCTTTCTGCTCTGAGGTCACTCCTGCCTGGTTGGCACACCCCGCCTTGGTGACATCGGCCTTATGGTGGCAGTTGGAGCCTGCTGGGAGCCTCCTCCCCTCGGTGATGAGGGTCCTCTGGCCTCAGGTCCTAACTGCTGGGTTCCCACATTTTCTGATTCGTGGAAGTGGGCCGAGGACACTCCTGTCAGGTTCCCATCCCCATAGGGATGTGGGCCTTCTGCTCTGAGGTCCCATCCGCTGGGTTGCTCACAGTTTCATGATGTGGGACCTCTGCTGTGAGTTTGCTGTGGCCTGGATCCCATAGACTCTGTGCTCTGGGCGGCCTACTGGCCGGTTCCAACTGCTGGATTCCTCACAACTTTTATTCTGTGGGCTCTGTTTTGTGAGGATACTCCTGCTTGCCTCACTCCTAGCCCCTTGGAGATGTGGGTCCCCTGTTTTAGGCCACATGTTCTGGGTTCCTCACCTTTCTATAATGTGGCCACACTGGTGTGAGGACCCTCCTGCCTGGTTCCGATCCCCTTGGTGATGTGGGCCCTCTGGTGAGAGTCTTATCCTGGCTGGTTTCCTCACCCTTCTGTGAGGTAGGCCCTCTGCGGTGAGGTCACTCCTGCCTGGCTGGCACACATCACCTTGGTGACGTGGGCCCTCAGTTGGGAGTTGGTGTCTGCTGCGAGTCTCCGTCCCTCGGTAATGAGGGCCCTCTTGCGTCAGACCCTAACTCCTGGGCTCCCAAAATTTGCAGATGTGCGACCTGTGGTGTGAGTACACTCCTGTCAGGTTCCCAACCCCATGGGAATTTGGGCCTTCTGCTCTGAGGTCCCAACGGCTGGGGTGCTCACAGTTTCATGATGAGGGCCCTCTGATGTGCGTTCATTCCGGCCTAGATCCCATAGGCTTGCTGCTCCTGGGCGCCTGCTGGGAGGTTCCAACTGCGGGATTCCTCACCTTTTTTATTCTATGGGCCCTCTGTTTTGAGGCTCCTCCTGCCTGCCTCAATCCCAGCCCCGTTGTGATGTGTGTCCTCTGGTGTGAGGCCACGTGTGCTGGGTCCCTCACCTTTTGATGATGTGGCCCCAATGGTGTGAGGACACTCGTGCCTGTTTCCCAGCCCCTTGGTGATGTGACCCCTCTGGTGAGAGTCTGATCCTGGCTGGGTTCCTTACCGTTCTGTGAGGTGGGCCCTGTGCTCTGAGGTAACTCCTGCCTGGCTTGCTCCCATTGCCTTGGTGACGTCGGCCCTCTGGTGGCAGTTGGATCCTTTTGGAGACTCCTGTCCTCGGTGATGAGGTCCCTCTGGCGTCAGGCTCTAACTGCTGGGCTCCCCAGGTTTTCTGATGTGAGCCCAGTGATGCCAGGACACTCGTGAAATGTTCCCATCCCCATGGCGATATGGGCCTTCTGCTCTGAGGTTCCAACGACTGGGTTGCTCACAGTTTCCTGATGTTAGCTCTCTGGTGTTAGTTCACTCATTCCTAGATCCCATAGCCTCTGTACTCTGGGCCACCTGCTGGGAAGTTCCAACTGCTGGGTTCCTCACCTTTTTTATTCTTTGGGCCCTGTGTTGGGAGGCTCCTCCTGCCTGTGTCAGTCCTAGCCCCTTGGTGATGTAAGTCCTCTGGTTTGTGGCCACATGTGCCAGTTTCCTCATCTTTTAGTGATGTGGCCCCACTGGTGTGAGGACACTCGTGCCTGGTTCCCGTCCCCTTGGTGATATGGGCCCTCTGGTGAGAGTCTGATCCTGGTTGGGTTCCTCACACTTCTTTGAGGTGGGCCGTCTGCTGTGAGGTCACTCCTGCCTGGCTGGCACACCCCGCCTTGGCGACGTGGGCCCTCTTGTGGTAGTTGGAACATGCTGGGAGCCTCCTCCCCTCAGTGATGAGGGCCCTCTGGCGTCAGGCCCTAACTGCTGGGTACCCACATTTTCTGATATGTGCTAAGTGGTGCGAGGACACTCCTGCCATGCTCCCAACACCTTGGGGATGTGGACCTTCTGCTCTGAGGTCCAAATGGCTGGGTTGCTCGCATTTTCATGATGTGGACCCTCTGCTGTGAGTTGACTGCGGCCTGAATCGCATAGACTTGGTGCTCTTGGCCGCCTGCTGGGAGGTTCCCATTGCTGGATTCCTCAGCTTTTTTATTCTATGGGCCCTGTGTTGTGAGGCTACTCCTGCCTGCCTCATTCTGAGCCCCTTGGAGATGTGGGTCTTCTGGTTTAGGCCACATGTGCTGGGTTCCTCACCTTTCTATGATGTGGCCACACTGGTGTGAAGACTCTCCTGCCTGGTTCTGATCACCTTGGTGATGTGGGCCCTCTGGTGAGAGTCTTATCCTGGCTGTGTTCCTCACCCTTCTGTGAGGTAGGCCCTCTGCGGTGAGGTCACTCCTACCTGGCTGTCACACATCACCTTGGCGACGTGGGACCTCAGTTGGGTGTTGGTGCCTGATTGGAGTCTCCTCCCCTTGGTAATGAGGGTCCTCTGGCGTCAGGCCCTAACTCCTGGGTTCCCTAAATTCTCTGATGTGTGCCCTGTGGTGCGAGTACACTTCTGACAGGTTCCCAACCCCATGGGAATGTGGGCCTTCTGCTCTGAGATCCCAACGCCTAGGTTGCTCACAGTTTCATGATGACGGCCCTCTGGTGTGAGATCACTCCGGCCTGGATCCCATAGTCTCGCTGCTCCTGGCCGCCTGCTGGGAGGTTCCAACTGCGGGATTCTTCACCTCTTTAATTCTATGGTCCCTCTGTTTTGAGGCTCCTCCTGCCTGCCTCAATCCCAGCTCCCTTGTGATGTGTGTCCTCTGGTTTGAGGCCACGTGTGCTGGGTCCCTCACTTTTCGGTGATGTGGCCCCACTAGTGTGAGGACACTCCTGCCTGGTTCCCATTCCCTTGGTGATGTGGGCCCTCTGGTGAGAATCTGATCCTCTTTGGTTCTTCACACTTCTGTGAGGTTGACCCTCTGCTCTGAGGTCACTCCTGCCTGGTTGTCGCACTCCGCATTGGCGACGTCGCCCCTCTGGTAGCAGTCGGAGCTGGCTGGGAGCCACCGCCCCTCGGTGATGAGGGCCCTCTGGCATCAGGCACTAATTGCTGGGCTCCCCACATTTTTTCATGTGTGCCCACTCTTGCGATGACACTCCTGCTTGTTTCCCTTCCCCATGGGGATGTGGGCCTTCTGCTCTGAGGTCACAACGGCTGGGTTGCTTACAGAATCACAATGAGGGCCCTCTGTTGTGAGTTCATGCCGGCCTGGATCTCATAGCCTCAGTGCTCTGGGCCGCCTGCTAGGAAGATCCAACTGCTGGTTTCCACACCTTTTGTATACAATGGGACATGTGTTGTGAGGTTAATCCTGCCTGCCTCACTCCGAAACCCATGGTGATGTGGGTCCTCTGGTTTGAGGCCACATGTGCTGGGTACCTCAACTTTTGATGATGTGGCCCCACGGGTGTGAGGACACTCCTGCCTGGTTCCCATCACCTTGGTGATGTGGGCCCTCTGGGATGAATCTGATCCTGGCTGGGTACCCTACCATTCTGTGAGGTGAGCCCTCTGATGTCACGTCACTCCTGCCTGGCTAGCTCACATCGCCTTGGCGACGTGGGTCCTCTGTTGGCCACTGGAGCATGCTGGGAGCCTCCTACTCCCGTGAATGATGGCCCTGGAAAAAATGCATATGCCCTTTTTGGCCAAGTGCTTCATTGACGAGGTTCTGCCACTTCTCTTATGCTTTCAGAGCAATTCACGTCTACCTCCTGAAATCGGATTCCAGCAATTCTGCCCCACTTTCAAGTCCTCTTCGCAGCCTTAATTCAATATATTTTTGTACGATTTCTGTCATTTATAAGTCTGCAGGTATGTGAATGACAGTGCCCCTGAGCTCCTTTCCTCAACTCGCTTTCTTGTGAGCTGGCCACAAAACCGCAGGATTGCTTCAGGCCCTAATCTTGTTCCAGCATGGCATGCTGAGCCTTTGGTTAATTCCTTTTTCTGTTGGGAAATGAGTGTTAAAATTGCCCGTGCATACTGGGCATATACCCTGAGAAAACCAAAATTCAAAAAGAGTCATGTACCAAAATGTTCATTGCAGCTCTATTTACAATAGCCCGGAGATGGAAAGAACCTAAGTGCCCATCATCGGACGAATGGATAAAGAAGATGTGGCACATATACACAATGGAATATTACTCAGCCTTAAAAAGAAATGAAACTGAGTTATTTGTAATGAGATGGATAGACCTAGAGTCTGTCATACAGAGTGAAGTAAGTCAGAAAGAAAAAGACAAATAGCGTATGCTAACACATATATATGGAATTTAAAGGAAAAAAATGTCATGAAGAACCTAGGGATAAGACAGGAATAGAGGCGCAGACCTACTGGAGAATGGAATTGAGGATATGGGGAGGGGGAATGGTGAGTTCTGAGAGGGCGAGAGAGAGTCAGGGACATATACACACTAACAAATGTAGTAAGGTAGATAGCAAGGGGGAAGCAGCCGCAAGGCACAGGGATATTAGCTCGGGGCGTTGGGACAGCCTGGAGGGGTGGAAGGGGGAGAGAGGGAGGGAGGGAGACACAAGAGGGAAGACACAGGGAGCATATGTATATGTATGGCTGATTCACTTTGTTATAAAGCAAAAACTAACACACCATTGTAAAGCAATTATACCCCAATAAAGATGTTAAAAAAAATATTTGCCCGTGCACACACCTACAGATAGTCTCCCATTGGTTCTCCGTATTCCTGTTCATCTTGCGCAGAAATTGCAAACAGTGCCAAACAGGAGGTTAAAGACACTGACTCTCCAAATGGGGAGAGTGTAAGAAAAGGGTCTGGAATGGTGAACCTGAGTACCAGGGGACGAAAACAGACATGCATGTAAAAAGGTTTCCCAGTCACACAGTGGAGCATACTCTGGGTTTCCCATGCAAATTTTAGCAGAAGGAAGAATCCCTAGAACCTGGAGAGTTGGGAACCATGGAATGGGTACCAGGCAGTATGACATCAAAGGGTCTGCATTTGCTCACTGAACCTCACCAGTGCTATCAGCCCAAAGGGTCCAGCCTTATCTCTCACCCAGCTCTGGGTGTAGATGTGGTAAACCAGGTTGCATCACATGCCATGTGTGAGTTATTTAAGAATTGCTCTCTATTTCACTGTCATTGTGTTTTGTTTTTGAAATTTTTTTTTGACACTGGGATTTATCGGATTTTCACTGCTGCGTTAATGCCGCTGTACACACTCTTGATTCTCTTACGGAGACATAAATATCCACGGGATTTAAGATTCTTCCTAGTCAGGTATATTCCTAGGCGTTGAATATGTGGTGTTGAGTCCATTTCGTTGAGCAAGGAGTAGGTCTTGTCTATTACATATTTGGCTTATGGAACGGTATCTGTGCTAATTTCAGTCTCTGGTTTTATGCAGCACTCCAACGCACCTTTCTCCATAAGAAAGCACAAGTTGGTTTTCTAAATTTGAGACTGTTCTGTTTTGTAATTCAGTTCATGTGTAGTTAAATTTACACTCCGTGTATTAGTGATATCTTATGATGTTTCTTTTTCTGTGTGATGTAGTTCACGTAGAATCACCGTACCTGCATCCACTCACTATGCCGCTACGGGCCTGATGACACAGATTTCATTGCTGAGTGATATTGCATTGCACGTACGTGCCACAACTTCTTTATCAATTTTTTGCTTTTTGGGATATTTACCTGGTACTGTAATCGAGCTACTTGGGAACACAGCCGTCCCAAATTTTGGGGTGGATCTCTGTTTTTGATTTTAATTTCCCTAAGCAAGAGGACAATAAGTGCAATTGCCATAGGCTGTGTTCCTTTATTTCTTACGTGTTTCAGGAAACACCATACAATTCTCCAGGGTGGCTGTTGGCAATTTAAATCCTCCCAATCAGCATAACAAGGCTCCCTGTTCTCCATATCCTGTCCTATCTTTCTGGATTTTACACTTTTTTCAGATGGCCCTTTTGCCAGGGGTGCAGTGAGACTTCATTGTAGTGCAGATTTCCTTTACAGTCTTGCTTGGTTGGCCAAAAAGTGCGTATGCGTTTTTTCCTGAATATATTCAGGAAAAAACGCATACGCACTTTTTGGCCAAGTGCATCATTGTCGACGTTGTGCCTCTTTTCCTATGCTTTCAGGGCAATTCCAGTCTACCACCTGCAATCGTTTTCCTGAAATTCTGCCCCGCTTTCAAGTCCCCTTCGCAGGCTTACTTCAATATACTTTTGGAAGATAGCTGTCATTTATAACTCTGCAGGTTTGTGAATTACAGTGCCCCTGAGCTCCTTTCTTCAACTCGCTTTCTTGTGAGCTGGGCACAAAACCACAGGATTGCTTCAGGCACTAATCTGTTTCCAGCAGGGCACGCTGAGCCTTTGGTTAATTCCTCTTCATGGTGGGAAATGAGCGTTACATTTGCCCGTGCAGACACCTACAGCTAGTCTCTCATTGGTTCTCCCTATTCCTGTTCATCTTGCACAGAAATTGCAAGCTGTGCCAAACAGGAGGTTAAAGGCACTGACTCTCCAAGCGGGGAGAGTGTTAGTAAAGCGTCTGAATGGTGAACCCGAGGACCAGGATACGAAAACTGAGATGCATTTTAAATCGTTTCCCAATCACAAGATGGACAATACTCTGGGTTTCCCATGCATGTTTTAGCTGGAGGAAGAATCCCTTGAACCTGGAGTGTTGGGACCCAAGGAATGGGTACCATGCATTATGACTTCAGAGGGTCTGCATTTACTCACCGAACCTCACCAATGCTATCAGCCTGAAGTGTCCAGCCTTATGTCTCAACCAGCTCTGGGTGTAGATGTGGTCAATCCCGGTTGCATCACATGCCCTGAGTGAATTATTTAAGAATTGCTCTCTATTACACTGTCTTTGTGTTTTGTTTTTGAAATTTATTTTGATAATGGGATTTATCGGATTTTCACTGCTGCGTTTCGGCCACTGTACACACGCTTGATTCTCTTACGGAGAAATATATATCCATGGGTTTTAAGATTCTTCCTAGTCAGGTATATTCGTAGGCCTTGAACATGTGGTGTTGGGTCCATTTCTTTGAGCAAGGAGTAGGTCTTGTCTATTACATATTTGGCTTATGGAATGTTATCTGTGCTAATTTCAGTCTCTGGTTTTATGCAGCACCCCAACGCACCTTTCCCCATAAGCAAGCACTAGTTGGTTTTCTAAATTTGAGACCCTGTTCTGTTTTGTAATTCAGTTCATGTGTAGTCAAGTTTACATTCCGTGTATTAGTGATATCTTATGATGTTTCTATTTCTGTGTGACGTAGTTCACGTAGAATCACCGTACCTGCATCCACTCATTATGCCGCTACAGGCCTGATGACACAGATTTCATTGCTGAGTGATATTCCATTGTACGTACATGCCACAACTTCTTTATCCATTTTTTGCTTTCTGGGATATTTACCTGGTACTGTAGACGAGCTTCTTGTGAACACAGCCGTCCCAAACATTTCTGTGGCTGTCTGTTTTTGATTTTAATTTCCCTAAGCTATAGGACCATAAGTGGAAGTGCCATAGGCTGTGTTGCTTTGTTTCTTACGTGTTTCAGGAAACACCATACACTTCTCCAGGGTGGCTGCTGGCAATTTACATCCTGCCAATCAGCATAACAAGGCTCCCTGTTCTCCATATCCTGTCCTACCTTTCTGGATTTTACACTTTTTTCAGATGGCCCTTTTGCCAGGGGGGCATTCAGACTTCATTGTAGTGCAGATTTCCTTTACAGGCTTGCTTGCTTGGCCAAAAAGGGCGTATGCGTTTTTTCCTGAATATATTCAGGAAAAAACGCATACGCCCTTTTTGGCCAAGTGCATCATTGTCGACGTTGTGCCTCTTTTCCTATGCTTTCAGTGCAATTGCAGTCTACCCCCTGCAATCGTTTTCCTGAAATACTGCCCCGCTTTCAAGTCCCCTTCGCAGGCTTACTTCAATATATTTTTGGAGGATAGCTGTCATTTATAACTCTGCAGGGTTGTGAATTACAGTGACCCTGAGCTCCTTTCTTCAACTCGCTTTCTTGTGAGCTGGGCACAAAACCGCAGGATTGCTTCAGGCCCTAATCTGTTTCCGGCAGGGCATGCTGAGCCTTTGTTAATTCCTCTTCCTTGTGGGAAATGAGCGTTACATTTTCCCGTGCAGACACCTACAGCTAGTCTCTCATTGGTTCTCCCTATTCCTGTTCATCTTGCACAGAAATTGCAAGCTGTGCTTAAAAGGAGGTTAAAGGCACTGACTCTCCAAGCAGGGAGAGTGTTAGTAAAGCATCTGGAATGGTGAAACCGAGGACCAGGATACGAAAACTGAGATGCATTTTAAATCGTTTCCCAGTCACACGGTGGACACTACTGTGGGTTTCCCATGCATGTTTTAGCTGGAGGAAGAATCCCTTCAACCTGAAGAGTTGGGACCCATGGAATAGGTACCATGCAGAATGACTTCAAAGGGTCTGCATTTGCTCACCGAAACTCACCAATGTTATCAGCCTGAAGTGTCCAGCCTTATGTCTCAACCAGCTCTGGGTGTAGATGTGGTCAATCCCGGTTGCATCACATGCCCTGAGTGAATTATTTAAGAATTGCTCTCTATTTCACTGTCTTTGTGTTTTGTTTTCGAAATTTATTTTGATAATGGGATTTATCGGATTTTCACTGCTTTGTTTCGGCCGCTGTACACACGCTTGATTCTCTTACGGAGACATATATATCCATGGGTTTTAAGATTCTTCCTAGTCAGGTATATTCCTAGGCGTTGAATATGTTGTGTTGGGTCCATTTCGTTGAGCAAGGAGTAGGTCTTGTCTATTACATATTTGGCTTATGGAATGTTATCTGTGCTAATTTCAGTCTCTGGTTTTATGCAGCACCCCAAGGCACCTTTCCCCATAAGCAAGCACTAGTTGGTTTTCTAAATTTGAGACCCTGTTCTGTTTTGTAATTCAGTTCATGTGTAGTCAAGTTTACATTCCGTGTATTAGTGATATCTTATGATGTTTCTTTTTCTGTGTGACGTAGTTCACGTAGAATCACCGTACCTGCATCCTCTCACTATGCCGCTACGGGCTTGATGACACAGATTTCATTGCTGAGTGATATTGCATTGTACGTACGTGCCACAACTTCTTTATCCATTTTTTGCTTTCTGGGATATTTACCTGATACTGTAGACGAGCTTCTTGTGAACACAGCCGTCCCAAATATTGGGGTGGCTGTCTGTTTTTGATTTTAATTTCCGTAAGCTATAGGACCATAAGTGGAAGTGCCATAGGGTGTGTTGCTTTGTTTCTTACGTGTTTCAGGAAACACCATACACTTCTCCATGGTGGCTGTTGGCAATTTACATCCTGCCAATCAGCATAACAAGGCTCCCTGTTCTCCATATCCTGTCCTACCTTTCTGGATTTTACACTTTTTTCAGATGGCCCTTTTGCCCGGGGGGCAGTGAGACTTCATTGTAGAGCAGATTTCCTTTACAGGCCTGCTTGGTTGGCCAAAAAGTGCGTATGCGTTTTTTCCTGAATATATTCAGGAAAAAACGCATACGCACTTTTTGGCTAAGTGCATCATTGTCGACGTTCTGCCTCTTTTCCTATGCTTTCAGGGCAATTCCAGTCTACCCCTGCAATCGTTTTCCTGAAATTCTGCCCCGCTTTCAAGTCCGCTTCGCAGGCTTACTTCAATATATTTTTGGAGGATAGCTGTCATTTATAACTCTGTAGGTTTGTGAATTACAGTGCCCCTGAGCTCCTTTCTTCAACTCGCTTTCTTGTGAGCTGGGCAGAAAACTGCAGGATTGCTTCAGGCCCTAATCTGTTTCCGGCAGGGCATGCTGAGCCTTTGGTAAATTCCTCTTCCTGGTGGGAAGTGAGCGTTACATTTGCCCGTGCAGACACCTACAGCTAGTCTCTCATTGGTTCTCCCTATTCCTGTTCATCTTGCACAGAAACTGCAAGCTGTGCCAAACAGGAGGTTAAAGGCACTGACTCTCCAAGCGGGGAGAGTGTTAGTAAAGCGTCTGTAATGGTGAACCCTAGGACAAGGATACGAAAACTGAGATCCATTTTAAATCGTTTATCAATCTCACGGAGTACCATACTCTGTGTTTCCCATGCATGTTTTAGCTGAAGGAAGAATCCCTTGAACCTGGAGAGTTGGGACCCATGGAATGGGTACCATGCAGTATGACTTCATAGGGTCTGCATTTGCTCACCGAAACTCACCAATGCTATCAGCCTGAAGTGTCTAGCCTTATGTCTCAATCAGCTCTGGGTGTAGATGTGGTCAATCCCGGTTGCATCACATGCCCTGAGTGAATTATTTAAGAATTGCTCTCTATTTCACTGTTTTTGTGTTTTGTTTTTAAAATTTATTTTGATAATGGGATTTATCGGATTTTCACTGCTGCGTTTCCGCCGCTGTACACACGCTTGATTCTCTTATGGAGACATATATATCCATGGGTTTTAAGATTCTTCCTAGTCAGGTATATACTTAGGCGTTGAATATGTGGTGTTGGGTCCATTTCGTTGAGCAAGGAGTAGGTCTTGTCTATTACATATTTGGCTTATGGAAAGTTATCTGTGCTAATTTCAGTCTCTGGTTTTATGCAGCACCCCAAGGCACCTTTCCCCATAAGCAAGCACTAGTTGGTTTTCTAAATTTGAGACCCTGTTCTGTTTTGTAATTCAGTTCATGTGTAGTCAAGTTTACATTCCGTGTATTAGTGATATCTTATGATGTTTCTTTTTCTGTGTGACGTAGTTCACGTAGAATCACCGTACCTGCATCCACTCACTATGCCGCTACCGGCCTGATGACACAGATTTCACTGCAGAGTGATATTGCATTGCACGTACGTGCCACAACTTCTTTATCCATTTTTTGCTTTCTGGGATATATACCTGGTACTGTAGACTAGCTTCTTGTGAACACAGCCGTCCCAAATATTGGGGTGACTGTCTGTTTTTGATTTTAATTTCCGTAAGCTATAGGACGATAAGTGGAAGTGCCATAGGCTGTGTTGCTTTGTTTCTTACGTGTTTCAGGAAACACCATACACTTCTCCAGGATGGCTGCTGGCAATTTACATCCTGCCAATCAGCATAAAAAGGCTCCCTGTTCTCCATATCCTGTCCTACCTTTCTGGATTTTACACTTTTGTCAGATGGCCCTTTTGCCCGGGGAGCAGTGAGACTGCATTGTAGTTCAGATTTCCTTTACAGGCTTGCTTGGTTGGCCAAAAAGGGCGTATGCGTTTTTTCCTGAATATATTCAGGAAAAAACGCATACGCCCTTTTGGCCATTTGCATCATTGTCGACGTTCTGCCTCTTTTCCTATGCTTTCAGGGCAATTCCAGTCTACCCCCTGCAATCGTTTTCCTGAAATTCTGCCCCGCTTTCAAGTCCCCTTCGCAGGCTTACTTCAATATATTTTTGGAGGATAGCTGTCATTTATAACTCTGCAGGTTTGTGAATTACAGTGCCCCTGAGCTCCTTTCTTCAACTCGCTTTCTTGTGAGCTGGGCACAAAACCGCAGGATTGCTTCAGGCACTAATCTGTTTCTGGCAGGGCATGCTGAGCCTTTGGTTAATTCCTCTTCCTGGTGGGAAATGAGCATTACATTTGCCCGTGCAGACACCTACAGCTAGTCACTCATTGGATCTCCCTATTCCTGTTCATCTTGCACAGAAATTGCAAGCTGTGCCAAACAGGAGGTTAAAGGAACTGACTCTCCAAGCAGGGAGAGTGTTAGTAAAGCATCTGGAATGTTGAACCCGAGGACAAGGATACGAAAACTGAGATGCATTTTAAATCGTTTCCCAATCTCACGGTGTACCATACTCTGTGTTTCCAATGCATGTTTTAGCTGAAGGTAGAATCCCTTGAACCTGGAGAGTTGGGACTCATGGAATGGGTACCATGCAGTATGACTTCAAAGGGTCTGCATTTGCTCACCGAAACTCACCAATGCTATCAGCCTGAAGTGTCCAGCCTTATGTCTCAACCAGCTCTGGGTGTAGATGTGGTCAATCCCGGTTACATCACATGCCCTGAGTGAATTATTTAAGAATTGCTCTCTATTTCACTGTCTTTGTGTTTTGTTTTCGAAATTTATTTTGATAATGGGATTTATCGGATTTTCACTGATGCGTTTCGGCCGCTGTACACACGCTTGATTCTCTTACGGAGACATATATATCCATGGGTTTTAAGATTCTTCCTAGTCAGGTATATTCCTAGGCGTTGAATATGTGGTGTTGGGTCCATTTCGTTGAGCAAGGAGTAGGTCTTGTCTATTACATATTTGGCTTATGGAAAGTTATCTGTGCTAATTTCAGTCTCTGGTTTTATGCAGCACCCCAAGGCACCTATCCCCATAAGCAAGCTCTTGTTTGTTTCCTAAATTTGAGACCCTGTTCTGTTTTGTAATTCAGTTCATGTGTAGTCAAGTTTACATTCTGTGTATTAGTGATATCTTATGATGTTTCCTTTTCTGTGTGAGGTAGTTCGCGTAGAATCACCGTACCTGCATCCACTCACTATGCCGCTACGGGCCTGATGACACAGATTTCATTGCTGAGTGATATTGCATTGTACGTACGTGCCACAACTTCTTTATCCATTTTTTGCTTTCTGGGATATTTACCTGATACTGTAGACGAGCTTCTTGTGAACACAGCTGTCCCAAATATTGGGGTGGCTGTCTGTTTTTGATTTTAATTTCCGTAAGCTATAGGACCATAAGTGGAAGTGCCATAGGCTGTGTTGCTTTGTTTCTTACGTGTTTCAGGAAACACCATACACTTCTCCAGGGTGGCTGCTGGCAATTTACATCCTGCCAATCAGCATAACAAGGCTCCCTGTTCTCCATATCCTGTCCTACCTTTCTGGATTTTACACTTTTTTCAGATGGCCCTTTTGCCCAGGGGGCAGTGAGACTTCATTGTAGTGCAGATTTCCTTTACAGGCTTGCTTGCTTGGCCAAAAAGGGCGTATGCGTTTTATCCTGAATATATTCAGGAAAAAACGCATACGCCCTTTTTGGCCAAGTGCATCATTGTCGACGTTGTGCCTCTTTTCCTATGCTTTCAGGGCAATTCCAGTCTACCCCCTGCAATCGTTTTCCTGAAATTCTGCCCCGCTTTCAAGTCCCCTACGAAGGCTTACTTCAATATATTTTTGGAGGATAGCTGTCATTTATAACTGCAGGTTTGTGAATTACAGTGCCCCTGAGCTCCTTTCTTCAACTCGCTTTCTTGTGAGCTTGGCACAAAACCGCAGGATTGTTTCAGGCCCTAATCTGTTTCCAGCAGGGCACACTGAGCCTTTGTTTAATTCCTCTTCCTTGTGGGCAATGAGCATTACATTTGCCCGTGCAGACACCTACAGCTAGTCTCTCATTGGTTCTCCCTATTCCTGTTCATCTTGCACAGAAATTGCAAGTTGTGCCAAACAGGAGGTTAAAGGCACTGACTCTCCAAGAGGGGAGAGTGTTAGTAAAGCATCTGGAATGGTGAACCCGAGGACCAGGATAAGAAAACTGAGATGCATTTTAAATCGTTTCCCAATCACACGGTGGATGATACTCTGGGTTTCCCATGCATGTTTTAGCTGGAGGAAGAATCCCTTGAACCTGGAGAGTTGGGACCCATGGAATGGGTACCATGCAGTATGACTTCAAAGGGTCTGCATTTGCTCACCGAAACTCACCAATGCTATCAGCCTGAAGTGTCCAGCCTTATGTCTCAACCAGCTCTGGGTGTAGATGTGGTCAATCCCGGTTGCATCACATGCCATGAGTGAATTATTTAAGAATTGCTCTCTATTTCACTGTCTTTATGTTTTGTTTTTGAAATTTATTTTGATAATGGGATTTATCGGATTTTAACTGCTGCGTTTCGGCCGCTGTACACACGCTTGATTCTCTTACGGAGACATATATATCCATGGCTTTTAAGATTCTTCCTAGTCAGGTATATTCCTAGTCGTTGAATATGTGGTGTTGGGTCCATTTCGTTGAGCAAGGAGTAGGTCTTGTCTATTACATATTGGGCTTATGGAAAGTTATCTGTGCTAATTTCAGTCTCTGGTTTTATGCAGCTCCCCAGCGCACCTTTCCCCATAAGCAAGCACTAGTTGGTTTTCTAAATTTGAGACCCTGTTCTGTTTTGTAATTCAGTTCATGTGTAGTCAAGTTTACATTCCGTGTATTAGTGATATCTTATGATGTTTCTTTTTCTGTGTGACGTAGTTCACATAGAATCACCGTACCTGCATCCACTCACTATGCCGCTACGGGCCTGGTGACACAGATTTCATTGCTGAGTGCTACTGCATTGCACGTACGTGCCACAACTTCTTTATCCATTTTTTGCTTTCTGGGATATTTACCTGGTACTGTAGACGAGCTTCTTGGGAACACAGCCGTCCCAAACTTTGGGGTGGCTCTCTGTTTTTGATTTTAATTTCCCTAAGGAATAGGACCATAAGTGCAATTGCCATAGGCTGTGTTGCTTTATTTCTTACGTGTTTCAGGAAACACCATACACTTCTCCAGGGTGGCTGTTGGCAATTTACATCCTGCCAATCAGCATAACAAGGCTCCCTCTTCTCCATATCCTGTCCTACCTTTCTGGATTTTACACTTTTTTCAGATGGCCCTTTTGCCCGGGGGGCAGTGAGACCTCATTGTAGTGGAGATTTCCTTTACAGGCTTTCTTGGTTTGCGAAAAAGGGCATATGCGTTTTTTCCTGAATATATTCAGGAAAAAATGCATACGCACTTTTTGGCCAAGTGCACCATTGTCGACGTTCTGCCTCTTTTCCTATGCTTTCTGGGCAATTCCAGTCTACCCCCTGCAATCGTTTTCCTGAAATTCTGCACCGCTTTCAAGTCCCCTTCGCAGGCTTACTTCAATATATTTTTGGAGGATAGCTGTCATTTATAACTCTGCAGGTTTGTGAATTACAGTGCCCCTGAGCTCCTTTCTTCAACTCGCTTTCTTGTGAGCTGGGCACAAAACCACAGGATTGCTTCAGGCCCTAATCTGTTTCCGGCAGGGCACGTTGAGCCTTTGGTTAATTCCTCTTCCTGGTGGGAAATGAGCCTTACATTTGACCGTGCAGACACATATAGGTTGTCTCTCATTGGTTCTCCCTATTCCTGTTCACCTTGCGCAGAAATTGCAAGCTGTGCCAAACAGGAGGTTAAAGGCACTGACTCTCCAAGCGAGGAGAATGTTAGTAAACCGTCTGGAATGGTGAACCCGAGGACCAGGATACGAAAACTGAGATGCATTTTTAATCGTTTCCTAATCACACGGTGGACCATACTCGGCGTTTCCCACGCATGTTTTAGCTGAAGAAAGAATCCCTTGAACCTGGAGAGTTGGGACCCTTGGAATGAGTACCATGCAGTATGACTTCAAAGGATCTGCATTTGTTCACCGAAACTCACCAATGCTATCAGCCTGAAGTGTCCAGCCTTATGTCTCAACCAGCTCTGGGTGTAGATGTGGTAAATCCAGGTTGCATCACATGCCCTGAGTGAATTATTTAAGAATTGCTACCTCTTTCACTGTCATTGTGTTTTGTTTTTGAAATTTATTTTAATAATGGGATTTATCGGATTTTCACTGCTTCGTTTATGCCGCTGTACACGCTCTTGATTCTCTTACGGAGACATATAAGTCCATGGGTTTTAACATTCTTACTAATCCGGTATATTCTTAGGCCTTGAATATGGCGTGTTGAGTCCATTTCGTTGAGCAAGGAGTAGGTCTTGACTATTACATATTTGGCTTATGGAATGGTATCTGTGCTAATTTCAGTCTCTGGTTTTATGCAGCACCCCAACTCACCTTTCCCCTTAAGGAAGCATAAGTTGGTTTTCTTAATTTGAAACCCTCTTCTCTTTTGTAATTCAGTTCATGTGTAGCCATGTTAACATTCCATGTATTAGTGATATCTTATGTCTTTTTCTTTTTGAATTATGTGACTTCGAATGATCACACTTAACTCCTCTGGAGTTGTTATAACTGGCCGTATTTCATTGATTTCCAGGCTGAGTAATATTCCAGTCTACATAAGCACCACATCTCTGTCCGTTTTTTCTCTGCAGATACATTTAAGTTATATCCTAGTCGAGGATCTTTTAAACAGAGAGGTGGTAAACATTGGGGTGCCTGTGTCCTCTCGATTTTTGTTTTTCCCAAGATATACGTCCATGAGTGCAAGTGCCCTGTGCTCGGTAGCTCATTTTTTAGATGCTTTAGTAAACACAATAGACTTATCCAGAGTGACCGTTGGCAATATACATTTCCACTATAAGACTCACAGGGCTCCCTTTTCTCCTTGCCCTGTCCTGCATTTCTGGTGTTTACACTTTATGAGGACGGCTCTTCTGACTGATGCAAAGTGATATGTTTTGTAGTATTGATTTCCAGTGCCCACCTGTTTGGTTGGCTAAAAAAGTGTATGCCCTTTTCTTGAATATATACAGAAAAAGACGCATACACCCTTTTTGGCCAACTGCAATGTTGGCAATGTTCAGCCCCTTTTCTTGTGCTTAATGGCAAGTCCTTTCTACCTCTTCCAATCCCTTTCCTGCCATTCTCCGTTGCTTACAAGTCCTTTTCTCTGACTTTCCTCAAGACATTTTTCAGTGATAGATATTTTCAATTCTGCAGTTTCGTGAATTTTAGTGCCCCTGAGTTCCATTTTCCAACTTGTGTTTATGGGAACTGGCCACAAAGCATCAGGATTCCTCAAGCCCTATTCTGTTTCCATGGGCAACCCTAGCCTTTGGTCAATTCGTCTTCCTGATTGGAAATTAGAGTGGCATGTGCCTGTCCGAACACCTAGGACTTGTCTCTCATTGTTCCTCCTCCTTCTGCTTCATCCTCTGGACAAATTCCAAACTGTATGCAACAGGATGTTGACAGTGCTGACATCTCCAAGTGGGGAGACTGTTAGTAAAGACGCTGGAGTGGTGAACCCTAGCACCAAGAGATGAGGAGATGAGATGCCTTTTCCAAACTTTTCCCGATCAGACGGTATACCATCCTCTGGGTTTGACAGGCATGTTTTAGGTGTAGGAAGGGTCCCATTCATGTGAGGAGAACACCAGGGGATTTTAAATATCAGTGTCTCTCCGCAACCCAAACTGGGGAATTTTTTAAGCTACGGCTACACATATGTTCATTAAGGGCCTTGGGAAGTAGGCAGAGTCCAAACTTTAGATGATTGAAGTCTTCAGGGTCAGAAGCACTCACCACTGTCTTCCCTTAGATTCCATTTTTACTGTCATTGATGGATGATGTCAATAAAAATATCTATTCTTTTTCAGATCATTTCCCCTTATAGGTTATTGCAAAATATTGAGTGTAGTTCCCTGTGCTATACAGTAGTTCCTTGCTGATGATTTCATACATAGCAGTGTGTATGTGTTAATCCCAAACTGTTAATTTATCCCTCCTCCTACCATTTCCCTTTGGTAATAATAAATTATAAGATTTTATGCTTCTCAGAAATGGGGGAGCTGAAAGAGAGGTATCATTTTCAATGCAAAAGCATTTAAAACAAGATTGAAGCTTTAACCAAGATTATTAGATGTACATCCTTGGAAAGAAATCACTTTGTTTCTCTAATATTGACCTGACAAAGAAGACAAACCTTTTCACTGAACTTGCTTATAAGAAAGTGATGGAAATATCAAATGGAAGTGTTAGAAACATCTTATTTTACCCGAGCCTTATACACTGTTCTATGTTAATTACAGTTTGGCTCACACATCTGTTCATTGAAGTTACAATGTTCTCAATTTCTGTTACTGATCCTCCAGAGTGGACGCCAACAAGTGTCCCCCTGCCCAGTGTCATTGGAGCCAATAGATCGAGACTGAGTTTGGTTCAAAAGCAAAGGAAACTTTATATTTTGATCAGAGAATGGAGAGGTGCTACCCTGTGGGCTGTGGGCTGGGCTGCTGTGTAGAGATCCTGTCAGAGTCACTGGGAGGGAGGGGGCTGAGCTCTCGAGGACCTGGTTGGCTGCAGCTCAGGCTCTATGTCACGGAGTCTGAACTGGGCCCCAGGAGCTGAAGTGTCATCGAGCCATTCTGCTCTAGGAAATCTGGTCTGAAGTGCCGGGTGTGGAACCTCTGTATGCGGGACACTAGGAGCACCTGAAATTAGACAAAGCACAAAGGATAAAAATGGTTAGACTTTATTTTATTGCCCAGATTCTATTTTTATCTCCTAGGCATTTTTAAGGGGCTTTGCCTGGGACAAACTTCTCTTCTGCCTTTTGTCCCTTTCCTCATTCTTGGAGTGCTGTGGGTGCAGACCCTTCTTCTGTAACTGCTGAGTGCTGAGTTAGGAGGCTTCATACCCGTGGGCGAGGGTCAGAACTTCTCCCCAGCAGCCTCCAGGTGACGTTGATTGTCCCCAGGCCTCCTGCCTCCCTGCTCGTCCACCTGAGCACCAGTATTGGAAGTGTTATAGATTCTAATGACCTTTAAGGGTCCAGAAAGGAGATGTGCAGTGGTGCTGTGAGGTCCAGTTTCACTCCGCCCCACATTTGTTCGGCCACCTTAGGCTGACCGTTTCTGCCAGCCTAGATGCTCTGACTGACCGTTTCTGCCAGCCTAGATGCTCTGACCAACAGTCTGCGCTTTCTTCCATTAGGCCCCTGAATTAACGTAAAAACAGCACCAGGTGTCAGGATCCTGCCCGCTCAGCTCCCAGACAGTCCAGGGTCAGTGGTGATGAAGGATCATGATGGTCACTGAGTCAAGAGCCTTTGGAAGTAAACAGGAGTCCAGCCGGTCTTATTGGCCACCATCATCAGGGTGTCTGTAGGCTTTTCTATGGTGACAGCATGATATACGGTTCCCCCGCCAAGATTATTAGCTCCCCTCTGGGTACAGTAAGTACTGCAAGCAGTAGTCTACTCTTTTGGGACACACTCTTGTTGTTTTATGAGAGAAACTCCAGGTCAAGTGATGGTCACACGGGTCGTCATGGTGCCCCGTTGCCCCCGGTTATCTCTCTGGAGGTTGGAGTTGGAGGGCCTCCTCAATCGAGGTCAGTGTGCCCACGGAGCAAACCCTGCAACTTCAGGGCATGGTTGGGGGTTAGGATCACCACGTGGGGTCCGTTTCCCTTAGAAGGGAGGTGGCCTTTTGGGCTGCTGATTTCCAGGTTTTCAGATACCACCAGTATCTTGGCCAGATGTGGCGGTGGGCCAAGCCCCTTGGTGACCATAGTTTATCCTACCTGGATGGCATTCTTGCATTGTTCCATTTCAAGTGGTCCCAGTTTTTGCACTAATACTCCAATGGCGATTCACCTTTCACCAGGAATGTAAAGGTCAAAGGGTTTAGCTAAATTAGGGAGTTCCAGGGCAAGGGTCTGAATTGACTGCTCTTTCCATTCTTGAAAGGCCACTTCTGGATTCTATTCAAAAGGATCATCATCTTTTCCTTTCAGTGTTTCATATAGAGGCCCAGCTAGTAGACTGTAGTTAGGGATCCAGAGGCAGGAAACCCTGGCTTCCCCAGGAACCCCTAAGCTGTCTTCTAGTTTCAGAAAGGGGTAAGGCTGTAAATTGTTTCTTCCCTTTCCTGGGATGGGCTTCTCCGACCTTCTGTGAGAATGAAGCCCAGGCAGGTCACCGTAGTCTGTGATACTTGAGCTTTTTCGTGGACAACTTCTATCCTTTATTGGCTTGGTAGTTCTGAGGCCTCCTTAGTAGGGCTGGCGATCAGAATGTCGTCTGAATATTGAAGGAGTGTTTCCTTTTCCAGAGGTAGAACTTTTAGGTCTTTAGCTGAGCTTTCCCCAAAGATGGTGTGGGAATTTTTGAACCCTTGGGGCAAGACAGCCTGGAAGTATTGTTTTAGTTGTATGTTGAGTCCTGTCACTCACAAGCCAAAATTTCTTGTGACTCTGGGACTAATGGAATACAAAAGAAGGCATCAGTGAAGACTAATACAGAATACCAAGTCCTGGTGGTTGGTAGAATGACCAGCAGGGTGTAGGATTTAGGAACTACTGGAGGTATATCCTCAGTGGCTTCACTGACTGTCCTGACATCCTTTACCAGGACTCCAGCAGCCCATGGGGCTCTCGAGGTCAGGCCAATCCCAGGATATGGAGCTCACCTGGGCAGGTACCCTACCCCCACCCCAGCCCACGGGGCTCTCGTGTTCAGGCCCCTCCCAGGATATGGGATTCCCTGGGCAGGTCCTCTGCAGTCCATGGGGCTCCCGTGGTCAGGCCCCTCCCAGGATACAGAGCTACCCTTGCAGGTACCTTGGCAGGGCTGGGCACACAGGAACCGTGCACATAGCCCTCATTGCAGAGCACTCCCAGCTCACCTGTCGCTCAGATCTGACACAGAGCACCTCAGAGCAGGACTTGAACTAACAAACAGCAGCTCTGACAGGTCTGTGAGCCTGGGCATCACTCTGTGCGGCCTCCTCCACCTGGTCTTCCAGAGACTTCCACTGCACCCGGGGCACCAGGCCTCTGTCTCCAACCACCACCCACCCCTCCTCTCCCTGACTCCTGGGTTCCTCTCATTAGGAGAGGATTTTCTTGAAGTTGTCTCCCACTCATGGGCCAGATAATATAATTAGAAAACAAGCCAGAGCTGCAGCCCCTTGTCTATCCTGACTCTCAGGAGCCCACACCTGTTCCTTGGACCTGGCCAATTCAGCAAGTTCCATTTTCAGCAACTGTGAGCCCCTGAGGGGTGATTATTGGCTGGCTTGGGAAGCCTGACCGTGCCGGCCAGCCCTCCCCAGGTGTGCCTGGGTTGAGATCAATATAAACACCACTCCAGGCAGCAAGAGCCCCTGCAGCTGTGCCTGACGCCATTTTCTCTGCCCTGTCAGCAGTCTCGGGGCTGGGCTGGTGGGAGGGAGTGAGAGGCCACGGCTTTGTGGGTGTCCCAGTGTGAGTGGGGCTCTGCTGGACTTTCTGCAGCAGTTGCCAAGATGCTACCTGCTAAAGAAGAGGATGTGTCACCCACACCTGCCGCTGGAAATTCTCCCTGGGCACAGGTGAGGAAGGAAGAAAGCAGTGGGGGCCGGGACAGCAGGGGTATCTCAGGCAGGGAAATAGAGAGCTTCCAGAAGAGCACCCAGGGCCAGGACCATCCTGGCTGGCCTGCAGGCACCAAGTCGGCTGGCATGCTGTCCCTCATGTGGCTCCATGGCCCTTCCTCTACGTTTTCAAGTCCTTGTACATATTCAGGTGTTTAGCCTTGGAAGGGTGGGAACATTTCAGCAGCAGCTGGCCTGGGGCTCGGCCCACGTTTACTCACAGATACCTCGGCACGGTCCCCCAGCTTTGCAGTGAGGACGCTTGTTGCGAGGAGCATGCTGGCTGAGTGGGAGATGATTCCCCACCACTGACCAACTTCAGAATTGTTTGCAATTGGAGCAAGTGCCCTGAAACGGTTTTCCTCTGTGTAACTGGTGGGTTCTGTTCTTTTTTATCTTTTTTTCGTTTTTGGTTCAAGGTAGATTTTATTCCTCTTTTGTGTATTTACAGATATAAGCATGGAAATAATTTATTCATATAAATACATGTATGTGAAGGGAAGAATATTTTTTCTGTTTTACTTTTTTTAATTTTATTTTTTTCTTTTGAATTTAATTTTATATTTTTATACAGCAGGTTGTTTTTGGTTATCTACTTTATACATATAAATGTATACATACCAATCCCAATATCTCAACTCCTCCCACCACCATCCCCAACAGCTTTACCCCCTTGTTGTCCATACGTTTGTTGTATACATGTATTGCTCTATTTCTGCCTTGCAAAACGGTTCATCTGTACAATTTTTCTAGGTTCCACATATATGCATTAATATACAAGATTTGTTTTTCTCTTTCTGACTTACTTCACTCTGTATGACAGTCTCTAGATCCATCAACGTCTCTACAAATGTCCCAATTTCATTCCTTTTTATGGCTTAGTAATATTCCATTTTATATATGTATCACATCTTTATGCATTCGTCTGTCTGTGGGCATGTAGGTTGCTTCCATTTCCTGGATAGTGTAAATAGTGATGCAATGAACATTGTGGTGAATGTCTCTTTTTGATTTATTGTTTTGTCTGGGTATATGCCCAGTAGAGGGATTGCTGTATCATATGGTAATTCTATTCTTAGTTTTATAAGAAAATCCATAATGTTCTCCACAGTGACTGTATCAATTTACGTTCCCAACAATAGTGGAAGAGGATTCCTTATCTCCACACCGTTTCCAGCATTTGTTGTTTGTAGATTTTCTGATGATGCCCATTCTAATAGGTGTGAGGTGATACACCATGGATGAGTCTATTTCGTTGAGCAAAGAGTAGGTCTTGTTTATTACGTATTTGGCTTATGGAATGGTATGTGTGCTAATTTCAATCTGTTTTTATACAGCAGCCCAACTCAACTTTCCCCTTAAGCAAGCATAAGGTTTTTATCTAAATGTGAGACTCTGTTCAGTTTTGTAATTCAGTTTATGTGTAGCCAAGTTTACACTCCCTCTATTAGTGATATCTTATGATAATTATCTTTCTTTGTGTGACATATTTCTCTTAGAATCATCATAATTAAATCCACTCAATTTGCTGCTACAGGCCTGATGACATTGATTTCACTGCTGAGTGATATTCCGTTGTACGTAAGTAGCACAACTTCTTTATCCATTTTTTTCTTTCTGGGATATTTAATTTGTACTGGACACAAGGTTCTTGTAAACACAGCAGTCCTAAATTTTGTGTTGGCTGTGTCTTGTTGATTTTAATTTTCCTAAGCTATAGGGCCAAAAGTGGAAGTGCCCTAGGCTCTGTAGCTTTGTTTTTTAGATGTTTCAGGATACACCGTGAACATCTCCGGAGTGTCTGTTGGCAATTTACATCCCGCCCATCAGCATAACACGGCTCCCTGTTCTCCATGGCCTGTCCTGTGTTTCTGGTTTTTACACTTTATTCAGATGGCCTTTTTGACGAATGGGAAATGTGACTTCATTGTAGTGTGGATTTCCATTGCTGGAGTGCTTGGTTGGCCAAAATGTTCATATGCGTTTTTTCCTGAATATATTCAGGAAAAATGTATACGCACTTTTTGTCCATGTGCATCACTGTCAAAGATCTGCCGCTTTTCATATGCTTTAAATGCAATTCCAATCTACCTCTTGAAATATGATTCCTGCAATTCTGCCTCGGTTTCAAGTCCTCTTTGCAGACTTACTTTGATATATTTTTGCCAATAGCTGTCATTTATCTCTGCAGGTTTGTGAATTACAGTGCCCCTGAGCTCCTTTCTTAACTCGCTTCCTTGTAAGCTGGCCACAAAACTGCAGGTTTGCTTCAGGCCATAATCAGGGTCCGGCACGGCACTCTGAGCCTTTGGTTAATTCCTCTTCCTGGTGGGAAATTAGAGTTAAATGTGCCCCTCCAGATACCTGCCTCACTCCCAGCCACATGGTGATGTATGTCCTCAGGTTTGAGGCCATATGTGATGGGTTCCTCATCTTTTGATGATGTGGCCCCACTGGTGTGTGGACACTCCTGCCTGGTTCCCATCCCCTTGGTGATGTGGGCCCTCTGGTGAGACTCTGATCCTGGTTGGGTTCCTCACACATCCGTGAGGTGAGCCCTCTTCTCTGAGGTCACTCCTGCCTGGCTGGCACAACCCGCCTTGTTGACTTCGGCACCCTGGTGGCAGTTGGAGCCTGCTGGGAGCCTCCTTCCCGCGGTGATGAGGCCCTCTGGCGTCAGACCCTAATGGCGGGGTTCCCACATTTTCTGATACGTGCTAAGTGGTACGAGGGCACTCCTGCCAGGTTCCCATCCTCATGAGCGTGTGGGCCTTCTGTTCTGAGGTCCTAACGGCTGGGTTGCTCACACTTTCATGATGTGGGCCCTCTGCTGTGAGGTCAATCCTGCCTGGCTGGCGCACGTCGCCTTGGCGACGTGGACCCTCTGGTGGCAGTTGGAGCGTGCTGGGGCCTCCTCCCCTCAGTGATGAGGGCCTTCTGGTGTCAGGCCCTAAATGCTGGGCTCCACACATTTTCTGATGTGTGCCCAGTGGTGCAAGTCACTCCTGCCAGGTTCCCATCCCCATGGGCATGTGGGACTTCTGTTCTGTGGTCCCAACTGCTGGGTTGCTCACAGTTTCATGATGTGGGCCCTTTGCTGTGTGTTCACTCTGGCCTGTATCCCATAGTGTCAGTGCTCTGGGCCTCCAGCTTGGAGTTTCCAACTTCTCGATTCCTCACCTTTTTTATTCTATGGGCCCTCGGTTGTGCGTCTCCTCCTGCATGCCTCACTCCCAGCCCCTTCGTGATGTGTGTCCCCTTGTTTGAGGCCACATGTGCTGTGTTCCTCACCTTTCTATAATGTGGCCACACTGGTGTGAGGACACTCTTGCCTGGTTCCCATTCCCTTGGTGATGTTGGCCCCACTGCTGTTAGGACAGTCTTGCCTGGTTCCCATCACCTTGGTGATGTTGGCCCTCTGGTGAGAGTCTGATCCTGGTTAGGTTCCTCACCCTTCTGTGAGGTGGGCCCTCTGCTCTGAGGTCACTCCTGCCTGGCTGGCACACCCCGCCTTGGCAACGTCGGCCATATGGTGGCAGTTGGAGCCTGCTGGGAGCCTCCTCCCCTCGGTGATGAGGGCCCTCTGGCCTCAGGCCCTAACTGCTGGGTTCCCACATTTTCTGATTCGTGCTAAGTGGTGCAAGGACACTCCTGCCAGGTTCCCATCCCCATGGGGATGTGAGCCTTCTGCTCTGAGGTCCCAACGGCTGTGTTGCTCACAGTTTCATGATGAGGGCCCTCTGGTGTGAGTTCACTCCTGCCTAGATCCCATAGCCTCGCTGCTCCTGGCTGCCTGCCGGAGGTTCCAACTGTGGGATTCCTCACCTTTTTTATTCTATGGTCCCTCTGTTTTGAGGATCCTCTGGCCTGCCTCACTCCCAGCCCCTTGGTGATGTGTGTCCTCAGGTTTGAGGCCACGTGTGCTGGGTCCCTCAAATTATGGTGATGTAGCCCCACTGGTGTGAGGACACTCCTGCCTGGTTCCCATTCCCTTGGTGATGTTGGCCCTCTGGTGACAGTCTGATCCTTGTTGGGTTCCTCACACTTCTGTGAGGTGGGCTTTCTGCTCTGAGGTCACTCCTGCCTGGTTGGCACACCCCGCCTTGGTGACATCGGCCTTATGGTGGCAGTTGGAGCCTGCTGGGAGCCTCCTCCCCTCGGTGATGAGGGTCCTCTGGCCTCAGGTCCTAACTGCTGGGTTCCCACATTTTCTGATTCGTGGAAGTGGGCCGAGGACACTCCTGTCAGGTTCCCATCCCCATAGGGATGTGGGCCTTCTGCTCTGAGGTCCCATCCGCTGGGTTGCTCACAGTTTCATGATGTGGGACCTCTGCTGTGAGTTTGCTGTGGCCTGGATCCCATAGACTCTGTGCTCTGGGCGGCCTACTGGCCGGTTCCAACTGCTGGATTCCTCACAACTTTTATTCTGTGGGCTCTGTTTTGTGAGGATACTCCTGCTTGCCTCACTCCTAGCCCCTTGGAGATGTGGGTCCCCTGTTTTAGGCCACATGTTCTGGGTTCCTCACCTTTCTATAATGTGGCCACACTGGTGTGAGGACCCTCCTGCCTGGTTCCGATCCCCTTGGTGATGTGGGCCCTCTGGTGAGAGTCTTATCCTGGCTGGTTTCCTCACCCTTCTGTGAGGTAGGCCCTCTGCGGTGAGGTCACTCCTGCCTGGCTGGCACACATCACCTTGGTGACGTGGGCCCTCAGTTGGGAGTTGGTGTCTGCTGCGAGTCTCCGTCCCTCGGTAATGAGGGCCCTCTTGCGTCAGACCCTAACTCCTGGGCTCCCAAAATTTGCAGATGTGCGACCTGTGGTGCGAGTACACTCCTGTCAGGTTCCCAACCCCATGGGAATTTGGGCCTTCTGCTCTGAGGTCCCAACGGCTGGGGTGCTCACAGTTTCATGATGAGGGCCCTCTGATGTGCGTTCATTCCGGCCTAGATCCCATAGGCTTGCTGCTCCTGGGCGCCTGCTGGGAGGTTCCAACTGCGGGATTCCTCACCTTTTTTATTCTTTGGGCCCTCTGTTTTGAGGCTCCTCCTGCCTGCCTCAATCCCAGCCCCGTTGTGGTGTGTGTCCTCTAGTGTGAGGCCACGTGTGCTGGGTCCCTCACCTTTCGATGATGTGGCCCCAATGGTGTGAGGACACTCGTGCCTGTTTCCCAGCCCCTTGGTGATGTGGCCCCTCTGGTGAGAGTCTGATCCTGGCTGGGTTCCTTACCGTTCTGTGAGGTGGGCCCTGTGCTCTGAGGTAACTCCTGCCTGGCTTGCTCCCATTGCCTTGGTGACGTCGGCCCTCTGGTGGCAGTTGGATCCTTTTGGAGACTCCTATCCTCGGTGATGACGTCCCTCTGGCGTCAGGCTCTAACTGCTGGGCTCCCCAGGTTTTCTGATGTGAGCCCAGTGATGCCAGGACACTCGTGAAATGTTCCCATCCCCATGGCGATATGGGCCTTCTGCTCTGAGGTTCCAACGACTGGGTTGCTCACAGTTTCCTGATGTTAGCTCTCTGGTGTTAGTTCACTCATTCCTAGATCCCATAGCCTCTGTACTCTGGGCCACCTGCTGGGAAGTTCCAACTGCTGGGTTCCTCACCTTTTTTATTCTTTGGGCCCTGTGTTGGGAGGCTCCTCCTGCCTGTGTCACTCCCAGCCCCTTGGTGATGTAGGTCCTCTGGTTTGTGGCCACATGTGCCAGTTTCCTCATCTTTTAGTGATGTAGCCCCACTGGTGTGAGGACACTCATGCCTGGTTCCCGTCCCCTTGGTGATATGGGCCCTCTGGTGAGAGTCTGATCCTGGTTGGGTTCCTCACACTTCTTTGAGGTGGGCCGTCTGCTGTGAGGTCACTCCTGCCTGGCTGGCACACCCCGCCTTGGCAACGTGGGCCCTCTTGTGGTAGTTGGAACATGCTGGGAGCCTCCTCCCCTCAGTGATGAGGGCCCTCTGGCGTCAGGCCCTAACTGCTGGGTACCCACATTTTCTGATATGTGCTAAGTGGTGCGAGGACACTCCTGCCATGCTCCCAACACCTTGGGGATGTGGACCTTCTGCTCTGAGGTCCAAATGGCTGGGTTGCTCGCATTTTCATGATGTGGACCCTCTGCTGTGAGTTGACTGCGGCCTGAATCGCATAGACTTGGTGCTCTTGGCCGCCTGCTGGGAGGTTCCCATTGCTGGATTCCTCAGCTTTTTTATTCTATGGGCCCTGTGTTGTGAGGCTACTCCTGCCTGCCTCATTCCGAGCCCCTTGGAGATGTGGGTCTTCTGGTTTAGGCCACATGTGCTGGGTTCCTCACCTTTCTATGATGTGGCCACACTGGTGTGAAGACTCTCCTGCCTGGTTCTGATCACCTTGGTGATGTGGGCCCTCTGGTGAGAATCTGATCCTCTTTGGTTCTTCACACTTCTGTGAGGTTGACCCTCTGCTCTGAGGTCACTCCTGCCTGGTTGTCGCACTCCGCATTGGCGACGTCGCCCCTCTGGTAGCAGTCGGAGCTGGCTGGGAGCCACTGCCCCTCGGTGATGAGGGCCCTCTGGCATCAGGCACTAATTGCTGGGCTCCCCACATTTTTTCATGTGTGCCCACTCTTGCGATGACACTCCTGCTTGTTTCCCTTCCCCATGGGGATGTGGGCCTTTTGCTCTGAGGTCACAACGGCTGGGTTGCTTACAGAATCACAATGAGGGCCCTCTGTTGTGAGTTCATGCCGGCCTGGATCTCATAGCCTCAGTGCTCTGGGCCGCCTGCTAGGAAGATCCAACTGCTGGTTTCCACACCTTTTGTATACAATGGGACATGTGTTGTGAGGTTAATCCTGCCTGCCTCACTCCGAAACCCATGGTGATGTGGGTCCTCTGGTTTGAGGCCACATGTGTTGGGTACCTCAACTTTTGATGATGTGGCCCCACGGGTGTGAGGACACTCCTGCCTGGTTCCCATCACCTTGGTGATGTGGGCCCTCTGGGGAGAGTCTGATCCTGGCTGGGTTCCCTACCATTCTGTGAGGTGGGCCCTCTGATGTCAGGTCACTCCTGCCTGGCTAGCTCACATCGCCTTGGCGACGTGGGCCCTCTGTTGGCCACTGGAGCATGCTGGGAGCCTCTTACTCCCGTGAATGATGGCCCTGGAAAAAATTCATATGCCCTTTTTGACCAAGTGCTTCATTGACGAGGTTCTGCCACTTCTCTTATGCTTTCAGAGCAATTCACGTCTACCTCCTGAAATCGGATTCCGGCAATTCTGCCCCACTTTCAAGTCCTCTTCGCAGCCTTAATTCAATATATTTTTGTATGATTTCTGTCATTTATAAGACTGCAGGTGTGTGAATGACAGTGACCCTGAGCTCCTTTCCTCAACTCGCTTTCTTGTGAGCTGGCCACAAAACCACAGGATTGCTTCAGGCCCTAATCTTGTTCCAGCACGGCATGCTGAGCCTTTGGTTAATTCCTTTTCCTGTTGGGAAATGAGTGTTAAAATTGCCCGTGCATACTGGGCATATACCCTGAGAAAACCAAAATTCAAAAAGAGTCATGTACCAAAATGTTCATTGCAGCTCTATTTACAATAGCCCGGAGATGGAAAGAACCTAAGCGCCCATCATCGGACGAATGGATAAAGAAGATGTGGCACATATACACAATGGAATATTACTCAGCCTTAAAAAGAAATGAAACTGAGTTATTTGTAATGAGATGGATAGACCTAGAGTCTGTCATACAGAGTGAAGTAAGTCAGAAAGAAAAAGACAAATAGCGTATGCTAACACATATATATGGAATTTAAAGGAAAAAAATGTCATGAAGAACCTAGGGATAAGACAGGAATAGAGGTGCAGACCTACTGCAGAACGGAATTGAGGATATGGGGAGGGGGAATGGTGAGTTTTGACAGGGCGAGAGAGAGTCATGGACATATACACACTAACAAATGTTGTAAGGTAGATAGCAAGGGGGAAGCAGCCGCAAGGCACAGGGACATTAGCTGGGGGCGTTGGGACAGCCTGGAGGGGTGGAAGGGGGAGAGAGGGAGGGAGGGAGACACAAGAGGGAAGACACAGGGAGCATATGTATATGTATAGCTGATTCACTTTATTATAAAGCAAAAACTAACACACCATTGTAAAGCGATTATACCCCAATAAAGATGTTAAAAAAAATATTTGCCCGTGCACACACCTACAGATAGTCTCCCATTGGTTCTCCATATTCCTGTTCATCTTGCGCAGAAATTGCAAACAGTGCCAAACAGGAGGTTAAAGACACTGACTCTCCAAATGGGGAGAGTGTAAGAAAAGGGTCTGGAATGGTGAACCTGAGTACCAGGGGACGAAAACAGACATGCATGTAAAAAGGTTTCCCAGTCACACGGTGGAGCATACTCTGGGTTTCCCATGCAAATTTTAGCAGAAGGAAGAATCCCTTGAACCTGGAGAGCTGGGAACCATGGAATGGGTACCAGGCAGTATGACATCAAAGGGTCTGCATTTGCTCACTGAACCTCACCAATGTTATCAGCCCAAAGGGTCCAGCCTTATCTCTCACCCAGCTCTGGGTGTAGATGTGGTAAACCAGGTTGCATCACATGCCCTGTGTGAGTTATTTAAGAATTGCTCTCTATTTCACTGTCATTGTGTTTTGTTTTTGAAATTTTTTTTTGACACTGGGATTTATCGGATTTTCACTGCTGCGTTAATGCCGCTGTACACACTCTTGATTCTCTTACGGAGACATAAATATCCACGGGTTTTAAGATTCTTCCTAGTCAGGTATATTCCTAGGCGTTGAATATGTGGTGTTGAGTCCATTTCGTTGAGCAAGGAGTAGGTCTTGTCTATTACATATTTGGCTTATGGAACGGTATCTGTGCTAATTTCAGTCTCTGGTTTTATGCAGCACTCCAACGCACCTTTCTCCATAAGAAAGCACAAGTTGGTTTTCTAAATTTGAGACTGTTCTGTTTTGTAATTCAGTTCATGTGTAGTCAAGTTTACATACTGTGTGTTAGTGATATTTTATGATGTTTCTTTTTATGTGTGACTTATTTCATGTAGAATCACCATACCTGAATCCACTCACTATGCCGCTACGGGCCTGATGACACAGATTTCATTGCTGAGTGATATTCCATTGAACGTACGTACCACAACTTCTTTATCCATTGTTTGCTCTCTGAGATATTTACCTGGTACTGTAAACGAGGTTCTTGTGAACAGAGAGGTCCCAAACTTTGAGGTGGCTGGGTGTTTTTGATTTTAATTTCCCTAAGCTGTAGGACCATAAGTGGAAGTGCCATAGGCTGTGTTGCTTTCTTTCTTACGTGTTTCAGGAAACACATAACACTTCTCCAGAATGGCTGTCAGCAATTTACATCATATGCATCAGCATAATAAGGATCCCTGTTTTCCATTGCCTGTCCTACGTTTCTGGATTTTACAGTTTTTTTAAATGGCCCTTTTGCCCTGGGGGCCACTGAGACTTCATTGTAGTGCAGGTTTATTTACAAGCTTGCTTGGTTGGCCAAAAAGTGCATATGCGTTTTTTCCTGAATACATTTAGGGAAAAAAGCATCCGCACTTTTTGGACAAGTGCATCATTATCGACGTTCTGCCTCTTTTCCTATTCTTTAACTGCAATTCCAGTTTAACCCTACAATCGTTTTCCTGAATTTCTGCCCCGCTTTCAAGTCCCCTTTGCAGGCTTACTTCAATATATTTTTGGAGGATAGCTGTCATTTATAACTCTGCAGGTTTGTGAATTACAGTGCCCCTGAGCTCCTTTCTTCAACTCGCTTTCTTGTGAGCTGGGCACAAAACCGCAGGATTGCTTAAGGCACTAATCTCACTCCAGCAGGGCACGCTGAGCCTTTGTTTAATTCCTCTTCCTGGTTGGCAATGAGCGTTACATTTGCCCGTGCAGACACCTACAGCTAGGCTCTCATTGGTTCTCCCTATTCCTGTTCATCTTGCACAGAAATTGCAAGCTGTGCCAAACAGGAGGTTAAAGGCACTGACTCTCCAAGTGGGGAGAGTGTTAGTAAAGCGCCTGGAATGGTGAACCCGAGGACCAGGATACGAAAACTGAGATGCATTTTAAATTGTTTCCCAATCACACGGTGGACGATACTCTGGATTTCCCATGCATGTTTTAGCTGGAGGAAGAATGCCTTGAACCTGGAGAGTTGGGACCCATGGAATGGGTACCATGCAGTATGACTTCAAAGGCTCTGCATTTGCTAACCAAAACTCACCAATGCTATCAGCCTGAAGTGTCCAGCCTTATGTCTCAACCAGCTCTGGGTGTAAATGTGGTCAATCCCGGTTGCATCACATGCCCTTAGTGAATTATTTAAGAATTGGTCTCAATTTCACTGTCTTTGTGTTTTGTCTTCGAAATTTATTTTGATAATGGGATTTATCGGATTTTCACTGCTGTGTTTCGGCCGCTGTACACACGCTTGATTCTCTTACGGAGACATATATATCCATGGGTTTTAAGATTCTTCCTAGTCAGGTATATTCCTAGGCATTGAATATGTGGTGTTGGGTCCATTTCGTTGAGAAAGGAGTAGGTCTTGTCTATTACATATTTGGCTTATGGAAAGTTATCTGTGCTAATTTCAGTCTCTGGTTTTATGCAGCACCCCAAGGCACCTTTTCCCATAAGCAAGCAGTAGTTGGTTTTCTAAATTTGAGACCCTGTTCTGTTTTGTAATTCAGTTCATGTGTAGTCAAGTTTACATTCCGTGTATTAGTGATATCTTATGATGTTTCTTTTTCTGTGTGACGTAGCTCACGTAGAATCACCGTACCTGCATCCACTCACTATGCCGCTAAGGGCCTGATGACACAGATTTCATTGCTGAGTGATATTGCATTGTACGTACGTGCCACAACTTCTTTATCCATTTTTTGCTTTCTGGGATATTTACCTGATACTGTAGACGAGCTTCTTGTGAACACAGCCGTCCCAAATATTGGGGTGGCTGTCTGTTTTTGATTTTAATTTCCGTAAGCTATAGGACCATAAGTGGAAGTGCCATAGGCTGTGTTGCTTTGTTTCTTACATGTTTCAGGAAACACCATACACTTCTCCAGGGTGGCTGCTGGCAATTTACATCCTGCCAATCAGCATAACAAGGCTCCCTGTTCTCCATATCCTGTCCTACCTTTCTGGATTTTACACTTTTTTCAGATGGCCCTTTTGCCCAGGGGGCAGTGAGACTTCATTGTAGTGCAGATTTCCTTTACAGGCTTGCTTGGTTGGCCAAAAAGGGCGTATGCGTTTTTTCCTGAATATATTCAGGAAAAAACGCATACGCCCTTTTTGGCCAAGTGCATCATTGTCAACGTTCTGCCTCTTTTCCTATGCTTTCAGGGCAATTCCAGTCTACCCCCTGCAATCGTTTTCCTGAAATTCTGCCCCGCTTTCAAGTCCCCTTCGCAGGCTTACTTCAATATATTTTTGGAGGATAGCTGTCATTTATAACTCTGCAGGTTTGTTAATTACAGTGCCCCTGAGCTCCTTTCTTCAACTCGCTTTCTTGTGAGCTGGGCACAAAACCGCAGGATTGCTTCAGGCCCTAATCTGTTTTCAGCAGGGCACGCTGAGCCTTTGTTTAATTCCTCTTCCTGGTGGGAAATGAGCGTTACATTTGCCCGTGCAGACACCTACAGCTAGTCTCTCATTGGTTCTCCCTATTCCTGTTCATCTTGCACAGAAATTGCAAGCTGTGCCAAACAGGAGGTTAAAGGCACTGACTCTCCAAGCGGGGAGAGTGTTAGTAAAGCATCTGGAATGGTGAAGCCGAGGACCAGGATACGAAAACTGAGATGCATTTTAAATCATTTCCCAATCACACGGTGGAACATAATGTGGGTTTCCCATGCATGTTTTAGCTGGAGGAAGAATGCCTTGAACCTGGAGAGTTGGGACCCATGGAATGGGTACCATTCAGTATGACTTCAAAGGGTCTGCATTTGCTCACCAAAACTCAACAATGCTATCAGCCTGAACTGTCCAGCCTTATGTCTCAACCAGCTCTGGGTGTCGATGTGGTCAATCCCGGTTGCATCACATGCCCTGAGTGAATTATTTAAGAATTGCTCTCTATTTCACTGTCTTTGTGTTTTGTTTTCGAAATTTATTTTGATAATGGGATTTATCGGATTTTCACTGCTGCGTTTCGACGGCTGTACACACGCTTGATTCTCTTACAGAGACATATATATCCATGGGTTTTAAGATTCTTCCTAGTCAGGTATATTCCTAGGCGTTGAATATGTGGTGTTGGGTCCATTTCGTTGAGCAAGGAGTAGGTCTTGTCTATTACATATTTGGCTTATGGAAAGTTATCTGTGCTAATTTCAGTCTCTGGTTTTATGCAGCACCCCAAGGCACCTTTTCCCATAAGCAAGCACTAGTTGGTTTTCTAAATTTGAGACCCTGTTCTGTTTTGTAATTCAGTTCATGTGTAGTCAAGTTTACATTCCGTGTATTAGTGATATCTTATGATGTTTCTTTTTCTGTGTGACGTAGTTCACGTAGAATCACCGTACCTGCATCCACTCACTATGCCGCTACGGGCCTGATGACACAGATTTCATTTCTGAGTGATATTGCATTGTACGTACGTGCCACAACTTCTTTATCCATTTTTTGCTTTCTGGGATATTTACCTGATACTGTAGACGAGCTTCTTGTGAACACAGCCGTCCCAAATATTGGGGTGGCTGTCTGTTTTTGATTTTAATTTCCGTAAGCTCTAGGACCATAAGTGGAAGTGCCATAGGCTGTGTTGCTTTTTTTCTTACGTGTTGCAGGAAACACCATACACTTCTCCAGGGTGGCTGCTGGCAATTTACATCCTTCAATTCAGCATAACTAGGCTCCCTGTTCTCCATATCCTGTCCTACCTTTCTGGATTTTGCACTTTTTTCAGATGGCCCTTTTGCCTGGGGGGCAGTGAGACTTCATTGTAGTGCAGATTTCCTTTACAGGCTTGCTTGGTTGGCCAAAAAGGGCGTATGCGTTTTTTCCTGAATATATTCAGGAAAAAACGCATACGCTCTTTTTGGCCAAGTGCATCATTGTGGACGTTGTGCCTCTTTTCCTATGCTTTCAGGGCAATTCCAGTCTACCCCCTGCAATCGTTTTCCTGAAATTCTGCCTCGCTTTCAAGTCCCCTTCGCAGGCTTACTTCAATATATTTTTGGAGGATAGCTGTCATTTATAACTCTGCAGGTTTGTGAATTACAGTGCCCCTGAGCTCCTTTCTTCAACTCGCTTTCTTGTGAGCTGGGCACAAAACCGCAGGATTGCTTCAGGCCCTAATCTGTTTCCGGCAGGGCATGCTGAGCCTTTGGTTAATTCCTCTTCCTGGTGGGAAATGAGCGTTACATTTGCCCGTGCAGACACCTACAGCTAGTCTCTCATTGGTTCTCCCTATTCCTGTTCATCTTGCACAGAAAGTGTAAGCTGTGCCAAACAGGAGATTAAATGCACTGACTCTCCAAGCGGGGAGAGTGTTAGTAAAGCATCTGGAATGGTGAACCCGAGGACCAGGATATGAAAACTGAGATGCATTTTAAATCGTTTCCCCATCACACGGTGGACCATACTGTGGGTTTCCCATGCATGTTTTAGCTGGAGGAAGAATCCCTTGAACCTGAAGAGTTGGGACCCATGGAATAGGTACTATGCAGTATGACTTCAACGGGTCTGCATTTGCTAACCGAAACTCACCAATGCTATCAGCCTGAAGTGTCCAGCCTTATGTCTCAACCAGTTCTGGGTGTAGATGTGGTCAATCCCGGTTGCATCACATGACCTGAGTGAATTATTTAAGAATTGTTCTCAATTTCACTGTCTTTGTGTTTTGTTTTCGAAATTTATTTTGATAATGGGATTTATCAGATTTTCACTGCTGCGTTTCGGCCGCTGTACACACGTTTGATTCTCTTACAGAGACATATATATCCATGGGTTTTAAGATTCTTCCTAGTCAGGTATATTCCTAGGCGTTGAATATGTGGTGTTGGGTCCATTTCGTTGAGCAAGGAGTAGGTCTTCTCTATTACATATTTGGCTTATGGAAAGTTATCTGTGCTAATTTCAGTCTCTGGTTTTATGCAGCACCCCAAGGCACCTTTCCCCATAAACAAGCACTAGTTGGTTTTCTAAATTTGAGACCCTGTTCTGTTTTGTAATTCAGTTCATGTGTAGTCAAGTTTACATTCCGTGTATTAGTGATATCTTATGATGTTTCTTTTTCTGTGTGACGTAGTTCACGTAGAATCACCGTACCTGCATCCACTCACTATGCCGCTACGGTCCTGATGACACAGATTTCATTGCTGCGTGATATTGCATTGTACGTATGTTCCACAACTTCTTTATCCATTTTTTGCTTTCTGGGATATTTACCTGATACTGTAGACGAGCTTCTTGTGAACCCAGCCGTCCCAAATACTGGGGTGGCTGTCTGTTTTTGATTTTAATTTCTGTAAGCTATAGGACCATAAGTGGAAGTGCCATAGGCTGTGTTGCTTTGTTTCTTACGTGTTTCAGGAAACACCATACACTTCTCCAGGCTGGCTGCTGGCAATTTACATCCTGTCAATCAGCATAACAAGGCTCCCTGTTCTCCATATCCTGTCCTAACTTTCTGGATTTTACACTTTTTTCAGATTGCCCTTTTGCCCGGCGGGCAGTCAGACATCATTGTAGTGCAGATTTCCTTTACAGGCTTGCGTGGTTGGCCAAAAAGGGCGTATGCGTTTTTTCCTGAATATATTCAGGAAAAAACGCATACGCCCTTTTTGGCCAAGTGCATCATTTTCGACGTTGTGCCTCTTTTCCTATGCTTTCAGGGCAATTCCAGTCTACCCTCTGCAATCGTTTTCCTGAAATTCTGTCCCGCTTTCAAGTCCCCTTCGCAGGCTTACTTCAGTATATTTTTGGAGGATAGCTGTCATTTATAACTCTGCAGGTTTGTTAATTACAGTGCCCCTGAGCTCCTTTCTTCAACTCGCTTTCTTGTGAGCTGGGCACAAAACCGCAGGATTGCTTCAGGCCCTAATCTGTTTTCAGCAGGGCATGCTGAGCCTTTGTTTAATTCCTCTTCCTGGTGGGCAATGAGCGTTACATTTGCCCGTGCAGACACCTACAGCTAGTCTCTCATTGGTTCTCCCTATTCCTGTTCATCTTGCACAGAAATTGCAAGCTGTGCCAAAGAGGAGGTTAAAGGCACTGACTCTCCAAGCGGGGAGAGTGTTAGTAAAGCATCTGGAAAGGTGAACCAGAGGACCAGGATACGAAAACTGAGATGCATTTTAAATCATTTCCCAATCACACGGTGGACGATACTCTGGGTTTCCCATGCATGTTTTAGGTGGAGGAAGAATCCCTTGAACCTGGAGAGTTGGGAGCCATGGAATGGGTACCATGCAGTATGACTTCAAAGGGTCTGCATTTGCTCACCGAAACTCACCAATGCTATCAGCCTGAAGTGTCCAGCCTTATGTCTCAACCAGCTCTGGGTGTAGATGTGGTCAATCCCGGTTGCATCACATGCCCTGAGTGAATTATTTAAGAATTGCTCTCTATTTCACTGTCTTTGTGTTTTGTTTTCGAAATTTAGTTTGATAATGGGATTTATCGGATTTTCACTGCTGCGTTTCGGCCGCTGTACACACGCTTGATTCTCTTACGGAGACATATATATCCATGGGTTTTAAGATTCTTCCTAGTCAGGTATATTCCTAGGCGTTGAATATGTGGTGTTGGGTCCATTTCGTTGAGCAAGGAGTAGGTCTTGTCTATTACATATTTGGCTTATGGAAAGTTATCTGTGCTAATTTCAGTCTCTGGTTTTATGCAGCACCCCAAGGCACCTTTCCCCATAAGCAAGCACTAGTTGGTTTTCTAAATTTAAGACCCTGTTCTGTTTTGTAATTCAGTTCATGTGTAGTCAAGTTTACATTCCGTGTATTAGTGATATCTTATGATGTTTCTTTTTCTGTGTGACGTAGTTCACGTAGAATCACGGTACCTGCATCTACTCACTATGCCGCTACGGGCCTGATGACAGAGATTTCATTGCTGAGTGATACTGCATTGCACGTACGTGCCACAACTTCTTTATCCATTTTTGCTTTCTGGGATATTTACCTGGTACTGTAGACGAGCTTCTTGGGAACACAGCCGTCCCAAACTTTGGGGTGGCTCTCTGTTTTTGATTTTAATTTCCCTAAGGAATAGGACCATAAGTGCAATTGCCATAGGCTGTGTTGCTTTGTTTCTTTCGTGTTTCAGGAAACACCATACACTTCTCCAGGGTGGCTGCTGGCAATTTACATCCTGCCAATCAGCATAACAAGGCTCCCTGTTCTCCATATCCTGTCCTACCTTTCTGGATTTTACACTTTTTTCAGATGGCCCTTATGCCCGGGGGGCAGTGAGACTTCATTGTAGTGCAGATTTCCTTTACAGGCTTGCTTGGTTGGCCAAAAAGGGCGTATGCGTTTTTTCCTGAATATATTCAGGAAAAAACGCATACGCACTTTTTGGCCAAGTGCATCATTGTCGACGTTCTGCCTGTTTTCCTATGCTTTCAGGGCAATTCCAGTCTACCCCCTGCAATCGTTTTCCTGAAATTCTGCCCCGCTTTCAAGTCCCCTTCGCAGGCTTACTTCAATATATTTTTGAAGGATAGCTGTCATTTATAACTCTGCAGGTTTGTGAATTACAGTGCCCCTGAGCTCCTTTCTTCAACTCGCTTTCTTGTGAGCTGGGCACAAAACCGCAGGATTGCTTCAGGCCCTAATCTGTTTCCGGCAGGGCACACTGAGCCTTTGGTTAATTCCTCTTCCTGGTGGGAAATGAGCGTTACATTTGCCCGTGCAGACACCTACAGCTGTTCTCTCATTGGTTCTCCCTATTCCTGTTCATCTTGCACAGAAATTGGAAGCTGTGTCAAACAGGAGGTTAAAGGCACTGACTCTCCAAGCGGGGAGAGTGTTAGTAAAGCATCTGGAATGGTGAACCCGAGGACCAGGATACGAAAACTGAGATGCATTTTAAATCGTTTCCCAATCACACGGTGGACGATACTCTGGGTTTCCCATGCATGTTTTAGCTGGAGGAAGAATCCCTTGAACCTGGAGAGTTGGGACCCATGGAATGGGTACCATGCAGTATGACTTCAAAGGGTCTGCATTTGCTCACCGAAACTCACCAATGCTATCAGCCTGAAGTGTCCAGCCTTATGTCTCAACCAGCTCTGGGTGTAGATGTGGTCAATCCCGGTTGCATCACATGCCCTGAGTGAATTATTTAAGAATTGCTCTCTATTTCACTGTCTTTGTGTTTTGTTTTCGAAATTTATTTTGATAATGGGATTTATCGGATTATCACTGCTGCGTTTCGGCCGCTGTACACACGCTTGATTCTCTTACGGAGACATATATATCCATGGGTTTTAAGATTCTTCCTAGTCAGGTATATTCCTAGGCGTTGAATATGTGGTGTTGGGTCCATTTCGTTGAGCAAGGAGTAGGTCTTGTCTATTTCATATTTGGCTTATGGAAAGTTATCTGTGCTAATTTCAGTCTCTGGTTTTATGCAGCACCCCAAGGCACCTTTCCCCATAAGCAAGCACTAGTTGGTTTCCTAAATTTGAGACCCTGTTCTGTTTTGTAATTCAGTTCATGTGTAGTCAAGTTTACATTCCGTGTATTAGAGATATCTTATGATGTTTCTTTTTCTGTGTGATGTAGTTCACGTAGAATCACCGTACATGCATCCACTCAGTATGCCGCTACGGGCCTGATGACACAGATTTCATTGCTGAGTGATATTGCATTGTACGTACGTGCCACAACTTCTTTATCCATATTTTGCTTTCTGGGATGTTTACCTGATACTGTAGACGAGCTTCTTGTGAACACAGGCGTCCCAAATATTGGGGTGGCTGTCTGTTTTTGATTTTAATTTCCGTAAGCTATAGGACCATAAGTGGAAGTGCCATAGGCTGTGTTGCTTTGTTTCTTACGTGTTTCAGGAAACACCATACACTTCTCCAGGGTGGCTGCTGGCAATTTACATCCTGCCAATCAGCATAACAAGGCTCCCTGTTCTCCATATCCTGTCCTACCTTTCTGGATTTTACACTTTTTTCAGATGGCCCTCTTGTCCGGGGGGCAGTGATACTTCATTGTAGTGCAGATTTCCTTTACAGGCTTGCTTGGTTGGCCAAAAAGGGCGTATGCGTTTTTTCCTGAATATATTCAGGAAAAAACGCATACGCACTTTTTGGCCAAGTGCATCATTGTCGACGTTCTGCCTCATTTCCTATGCTTTCAGGGCAATTCCAATCTACCCCCTGCAATCGTTTTCCTGAAATTCTGCCCCGCTTTCAAGTCCCCTTCGCAGGCTTACTTCAATATATTTTTGGAGGATAGCTGTCATTTATACCTCTGCAGGTTTGTGAATTACAGTGCCCCTGAGCTCCTTTCTTCAACTCGCTTTCTTGTGAGCTGGGCACAATACCGCTGGATTGCTTCAGGCCCTAATCTGTTTCCAGCAGGGCACACTGAGCCTTTGTTTAATTCCTCTTCCTGGTGGGCAATGAGCGTTACATTTGCCCGTGCAGACACCTAAAGCTAGTCTCTCATTGGTTCTCCCTATTCCTGTTCATCTTGCAGAGAAATTGCAAGCTGTGCCAAAGAGGAGGTTAAAGGCACTGACTCTCCAAGCGGGGAGAGTGTTAGTAAAGCATCTGGAATGGTGAACCCGAGGACCAGGATACGAAAACTGAGATGCATTTTAAATCGTTTCCCAATCACACGGTGGACGATACTCTGGGTTTCCCATGCATGTTTTAGCTGGAGGAAGAATCCCTTGAACCTGGAGAGTTGGGACCCATGGAATGGGTACCATGCAGTATGACTTCAAAGGGTCTGCATTTGCTCACGGAAACTCACCAATGCTATCAGCCTGAAGTGTCCAGCCTTATGTCTCAACCAGCTCTGGGTGTAGATGTGTTAAATCCAGGTTGCATCACATGCCCTGAGTGACTTATTTAAGAATTGCTCTCTATTTCACTGTCTTTGTGTTTTGTTTTTGAAATTTATTTTGATAATGGGATTTATCGGATTTTCACTGCTGCGTTTCTGCCGCTGTACACACGCTTGATTCTCTTACGGAGACATATAAATCCATGGGTTTTAAGATTCTTCCTAGTCAGGTATATTCCTAGGCGTTGAATATGTCGTTTTGAGTGCATTTCGTTGAGCAAGGAGTAGGTCTTGTCTATTACATATTTGGCTTATGGAATGTTATCTGTGCTAATTTCAGTCTCTGGTTTTATGCAGCACCCCAAGGCACCTTTCCCCATAAGCAAGCACTAGTTGGTTTTCTAAATTTGAGACCCTGTTCTGTTTTGTAATTCTGTTCATGTGTAGTCAAGTTTACATTCCGTGTATTAGTGATATCTTATGATGTTTCTTTTTCTGTGTGACGTAGTTCACGTAGAATCACCGTACCTGCATCCACTCACTATGCCGCTACGGGCCTGATGACACAGATTTCATTGCTGAGTGATATTGCATTGTACGTACGTGCCACAACTTCTTTATCCATTATTTGCTTTCTGGGATATTTACCTGATACTGCAGACGAGCTTCTTGTGAACACAGCCATCCCAAATATTGGGGTGGCTGTCTGTTTTTGATTTTAATTTCCGTAAGCTATAGGACCATAAGTGGAAGTGCCATAGGCTGTGTTGCTTTGTTTCTTACGTGTTTCAGGAAACACCATACACTTCTCCAGGGTGGCTGTTGGCAATTTACATCCTGCCAATCAGCATAACAAGGCTCCCTGTTGTCCATATCCTGTCCTACCTTTCTGGATTTTACACTTTTTTCAGATGGCCCTTTTGCCCGGGGGGCAGTGAGACTTCATTGTAGTGCAGACTTCCTTTACAGGCTTGCTTGGTTGGCGAAAAAGAGCGTATGCGTTTTTTCCTGAATATATTCAGGAAAAAACGCATACGCTCTTTTTGGCCAAGTGCATCATTGTCGTCATTCTGCCTCTTTTCCTATGCTTTCAGGGCATTTCCACTCTACCCCCTGCAATGGTTTTCCTGAAACTCTGCCCCGCTTTCAAGTCCCCTTCGCAGGCTTACTTCAATATATTTTTGGAGGATAGCTGTCATTTATAACTCTGCAGGTTTGTGAATTACAGTGCCCCTGAACTCCTTTCTTCAACTCGCTTTCCTGTGAGCTGGGCACAAAACCGCAGGATTGCTTCAGGCCCTAATCTGTTTCCGGCAGGGCATGATGAGCCTTTGGTTAATTCCTCTTCCTGGTGGGAAATGAGCGTTACATTTGCCCGTGCAGACACCTACAGCTAGTCTCTCATTGGTTCTCCCTATTCCTGTTCATCTTGCACAGAAATTGCAAGCTGTGCCAAACAGGAGGTTAAAGGCACTGACTCTCCAAGCGGGGAGAGTGTTAGTAAAGCATCTGGAATGGTGAACCCGAGGACCAGGATACGAAAACTGAGATGCATTTTAAATCGTTTCCCAATCACACGGTGGACGATACTCTGGGTTTCCCATGCATGTTTTAGCTGGAGGAAGAATCCCTTGAACCTGGAGAGTTGGGACCCATGGAATGGGTACCATGCAGTATGACTTCAAAGGGTCTGCATTTGCTCACCGAAACTCACCAATGCTATCAGCCTGAAGTGTCCAGCCTTATGTCTCAACCAGCTCTGGGTGTAGATGTGGTCAATCCCGGTTGCATCACATGCCCTGAGTGAATTATTTAAGAATTGCTCTCTATTTCACTGTCTTTGTGTTTTGTTTTCGAAATTTATTTTGATAATGGGATTTATCGGATTTTCACTGCTGCGTTTCGGCCGCTGTACACACGCTTGTTTCTCTTACGGAAACATATATATCCATGGGTTTTAAGATTCTTCTTAGTCATGTATATTCCTAGGCGTTGAACATGTGGTGTTGGGTCTATTTCTTTGAGCAAGGGGTAGGTATTGTCTATTATATATTTGGCTTATGGAAAGTTATCTGTGCTAATTACAGTCTCTGGTTTTATGCAGCACCCCAACGCACCTTTCCCCATAAGCAAGCACTAGTTGGTTTTCTAAATTTGAGACCCTGTTCTGTTTTGTAATTCAGTTCATGTTTACTCAAGTTTACGTTCCGTGTATCAGTGATATCTTATGATGTGTCTATTTCTGTGTGACGTAGTTCACGTAGAATCACCGTACCTGCATCCACTCACTAACCGCTACGGGCCTGATGACTCAGATTTCATTGCTGAGTGATATTCCATTGTACGTACATGCCACAACTTCTTTATCCATTTTTTGCTTTCTGGGATATTTACCTGGTACTGTAGACGAGCTTCCTGTGAACACAGCCGTCCCAAACTTTGTGGTGGCTGTCTGTTTTTGATTTTAATTTCCCTAATCTATAGGACCATAATTGGAAGTGTCATAGGCTGTTTTGCTTTGTTTCTTACGTGTTTCAGGAAACCCCATACACTTCTCCAGGGTGGCTGTTTGAAATTTACATCCTGCCAATCAGCATAACAAGGCTCCCTGTTCTCAATGTCCTGTCCTGCCTTTCTGGATTTTACACTTTTATCAGGTGGCCCTTTTTCCAGGTAGGGGCAGTGAGACTGCATTTTAGTGCAGATTTCCTTTATAGGCTTGCTTGTTTGACACAAAAGGGCGTATGCGTTATTTCCTGAATATATTCAGGAAAAAACGCATACGCCCTTTTTGGCCAAGTGCATCATTGTCGACGTTCTGCCTCTTTTCCTGTGCTTTAAGGGCAATTCCAGTCTACCCCCTGCAATCGTTTTCCTGAAATTCTGCCCCGCTTTCAAGTCCTCTTCGCAGCCTTAGTTCAGTATATTTTTGGACGATAGCTTTCATTTATAACTCTGCACGTTTGTGTATGACAGTGCCCCTCAGCTCCTTTTTTCAACCCCCCTTCTTGTGAGCTGGGCACAAAACCGCAGTATTGCTTCAGGCCCCAATCTGTTTCGGGCAGGGCACTCTGATCCTTTGGCTAATTCCTCTTCCTGGTGGGAAATGAGCGTTACATTTGCCCGTGCAGACAGCTACTGCTTGTCTCTCATTGTTTCCCCCTATTCCTATTCATATTTTGAAGAAATTGTGAAATATGCCAAACAGGAGTTTAAGCGCACTGTCTCTCCAAGTGGGCAGAGTGTTAGTAAAGCATCTGGAATGGTGAACCCGAGGACCAGGATATGAAAACTGAGATGCATTTTTAATCGTTTCCCAATCACATGGTGGACCATACTCTGGGTTTCCCAATCATGCTGTAACTGAATAAAGAATCCCTTGAACCTGGAGAGTTGGGACCCATGGAATGGGTACCATGCAGTATGACTTCAAAGGGTCTGCATTTGCTCACCGAAACTCACCAATGCTATCAGCCTGAACTGTCCAGCCTTATGTCTCAACCAGCTCTGGGTGTAGATGTGGTCAGTCCCCGTTGCATCACATGCCCTGAGTGAATTATTTAAGAATTGCTCTCTATTTCACTGTCTTTGTGTTTTGTTTTTAAAATTTACTTTGATAATGGGATTTATCAGATATTCACTGCTGCGTTTATGCCCCTGTACACATGCTTGATTCTCTTACGGAGACATATAAATCCATGGGTTTTAAGATTCTTCCTAGTCAGGTATATTCCTAGGCGTTGAATATGTGGTGTTCAGTCCATTTCGTTGAGCAAGGAGTAGGTCTTGTCTATTACATATTTGGCTTATGGAATGTTATCTGTGCTAATTTCAGTCTCTGGTTTTATGCAGCACCCCAAGGCACCTTTCCCCATAAGCAAGCACTAGTTGGTTTTCTAAATTTGTGACCCTGTTCTGTTTTGTAATTCAGTTCATGTGTAGTCAAGTTTACATTCCGTGTATTAGTGATATCTTATGATGTTTCTTTTTCTGTGTGACGTAGTTCACGTAGAGTCACCGTACCTGCATCCACTCACTATGCCGCTATGGTCCTGATGACACAGATTTCATTGCTGAGTGATATTACATTGCACGTACGTGCCACAACTTCTTTATCCATTTTTTGCTTTCTGGGATATTTACCTGGTACTGTAGATGAGCTTCTTGGGAACACAGCCATCCCAAACATTGGGGTGGCTCTCAGTTTTTGATTTTAATTTCCCTAAGCAATAGGACCATAAGTGCAATTGCCATAGGCTGTGTTGCTTTATTTCTTACGTGTTTCAGGAAACACCATACACTTCTCCAGGGTGGCTGTTCACAATTTACATCCTGCCAATCAGCATAACAAGGCTCCCTGTTCTCCATATCCTGTCCTACCTTTCTGGATTTTACACTTTTTTCAGATGGCCCTTTTGCCCGGGGGGCAGTGAGATTTCATTGTAGTGCAGATTTCTTTTACAGGCTTGCTTGGTTGGCCAAAAAGGGCGTATGCGTTTTTTCCTGAATATATTCAGGAAAAAACGCATACGCCCTTTTTGGCCAAGTGCATCATTGTCGACGTTCTGCCTCTTTTCCTATGCTTTCACGGCAATTCTAGTCTACCCCCTGCAATCGTTTTCCTGAAATTCTGCCCCGCTTTCACGTCCCCTTCGCAGGCTTACTTCAATATACTTTTGGAAGCTAGCTGTCATTTATAACTCTGCAGGTTTGTGAATTACAGTGCCCCTGAACTCCTTTCTTCAACTCGCTTTCTTGTGAGCTGGGCACAAAACCGCAGGATTGCTTCAGGCACTAATCTGTTTCCAGCAGGGCACGCTGATCCTTTGGTTAATTCCTCTTCCTGGTGGGAAAGGAGCATTACATTTGCCCGTGCAGACACCTACAGCTAGTCTCTCATTGGTTCTCCCTATTCCTGTTCATCTTGCACAGAAATTGCAAGCTGTGCCAAAGAGGAGGTTAAAGGTACTGACTCTCCAAGCAGGGAGAGTGTTAGTAAAGCGTCTGGAATGGTGAACCCGAGGACCAGGATACGAAAACTGAGATGCATTTTAAATCGTTTCCCAATCACACAGTGGACCATACTGTGGGTTTCCCATGCATGTTTTAGCTGGAGGAAGAATCCCTTGAACCTGGAGAGTTGGAACCCATGGAATAGGTACCATGCAGTATGACTTCAAAGGGTCTGCATTTGCTCACCGAAACTCACCAACGCTATCAGCCTGAAGTGTCCAGCCTTATGTCTCAACCAGCTCTGGGTGTAGATGTGTTAAATCCCGGTTGCATCACATGCCCTGAGTGAATTATTTAAGAATTGCTCTCTATTTCACTGTCTTTGTGTTTTGTTTTTGAAATTTATTTGGATAATGGGATTTATCGGATTTTCACTGCTGCGTTTATGCCGCTGTACACACGCTTGATTCTCTTACGGAGACATATAAATCCATGGGTTTTAAGATTCTTACTAGTCAGGTATATTCCTAGGCGTTGAATATGTGGTGTTGAGTCCATTTCGTTGAGCAAGGAGTAGGTCTTGTCTATTACATATTTGGCTCATGGAATGTTATCTGTGCTAATTTCAGTCTCTGGTTTTATGCAGCACCCCAAGGCACCTTTCCCCATAAGCAAGCACTAGTTGGTTTTCTAAATTTGCGACCCTGTTCTGTTTTGTAATTCAGTTCATGTGTAGTCAAGTTTACATTCCGTGTATTAGTGATATCTTATGATGTTTCTTTTTCTGTGTGACGTAGTTCACGTAGAGTCACCGTACCTGCATCCACTCACTATGCTGCTATGGGCCTGATGACACAGATTTCATTGCTGAGTGATATTGCATTGCACGTACGTGCCACTACTTCTTTATCCATTTTTTGCTTTCTGGGATATTTACCTGGTACTGTAGACGAGCTTCTTGGGAACACAGCCGTCCCAAACTTTGGGGTGGTTCTCTGTTTTTGATTTTAATTTCCCTAAGCAATATGACCATAAGTGCAATTGCCATAGGCTGTGTTGCTTTATTTCTTACGTGTTTCAGGAAACACCATACACTTCTCCAGGGTGGCTGTTCACAATTTACATCCTGCCAATCAGCATAACAAGGCTCCCTGTTCTCCATATCCTGTCCTACCTTTCTGGATTTTACACTTTTTTCAGATGGCCCTTTTGCCCGGGGTGCAGTGAGATTTCATTGTAGTGCAGATTTCCTTTACAGGCTTGCTTGGTTGGCCAAAAAGTGCGTATGCGTTTTTTCCTGAATATATATATTCAGGAAAAAACGCATACGCACTTTTTGGCCAAGTGCATCATTGTCCTCGTTCTGCCTGTTTTCCTATGTTTTAAATGCAACTCCAGTCTTCCTCCCAGTTTGGTTTCCTGCAATTCTGCCTCACTTTCAAGTCCTCTTCGCAGCCTTACTTCAATATAATTTTGGATGATTGCTGTCACTTATAACTGTGCAGGTTTGTGAACTACAGTGCCCCTGAGCTCCTTTCTCCAACTCGCTTTCTTGTGAGCTGACTGCAAAACCGCAAGATAGCTTCAGACCCTAATCTGGTTCCGGCAGTGTATGCTGAGCATTTGGTTAATTCATCTTCCTGTTGGGAAATGAGACTTAAATTTGCCCTTCCAAACATCTACAGCTACTTTCTCATTGGTTCTCCCTATTCCTGTTCATCTTCTGCAGAAATTGCAAACTGGGCCAAACAGGAGGTTAAAGGCACCGACTCACCTAGTTGGGTGAGTGTTAGTAAAGCATCTGGAATGCCGAGCCCGAGTACAAGGGAATGAAATTTGAGATGCCTTTACAAACGTTTCTAGATCACACAGTGGACAATATTCTGGGCTCCCCGTGCATTTTTTAGCTGAAAGAAGAATCCATTTAACCTGGACAGTTGGGACTCATGGAATAGGTACCATGCAGTATGACTTCAAAGGGTCTGCTTTTGCTCACCGAACCTCAACAAACCAATGAGCCCAAGTGTTCTGCCTTATGTCTCACCCAGCTCTAGGTGTAGATGTGCTGAATCCAGGTTGCATCACTAGCCCTGATTGAAATATTTAAGAATTGTTCTGTATTTCTCTGTTATTGTGGTTTTTCTTGAAATTTATATTGATAATGGGATTTAGATGATTTTCACTGCTGCGTTTATGCTGCTGTACACACGCTTGATTCTCTTACGGGGACATATAAATCCATAGGTTTTTAGATTCTTACTAGTCAGGTATATTCCTAGGTCTTGAATATGGGGTGTCAAGTCCATTTCGTTGAGCAAGGAGTAGGTCTATTCTATTACATATTTGTTTTAGGAACGGTATGTGTGCTAATTTCAGTCTCTGGTTTTATGCAGCAGCCCAACCCACCTTTCCCATTAAGCAAGCATAAGTAGGTTTTCTAAATTTGAGACCCTGTTCTGTTTTGTAATTCAGTTCATGTGTAGCCAAGATTAAGTTCCGTGTATTAGTGACATCTTATGATGTTTCTTTTTCTGTGTGACTTATTTCACTTAGAATCATCATACCTGAATCCACTCATTATGTTGCTTTGGACCTGAAGACATAGATTTCATTGCTGAGTGATATTCAGTTGTAGGTAAGTACCACTAATTCTTTATCCAAATTTCACTTTCTGGGATATTTAACTTGTATCATAGACGAGGTTCTTGTAAAAGGAGCCATCCCAAACTTTGGCATAGATGTGTCTTTTTGATTTCATTTCCCTAAGGTAAAGAACCACAAGAGGAAGTGCTCTGGGTTGGGGTTAGGGTTAGGGTTTGGGGATGGGGATGGTTTAAGGTACAGGTTATATTACTACAACAATTTAGGGTGAGCATAGGTGTGAGGGTACGGATTAGTGTTAGTGTATGGATTAACATTAGGAGACAGGTTAAGGTAAGGCTTCACGTAAGGTTTAGGGTTAGGGTTAATGGACAGGGACGGATTCGGGTAAAGGTTAGGGTACGAAAACGGTTTAGGGTGAGCATACGTGTTACGGTAATGGTTAGTGTCACCGTATGGGCTAGGAATAGGGGACGGGTTAGGGTAAGTCTTCGCATAAGTGTTAGGGGTAGGGTTAGGGGAAGGGGATGGTTTAGGGTACATGTTAGGGTACGACAATGGTTTAGGGGAGCGTACGTGTTTGGGTATGGTTTAGTGTAATGAACTGGTTAGGAATAGGGGATGCGTTAGGGTTCGGCTTTGGGTAAGGGTTAGGTTTAGGGTTAGGCTCAGGGGACGGGTAAGGTTTAGGGTGAGCGTATGTATTAGAGTACGGGATAGTGTTAGTGTACGGGTTAGGGTTAGGGGAAGGGTTAGGGTAAGGTTTAGTGTAAGGGTTAGTTTTAGCATTTGGGTTAGGGGACGGGAATGGTTTAGTGTACAGGTTAGGTACGACAACATTTTTGGGTGAGCGTAACAGTTAGGGTACGTATTAGTGTTAGCGTACGGTTTAGGGTTAGATGACGTGTTAGGGTAAGGCTTTGGGTAAGGGTTAATGTTAAGTTTAGGGTTAGGGTATGGGGAAGGTTTAGGATACAGGTTGGGGTACGACAACTAATTAAGTAGAACATATATGTTAGGGGATGGGTTCATGTTAGTGTATGGGTTAGGATTAGTGGACGGGTTAGTGTAATGCTTTGGGAAAGGGTTAGGTTTAGAGTTAGGGTTAGGGCACAGGGATGGTTTACGGTTCAGATCATGGTAGGACAATGGTTTAGGGTCTGTGTATGTGTTAGGGTATTGGTTAGGGTTAGCGTACAGTTTAGGATTAGGGGATGGGTTAGGGTAAGGCTTCAGGTAAGGGTTAGGGGTAGGGTTAGGGTTAGGGTTAGGGGATGGAGACAGGGACGGTTTAGGGTACAGGTTAGTGTAAGACAAAGGTTTAGGGTGAGCATAGCAGTTAGAGTAAGAGTTAGTGTTAGCGTACGGGTTTAGATTAGGGGACGGGTTACTGTAAGGTTTAGGGAAAGTGTTAGGGTTAGGGGATGGGGACGGTTTAGGGTACAGTGTAGGGTAAAACAAGAGTTTTGGTTGAGCGTACATTTTAGGCTATGGGTTAGTGTTAGCGTATGGGTTAAGATTAGAGGACGTGTTAGGGTAAGGTTTCGGATAAGAGTTAGGGTTAAGGTTAGGGGATGGGGACGGTTTTTGTTACAGGTTAGGGTATGACAACGGTTTAGGGTGAGTGTACGTGATAGGGTATGGGTTAGCGTTAACGTACAGTTTCGGATTATGGGACGGGTTAAGGTAAGACTTCGGGTAAGGGTAAGATTTAGGGTTCGGGTTGGGGGACGGGGACGGTTTAGGGTACAGTTTAGTGTATGACAACAGTTTAGGTTGACTACACGTGTTAAGGTATGGGTTAGTGTTTGCAAACGGGTTAGGATTACGGGAGGTGTTAGGGTAAGGCTTCGGCTAAGGCTTAAGTTTAGGTTTAGGGGATGGGGACGTTTTAGGGTACAGGATAGGGTACGACAATTGTTTAGTGTGAGTGTACATGTTAGGATACAGGTTAGTGATAGCGTACGGGTTAGGATTACCGATGGGTTAGCGTAAGGCTTTGGGTAAGGGTTCGGGTTAGGGTTAGGGTTAGGGGATGGGGACAGTTTAGGGTACAATTTAAGGTACGACAACGGTATAGGGTGAGCGTAAGTGTTAGGGTACATGTTAGTGTTAGTTTACGGGTTAGGATTAGGGGAAGGGTTAGTATAAGGTTTCGGGAAACGGTTTGAGGTTGGGGACAGCGACGATTTATGGTACAGGTTAGGGTATGACAATGATTTAGGGTGAGCGTACGTGTTAGGTTATGGGTTAGTATTAGCGTACGGGTTAGGATTAAGGGACGGGTTAGGGTAAAGCTTCACGTAAGGGTTAGGTTTAGGTTTAGGTTTAGGGTTATTGTTAGGGGACTGGGACCATTTAGGATACAGGTTAGGGAATGACAAAAGTTTAGGGTGAGCGTATGTTTTAGGGTACATGTTAGTGCTACCATAAGGGTTAGGATTAGTGTAAGGTTTAGAGACATGATTCGGGTATGTGTTAGTGTTAGGGAACAGGGACAGGGACGGTTTAGGGTACAGGATAGGGTACGACAACAGTTTAGGGTGAGCATACATGTTAGGGCACAGGTTAGTGTTAGCATATGGGTTAGAATTAGGGGACTGGTTAGGGTAAGGCTTAGGGTAAGGGTTAGGGTTAGGGTTAGGGTTAGGAGATGGAGACGGTTCAAGGTACAGGTTAGGGTACCACAATGTGTTAGTGTGAGAATACATGTTAGGGTAAGGTTTAGTGTTAGTGTATGGTCCATGATTAGTGGAAGGGATAGGGTAAGACGTCGGGTTAGGGTTAGGGTTAGGGGATGGGAACGGTTTAGGGTATAGGTTAGAATACGACAGCAGTTTAGGTTGAGTGTACATGTTAGGGTATGTGTTAGTGCTAGCATACGGTTTAGGATTAGGGGACAGTTTAGACTAAGGCTTCAGGTAATGATTAGGTTTATGGTTAGGGTTAGGGATTAGGTTAGGGAATGGGAACGGTTTAGGGTACAATTTAGTGTACGACAACGATTTAAGGTGAGCGTAGGTGTAAGGGTATGGGTTAGTGTTGGCGTATGGATTAGGATTAGGGGACGGGTTAGGATAAGGCTTCGGGTAAGGGTTAGGGTTATGGTTAATGTTAGGGGACAGGGCCAGGGACGATTTAAGGTACAGGTTTGGGGAAGACAATGGTTTAGGGTGAGTGTACATGTTAGGGTATGTGTTAGTGTTAGCGTACCAGTTAGGCTTAGGTGACGGGTTAGGGTAAGGCTTCGGATAAGGGTTAGGGTTAGGGTTATGGGACAGGGACTGTTTAGGTACAGGTTAGTGTATGACAACGGTTTTCATTGAGCATACAAGTTAGGGGAGGTGTAAATGTTAGCATACGGGTTAGGATTAGGGGACGGGTTAGGGTAACTTTTCCGGTAAGGATTAGGGTTAGGGTTAGGGGACAGGGAAGGTTTAGAGTACAGGTTAGTGTACGACAATGGTTTAGTGTGATCGTACGAGTTAGGGTATGGGTTAGTGTTAGCGCACGGTTTAGGATTAGGGGATGTGTTAGGGTAAGGCTTCAGGTAAGTGTTAGAGTTAGGGTTAGTGGATGAGGACGTGTTAGGGTACAGGTTAGGGTACGACAATGCTTTAGGGTGAGCGTACATGTTAGGGTACTGGTCAGTGTTAGCATTTGGGTTAGGATTAGGGGACAGGTTAGAGTAAGGCTTCGTATAAGTGTTAGGGTGAGGGATAGGGTTGGGGAGAGGGACGGTTTAGGGTACAGATTAGGGTACGACAGCGATTTAGGGTGAGCCTACGTGTTAGGGTACAGTTTAGTGTTAGCGTATGGGTTAGGATTGGGGGACGGTTTAGGGACAGGCATCTGTAAAGATTTAGGTTTAGCATTATGGGACGGGGACGGTTTAGGGAAAAGGTTAGGATACCACAGCGGTTTAGGGTGAGCGTAGGTGTTAGGGTACGGGTTAGTGTTAGCGTACGGATTAGGTATAGGGGACGTGTTAGGGTAAGGCTTCGGGTAAGGGTTAGGGTTAGGGTTAGGGTTAGGGGACGGGGAGGGTTTAGGGGACAGGTTAGGGTAGGACAACGGTTTAGGGTGAGCGTACATGTTAGGGTACAGGTTAGTGTTAGTGTACGGGTTAGGATTAGGGGACCGGTTAGGGTAAGGCTTCGGGTAAGGGTTAGGGTTAGGGTTATGGGACGGGGACGGTTTAGGGGACGGGTTAGGTAAGACAACGGTTTAGGGTGAGCGTACGTGTTAGGGTACGGGTTAGTGTTAACATACGGGTTAGCATTAGGGGATGGGTTAGGGTAAGTCTTCGGGTAAGGGTTAGGGTTAGAGTTAGGGGACAGGGACAGTTTAGGGGACAGGTTAGGGTACGACAATGGTTAAGGGTGAGCGTACGTGGTACGGTACGGGTTAGTGTTAGCGTACAGGTTAGGATTAGGGGACGGGTTAGGGTAAGGCTTCAGGTAAGGGTTAGGGTTAGGGTTAAGGTTAGGTTTAGGGGACGGGGAAGGTTTAGGGGACAGGTTAGGGTACGGCAACGGTTTAGGGTGAGCGTACATGTTAGGGTACGGGTTAGTGTTTGCGTGAGGGTTAGGATTAGGGGAGGGTTTAGGGTAAGGCTTTGGGTAAAGTTTAGTGTTGGGGTTAGGGTAAGGGTTATGGTTAGGGTACGGGGACGGTTTAGGGGACAGGTTAGGGTACGACAACGGTTTAGGGTGAGCGTACGTGTTAGGGTACGGGTTAGTGTTAGCGTACGGGTTAGGATTAGGGTACGGGTTAGGGTAAGTCTTCGGGTAAGGGTCAGGGTTAGGGTTAGGGTTAGGGTTAGGGGATGGGGAGAGTGTAGGGGACAGGTTAGGGTACGACCACGGTTTAGGGTGAGCGTACGTGTTAGGGTACGGGTTAGTGTTAGCGTACGGGGTAGGATTAGGGGACGGGTTAGGGTAAAGCTTCGTGTAAGGGTTAGGGTTAGGGTTAGGGTTAGGGTACGGGGATGGTTTAGGGGACAGGTTAGGGTACGACAATGATTTAGGGTGAGCGTATTTGTTAGGGTACGGGTAAGTGTTAGCGTACGGGTTAGGATTAGGGGACGGGTTAGTGTAAGGCTTCGGGTAAGGGTTAGGGATAGGGTTAGTGTTAGGGTTCGGGTTAGGGGATCGGGACGGTTTAGGGGACAGGATAGGGTTCGACAATGGTTTAGGGTGAGCGTACGTGTTAGGGTATGGGTTATTGTTAGCATAGGGGTTAGGATTAGGGGACGGGTTAGGGTAAGGCTTTGGGTAAGGGTTAGGGTTAGGGTTAAGGTTAGGTTTAGGGGACGGGGACGGTTTAGGGGACAGGTTAGGGTATGACAACGGTTTAGGGTTAGCGTACGTGTTAGGGTATGGGTTAGTGTTAGCGTACAGGTTAGGAATAGGGGACGTGTTAGGGTAAGGCTTCGGGTAAGGGTTAGGGTTAGGGTTAGGGTTAGGGTTAGGGGACGGGGAGGGTTTAGGGGACAGGTTAGGGTAGGACAACGGTTTAGGGTGAGTGTACATGTTAGGGTACAGTTTAGTGTTAGTGTACGGGTTAGGATTAGGGGACCGGTTAGGGTAAGGCTTCGGGTAAGGGTTAGGGTTAGGGTTATGGGACGGGGACGGTTTAGGGGACGGGTTAGGTAAGACAACGGTTTAGGGTGAGCGTACGTGTTAGGGTACGGGTTAGTGTTAACATACGGGTTAGCATTAGGGGACGGGTTAGGGTAAGTCTTCGGGTAAGGGTTAGGGTTAGAGTTAGGGGACAGGGACAGTTTAGGGGACAGGTTAGGGTACGACAACGGTTAAGGGTGAGCGTACGTGGTACGGTACGGGTTAGTGTTAGCGTACAGGTTAGGATTAGGGGACGGGTTAGGGTAAGGCTTCAGGTAAGGGTTAGGGTTAGGGTTAAGGTTAGGTTTAGGGGACGGGGAAGGTTTAGGGGACAGGTTAGGGTACGGCAACGGTTTAGGGTGAGCGTACATGTTAGGGTACGGGTTAGTGTTTGCGTGCGGTTTAGGATTAGGGGAGGGTTTAGGGTAAGGCTTCGGGTAAAGTTTAGTGTTGGGGTTAGGGTAAGGGTTATGGTTAGGGTATGGGGACGGTTTAGGGGACAGGTTAGGGTACGACAACGGTTTTGGGTGAGCGTACGTGTTAGGGTACGGGTTAGTGTTAGCGTACGGGTTAGGATTAGTGTACGGGTTAGGGTAAGTCTTCGGGTAAGGGTCAGGGTTAGGGTTAGTGTTAGGGTTAGGGGATGGGGAGAGTGTAGGGGACAGGTTAGGGTACGACCACGGTTTAGGGTGAGCTTACGTGTTAGGGTACGGGTTAGTGTTAGTGTACGGGTTAGGATTAGGGGATGGCTTAGGGTAAAGCTTCGTGTAAGGGTTAGGGTTAGGGTTAGGGTTAGGGTACGGGGACGGTTTAGGGGACAGGTTAGGGTACGACAATGATTTAGGGTGAGCGTATGTGTTAGGGTACGGGTTAGTGTTAGCGTACGGGTTAGGATTAGGGGACGGGTTAGTGTAAGGCTTCGGGTAAGGGTTAGGGATAGGGTTAGTGTTAGGGTTAGGGTTAGGGGATCGGGACGGTTTAGGGGACAGGATAGGGTTCGACAATGGTTTAGGGTGAGCGTACGTGTTAGGGTATGGGTTATTGTTAGCATAGGGGTTAGGATTAGGGGACGGGTTAGGGTAAGGCTTTGGGTAAGGGTTAGGGTTAGAGTTAAGGTTAGGGTTAGGGTTAGGGGACAGGGACGGTTTAGGGGACAGGTTAGGTTACGACAACGGTTTAGGGTGAGCGTACGTGTTAGGGTATGGGTTAGTGTTAGCGTACTGTTTAGAATTAAGGGACGGGTTACGGTAAGGTTTCGGGTAAGGGTTAGGGTTAGGGTTAGGGGATGGGGACGGTTGAGGGGACACGTTAGGGTACGACAATGATTTAGGGTGAGTGTACGTGTTAGGGTATGGGTTAGTGATAGCCTACGGGTTAGGATTAAGGGTCGGGTTAGGGTAAGGCTTCGAGTAAGGTTTAGGGTTAAGGATAGGGTTAAGATTAGGGGACGGGGACGGTTTAGGGGACAGGTTCGGTTACGACAACGGTTTAGGGTGAGCGTACGTGTCAGGGTACGGGTTAGTGTTAGCATACTGGTTAGGATTAGGGGACGGGTTACGGTAAGGCTTCGCGTAAGGGTTAGGTTTAGGGTTAGGGTTAGGGTTAGGGGAGGGGGACGGTTTAGGGGACAGTTTAGGGTACGACAATGGCATAGGGTGAGTGTACATGTTAGGGTACGGGTTAGTGTTAGCGTACGGGTTAGCATTAGGGGAGGGGTTAGGGTAAGGCTTCGGGTAAGGGTTATGGTTAGGGTTAGGGTTAGGGTTAGGGTTAGGGGACGGCAACGGTTTAGGGGACAGGTTAGTTTATGACAACGATTTAGGGTGAGCGTACGTGTTAGGGTACGGGTTACTGTTATCGTACGGTTTAGGATTAGGGGATGGGTTAGCCTAAGGCTTAGGGTTAGGGTTAGGATTAGAGGATGGGGACAGTTTAGGGGACAGGTTAGTGTACGACAAGGGTTTAGGTTAAGCGTACGTGTTAGGGTACTGGTTAGTGTCAGTGTACGGGTTAGGTTTAGGGCACGGGTTAGGGTAAGGCTGCGGGTAAGGGTTAGGGTTAGGGTTGGGGTTAGGGTTAGGGGACTGGGACGGTTTATGGGACATGTTAGGGTACGACAACGGTTTAGGGTGAGCGTACGTGTTAGGGTACGGGTTAGTGTTAGCGTACGGGTTAGGATTAAGTAATGTGTTAGGGTAAGGCTTCGGGTAAGGGTTAGGGTTGGGTTATAGTTAGGGTTAGTATTAGGGGACGGGGACGGTTTAGGGGACACGTTAGGTTACGAAAACGGTTTAGGGAGAGCGTACGTGTTAAGGTATGGGTTAGTGTTAGCGTACGGGTTAGGATTAGGGGACGGGTTACGTTAAGGCTTCGGGTAAGGGTTATTGTTATGGTTAGGGTTAGGGTTAGGGGACAGGGACGGTTTAGGGGACAGGTTAGGGTACGACAATGTTTTAGGGTAAGCGTACGTGTTAGGGTATGGGTTAGTGTTAGCGTACAGGTTAGGATTAGGGGACGGGTTAGTGTAAGGCTTCGGGTAAGGGTTAGCGTTAGGGTTAGGGTCAGGGGACAGGGACGGGGATGGTTTAGGGGACCGGTTGGGGTTAGGGTTAGGGTTAGGGGACGGGGACGGTTTAGGTGACAGGTTAGGGTACGATAACGTTTTAGGGTGAGCGTATGTGTTAGGGTATGGTTTAGTTTTAGCGTAGGAGTTAGGATTAGGGGACGGGTTTGGGTAAGGATTCGGGTAAGGGTAAGGGTTAGGGTTAGGGTTAGGGTTCGGGGATGGGGACTGTTTAGGGGACAGGTTGGGATACGAAAACGGTTTAGCTTGAGCATACTTGTTAGGGTACGGGTTAGTGTTAGGGTACGGGTTAGGATTACGGGACGTGTTAGAGGAAGGCTTCGGTTAAATGTTAGGGTTAGGATTAGGGTTATTGTTAGGGTTAGGGGATGGGGACGGTTTAGGGGACAGGTTAGGGTACGACAACGGTTTAGGGTGATTGTACATGTTAGGGTAAGGTTTAGTGTTAATGTACGGGTTAGGATTAGGGGATGGGTTAGGGTAAGGCTTCGGGTAAGTGTTAGGGTTAGGGTTAGTGTTAGGGTTAGGGTTAGGGGACGAGGACAGTTTAGGTGACAATTTAGGGTACGACAACGGTTTAGGGTGTGGGTACCTGTTAGGGTACGGGTTAGTGTTAGCATACGGGTTAGGATTAGGTGACAGTTTAGTGTAAGGCTTCAGGTAAGGGTTAGGGTTAGGGTTAGGGTTAGGGTTAAGGGACGGGGACGGTTTAGGGGACAGGTTAGGGTACGACAACGTTTTAGGGTGAGCGTACGTGTTAGGTTACGGGTTAGTGTTAGCGTACGGGTTAGGGTTAGGGGACGGGTTAGTGTAAGGCTTCGGGTATGCGTTAGGGTTAGGGTTAGGGTTAGGTTTAGGGGACGGGGATGGTTTAGGAGACAGGTTAGGGTACGGCAACGGTTTAGGGTGAGTGTACGTTTTAGGGTACGGGTTAGTGTTAGCGTACGGGTTAGGATTAGGTGACGGGTTAGGGTAAGGCTTCGCATAATGGTTAGTGTTAGGGATAGGGTTAGGGTTAGGGGATGGGGACGGTTTAGGGGATAGGTTAGGATACGACAATGGTTTAGGGTGAGCGTATGTGTTAGGGTACGTGTTAGTGTTAGCGTACGGGTTCGGATTTGGGGACGGGTTAGTGTAAGGCTTCGGGTAAGGTTTAGGTTTACGGTTAGGGTTAGGGTTAGGGTTAGGATTAGTGGACGGGGACTGTTTAGGGGACAGGTTAGTGTACGAAAACGGTGTAGGGTGAGCCTACGTTAGGGTACGGGTTAGTGTTAGCGTACGGGTTAGGATTAGGGGACGGGTTAGGGTAAGGCTTCGGGTAAGGGTTAGGATTATGGTTATGGTTAGGGAATGGGGACGGTTTAGGGGACAGGTTAAGGTACGACAACGGTTTAGGGTTAGCGTACGTGTTACGGTATGGGTTAGTGTTAGCGTACGGGTTAGGATTAGGGGACTGGTTAGGGTAAGCCTTCGGATAAGGTTTAGGGTTAGGATTAAGGGATGGGGACAGTTTAGGGGACAGGTTAGTGTACGACAACGGTTTAGGGTCGGCGTACGTGTTAGGGTATGGGTTAGTGTTAGCGTACGGGTTAGGATTAGGGGATGGTTTAGGGTAAGGCTTCGGGTAAGGGTTAGGTTTAGGGTTAGTGTTAGGGTTAGGGTTGGGGACAGGGACGGTTTAGGGGACAGGTTCGGGTACGACAACGGTATAGGGTGAGCGTACGTGTTAGGGTACGGGTTAGTGTTAGCGTATGGGTTAGGATTAGGGGACGGGTTAGGGTAAGGCTTCGGGTAAGGTTTAGGGTTAGGGTTAGGTTTAGGGTTAGGGTTAGTGGACTGGGACGGTTTAGGGGACAGGTTAGGGTACGACAACGTTTTAGGGTGAGTGTACGTGTTAGGGTACTGTTTAGTTTTAGCGTACGGCTTAGTATTAGGGGACGGGTTAGGGTAAGGCTTCTGGTAAGGGTTAGGTTTAGGGATAGGGTTAGTGTTAGAGTTAGGGTACGGGGATGTTTTAAGGGAAAGGTTAGGATACGACAAGGGTTAAGGGTGAGCGTACGTGTTAGGGTACGGGTTAGTGTTAGCGTACGGGTTAGGATTAGGGGACGGGTTAGTGTAAGGCTTCGGGTAAGGGTTAGCGTTAGGGTTAGGGTCAGGGGACGGGGACGGGTACGGTTTAGGGGACCGGTTAGGGTTAGGGTTAGGGGACGGGGATTGTTTAGGTGAGAGGTTAGGATACGACAACGTTTTAGGGTGAGCGTACGTGTTAGGGTACGGTGTAGTTTTAGTGTACGAGTTAGGATTAGGGGCCGGGTGTGGGTAAGGATTCGGGTAAGGGTAAGGGTTAGGGTTAGGGTTAAGGGATGGGGACTCTTTAGGGGACAGGTTGGGGTACGAAAACGGTTTAGGTTGAGCATTCGTGTTAGGGTACGGGTTAGTGTTAGGGTCCGGTTTAGGATTACGGGATGGGTTAGGGGAAGTCTTCGGTTAATTGTTAGGGTTAGGGTTAGGGTTAGTGTTAGGGTTAGAGGATGGGGAAGGTTTAAGGGACAGGTTAGGGTACGACAACGGTTTAGGGTGATTGTACATGTTAGGGTAAGGTTTAGTGTTAACGTACGGGTTAGGATTAGGGGACGGTTTAGGGTAAGGCTTCGGGTAAGTGTTAGGGTTAGGGTTAGGGTTAGGGATAGGGGATGGACGGGGACGGTTTAGGTGACAGTTTAGGGTACCGCAACCGTTTAGGTTGAGCATACGTGTTAGGGTACGGGTTAGTGTTAGCGTACCGGTTAGGATTAGGGGACAGTTTAGTTTAAGGCTTCGGGTAAGGCTTAGGGTTAGGGTTAGGGTTGGGGGACGGGGACGGTTTAGGGGACAGGTTAGGGTACGAAAACGGTTTAGGGTGAGCGTACGTGTTATGGTATGGGTTAGTGTTAGCGTAAGGGTTAGGATTAGGGGACGGGTTAGGGTAAGGCTTCGGGTAAGGGTTAGGTTTAGCGTTAGGGTTAGGGTTAGCACATGGGGACGGTTTAAGGGACAGGTTATTGTACGAGAAAGATTTAGGGTGAGTGTAGGTGTTAGGGTACGGATTAGTGTTAGCGTACGGGTTAGGATTATGGGACGGGTTTGGGTAAGGCTTCAGGTAAGGTTTAGGGTTAGGTTAGGGTTAGGGTTAGGGGACGGGGAGGGTTTAGGGGACAGGTTAGGATACGACAAAGTTTTAGGGTGAGTGTAGGTGTTAGGGTACGGTTTAGTGTTAGCGTACGGGTTAGGATTAGGGGACGGGTTAGGGTAAGGCTTCAGGTAAGGTTTAGGGTTAGGTTGACGGTTAGGGTTAGGGGACGGGGACGGTTTAGGGGAAAGGTTAGGATACGACAACGGTTTAGGGTGAGCGTACGTGTTAGGGTACGGGTTAGTGTTAGCGTACGGCTTAGGATTAGGAGACGGGTTTGGGTAAGGCTTCGGGTAAGGGTTATGGTTAGGGTTATGGTTAGGGTTAGGATTAGGGGAAGGGGACGGTTTAGGGGACAGGTTAGAGTATGACAAAGGGTTAGGGTGAGCGTATGTGTTAGGGTATGGGTTAGTGTTAGCGTACGGTTTAGGATTATGGTACGGGTTAGGGTAAGGCTTCGGGTAAGTGTTAGCGTTAGGTTTAGTCTTAGGGTTAGGGGACGGGGACGGGGACAGTTTAGGGGACTGGTTAGGATTAGGGTTAGGGTTACGGTTAGGGGACGGGGACGGTTTAGGGGACAGGTTCGTGTACGACAATGGTTTAGGGTAAACGTACATGTTAGGGTACGGGTTAGTGTTAGCGTACGGGTTAGGATTAGGGGACGGTTTAGTGTAAGGCTTCGGGTAAGGGTTAGGGTTAGGGTTAGTTTTAGGGGACGGGGACGGTTTAGGGGACTGGTTAGGGTACGACAAAGTTTTAGGGTGAGCGTACGTGTTATGTTACGGGTTAGTGTTAGCGTACGGTTTAGGATTAGGGGACGGGTTAGGGTAAGGCTTCGGGTAAGGATTAGAGTTAGGGTCAGGTTTAGGGATAGGGGACGGGGACGGTTTAGGGGAAAGGTTAGGGTACGGCAACGGTTTAGGGTGAGCATACGTGTTAGGGTAAGGGTTAGTGTTAGCGTACGGGTTAGAATTAGGGGACGGGTTAGTGTAAGGCTTTGGATAAGCGTTAGGGTTAGGTTAAGGGTTAGGTTTAGGGGACGGGGACGGTTTAGGAGACAGGTTAGGGTACGGCAAAGCTTTAGGGTGAGCATACGTTTTAGGGTAACGTTAGCTTTCGAGTACGGGTTAGGATTAGGTGACGGGTTAGGGTAAGGCTTCGGGTAAGGGTTAGGGTTAGGCATAGGGTTAGGGTTAGGGGACGGGGAGGGTTTAGGGGTAAGGTTAGGATATGACAACAGTTTAGGGTGAGCGTACGTTTTAGGGTACGGGTTAGTGTTAGCGTACGGGTTAGGATTAGGGGACGTGTTAGGGTAAGGCTTTGGGTAAAGGTTAGGGTTAGGGTTAGGGTTAGGGTTTGGGGACGGGGACGGTTTAGGGGACAGGTTAGTGTACGACAACAGTTTAGGTTGAGCGTACGAGTTAGGGTATGGGTTAGTGTTAGCGTACCGGTTAGCATTAGGGGACGTGTTCGGGTAAGGCTTCGGGTAATGATTAGGGTTAGGGTTAGGGTTAGGTTTAGGGTTAGGGTTAGGGCACGGGGAGGGTTTATGGGACAGGTTAGTGTACGTCAATGGTTTAGTGTGAGCGTACGTGTTAGGGTACGGGTTAGTGTTAGCGTACCGTTTAGGATTAGGGGACGGGTTAGGTAAAGGCTTTGGGTAAGGCTTAGGGTTAGGGTTAGGGTTTAGGGTTAGGGTTAGGGTTACGGTTAGGATTAGGGTTAGGGTTAGGGGACGGGGACGGTTTAGGGGACAGGTTAGGTTAGGACAACGGTTTAGGGTGAGCATACGTGTTAGGGTACGGGTTAGTGTTAGCGTACGGGTTAGGATTAGGGGATGGGTTAGGGTAAGGCTTCTGGTAATGGTTAGGTTTAGGGTTAGGGTTAGGTTTAGGGGACGGGGATGGTTTAGGGGACAGGTTAGGGTACGACAACGGTTTAGGGTGAGCGTACGTGTTAGGGTACGGGTTAGTGTTCGCGTACGGGTTAGGATTAGGGCACGGGTTAGTGTAAGGCTTCGGGTAAGGTTTAGGGTTAGGTTTAGGGTGAGGGTTAGGGGACGGGGACGGTTTAGGGGACAGGTTAGGGTACGACAACGGTTTAGGGTGAGCGTACGTGTTAGGGTACGGGTTAGTATTAGTGTACGGGTTAGGATTAGGGGACGTGTTAGGGTAAGGCTTCGGGTAAGGGTTAGGGTTAGGGTTAGTTTTAGGGTTAGGGGACGGGGATGGGGACGGTTTACGGGACAGGTTAGTGTGCCACAACGGTTTAGGGTGAGCGTACGTGTTAGGGTACGGGTTAGTGTTAGCGTACGGTTTAGGATTAGGGGACGGGTTAGGGTAAGGCTTCGGGTAAGGGTTAGGGTTACGGTTAGGGTTAGGGTTAGGAGACGGGGACGGTTTAGGGGACAGTTTAGGGTACGACAACGGTTTAGGGTGAGCGTACGTGTTAGGGTACGGGTTAGTGTTAGCGTACGGTTTAGGATTAGGGGACGGGTTAGGGTAAGGCTTCGGGTAAGGGTTAGGGTTACGGTTAGGGTTAGGGTTAGGAGACGGGGACGGTTTAGGGGACAGTTTAGGGTACGACAACGGTTTAGGGTGAGCGTACGTGTTAGGGTACGGGTTAGTGTTAGCGTACGGGTTAGGATTAGGGGACGGGTTAGGGTAAGGCTTCGGGTAAGGGTTAGGGTTAGTGTTAGTATTAGGGTTAGGGGACGTGGATGGGGACGGTTTAGGGGACAGGTTTGTGTGCGACAACGGTTTAGGTTGAGCGTACGTGTTAGGGTACGGGTTAGTGTTAGCCTAAGTGTTTGGATTAGCAGACGGGTTAGGGTAAGGCTTCGGGTAAGGTTATGGTTAGGGTTAGGGGACGGGGACGGGGACGGGGACGGTTTAGGGGACAGGTTAGGGTACGACAATGGTTTAGTGTGAGCGTACGTGTTAGGGTACGGGTTAGTGTGAGCGTACGGGTTAGGATTAGGGGACGGGTAAGGGTAAGGCTTCGGGTAAGGGTTAGGGTTAGGGTGAGGGTTAGGTTTAGGGTTAGGGGACGGGGACGGTTTAGGGGAGAGGTTAGGGTACGACAATGGTTTAGGGTGAGCGTACGTGTTTGGGTACGGTTTAGTGTTAGCGTACGGGTTAGGATTAGGGGACGCGTTAGGGTAAGGCTTCGGGTAAGGGTTAGGGTTAGGGTTAGGGTTAGGGGACGGGGACGGTTTAGGGGACAGGTTAATATACGACAACGGTTTAGGCTGAGCGTACGTGTTAGGGTACGGAATAGTGTTACCGTACGGGTTACGATTAGGGGACGGGTTAGGGTAAGGCTTCGGGTAAGGGTTAGGGTTAGGGTTAGGGTTAGGTTTAGGGGACGGGGACGGTTTAGGGGACAGGTTAGTGTACGACAACGGTTTAGGGTGAGCGTACGTGTTAGGGTACGGGTTAGTGTTAGCGTACGGGTTAGGTTTATGGGACGGGTTAGGGTAAGGCTTCGGGTAAGGGTAGGGGTTAGGGTTAGTGTTAGGGATAGGGGACGGGGATGGGGAGGCTTTAGGGGACAGGTTAGGGTGCGACAACAGTTTAGGGTGAGCGTACGTGTTAGGGTACGGGTTAGTGTTAGCCTAAGGGTTTGGATTAGGGGACGGCTTAGGGTGAGGCTTCAGGTAAGGTTACGGTTCAGGTTAGTGTTAGGGTTAGGGTACGGGGACGGTTTAGGGGACAGGTTAGGGTACGACAACGGTTTATGGTGAGCGCACGTGTTAGCGTACGGGTTAGTGTTAGCGTACGGGTTAGGATTAGGAGACGGGTTATGTTAAGGCTTGGGGTAAGGGTTAGGGTTAGGGATCGGGTTAGGGTTAGGGTTAGGGGACGGGGACGGTTTAAGGGACAGGTTAGGATATGACAACGGTTTAGGGTGAGCGTACGTGTTAGGGTAATGGTTAGTGTTAGCGTACGGTTTAGGATTATGGGACGGGTTAGGGTAAGGCTTCGGGTAAGGGTTAGGTTTAGGGTTAGGGTTAGGGTTAGGGGACGGGGACGGTTTAGGGGACAGGTTAGTGTACGACAACGGTTTACGGTGAGCATACGTGTTAGGGTACGGGTTAGTGTTAGCGTACGGTTTAGGATTAGGGGACGGGTTAGGGTAAGGCTTCGGGTAAGGGTTAGGGTTACGGTTAGTGTTAGGGTTAGGAGACGGGGACGGTTTAGGGGACAGTTTAGGGTACGAGAACGGTTTAGGGTGAGCGTACGTGTTAGGGTACGGGTTAGTGTTAGCGTACGGGTTAGGATTAGGGGACGGGTTAGTGTAAGGCTTCGGGTAAGGGTTAGGGTTAGTGTTAGTATTAGGGTTAGGGGACGTGGATGGGGACGGTTTAGGGGACAGGTTTGTGTGCGACAACGGTTTAGTTTTAGCGTACGTGTTAGGGTACGGGTTAGTGTTAGCCTAAGTGTTTGGATTGGCAGACGGGTTAGGGTAAGGCTTCGGGTAAGGTTATGGTTAGGGTTAGGGGACGGGGACAGGGACGGGGACGGTTTAGGGGACAGGTTAGGGTACGACAATGGTTTAGTGTGAGCGTACGTGTTAGGGTACGGGTTAGTGTGAGCGTACGGGTTAGGATTAGGGGACGGGTAAGGGTAAGGCTTCGGGTAAGGGTTAGGGTTAGGGTGAGGGTTAGGTTTAGGGTTAGGGGACGGGGACGGTTTAGGGGAGATGTTAGGGTACGACAACTGTTTACGGTGAGCGTACGTGTTAGGGTACGGGTTAGTGTTAGCTTACGGGTTAGGATTAGGGGACGGGTTAGGGTAAGGCTTCGGGTAAGGATTAGGGATAGGGTTAGGGGACGGGGACAGTATAGGGGACAGGTTAGGGTACGACAATGGTTTAGCGTCAGCGTACGTGTTAGGGTACGGGATAGTGTTAGCGTACGGGTTAGGATTAGGGGACGGGTTAGGGTAAGGCTTCGGGTAAGTGTTAGTGTTAGGGTTAGGGTTAGGGTTAGGGGACGGGGAGGGGGACGGTTTAGGGGACAGGTTAGGGTACGACAAAGGTTTAGGGTGAGCGTACGTGTTAGGGTACGGGTTAGTGTTAGCGTACGGGTTAGGATTAGGGGACGGGTTATGGTAAGGCTTCGGGTAAGGGTTAGGGTTAGGGTAAGGGTTTGGGTTAGTGTTAGGTGACGGGGACGGTTTAGGGGACAGGTTAGGGTACGACAACGGTTTACGATGAGCGTACGTGTTAGGGTATGGGTTAGTGTTAGCGTACGGGTTAGGATTAGGGGACGGGTTAGTGTAAGGCTTCGGGTAAGCGTTAGGGTTAGGGGACGGGGACAATTTAGGGGACAGGTTAGGGTACGACAACGGTTTAGGGTGAGAGTACGTGTTAGGGTATGGGTTAGTGTTAGCGTACGCGATAGGATTAGGGGACGGGTTAGGGCAAGGCTTCGGGTAAGGGTAGAGGTTATGATTAGTGTTAGGGTTAGGGGACGGGGATGGGGACGGTTTAGGGGACAGGTTAGGGTGCGACAACGGTTTAGGGTGAGCGTACGGGTTAGGGTACGGGTTAGTGTTAGCCTAAGGGTTTGGATTAGGGGACAGGTTAGGGTAAGGCTTCGGGTAAGTGTTAGGGTTAGGGTTAGGGTTAGGGGACGGGGACGGTTTAGGGGACAGGTTATTTTACGACAACGATTTAGGGTGAGCGTACGTGTTAGGGTACGGGTTAGTGTTAGCGTACGGGTTAGTATTAGGTGACGGGTTATGGTAAGGCTTCGGGTAAGGGTTACGGTTAGGTTTAGGGTTAGGGTTAGGGTTAGATGACGGGGACGATTTAGGGGACAGTTTAGGGTACGACAACGGTTTAGGGTGAGCGTATGTGTTAGGGTACGGGTTAGTGTTAGCGTACGAGTTAGGATTAGGGGACGGGTTAGTGTAAGGCTTCGGGTAAGGGTTAGGTTTAGGGTTAGGGTTAGGGAACGGGGACGGTTTAGGGGACAGGTTAGTGTATGACAACGGTTTAGGGTGAGCGTACGTGTTAGGGTACGGGTTAGTGTTAGCATACGGGTTAGGATTGGGGACGGGATAGGGTAAGTCTTCGGGTAAGGGTTAGGGTTAGGGTTAGTGTTAGGGTTAGGGGACGGGGATGGGGATGGTTTAGGGGACAGGTTAGGGTGCGACAACGGTTTACGGTGAGCGTACGTGTTTGGGTACGGGTTAGTGTTAGCCTAAGGGTTTGGATTAGGGGACGGGTTAGGTTAAGGCTTCGGGTAAGGTTAGGGTTAGGGTTAGGGTTAGGGTTAGGGGATGGGGACGGTTTAGGGGACAGGTTAGGGTACGACAATGGTTTAGGGTGAGCGTAGGTGTTAGGGGACAGGTTAGTGTTAGCGTAAGGGTTAGAATTAGGGGACAGTTTAGGGTAAGGCTTCGGGTAAGTGTTAGGGTTAGGGTTAGGGTTAGGGTTAGGGGACGGGGACGGTTTAGGGGACATGTTATTGTACGACAACTGTTCAGGGTGAGCCTATGTGTTAGGGTACGTTTTACGGTTAGCGTACGGGTTAGAATTAGGGGACGGGTTAGGGTAAGGCTTCGGGTAAGTGTTAGGTTTAAGGTTAGAGTTAGGGTTATGGGACGGGGGCGGTGACGGTTTAGGGTACAGGTTAGGGTACGACAACGGTTTAGGTTGAGCGTACGTGTTAGGTTACGGGTTAGTGTTAGCGTACGGGTTAGGATTAGGGGACGGGTTAGGGTAAGGCTTCAGGTAAGGGTTAGTGTTAGGGTTAGGGTTAGGGTTAGGGTTAGGGGATGGGGACGGTATAAGGGACAGGTTATTGTACGACAACGGTTTAGGGTGAGCGTATGTGTTAGGGTATGGGTTAGTGTTAGCGTACGGGTTAGGATTAGGGGACGGGTTTGGGTAAGGCTTCGGGTAAGGGTTAGGGTTAGGGTTAGGGGACGGGGACTGGGACGGTTTAGGGGACAGGGTAGGGTACGACAACGGTTTAGGGTGAGCGTACGTGTTAGGGTACGGGTTAGTGTTAGCGTACGCGTTAGTTTTAGGGGACGGGTTAGCGTAAGGCTTCGGGAAAGTGTTAGGGTTAAGGTTAGGTTTAGGGTTAGGGGACGGGGACGGTTTAGGGGAGAGGTGAGGGTACGACAACGGTTTAGGGTGAGCGTACGTGTTAGGGTACGGGTTAGTGTTAGCGTACGGGTTAGGATTAGAGGACGGTTTAGGGTAAGGCTTCGGGTAAGGGTTAGGGTTAGGGATAGGGTTAGGGTTAGGGTTAGGGTACGGGGACGGTTTAGGGGACAGGCTAGGGTACGACAACGGTTTAGGTTGAGCGTATGTGTTAGGGTACGTGTTAGTGTTAGCGTACGGGTTAGTATTAGGGGACGGGATAGGGTAAGGCTTCGGGTAAGGGTTAGGTGTAGGGTTAGGTTTAGGGTTAGGGGACGGGGACGGGGACGGTTTAGGGGACAGGTTAGGGAACGACAACGGTTTAGGGTGAGCGTACGTATTAGGGTACGGCTTAGTGTTAGCGTACGGGTTAGGATTAGTGGACGGGTTAGGGTAAGGCTTCGGGTAGGGGTTAGGGTTAGGCTTAGGGTTAGGGTTAGTGTTAGGGGACCGGGACGGTTTAGGGGACAGGTTAGGGTACCACAACGTTTTAGGGTGAGCGTACGTGTTAGGGTCCGGGTTAGTGTTAGCGTACGGGTTAGTATTAGGGGACGGGTTAGGGTAAGGCTTCGGGTAAGGTTTAGAGTTAGGGTTAGGGTTAGGGTTTGGGTTAAGGAACGGGGATGGTTTAGGCGACAGGTTAGGGTACGAAAAATGGTTTAGTGTGAGCGTACGTGTCAGGGTACGTGTTAGTGTTAGCGTACGGGTTAGGATTATGGGATGGGTAAGTGTAAGGCTTCGGGTAAGGGTTAGGGTTAGGGTTAGG